>NC_031975.2:13899680-14508260 GCF_001858045.2 Oreochromis niloticus | reverse complement strand
GGGGAGAGGACTCCCAGTGGAGTCACCTCCTCACCTCACAGTCCAAACATCTGCCTGTCAGACAGTCAAGGGAGTCAGGTAGACTGAACAGCAGTAAGAGGACAGCAGACTGGAGAGCTTATGTGGTTAAAAAACAAAAGCTTCAAATATTTGTCGCCTGAGTTGCTAGTTGTCATACATCTGAGATTGAATTATCACTATGACTCATAATTTTAGGGTTCCCTTTGCTAGAACATGCTGCAGGGGCTATGGAGCAAAGTTTGATTTACATGCAGTACTGTTATATTATACTCCATATAAGGCTGCTTGTATACCCTATAAATCTGTGATGTAGTGTTTTTATCAAGGTAATATATGCCCTCATAAACAGTACAGGATCTTCTCAGTTTATTAAGACTGTTGGCCAGAAATCAATAATATACATTTATGATTATCTCAGAGATAACTGCGGGGCATCATTAAATAAATAAACAAACAAACACGAAACAGCTCGTGTTCATCCCGCTTACACACTAACACTGTTGGGTTGAAGAGACTTCATGGAAACAGCAACTCTCTGCATATATGCGATATGATTGAATATTTAGATGCATAATAATGTTGTCTGAGTGAATTTTTTTACAAGGCGGCCAACTGGAAATTCACTTCAGAAGCTGCAGCAGGCATAGCAAGCCTGATCCTGACAGAGGAGATTATATTGTAATAAATAAGAAGAATCCAGCGTTTACAACTGGATTATACCCACTTGTTGACATGTTGAAAATATTTTGTTTATTAATAATAATAATCATAATAAATGCATGGAGTCTAGCACAGAAAAAAGTCAGCTTCACTTACTGTTAGGTCGTTAATGAGACAGGAGTAGGAGGTCAGGCAAGGGCTGTCTCACTCCACTGAAACCGTAGCCAAATGTTCTCTGCCGGTGTCATCACTGTCACGGAGCTTATCGCCACGGAGGAAGAAAATGAAGAAGAAGCTTACTGCAGATGGGAGAAGTTTTGCCTTCTAACATGTAGTTAACAATGTGAAATATTGTCAAACATTCATAACCCTGTCTGTGGAATGGAAATCCTGTGGTTTATGCCACTTTCACCCCGCATGTCTCATGACATGGATTTATGTCTTGTGTATAGTTCCTCATCAGGCCAGATGCTACCCTGTGCGTCGAAAAATGGTGGTTACAGCATAGCACGTGCATTAAAGAAATGATGCCAAGGGCTCCTGACCAAGTGTCCGTTTGTGATATTGTGTTGATCAAAACAAAATCTGTTCAGTTGTTAAGATTGGGCAGTGATATAAATACATATTCAATTTACAATAAAAAAAACCCCAAAACATCTGATTATGGAAGTTGTGTGATTTTGTCTAAAGAAATGGTCAATTCTGATTCATTTTTTAAATGAATTTCTATGCTACTAAATCATGCACCAGTTTGGAGTTTCGGTCCAACATTTAAAGCTGCAGAAGACACAAAAAAGAGAGAAAAACTCATTTGACAGAGACAGCCCTCATCATGCACCTCCCCCCTCTCTTTTTTAAGCCCTTCTTAACGGACAACTGGGTTATATATAAGCTGAACTGCAACACAGTGAAAGTTGAGTTTGAAATTTTTGTAAGTTTACACCAAAAACACATTGCCTATCTTGCCTTTAATAGTACATATTATATGTAAAGCAGAAGTCATTTAAAAATTGCAGAAAAAACACTGCAAAAAGAAAAAAAATGTTTTAAATCCCTACTTAGGAGGCCTTTGAAATTCCACAGTAATTGCAGAAACTCCATGCACTTCCCAGTCTGGTGGAAACTAAATGATCAATAGCTAGTAAATTCATTTGAAGCTGGGGCCAAGGCAAGAGCAAGCTAAAGTTTAACTTGGAAAATGAGATTGCTTGACCCTGGCCATGCAGTACAACATCAGTTTGTCATGATTAATCTCGCTCTGTCTTCTTTTCTTCTCCTTTTTTCCTCTGCAGCTCATTTTTGTTGTACAAAGGACAGTCGATAAATGAATAAAAATTGAGTGAATTGGAAGGCATAGTGCAATATGTCCAGCCGCTATGCCCTCCCACCTGAAACACATTATGACAGAAAGATATGGAGAAAGGGTGAGAAGAGGGGATGCGGGGTGAAAGAAAGTCCCACATTTCTCGGCAAGCAGTTAAATTGAAGGGGAAATAATATGAGGCGTGTCAAAATGCAATATCAGGCCGTTTACCCCAATGTTTAAGCCCGTCTTTGACTCCGGTGCTTCCCAAGAGAAGCAGAGGATTAAAATGGGAGAGTTATACGTTGTAAAAGGGGAAGGCGTATGAAAGCAGACGGTAGATGGAGAGATGGAAATGAATATGAGGTAGAGGAAAAGGCAGTGAGAGAGAAAGTGAGAGAGCAGCTGGTAATGGGGAAATAAAGAGTGTAATCTCCAACTCAAGCAATAACATTTAGCTATGAAACGGTGTGTGGAGGGCACACACACACACATTTACAGCAGTCCAATAAATAGTTCTGACCTGAACAATTTCACAGCTTTAACTGCAGGCCAGTGGAAAACCCATCCACACTCACACACGCACGCACAGACATAAATGTCCTTGCCCTTCAATGGAGGCAAACACATCCATCCATCTGCATTTTGAGTTACTTTAAGTTAAACTTGTTAACATACCTTCAGGGCCCTGGAATAGGTTTGATGTGCCAGCAGCAATTGCTGAAAGATTGTGATAGAAAGACATATCTCTACTTTTCTGAAATGATTCGTGAATCTAAACTGTGAAGTGAAGCAAGAAAAAAAAAAGACTTTTTTCCCACCTGATAAGGACAAACACACCCTCAGAGCAAAGACATGGCTATCTCCAGAGGATACTTCGTATAAGCACAAAAACATTTTTTTTTCATCCGCTGCTTCCTCCATTCTTCTTTCTTTCCCCTTGCATATGGTGAGATGTATTTTTGAAGCATTCCTCAGAGTACCACACATACACACAAATGAAATGACACACAGTTGCCACTGCTCACAAGTACAAAGATCTACACAAACACAACCAAACAATCCCCTGGCTGCATCAGGAGACAGTTAAGGTCTTACAGTGGCCTGGGGCACAAGGATTGCTGCTTAATAACTTGCCCGGGGCATCAACCTGACAACACTTAGTGTTAAACACACAAACATGCATACACACAAACACACACGCAGACACAGTGTTGAAGCTGTCTGTGCATCTGACAGTCAGACACTTTATGTATCACTCCCGTCTTGCTCTCATCTCAAGCAGGGGATTTCTTTGTTCTCAAGGGAGGAGCTGAGAAATGCTGTAGCAAAGTAAAGCTTTGGTGTTGATCAAATCAATTAAAAATGAAAGAAGTCCACCTTGAAACAGAACTTGTGTTATTCCCTATTTTTATGTCCCATTACACCAGATGTGCACATAGTAATTAACCTATAGTGTGAGCACAGGGCAGAAAGTGTGTATTTGTCCCTTTCTTTCTCACTCTCAAGCAATATACTGCATCATTATTCAAAACATTTTCAGTAACTGATAAAAACAATGCGACTTATCTTATTAAAGAAAAAAAATGATCTTGGTTTTTCTTTTTTTAAATGGTATGTTAACTTAGCTGATCAAACAACTTTTTATATTAACTGTCAAACTGTCAAAAATTAAAGTTAAATTCAATTCAATTAATTTAAAGTTATTTCAGAGTTAAATGAAAAACCTTACGTGATGTAAATTTGCCGGTTTGTCTATTCAAGATTTAGCTTCCATCCATTACAAGCGTGTCAACAGTGCTACACTATACTTAGTTATCTTCCTGAATGTCCCATTATGTCCTCTTGCACTTGTGCTTCTACAAGGTGGCATAATTGGACAGGGTGTCAAAACGGTGATTTTTCAGCTTATAGTTTTCAGTCTAAAGGTTCACAAAAGATTATCTTGAAAAAAACATCAGATCAGGATTAATGGCCAGATCTTTTTGATCACCCATAACATATTATAATTTACTGCACTGCAGGTTGTGAGCTTCAATTGCAACATCGTTTCAGTCCATCATTTCTGATGGACTCTAAAGCACGTCTTTCCACTGTTGACCTTCTGACACCCTACTCCATCAAGCCAAGCTCCCAAAATCAAGTTTCTCTATTTCCATTATTTTGTCACTGCCCTAAAATCCAGCCCACAATTTGGTGCTCCTGACCTTCTTTTTGAATACCAAATTTTTGCCTTTTTCTTTACAAACTATAATCCATTAAATTCTGTTTCATTCTCCAAGTGTTAGACTTTGTTTTGTATATAACTTTGTTAAAGTTCTTGGAGTTTATTTTATACAGTGCCCTTACATTCTCACTCTCTAAGGCAAAATATGTGTAATATTACTTGAGTAGCTTGTTGCTTTTGTTGTTCATAAATTCATAGTGTACCTGTGTGATTATGGGACAGGAATTGTCTGCATTTTGTGACCTATATGAAATCATTTTTAGATTCCGGAGACAGCAGTGTATCTTATAATTAGTGGAGCTGTTTACTATACGCACAAGTGCAGAAAGACACATGAGTTATGGCTAAGGTAGCCTTTTATTGTGAACTACAATAAATACTTTTAAGAAAAATATGCTTAGAAGGCAAATATGTTGTTTGTTTGTTTTTTTGCAGAAATAAATTGCTGACACCAATACATTTAAGTTTAGCATATTAAGCTATAAGCGCTTTATAAGCTGTCCCAAAGTGGGTGCATATGCATTTGAGTTGATTTTTCACAGTCCGATATGTGAACATACATTTATACATGTGTAAAAGCTTGTCCTTCATTGAGTTTAAGAAGTTGGTCACTGTTCACATCTGTGTGCCTCTACAGCAATGACACTTACTTAAGTTTACACATAGAGGTACAAAGAAATGTAGAGGAAAATGAGCTATCAAAATGAATTTATCCTATAATATCTTCTTCTTTTGGTTATGATGTACGTCAGTGTCCACCTAAAAGAAAAAAAAAGATTCAAATGTGTGGAGAAAAAAAAACTGTTTTTGTTTTCTTTTATTTAGTTAGTTATTAGCAATGATCAGAGTTATTTTCTTTGCTTTAAAGCAGCTTTTTTTTTTTTTAGGTTTTATTATTTTTGAGGTGCTGAAATGTGATGGCCAAACAAGTTGTTAGTCTTGGACCTTAATGCTTACATCAACTTAACATCATTAATCGATATTATTACAAAGTCGTATTTTTTGCTATTTGTGAAACATTGTTTCACGTGATTTTAAACAATCTCTTAAAAGCAGGATTTTGTCAGTGCAATAGTTCTATGATTAAATTCAACAATCTCCAGACTGTATTTAGCTGAGCAGGCCATACCAAATTGTATTTGGAAAAGACATTATTACATTAAAGACATTACTAATAATAAAATTCCAGAGCAAATGGGAACCATATGTGGTCCTGATAAAATAAAAGTTAAAATGAAAGGAAATTGAATAAAAATTAAACTAAAAATTATGAAAAAAGTGCACCTCAACAGATTTTGAAAATACTGCAGCAACATACTGTGATATGTATTTTACAAAAAAATAATAGTAACAGCACTGAAGCTGATAGAACATACTGCCACAAAGAGAAAGGATATACTGGGAGTGTGCCTGTGTTTCTTTCTGTTAATGAGTGTTTGCACTTCTAACTGACAGGAATAATTATCTGTACTGAAAGAGATGTACTTAATGAAAAGCACATACTGTACACTGGCAGAGGCACACACATGTACCGAGGTCTGAACACAGGGGGAGGGTGGTGTTGGAGGGGAGACATGGAGATGATGAGGGGTGCTTGAAAAGTACAAAAGACTTGCACATACAATCCCATGGTACTTTGAGAAAACTCAAGTCCGCGCATGCTTTTATTTCTGATACAAAGGGAGAGACAGAAGAAAAAAGTTGGGCAAACTTTGCTAAAAGCCTAAGGCAAAAAAGAGAAAAAAGAGAAAAGAAATAAAAACTCCACTACATAAGCTACAGCAAGTGAACTTTTCACATGAGGATATACTAAAAAGTACATTTTTCTGGCAGAACCAAATAAAATATCAATTTATCTGTACAGTGCAAGTGCTTTTTGAAAAAACATGCATCTGTTGGAAAATTCATGAATTGCTGCAAGCATTTCATGGTGAGGTTAGTATTGGCTGATAATCATCACTGAGATAATCAGCTCAGGTTCAAAGACCTTCATCTGTCTCACCAAATGAAAAAAGCGAACATGTCCCTCTTTTGTGTTTTCTTTCTTTAGCTTTGAGTCGCTCAGGATTTTACGAACACATGAGCTATCCCCTGAGTGTAGCTTCACCTTTCAACTACAAATCTCCATCTGTCTCAATAAGCATTGAGGCTCTCCTTATACTCATCCCTGGAGTATGGGGCTAAAAAAAAATAAGACATTGCTGCGGGAAAGAGGATGATTTGTGCTGGGGATAACTAAGGTGATGCGCAGTCACTCTTTGCTTACATAAGTAACTCTGGAGTGGTGAAAAGGACAAGCACGGTGGTACATGAGATAATGATGAAACTCTCAGGCCTTGAAGAGCAATAATATGTCCAAAAAATTATTTAAAATAATGTAAGATACTTTTTTTCTTTGCCAATTAACATCTCCAATTTCAATAAAGTTGGGAAGCTGTGTAAAATGTAGACAAAAACAGAATGTAATGATTTGCAAATCGCATAAACACGCATTTTATTCACAAAAGAACATAGCAAATTTGTCAAATCTTTAAACTGATAAAATGTTTTACTATCTCATGAAAAATAATAGCTCAATTTGAAGTTAAAGGCTGCAAGACATCTCAAAGCAGCTGGGGACAGCAGGAAAAAGCAAGGGCTACTAAGAAAAAACAGTTGTGGGGACAGCTTACAAAAGATTATGTTTACTGGTAACAGATAGTAATATGAGTGGGTATAGAAATCTGAAAGAGATAGAGCTTGTTAGAAGTAAAGATAGGCAGAGGCAGAGGTTCATCAATCTGCAATAAAACTGCCTCCACAAACTGTGAAACAAGTTCGGAATAATGTTTCCCAACATGAATTTAAATCTAAAGGAAAATTATTTTTCTAATCAGCTGCAGTACATGACATAATCATTGTCATTTTCTAGAAAATCTTTTGTAAAATATCAGTTTATGAGATTTACAAATTGCATTTTGTCATTATTTACATTTACACAGCATCCCAGCTTTTTTGAACTGGACATCAAACTAAAGTTCATAAAAAGCGCAACAACAAAAGAAGTATAGAAACCTTTTTAAAATATCACAACACTCTATTTATGAATTGCTTCATTAAATTTATTTGACTGATAGTAAACAATATGGAAGCTTTTGCATCAGAATATGTTAAATGGATCAGTGGTTGAGTCATAGCAACATATATGAGTCAAACCGCTCTCTGTGAGCGTGTTGGTCAAAGTTGCTCGAAAGTTGTGATAAACTTGTCATTTTCACCCCTCCTAATGCTTGCTACAATCCTTAAAGACTATAGCAGAATTAATTAATCTTCACTGAACATGTGCTGACAGGAGCCTAGCCTTCCTTTACACTCTAATTGTTCCAGTGAGACTGAGGCTCAAAATGATACTCATCTTGAAGGGTGTGTGATTCCATGTTAGTGGGTTGGCCCCCCTTGACAGCCGTTTGCTTGTCTCATTCTTGTAGTGATCCTTTATTACAGTTTACTTCAGACTAGACTAATATGCATATCTGGCAACTGCTATAGTGTGCTGTATGTGCGCACACAGTATGCGTCTCATAATGTGTTTTTCCCTTGCCAGAATACACATCTTGACTGGCTGTCAGGTATTTGTCAGATAGTCACTGGTAATGGGGATGAGTATTGCCTTGAAAGATGACATGCTGACTTAGTCGAGAGAATGGTTATTGACGCCTTAGTCAAAAATAATCTCGCCAACTGTGACGGGAAAAATATGCTATGTTCTCTCTTATCCAATGAGCCCCTCCTTGTTTTCAAACCTTTTAGCTTACTAATGACCTGCTACAAATGATTGTAACAGTAGTGGTAGTGCATGTATAACAAGCAAAAACCTCAAGGAATTACTGTGACTATAGATCTATAGATCCATATGTTTTGCATACAGACGTAAGTTTATGTTCATAAGAATTTGGGATTAAACTGCACACTTTTCGATTTAATTTGAGGGCTTGAATAAAAATATTGCATATCGCCTGTTGAATCAAACTAGTAAACTACTACAGGCTCAGTCTGTTACCAGGCTGAGAATGATTCGTTTATAGTATTTATATTTTCTAATCAGAAGTAACACCAGCAGATAATGTGATGAATGTTAACTCCTTCTGCTGAATCCCACTGTCAGCATGACATCTACTGTTGGCCGCACAAAATCATTCTCAAGACACGTCAGAGATGTGTGTACACGCATAAATATGAAGATAATCACACATACTTACTCATACACACACACATGCACACACACACAGACATACACAGTGAACATATTCACGAGTGGCAGTTTTAAAAACCCATTTTCCCCTTGGTTAAGCAAGCAGCAACAACACTTGACTAATGGAAAACCCTGCTCCCAAATGAGGTCGGAGGAATTCTATCTTACACACGCTGGTCGTCGTGAATTCTAATAAAGTTTTCATCTCCTATAGGCGAGAATTCTTACAATACTGACTTTGTTTTGTTCCAAGAAGAGAATACCAATTAACCTTGTAAGCCAGACAAGTCTTGTCAGTTGATCATGTTGTGAAAAAAGTGTGAAAGAAGAATAAGAATCAGGCGCTCCAACACAAAGCAGATAGCCCTTTAAAACTTTATTATAACTGATAACAGTGTATTCACAAGTTTTAAAGTTTGCATACATATAGTACTCATCACAGTGGGTTCTGGTTTGGGACTTGCCCTCTTTGGATGGGATCCTATTTTAATAAAAAATAATTGAAATGATAAATTTAAGCACCAATCAAAGATTGTTTAAAACTACATCTGACTGTTTCCTCAGTCATAGTAACAGTTTACATACATCTGCTTTTTCACATTTCCCATTTTTAACCCAGATATAAAAACATAAGGTTAAACACTAAGGTTATAGGAGTGACATATGTGGTGTCAAATATAAGTAATTAGCAAAGAAAGGGAACTCAAATGGATGTGTTTGCTCACAGTAGTTTCCTAACACATAGCAATGATGATAAATGAGTAAAATTAATATGATAATAAGGGACTAACAGGAGCAGTTTTCCTACAGTGAGTAGTAAACTACTTTTTTTATATATATATATTCACATGCTTACTTTTAATGTAATAGTTTACAGTGCTGTTTTTTGTTTTTTTACTTATGTAGAGCCATGTTTAATTTTACAGTAGCTTTATCAAAAGCGCCCCTTTGCTCCACCCCCTCTGTTTTGACAGCCTAGTCCCCATAGGCCACACCCATCTTTTAGAATTCATCATGCCTTTGTTATATTTTATGTTCACTCTGTTACTGTTACTTTGATGCAGCCTACATTTGAACATCTGAACATTGTTTTGAATTAAATGTATGCAAAAAAAAAAAAAAAAAATACTACAAATACTTTTCCCTCTCAGTGATATGCACACACGTGCACCCATGGCAACCCAGTTCAGCAATAAGATCAGAAAACCCATCTATAAGTTGGTAAAATAGATGCAGTCATATCTCATATGGTCTTCTGTATTCTATAGCAACAGATCCCTTTTTGGGACTATATCTTCCCCTACCAAAGTCCCTGGTGGAGACATGTACTTTGCAGCACATTTCTGAAAGACCAAAAGTCTCTTTTCTGTTATTTCTGTCTGGCCTTTTTCTGATCTTTATCTGACAATTCCCATAAAGCAAGAGATAGGGGATGTGCAAAATGTGTGTGTTCCCCTACCTGTTGCTCCCTGCACAGTTTCTTATAATTGGACTCTTTACGCGTCCACCTGTCATACTGACTCCTACTGTTGCTGGTAGGATTGTCCACTTTCTCCTGTCAGTCTGTGTTTGGTCATATGTGGCAGGGCTTTTTCCCCAGTATGTCTGTCTTGCTAGCACTGAAGGTGCCTGCTGGGTGTTACCTATGACACTGCTCAGTGTTAGTACGAGTTATGTCTTTGTGAGCCTGTCAATATGAAACAGCTATTGAGTAGCCCTTACAATGACCCAACTATAGCATTCTTTTAAAACAAATGTGCACTTTAAGTGCCCTTGTTAGTTATTTTTTCTTCTCTTCTCCATTTGCTCAAATCCTTTTCTTTCTTTATATATTTCTCATGGTATGGTCCAAGGATTTTGTGGGGTTTTGTATTTTTCAGCGCTATACAGATACAGGCCATTTACCATTTAGTTTAGGTTTCTGTTTCACTGTCTTTCTAGAGTTTGTAGTTTTGATTTCTGTGTTTCGGTGAAACCCTTGAATTCCAGCTTTGATTCATTCTAGTATATTGAGAATCCCAGTTCATTTTGACCCTGTGATTCTTGATTTTATGTTATGTTTTTTTGTAAAGATGAGTTTCAGTTTTGCTGTCCATTGTTTTGATTCAAGGCTTGATTTTTATTAGCAGTAGCTTTAGTTCCTGCTGTCTTTTTCCTGTCTGTTCCACTGTCTCTGTTGTCAAGTGAGTCTTTTTGTCTCTGTGTTCAGTATTTGTATTTTATTTTCTGTTTTGCTTTGAAGGTTGGTTTTCTTTCATGCTTTGTGACAGTTTTACTTCCTTTTTTGTGATTGTCTTCACCAGTGTGTAATTACTAACTGTACATGTGTTTGTCATTCCTTAATCAGCCCTGTGTCCTTTGTCAAAATGTCTGTTGTGCTCTCTGGGTTTCCTTGCTTTAGCTTTCCCCTTGTTTCTTGTACCTCTTTGTACTCCACCTTTTTGGATACCTCTTTTTCTACCTTTTGAACTTTGTTTACTTTGGGGTTGAAGACAGCCACAAGAAATGCTCTAAAAAAATAAAAAGCTTTAATTATCCTGCATTTGAGTCCTCCACACCAATTTGTGACTACTCAGTGGAATCCAGAATATATTACACCAGCATGCAGGACAGACACACGTAAAAACTGATTTATCCCAGCTGCCATGGTGCTTATTTTATAGTAGCTAGTAGTAGTTGAAGGTATAAGAAAATGCCTTTAGGTAAGAATACAGATATGTGAAACCCTGGAAATCTAAAGTTAGTGATCATAAAATGGCTTTAAGCATCTTTTAGATTAGTTATAAGGCTTTCTTTAACCTAATACATTTGATATCTTAACTTCCTAGTGACACAAACCGCAGCTGGAAGAAGACACCCATGATGTCAGACTGTTCTAATCTACATATGACAAAACACTGGGATACAGACTATATTGTGCTTTAAAAAAAAGTGAGTTGATGTAAGTACAGGTGACAAATTTATCACCTTTTCGCCAACTGCAATACTAGTTAAAAAAAAAGGCAAGGTGAAGTTACCTGGACAGTATGATCGTGCAAAAGTTTTTTTACCCTGACATTTTAAAGCCTTCTCTATGCTCTTACATGCAGCACATACACAGTGTACCCTTAGATGAGCTCCCACCCTAAATTTGATAAGCAGTTATGAATGGTTCACCTTACACGAAGCCATCTGAAAAATGCAACAGAGCAACAGTTCCCCTTGTCTGGCTTACAAGCAACCCTAACCCTGACTGACCAACGCTGAGTTGTTGCCACTTTTATCAACAAAGCTGACAGAACAGGGGACTGAGCACTGAGTATACTATGAAATATAGATTCCTAACATCAGGTAATGTATAAATCCCTTTAAAGTGAGTGTTTTGGGATATTGAGAACAGTATTTATTTGTTTTCTTATGAATAATTAGGTAAACAGCATAGTATATTAAATATAAAACTATAGTCTTGCAACATGATCACAAACAGGGTTTCAAAGGTCTGATTCACATCTGATGTTCTGACTTCTTAGGTTATACTTGCTTGTATAATTGCTTCTTAGGCCTTAATAAGGAAATTTCATCAAGAACATGCAACAACAACAACAGCATCCCTCCAAAGGGATATGTACGTAAACACATGCAAAGAATGAAATAATATCCATGTATTATTAAGTATGTGTGTGCGTGTGGGTTTTTTTTTTGCTAAAAATCACACAGAGAGATTCATTATTACTGTATAGTTTTTATATAGTACAGTCAATTTTTATTAAGGAAGTGCAAAAGCAGCTCTTAAATGATTAAGCAGACAGGCGACTTGAGAAACAGGGACAAGAGGATGGAAAAGATTTTTTTTTCCGACAGCTAACTCATTATCTATGTTGTTATCCTCCAGTAGCCAGCTCTTTTCCCTTCCCCTTCTTTCTGTCTCTCGCTATCTGTCAATGTAGGGATAAAATCCCTCTCTCCTGAAGGCTTAGCAGAGATTATCCCAGTGTCCCAGGGGAGGGTGGAAGGGGTGCTGAGATGCCACATTACAGATGTAGCAAACGTTAAAGTGAATTTAATGGGCCTAGGGTTGAGCAGGAGGGGCAGGCAAAGGAGAAAAGCCAAGATCAGGTGTGGATATCCTACCTCTTCTTGTTATTCCTGCCTTCATCATGTTTTTCTCTACAATTCCTTGTCGTTTATCCCTACGCTGTTACCAGCCTCAGAGTTTTTCTACACATCCATCTACCTGCACCTGCTCCGCTGTCATTAACCAGAGACCACTTCCAACCATCACATGAAAAAAGTCTTGAATGAATATCACACATTTCCTTATGTGCCATTTTTTCTCAAAACATAAAGTTTTCCATAAGTTTTTCATATGTTTCACAATAACAACGTTGTTAAGAAATGACACGACATAATTTGAATTACATAGAGGAAACATGCAAAGAGTGTAAAAACAGTAACAATTTTCTAAAAGGCTAATGAATTTTGCTACTTTCACTGTTTGATTAGTATGCCAAACAGAAGACACGAAATATCAGTTACTGTCAGCATCTGTGGCTAACAGAAAAGGTCATTCACTACACAATGATGCTCCTAACTTTGGTTATCTTTTGCAGTTTGAGCTGCTCTAAAAAAGCACAAGAATGTTTTTCTGCCTTTTACTTTTACTAGTAACTAGCAGTTTTTAAGGTGGAGTGGTGACTAGCTTGCCACTTAATGCACAAGTAGTTTGACAACAGTTTGACAACTTAGATTATTATAATAGTTTGGCTTTATTGGCTTTATTCCAGAATGAAATACATTCATTTGGATTCTAAACACTATCTGTCAGGGAAGGATATTAAGTAGAAAAAGTATCCTCTCAGCAGCATTGATGCATTTAATTACACTTACACAAACATTCAGCATCACTCCATTTAGTTCATATTTCCCTCTTTAGTACCAATCATTGTAGTGTTTTAGTGCATCTGCTGTAGCTGCAGAAAAAACCCCCACACATCTGCTTGTTGTTGACACAAGAACTGCGTGCACGTTTGTTTCCATTTATCGTTTCTCTTCGTACCCTCAGAAATGCAAACTCTTTTATCTAATACTTACTGTGATCAAGTTGTGTTTGAAATTATATTGCTATTCAGTATGTGTCAAAACTATCTTAAATAAAATCTCCTTGTAACTAATGTCAAAATGACAAATGTGAAAATCTTACATGACCTCGACATACAATACTTATAACATGTGGCCTAAACATTTACAGTTTTCCCGTTTTATCACTTCTTCTCATTTGACGGCTTAAGCACTTCTGGCCAAAATTACTTTAGCAGGATGAGGGGTATTTATGGCTGACATAAGAACCAAGATGTAACTCACTGAAGTGTAAACTTAAGAAGTTGCCGCTCATTGGAATTAGAATGTAAGCTCAAGACAAATAATACAAAAATCCAATATTAGTCCAAAATATTAAGAACTTGGAGGTAGCTGAGCTTAGCTATTCTCTGATACATACAAAAAGCAGCTCTCACAAACCCAGAAATCTGCAGATTAGGAGCCAAAGTAGCCACACACACACACGCGCGCGCGCGCGCACGTGCGACAGTTGGGCAGTGTTTTGAGCTTTAAATCAAAACTGAAGAAGAAAACTTATTCACAATGTCTTTTTTCATTTCCTTTTCAATTCTGTCAGAACCACTTACGCTTTCCTACTGAGACACACCACATCTTTAATTGGCTTGTTCCATCTTATTCAAATTCATATTCTAAATATCATTACGTTGTTTTTTTCCCTTCCAACCCATTAAAGTTGTGTGTTCAAACAAGCCCCTGGGACAGGACCCCTAAAGGGCAATGTACCTTATCAAAAACACAGACTGAGGACATGAATACTAAAGAGTTTCTGTGAGATGAAGCAAGCCTGTTGTAAATTCATTCTTCATTTTTGTTTTTTATATTTTTTTTTGTGTGTGTGCAAATTTTTAGTGGTGCACTTATTTTTGTATCTTTCATTACCCAACTACCTACCTTCCTATTCCCTTAACTTTCATTTTAAAATTGTATAACATGAATTAAGACTTGTTATATTCCAATTTTTTACATTCATGTTTTTCAAAATGTGCTTGGACTGAAATGTAGGTTTCATACTGCGAAGGAAGGATGTCAAAAACTGACCTAATCCAGCAACATGTGCACTTCAGAACCACCTTTATTTACTGCCAATATGTGCCATGTGATAGTGAACACAGATGGCGACACACACACACACACACACACACACACACACACACACACACACACACACACACACACACACACACACACAAAACACATAACATAACTCGAAACATCCAATTATAAAATTCACAGCTGCGCACATATACACTTGCTTGGTGCATTCACTCACATCAGGTGCTCAGAATGATTACAAATTTGGGGATTGGTGTGGTTAGATGGGGCCAACCTTTAAGCTGCAAGATCCAAGGTTTCAGAGCACCCACCAGAGTTTGTCACAGGAACTGTGGTTCATCCCCCAACCACAGGGTGTGTGGAAGATGAATAGAGTTAAACTGATAATGGATTCAGGAAATAGGTGGAGGCTGAATTTAATATAAGGCTGCTGTGGGGTAGAGGTGAAAGAAGAGTGATCACAGAGTTAGGGAGTGACTGCTTCTGCATTCATTCAGCACCATCCCACGCTGTGGCAGTCTGTATGCAAGAGGAGCAAAAACTTGCCCCGCGCTGTTCTGCTATTTACCTTCATATGGTTTTCTGCTTGGCATTCTGCTGCACAAAGCTTCTTGTCAGACCCATTTGGGATGAAGGGAGTTTTCAGAACTTAATATAGAGGCATACACTTGTGATGAATTCTTCCTTTTGTACAAGAGAAGATGTTGGATTTCATTTAAAATATTTATATCTGTTTTTAAATATTAAACAGACCAATATCTAAAAGGTATTTAGAAAACCTGACAATGAGTTATGTCCCATAAAATACCTTTTGGAATAATGATTGGCATGTTGCTAAGATTTCTTGACAGGGTTGCTGGGTTGGCAAAATTTATTGCCACAAATTAATAATAAACTACACATTACACCTACAGGAGCTGCCCAGCCATGGAAACCGATGCCAAGAAGCTCCCAGAGCACAGCTTTTGTGCTGATGTTAATGCCTCATGTACCTCAGCACTCAGTAATAATTTGCAACAGTGGAATTTGCAGTATAATCCTTGAATTCACCTATTCGTTCACAAATGTTTGCAAAGGCATACTGCATGGCTAGTTGTAAAATAGGCCAGTGGCAACAATAGTGAAAACACCCTCATTCAGAGATTAAGATTGTGTGTCCAAATACTGTTTTTTTTTTCTGGTATATCAGTAATGTCTCTATCAAATAAGAATTAGAAGAAGGTGAGGACAAAGATCAAACACTTATGCATGTCTGGCATATGTTATGTGGTCACATAACATAGCCCATAACATAGCCCACCTACCAAGACTCACCAGTATAACCTCTCCTGGATCCTGGAGAGGTTATACTGGTTTTCAGTTGCTAACAAGCGTTGTGAATAAAGATTCTTTTGTTGCACCGCACTTCAAGCCTCCGGTTTTGCATCTGCACTTGAGTCCATCCCATTTCCACGGGCCACTGTGCCGTGACAAGTACGCACATGCAGACACACACTAAGAGCGAAAGAAAGAAAAGAAAAGCATGAAAACGTAACATGAGGCAGCATAATCAAAGGATTTGGTTTAAATGAGCTTGACAGTACAAAAATGTATATTCCATTACTTTTAAATAGTTTATGTGACATCGAGTAGCTGTATTGACTTGTTTAACTGTAGAGAACTTTCTTTAAAAGTTAGAAATACATAAATTTCACATTCATGAGGGACCATGTTGGGGTAATGCTGAAGAAAAGCACAGCATCAGCTCCCCAATGGCAGGTAGGGTAGACTTGTGCTGACAATGTAGGACTAAAATACACAACCTTGCTCACACACACACTTTCTCTCTCTCTCTTGCTCTCTTGATGTCGCAGAATAAGGTGGACTAAGGTGACAGTTCCCGGCTCTTAACAAGCTTGAAATAACATACGTGTTCACATGTTCCCACAGTTTCACTGAACCTCTCTTTCTTCCTCTCCACTCATTCTGAAACACACGCAAAATGCCCAGTCTATATCATAAGTCATGAGCTTGCATGTATAGCCATCAAGGAATGTCATGAAGGAAAGAAGAAAGATGTCTGGATAGGTCATATTTCATGCACCATTTGCAGTGAAGTTCAAAAACATGGTCATTGACAATTGCCATAGGGGGTGCTATTAAACTAGGTAACACTGACACATTTAAATTTGTTAGAATGTCAAGACAACAATTTTATGATTTTTTTTTATTTAATGATTTTTTGCCAGTGTCCAGGGCCCAGTGTCCTGTGATGTCTACCCGGGGGTAGCAATAGGACAAAAGCCAAAGAAGGGACCATATCCAAAATATTTGTTTCACTAATGTTGCATCCTAGCCTAAGACTGAACAGTCATTCCTCACAAGCTATATAGAGAGGGACAATTTTTTCACATTGTAACAGCCTGAAGAAATAAGCTTACCACAGATGTAGGCATGTAGATACATGAGTGCACAACCAGAAAAATTCTCAGATCTAAGTATAATAAAAACATCACCACTAAGGAGTGACTTTGAATACACTTATAACTGTATGCTCACATCATAAAACCTCGTTTACGAGCACAAAAACCAGAGGCGCTCGTTAACATATAATCTGAATCAAAGTGGTGAAATAGAACCTGGTGATATGTGGTCAGGTCTAAATTACCACCAGCTATAAATAATCACCCATGACATGAAGATATTAAGGCTGTGACAAAAGCATTCATGTCAAAACCTTTGTCTAACCCCAATTACAAGCCACATTATCATTAATTTACTTCAATCAAAATGATTCCAATATGAGAGGAATATTTGCTTTTAGATTTAAAAAACACCATGCTGGGGTTTCTGAAATACATGATTTATTTCTTTTGCAGAAATTGCATGTGAAACATCACCTCGCCGCTTGGGATTTTAATGACTTGTGAAATAATTAATACAGTCGGGTCATGGTCTCTTCAATAAACAGCATTTTGTTTTTTGACTTTGTGCCTGTTCAACCCAAAATAAGATCACATCAGGGAAATTTAAATATCAGTTGGCCTTATAGCTGTATAAATACCTGATTTGTCACACAGTATTTGAGATTTTAAAAAAATGATATGGGATAAAAATGTGAGAGACAGAGGACACATTAAATGATTGAATTTACCAACTCTCAGGAGTTCCAGTATAGTTTAATATTTGACGTTCAGCTTTAAAATATTTTGATTTTAATGTAACTTCAGTTCAAATTAATTAACTTGACCTCCTTTGGAAGAGAAGTTTGCCATCACTGTAAGCCTGATAAGATAGGACCAGACACAATCTGGCAGTTAGACAGTCTATGAAAAGAACTACATTAAATTCATTTAGCAAAAATAGACTTTGAGAAAAGGTCTAAGCATGGCTTTTCAATTAAACTTTGGTAAATATTAATTTTTTTTTGGCTATTGAAAAAAAATTCAATTAAAAAGCATTAAATATCAGTTTTCCAACTCACAATAGCAACAAAACTGAGAATAATATTTTTCTAAATCTTGCATAACATGCAACAGCTACTCCAAACAAGAGGTACTTGAGCTGCCAAATGTCACACAATTTCTCCTCGTGGAAATGCAAATTTATGCAGCTAGATACTCCAAAATCTAATCTACTCAGTAAGTAGTATACCTACTGTGTAAATGGTTTATTGAGGTGTTGAATTATTACATTTACAAGAATGAAACTACAATCTTAAACACATAGCTCCTTGTGTGTTTGTATGAAGTTTCAGACCTAAAGATTAGTGAATGTAAAATATATATTGTCTACATTGCCTTGCATGCCTTACATACGTTTTTTAAACATGTGATTTATATGTGTGTGTGTGTGTGTGTGTGTGTGTGTGTGTGTGTCTTGAGGGACTGAACATATCCTCCAAATTTGATTCATGCTGTAAAATTTCAAAAATCCATGGTTCTGCAAGCCAATGATGTCATTAGTAACCTGCTTCACACCCTTATTACTTTTACTCTAAACTGACCAACCAAGGGAATGACATTATTAAGGATTTGCCTGCTTAAATTCTGCAGACGTTATAGTCTTTTTCAGACATATCCTGCAACCAGTGATAGAATGGAGGAATATGTGTGAAAGTCTCTAAGACAGACCACTTAGAATTACTGTAGTACAAGGTAAAAGGGTACCATGTTTAGCTTCTTAAGTGCTTCACACTCCATCAGCCCCCATCTGGTCCCAGAAAATTGTAAGGACTTAGCTTTCTTCCCTGTCAATGGCTTTTTTAAAGCCAGGCCATGATTTAGTTCAACTGTCACCGCAGATTTAATGGGATATTATTCATGCAGCAAGACAGGGTCAAGGGCAGTAAAAGTCACAAGGATGTGAAAGCTTATGTGTGAAAAAAGCACGGGTATGCCAGAAGCACAGAAATATGAAAGCATGTACACCTTTGTGTTCTTTTAGTTTCTGTGAAGTGCACTGATTTCAATAGGAGTGAAAACAAGAGTTGACATTCTTGGCTGTTACCTTCTTGCTCTGCAGGACGCTTCATCACCTTTGTGTCATTTCGGTTGGATGTCTTTCACACTCCACATTCAACAATGTACTTTTGCTTTTCCCCTCAGGTGTCTGCACACTCCCTAAGACAAAAGTTCCCATGGAAAATCCTTTAGCCACTGCTCTAAACAGTCACTTTGAGCTGTGAATGTGCATCTTTGGTGACTTGGTGGTTTGTCATATTCTGTTTGAACTGAGATGTGGAAAAGCTATGTGTTATTTTTCCCCAAACAAACAACAACAACACCTCAATTCAGAAAGAGTTAGGATTCTGTATGAAATGTAAATAAAAAAGAATCTCATGAATCTATATTTTTTCATAGTAAAACATTATAGAAAACTAGAAAATCACATGCTTAAACTTAGAGATATATAAGATATATATAATATACTTGCCATATTTAAGAAAAAATATTTGCTCTTGTTTAACTTTATAACAACAAAAAATAACTAATTAAATAAAAATGTCTCGAAAAAGTTGAAAAGGGCGCTATAAAAGGATGAAAAAGTAAGTGGCACTTAAATTAAAAAGCTGGAGGAACATTTTAGAATTAATTAGATTAAAGTCAAGATGGCGGAGGTTCACCCATCTGCAAAAAAAAATTCAGGATGTTCCTCAACATAAAATTGTGGAGACTTTGAATATTACACCCACTACTGTTCATACTATTGTCAAACAATTATGAGATCTCAACACACAAGGGACAAAGCCAACAGTCAATACTGGATGTCTGTGATCTTGAGGCACCCTCAGGTGCCACTGCATTAAAAACAGGCACAACACTGTCATGGAAATCTGTGATGTCAAAGCATCAGAAAGCAGTTTGCCGTGCCATCCGTAAAAATACATGTTAAAGCTCAAACATTCAAAGGCTACGGCTTAGCCAATCTGGGTTGTAGTAAAGCAGATGTGTTCATCAAGTTTACCTTAGAGTGACAAAATTATTTTTTTACTACCATATTTAATAGCTTATTTATTGATAGTAAGCTTTTTCATTTTGGGTTGTTCATTTTTTCTAATGTTAGACACACACGTGTCTGTTTGTGTTCTTTCAGGTCAAACTAAAATTATACAGACGATAGTGAAGAAGTAAAGTTAGTCTGTTCTCCAGAAATCTCCTGTACCTTTTCAGGGCTCACGGGTGATGTTTTTTTAAAGCTTTTTATGACTTAAGCATTTATTAAAACAGAAATAAATCTATCAGAAGGTATAAATATTGATGCAAGAATTAATTAAAAACGGGAAATCATAGTTGATTCCAAATCAAGGACTTCAGCTGGATAAAGCATACATGAATACAGTATGGATTTGTGTTAACTTTGATTAAAGTAAAAGAACTAAAGGATTTCCGTTGTTTGATATAAAAAATTACTCCAACTTGGAGGGCTAAAAATTTCAAGTTAGTAACTCAAACCCTTGAATTTTTACATAACTTTGTAAGTTTTTTTTTTTCTGAATTCAAAGATAGGGCCTAGTGGGTTAGGTAAAAATAACAACAACAAAAAACAACCATCTGATCTGATTTATTATTTCTTTCCTTGGTGTAACACATGTGTCACTCAAATTTCATTCTGATTGAGTTCAGTGAATTGAGATCAGGTTTATATTAAATTCTACAACCAAGATTCTGGCTTGTAATTGAACACACATGGTTCAAAAAGTTGCCTAAGCATGTACTCAGCTGCAAAAGGCTGCAAATAATTGACACTGATTAGTTGCTGGTGTTTATAATGCAATTGTTGTGTTGAAACACAATCTGTCATACCTGTTCTTGCAGTTAATGCTCCCACACATTCACACATTCACACATAGCATAGTCTGTCATGTTAGACCAAAATAATGTTTCTGGTTTTCTTATTAAATTTTTCTGAACACCGATTCGCTGAGATGGTTATCATTTGCATTTTCTTATTGTGTCGTGTGTTCCAACTCTGACCTGTTTTACTCCTTCAGTAAGTGACTGAATACATTTGACATGTGAAAGGTGTGTGTGTGTGTGTGTGTGTGTGTGTGTATGCAAAGAAAAATGAGGAGGCAGTTGGTCTGGTGGCTCACCAGTGATTGGCTTGTGGCGACAGCTGTTGACAGCAGATAATATGTGAAGCCAAGGCAGTGCTCAACTTGGTGCAGTTCTTTTTTCAGCATCCACCATCTTCTAAGGGGAATTACCCGATGATGTTTTGCTAAACGTGCAATTATCACCTTGTACCTACCTTTGTCTACCTCTCATTTCAAAACGCACATTGGGAATATAAGTGGGGTTTTTTTCTTGAAAACAAATGCTAATTATAAAGGTGGGAAGAACAGGTAAACTAGGTGGGAAACCAGTGATGAGTCAAAATAAATAAACAAGAGCAATAACAAACTCAAAAAGCACGAAATGTTGGTATGTAACAGAGAATGGAACTAAGCCAGAATATGAATGATGTAGCAGTTTGTCCAACTTGCAATCAATCACAATTCACAGGTATGTTTGAATTTGACCAATACCGAAAAATGTTACAGTTTGTACACAGGGAAAACTTTCATTAGGAAAATGTAGAAGTCTATCTGATCATATACAATCAGTGATTATATGTAAAACTACAAAACAGATGTATATAATATAATTTTTTATCTTTAAGGGATACTAGATATTTTACAAGATTGAAACTTGAAAGTGAAAAGAGAAAAGAACATTAAGGTGCCCCTTAAGTTATATATACTGACATGACCTAAGAGGATTATTTAAAAAGTCTCAGACATTGTGCCTTCTTCCAGGCACACTTACACAATTTTTAACGTTATTTATTTGTATACACTATAACTCATACTTAGGTTTTTTTTTTCTTTAAAAAAAAAGGAGACAAATAGCTTTAGCTTGACAACACTCTTGAAAATAATACTTCACAAAGAAAACTGGTAAGTTAGGAGATGCAAAAAGCATGAGGTCAGTTCCCTGTGGTTGTGGTGACACCCACCATCTCTGAAATGCTTCAAGTCTTCTTATTTTGAGTCTTAAAGTTTTATCATTTGTTTTTCTTTCACAAATGTCACCCTCTTAGTAACTAAGCCAGTTCTGCTGGTAACACAGATTTATCCTAGAACTGTTGTTTGTGCAAAGTCTCTCAAACAGTCAGTACTATAAAATAATATTCAATCAATAATCAACTGATTGGAGTTGCTCATCTATGTTTTTTCAGATTGTTTAAAGAATGGAAAACAATACAGAAACATTCTGAATGTGCTGATTTCTCATGTGTGGAAAACTAGACTGGATTTTTCAGTGTGTATGTTTTTTTGGTGTTTGTTCTTTTTCTAAATTCACATTTTCATGATTTTCACTTCTCTCTGTTTTTAAAAGAGAGAGGAATATATTGCCAAACAGTGCTGGGGTCATTGATCAAAAAGTAATATATTACACATGACTAATTACTTTTCCTAAAGGTAATACAGTATGTTTCTTATTTAAAGTTGTCCCTCCTTCTTAATTAAGAAAAAGCATGTCCAGCTGATGTTTTTTTCTTTCTACCCACACGGTATTAAGATAACTTCAGAACCGTTGTAATGCAAGTAAAACCTGATTACACTGTAGCATTTATTGCAAAAATTAATTGAGTAATTATTTTGGAACGTGTGACATCAACGACTGTTGGTGACGACCCAATAACTTTACTCCAACATAATCAAACAAATGACTTTTTTATGTTTGAGGTTCTTAAATTGTGAGTCAGTTTATCAGCTTTTTTCTAACTACTGTAAAAAGCAATGAGTGAGCATTGCATGGCATCATAACATCACAGTCTTGTTTTTCACCTCATTGCACCCAGGTTCTTTCCTAATTGGTCACAGTCAATTTGGGCCTACCTGGGCATTACAGTTGAACACTTTAGGAACATTTCACTGAAATGCAAGTTTAACCTTTTGAACAGGTGTATTTTAACAAAAATCATGTTTGAAAACATTTTTGGCGCTAGCTCACAGGTTGAGCAGGGGCCCACCTGTGGCATGTAGCAGCCTGGGTTCATCTGTGATCTCAGGCCTTTTTGCTGTGTGACTTCTCCCAAAATGTTCCCTCTCTCTCCCTCTCTGCTATTCTGTCTCCTCTTTATTCTGTGTTTTCTAATGAAGGTCAAAATTAAAAACAGGAGACATTCTGTAGGCTATGTTTGACCTGGATAATAGAATTTTTACCAACACTAGTTGACTACCGAGTGATGGCATTTTGAAGTCACCTTGTGAAGAAGAGGGCTTCTTGCATGATTCACAAATTCAATATCACATACAAATTCCTCATGTCAGGCTTTTAGTTGTCAGACTGCATCTGATGAGAAGCTACAGTGCGGTGAAAAAGTATTTGAAGATGGCTGTCATTTTCTAGAACTGTTGTTGGTCTTGGTGTCAGGTTATTTATAAAATAATGCTGATGAATGTTGGTTGAAGAGGTCCCTGTGAATTTTTGCCTAGACTTCCAACAGAGTCTAAAATCATCGCTCTGTATGTCTGTTTAAAGGTGTTTTTCATAGGTGCTTTTTCTGCTGCACCAAACTTTAACTTTTTCCCAGGTACTAAACTGGACTCGGAGCTCCTGCACAAGGGGCAGTATGCACTGAATGTTCAGTGCACAAGGAGCAGTGCACGCTTCAAGCTCCAAGTTGGACTTGGAGCTCACAGCACTTAACATTTCTGACTGGACAAGTGTCTAAACATTCAGCCAGTCCCTCTTGGCCAACTCACAGTAATAGCTCCTAAATATCTGTTGGCTTACTTTAAGGTGTACCACAGGTGTTCTGTAAACAACATTCAAATGTGGTCCTCATGTCCAATTACACCACTGAGTGAGAGAAAAGCAAGAGTGCAGTGGTGGTCAAGTGAACTGAATCAAACCGGGGTAACACCTCCACACAAACCTGCAGGAACCCCAATGCATTCTTGGATTTTGTGTGAATTCACCCAAAGCACAGGCTTTATTCTGTTTGTGTATTGTAGCTCAAACAGAAGTACAGACCTGCAGCTCTGACACACAGACAACAGAGAAGAAGACAGCTGAGGAAACATGGCTGCCTAATCTTTTTGCCTAATCTTTGCAGGTTTTTCAGTGTTCAGTGTTCACACAACCAACATTTAATAACTGCTGATGTTTATATTGATGAGGTATCTGTCCCATGAAGTCAAAGTATAGTTTGTTTGATGAATGTCTGTACACATTCTCCCAAAACTGATAACGTAAGATTTTACAGACATTTCTTGCACTCCAGCATACAAATAACTAAGAAACTACACATTTATTTAGAAATAGCCCCAAACTTTACTGGCTTTCTTAACTTTGATATGTTCTACTAGCTGGTGTTTCTCTCTTCAGTAGATATTGGTTAATAGGTTAACAACTTTTAGTGTCTTTTACGGTTTCCCATTCTGCTTACTGTCAGAAAACGCATGATTCAGTTGCTACTGTAAGCTGCGTGATGAATGTAATTAATGTACCGTTTTTTTTTAAACCCTATGCAGTGAATCACTTCAAATGTTTTGAACATGCATGTCAACAGACATATCTTGAGCTAATGGAAAATGACACTACTCCATTTCAGAAGGGTCAAATTACTGGGCTGCACCCAGGAAACAAAACAGCGTATCAGATTGCAGTAGCTAAAAAATTGGATTAAGAACTGTCCAACAGATATTTAAAACCTGAAAGTGTAGTTGTGCGCCATCATCTTCACAGAAGAAACGTGATGTGGTCAGAAAAAAGAAATGTTGAGTGATTGTAATCGGAGATCAGTTAAATATTTTCTGCACTCACATCATAAAAACTGCTTAATAGTGAAACAATATGAACTGAACTCAAGGGATTGACATAAAACACCTTCCAGCCTTAAGAATCATTGATGAGGCGAATCTCAAGAGAAGGCTTCAGTTTGTTAAGAATAATAAAGACTGGATTCTGGACCAGTAAAAAATGTAATTTGGACAGATGAGTCCAGATTTATCCTGTTCCAAAGTGTTGGGCACATCAGGGTAAGAAGAAAGTTGAATAGAGTGATGCATAGTGTTATGTCGCTGGGTTAGGCTTTGGTTCAGCAGTGTTATGTACCCGAAAAGAAGGTGAGCTGACTATCTGAATTAAATGAAAGACACTTTCTTTTCTTCCGTGATGGCACAGGCATATTCTTCAATTACAATCCAAAGATTCATCAGGCTCAAATTGCGAAAGAGTGGTTCAGGGGGCATGAGACATCATTTTCAAACATGGACCTTAACTTCACTGAGAGCCTTTAGGATGTGTTGGAAAAGATTTTACATAGTCCTATGCCTCTCCCATCACCAGTACTAGAGCTTGACAAAAAATCTATGCAACTCTGGATAGAAATAAATGTTGTAACATTGCATAAGCTAAATGGAATGCATAGAGAAAGTGTGCTGTCATTGCAGTACTGGAAAAACATGTGATTTTGTGTTGTGAACTGTCACTGTCATCACTGGCTTGATTAAAAAGGTACTTCAGATACTGATGATGGGTTATTAACAGTTTTGGTCAACAAAACTTTATCCACTGGCTGAACCAAAAGACTTAGTATTTTTCCACAAGCCTAATTTTAAAGTAAAACTCATGCATACACTTACAGTATATTGCGTCTTGTCTTACGTACTACAATTAAAGACATTAGTACAGTAATCATTAGTACAACTCACAGCAAAAGTGTAAATCTCTACTGCAGAAAACATAACATTCATTATTATTCATGAGTAGCTCACTTCCTAAAGTAACAGGATAGACTATGGCCATGGTCAAATATATACTCATTAAGCTCTCATTTTATGGTTTGACAACACAGCATGCAAATTATCAACATGCACCCATCATATAATTCTGTCTGGTCTTTAACATTAAAGTATTGAGCCTGACCAAACATGGTCTACCAAGCCGCTGAATCACAACATGAAAACATTTGCAAATCACTGGAGTTCAACAAGAACAAAAATCCATATGAATTTCACATTTTACAAATACTTCTATTTATACCGAACATAAATGCATGCATCCCTCAAGACCGTCCCTCCGCTACTTGTGCAACAAACAGCATTCACAAATGTGCTTACCTCCTTTGTACCATCACAAACTGCAAGAGGCATGATGGAAAAGCAGAAGAAAATATCACCTTCTTTGAGGTGTGCAAATGAATTCTAGTGAGGCAGAAGGGGTTAATAAATATTTATCAGGGCAGTAGGGTGACTCAGTTTCTTTGCACAACATGCGTCTGTCAGTATTGCTCTCTATTTGGGTGACCATGAAGAGGTGGGGATGCACGTGTGATTGCAGAGGTTTGTGTAGGTGTGTTTAGAGTACCTATCTTGAATTTCCTAGTCTAATTATGAGAATATGTTGCTCTTGATGCTGCCCATAAGAGGTCTACTCCTGAACAATACTTCAGAGGCCAAGACTGTATGATAACAGCAATCCAGTAACCATAAGTCAAGACTGTCCTTCCCTTTTAAAGCTCCTATATTATATCATATGAATATAATCATCATGTCTCTCCTTCACCTCGACCATTTCAACAGACCCTTCGCTGCATGTGCGTGCGTGTGTGTCTCTGTGTGCGCGCTCACGCAATCATTTGTGAAACAGTTCTGAAAGAAGGATATAACTATGCAGGGGTTTAACCCAGGCACATTATCATTCCTTGACTGTTGCTACAGGGTGGAATATTACAGTCACCTTCCACACTTTCAGGACATGAAGAGGAGCCACATAAAAACCGAGTCATAAAGAAATATTTTTCTGTCCATCTGTCTGTCTAGCTATCTGTGTACTATAATATTGACAGCTCCAACTACGCACAACCCTCCTCCTCCAAATACACACTCATTTAAACTTTAATCTCAACTCCAAACATAGATCACTCACCTTTTTTCAGTGATTTAGCTCACGAGAACCTAGTTTTTGCTTAAATTGGGTTTTAATAGTGTAACTGTAAAAGCTACAGTGTATACCCCTGATAGATTGTTGGTGCAGTGCTAATGTAAGTATACACACAAAAACACACACTTTCAGAATACCCGCTTGTTCTTACCAGTCCAGAGCCTCAGTCTTATCTCTTGCAATTCAGTGATAAGTTTTAGGCTGCCACTTGCTGTATTCAGCTAATAAACCTTATAGCCAGTAAACAGTCATTTTGTGTCAGTGAAGGAGGAGTTCCATTGATAAGGCCATTTAGCGTCTGTCATAACCACATGGTTCATTTACATAAATTTGAGATAAAATCTTTTTCATTGACAATGATAATTTTGCTCATTATTGCTACACAAATAACCATGTCGAGTGACTGAATGGGCTCATAAATTATTGTATTTAAACCATCAAAGCTCTTTCTCTCCAACTGTCTGCAATTGATAGTTTTGTTGGCGTTTTACTCGCATGAAATCATGACTTGCATACAGCTGCGAGAAAAAGTTTTTCGACCTTACGGAATTACAAAAATGATTACTTGGTACTTAAAAAACGAGGTCTTATCTTCATCGAAGCCACAATTACAGACACAAATAAACTAATAACGAACATTTGTGCTTTTCTTTCTTTACTAACCAAACTGAGAAAAATTCAGAGTACTGCTCAGGAGAAGTAAACGTACCTTTGTGTCAACAACTTCTCTGGAAGCAACTTAGAGTCAGCTCCAATAAAGGTCTTAGTCACACAGGCCTAGAGACCAGTCAGTGAGCAACATGCTAGGTGGTCACTAACTGGTCATATCCCGATGAGTAGTCGCTGAAGGTTACTGGCTGTTGCTAAGTGAAATCAGTCACAAGAGGGCGCTGTGCAAAAACTGCATGTTTGTGATGCCACCTTTTTAAAGTTGCCATTTTCAGTTTAAGTTGGACTTTTCACAGTTTCACTACTTGTAGGTGAGTAGATGGCAAATGTTTGCAGATAAGTCTACATCCTCCATGTGAACTACAGGCGACCACAACAATCTACTAGCAGCCAAAGCAATCACAAGGAGGTTTTCGGTCTAGCAGAGAGTAGACCTCTTTGTAAGCAATTTCACTTAACAGCTGCCACCAACCATGCAACCACTGCCAGTATACATTCTGAGAACACACATTTTTCCCTAGGAATCATGGTTGCCTTTGTGTCACTGTCCACAAAGGGGCAAACAGTGTACAAATAGAGGAAATTTAGGATGGTTGCTGTTCTGCCAAGGAGTGGGCATTATGTAAAGACCACACCAATAGTATAATGTGTTGCCCTGAAAGAGGTGGGAAAGACAGCAGGAGCAAGGTGGGGAAAACACTGCTTTTTCAGTTAATAATACAGAATAAATAAATTGCATCACTGACATCAATTTTCAATATTTTGAATTCAAAAATAAATGTTATGTAGTTTTGTTCAAAAAACTTCTTCCACCAGCAGCTGGTGCACAAATATTTAATTGTACTGTAAACTGAAAGCTTCTGTCTTTTGGAGTTTTTGTTTGCCACTCACACACATATAGTCACACACACACACGTCCCTTTCCAACATTTGTCTGAGCAAAGACTTCAGATGATTTTTAGCAGAATGTACAGCCCTCCCATCTGAAGCCACAAGGGAAATCAAAGAAAAATAAATTACTTTTCTGTGTAGCAACAAGCAATGAATGGATGAATGGATGGATGAAGATGTGCATGTGTCTATGTGTTTTAATGCACACAGTTCGGTTTAGCACGTGTGCATGTGTGTGGGTTAGCATAGGAAGAAACCATTGAGAGTTTCCGTCTGTTTTCCGCTATCACACTGTGACTGTCTGAACCACATTTCCACAGGTCATCTCATGCAGATGGTGCCCCAGCCTACAAGACCTACGTCTGGGAGAAGGGATCCCAGTACCCTCTGGTGCCTTGTGCTCAACAATACTTGGAGATACTCGATGCCCAGATGGTTCAAAGTGTGTGGTGTGTCATATATGCATCTATTCAGTCACACACACACACACACACACACACACAGCCACACCCCATGAGCTCCCTCTCCTTTAGGTCTCTTGTCCTATTGCCTTCAATGTTAGGACCTCATTTTGTCCTCACTTCAACCTATCCACCTTCTGCTGTCTCTCGCCTAGCACAGGTCTGCACGACAGGACTTCATCCCTTCCAGGCTGTGATTTTAAGTGGAATAATCTGGTGCTCAGCCTGCCATAACTTTTCCCACGTGCTTCATTCAAATGCCAAACTGGAGACTGGCTTGAAGACATACATACATAAAAAAGCGTTTGTATTGCCTTTTTATACCATGTATTTGCCACAAACCCTGCTACCATTTTACTGTATAAATCTAGTATTCTAACACCAAGCTAGACATACTACTACACAATACTCAGTCTATCAGCCTCTTAATTTTTATGTACAAATGCCAAAGATCACTGAGAGACAAAAGCAGCTTCTTTGCAGTGCCATACCTATCCTTGGGTGAGGAATATTGACTCCTACAGAAAAGCTATGCATTGAGCTGACTTCATCCAAGGACTGCTCTTCTATTATTCAGCAAACAGCTCACCAGTGAATTGCACAGGTATAAGAAGGGTGAGATGGATGTGCTGTCTGAAAGGCTCTATAAGCAGAGAATTTCTCTTCAAGGAGATGTTCATCTCTCGCATTTTTAAAATCTACTTTGTAATATTATAACACCACATCATAAGCAGTTTAAGCTTGGTTGGGTTATAGCCACAGAGTAAGTAGAGAGATGCTAAGGATTTTTAAGGGTTGGTGCTCTGCTTATATCATTAAAGGGAATCTGCTTGGTTGGATAGTTCAGCTTCAAAGAACCTTACTTTCCTAGCAAGTAATTAATAATTCACCAGGTAAACAAACAAACATTGATCTTTGAGCGTATACCTCTAGAAAAAAAATGCACGCTGCCAATACTTGCTGGAGTATGCATTGAAATACATACAATTAGGAGTTCATCAGTGTTAAAATAGCTTTTTCCAGTTAATCAGATGAAAGTGTCATGGAGAGAAGAACTTTTTGTACTCTTTGTTTGACACACACACAAAATACTGTAGCACACTTCTTATAGGCAGACACCACAGAGGTGACTTCCAATACAAATCAATTAAATGACTCTTGTGAGAGACCTGCAACATTTGCAGTTAGTGGTTCTTTCTGCCAGACAGTGAGAGGCAAAGATAATGTACCGTTTTTCAGCTCTGCCAAGTTTCTCTTTCTATCTAACAAAAGGAAAAAAAAAAATCCCAAATGTAGAAGTCATGTTAACAGAGAGATGGACATGAAAACTAATTTAAAATTGAATAATATGCAAAATGCAATTATTGGAAAATTATTCAAAGTTGGCACAACTGAAGGTGAAAAAAGACATTTAAATATATAGCTTGAAATGAAGAAAGTGTAAATGGTCTTTATTTAGCTTTCTAATAATTTTATTGAGCCTGGGTTTATTTTGGAGTCATCTCACTGTAAGTGTAATGGAGCATTATCACTATCTGTGAGAATGGAGCACTATCTATCTATGATTTTTTGGGTATTGTGTGAACTGGATCATCTTGAAGTTTAGTGAAGAACAGAACAAAGTATGATGAGCCAACTGCAGATAATATGCATTTTTATATGTCAGAAACTGAAAAAGACTAGACTACTGAGGTCCCTTTGTTTGGTTTCATGCTTCAGTGTAATGTTATGACTAAACAACTTCGAAAAATCATCACCTCAAATTGAAACAGCGAGCACTGTAATTTTGTATCTGCTTATAAGCATTGTAATTGTTTTCTTCTTTGTTGGAAAGCCCCAACTGGCTATCAAACAATGAGGCGTCCTGCAATTTTTCTGCACAGTTTTTGGATAAACATGCATGCATTACACATAACTGTAAAACAAAAATTATAACTGTCTGAAGGAATAAATTACATATGTAGATATATATATATATGTGTGTGTGTGTGCGTGTTTGTGTGTGTGTGTGTGTGTTTCAATGAACTCTCATGAAAAGAAAAAAAAATGTTTATTATTTCCTTAGTTAAATACAGTTCAACTGTGCTTGTTTGACCACTAACACCAAGTTCTTGTTCTATTGATTTTTGTCTGTTCTTTTTGTTTGTTTGGTTTTTTAACATATTAACAGGATTATATGTGGTGGTGCTTCAAGTGAGTGGAGCTGTGTAGAAACATAAACATGCTCTGGTCTGAGAGACAAGTAACAACTTCCCCATTATTTTTACACTTTTTCTCCAAGTCTATTTCTGTCTCTTATGCACATAGCCTGTGAAGCTGCAACTCTAATCAGAGCTCATGCTTCACTTGTGGAGTGGTACACCTGTGGAGAAGCGTTAGCTACTCAGCCAGCAATGTCCTTTCTTAGAAACTACCTTTTGTGATCTCGGCTCTGGCTCACTAGGAAGCTATGACTCCCTTCAGCTTTTCAGTTCTCCACTACTCACCAATAGCATCCGCACTGCCAGACTTCAGTACTCAAATTTCTGCAAGCTTGACTGTCAAAGACCAGATCAGAGAGCCCACACTCTCTTTTTCAATTTCCCTGTGTATATGTACGCATTTTGACACATACATAAAACTCAGTCATTTTTAGGAGCATTCACAAGTAATTAGCAGATGAAGGGCCAGATTTATTAAAATGAAAATAAAATGATAATGTCAGAAGAGAGGTCTGTATGTAGGATGTAGGATTTTCCCTTAGAGTGCACAGAATTTTTGGAGGAGGGTATTTAAATGAATCACACAAACAGAAATGCCATATAAACAGAGCAGGATGTTCTGCTTTGTGTAAAGCAGTATATTGAATATAGAGTTGAATTTAACATAAAAAGCTTATTCTTAAGTCTTTTGCTGTTTGGCTGGCTGTGTCCACATAATTGTCACCCTGAATATTTAAGCCATTTCTATTTCTACTTAGAGAATTTCATTAAATAAAAGTAAGCAACAAATGGAGGAAAAACAGAGATACAAAATGCATTAAAGGATGCATATTATTTTACAGCCAGTCAAGTTATTTTCTTACAGTATGCTGATGGGTTTGCAGTGTTTTAGGTTTTTACTTACATTTCTACACAGTGATCTTTACACAATATAATATATATTTTGACAGCAGTGCATGCATCCAGATCGACCTTTTTTTTTAAAAAAGAAAATGTATTCGATCTTTGACAAACCAGCCAAACCCAAATTCATGACAGGCAGAAATTTCCGCTGCTAGTAAGACAGCAATTAGCGCATTATTAGTAGATCTCCCACAGAACATTTCACTCCCATCTACACATTTTCACAATTCTGGCATTGTGCTAATTTGTCTCACTTAGTAAATCTGGTCGAAGAGTTATATTCAAACAGCCTTCACCCTTTGAGTGGGCTCTGGCTTAATCGTTGCTTTGTATGCATTCACTTTTGGTACCTGCACCTATTAAAGACTTGTGACCAACTGATTGTTTAGCTACTTATTGCTGACAGTATTTTTTTGCTATAATCACAAACATTCTTGTCCTATACTTTTTAAAAAAATAAGCACATTTTAAAAACAGCCCCAATTCAAATGCTACATTCTACATGAATTGCATTATTAGAAAGATACTGAGTAACAGGTTTCATCATACAACTTTCAGCTGAAACAGTTTAGCTCATGCAGTTTTATGAAGAATGTCATGACAGGCGCTGTGTTAAAAAAATGACTATTCTAAATAGGCACATGTGTGTTTCTTTGCTCATGTCTCTGCATATATGGCTTAAATGGGACGTTGCAGGGACATAGACTGACCTGCCATAGAATTTTGGGGGAAAATAGAGAGTATTATAAAGGCAGAGAGGGGAAAAGTGATGGACTGACAGAAATCCAGGGACAAATATGGAGTGATTGGCATGTGTAGAACCAGTGATTGATAGGCATAAAAAATATAACTGAAAGCCATGACAGCTTGGTGGTGCAGTGTGTGTGTGTCTGTTTGTGTGTGTGTGGGTGGGTAGGGGGGAGTGACAGTACATCAGAAGTACAGTATGACTCTGTCTGCTCACTCCCTTTTCTCCTGACCCATAGAGAGAGAAACAGAGAGTGAGAAAGCGATAGGACAGTAAACATCCCTCTCTTCCTCCACCCACCCTTCAGCTTTCTTTGGCCTGACCAATTACAGCGAACCAGCTTCTCCTTTGTGCTCGCATATAAACAGGAGCCTCTCATCTACAATCAATGACAACACTCACACCAATTAGCCAAGCCTAAGCAAAGGGCTGCTGAAACTGCTGGAGAGTGTGCTCAAACACCTCTTAGGGTCGTGATGGCCATTGAAGACTGGCATCTGCAAGGGAATTAATAACTACAGTAATCAATCAAGAGTGCTTGTGAGATTTTCAGGATGATTTCCATGTATATTAGCTGCTTATTTTCTCTAATCTGACACTTGTGCCCAAAATAGTCCGAAAGAAAGACTTCCAGTGATGTAAACAGGATTAGCCAGATATAAATCTACTTCCTGACTTTTCTGAGTCACAATTACAAGAATTTATTCCTCTGGGAATGTGGAAGAGAAGTAAGAACTTATTTTGGGCACACATTTTTGCACAAAACTGCTAAAATACAGCAAAAACAGAGAGCATAATTCTCTTCTTTGTGAATGTGTGATGTGTGTCTGTGTGTGCATGTTTCCGAGTGTGTATTTCTGTCAGAATTCTTCTCCATCTCAGTAAACCTCTGTAATTACATCCCAACAGAGGGAGGAATTAAACCCAGTTTCATCTATTGGGATGATGAATATGACAGCGTACTGTTATATAGACTTCATATCTGCAGACAAACACACATAAATCTCCGCCTGTGATGGCGCTGCTCTGAAGGCTGTGTAATTAAACATTGTTATATGAGAAAGTGAATTAATCTATAGTCTGTGAATGTGCCATCAGGATACGGTTGATGGCAGGCTATGTTAGAGAGAGGATGATTTAGCTTACGAGCCTGGCCATATAAAACCTGGGGGACTCAGTCAACGGTGAGCAGAAATAGAGTATAATTTGCCAGGATCCTAAATGATGCTACTCTATTCATTTTTCAGGGATGAGTGTCACATTGATGGAACAAAGAAATTCACAAAGGACACAGCTGAACAAAGAAAGTCACGGTGAACAGGGAAAACAAAAGAAATGATCATGACTGTACTTTCGACATGTGATTGTGTTCTCACATATGGATCTGCGAAGTCATGTAGTGCAAGATACTTGCAGGTCTGGAAAGTAAATGAATATAAAACTATACATAAACTTGACGGGATTGATTAGCAGTATCATCTCCTGGGATTAATTTCTGGTCCTAGTCTTTGCTTTGTAAAGCTGCGTGATTCTCGGTGGAGGTAAGCATGCGTAACGCTCAAGGTCATGGACTGAAGAATCTGTCAGTTTTCTTGATCTGCACAAACAAAACAGGGAACCATCTCATCAAAACACTGCTTGATAGCACCCCAACCAGTCAAACACTCCACATGGTGCCTTTAACAACAAGCTGCTGTCTAGTCTTGTTTTGTCCCCACATTTTTATCATGCATAGCCACATCATTTCGCAAATACAATTAGATTTTTTGCTAGGATATCTGGCAGGAGACGTATGGGCAGCCAATCCTAAAGACACACATGATCACTGTAGTTTGCTAAAGCAAAGATTGTGTCATATTCAGCCTTGTCTTGGTTCAGCTTGCTCTACCTTTGTTTCTTTGTTTTTTACCTTTCCGACATTTCCTACATTTCTATGGCTTTTCAGCTCTCTAACATTTCCGAGTAATGCCAAAAAATAAAAATTAATTACTTAACAAATAACATAAACTTGAAAAAATATAGATTGTTAAGGTTTACAGCACTTTTACTCTTGACGGTAGATGTTAAGTCATCTACCGAGGCCTGCAAATGAAATCTGTAACATGTGTGTCTGTGTGCACAGAGAATACCAATGTAATATTGGTATTGTGGCTCCTCTGTGCGGCCCAAATAATGGGCCTAGCAAAGTTTTTTTTTTTTTTTTCACTTTAAACGGGCTTAGAAGCTTCATGGTGGACTTCCTGCACACATTTATGCACACATAGGCACTCCTGTGCATAATGTTTTTGCTCTAGAGTGCCCCCAATGCATTACCAGTTCTGATATACCCTTCTGGAAGTGTATAACAAATTAACCAATCAGATTTTCAAATGTGAAATGGAAGTTTTAACTCAACAAAACAGAAGTAAAGTCATCAGAGCCCTACTAACTAGTGTTGTTCTGCAGCACTTGTCTAGTCATTGAAGAGGTAGTTCTCTTTTGATAAATTGAAATCATATCTGTGATTCTGTTTTTTAATTTTTTTTTATCTTACCTGATTTTTTTTTACAAAGTTAGAAAACGGTGGATGCCACAATGGTACAAAAACAAGTTGAGCCCCCCAATGATGGAAAAGCAAGTATCTGTGTGTGTGTGTGTGTGTGTGTGTGTGTGTGTATGTGTGTGTGTGGGCACGCGTGCACATTCTTTTTTCAGCAGGCTCAAGACCTATGGGAGCCAATTAGAGTGTAATGTTAGAGATGACAAAAGAGACTCGGTTTGGACCAGCTCGCTAGTCTCTGCCTTGTAGCCCCCTGGCTTGATAGCTAAACAGAGGTTTAATAAGAGAGGTGTCTGGCACTCTCATCTCCTTTCAGACACACAGGAAGCCCAGTGGTCACAGAGTTTGGGTTTAGATGAGGTCACTGCCCCTGTGGGCTCAGCTGGAAGAAAGGAAACAGTGAAATAAATGGACAAGAGACTGGAGAGCAGAAGAACCAGTTACTGAGCTGAAGCCTGGCGTGTGTCTCAGAGATATTATATAACAGAATATGGGATGAGATTGCAGATCAAATGAGTCTTATATGACTGGAAGACACACCGATCTCTCCTGTAGGCCAATATAATAGAACAGGTTCATAGTTCTACCTTCAGTTGGTGAACGTATTTCTGCAGTGATTTTGATCACTCAGAAAAGAAGATCACCAGTGACTAAAATATACAGTCATGTAGTTTTAATATTGTATGTTTGAGCTGAAATAGTCTGCTTTTGAGTTATGCAACTCTGTGAAAGTATGTTACTTAAACAAAAATAAAAGTTTGTTGATCCTGCTTAATAATTGTATTTGCTTTAATCACAGTCAAGCAGTATTAAAAATATGGATAGAAAAACATCGAGCCAGTATTGTGGAGGGTTGTGATAACATTTCATTGGCGAATTGAAAGTATGCAGGTGGAGCGGTGCAAAAACATGTACTGCACATCAAACAAAGGGAGTATACAACTGACACTGGAGATTCAGCGTGCATGATTCAGGCATTTTAAACTATGCCAGAAAGATATTTTGGTCTGTTTTCCTTTTATTTAATTCAATTAAGAGTTAGATTTTCAATTATTTATAGACATTCATACATTGATCAGAAACGTTCTGCTTTTTGATATATAGTTGATGCATTTTTTTCCCTTCTCTTCAAGATTATCATCCTGTGTACCTTCAGACTGCTTTCAACATGGCTGCCATCTGGTACACACACCCCTATGTCCTTTTGCAATTGTATGTATAATCCTTCAACTTGATTTTCAGTTTAGGATTAAGTCAAAAGGAAGCACATCTGGTGACTACATCTTGTTGACATATGTATGTATATATGTTTGTTCTTGTTTTGTTTTTGTGTTCCTGCATGCTAGCTTTTCATGGCACTTTTTATGCCATGCCTCCTGAGGGGCCTGAAGATTTTTGCCCTTGTCCTTGTGGAAAATGTCTTTGTACTTTCTGAATCTTCAGAGATATTATGAACCAGATGTTGATGAAATTTCCCAATTTTTCACAATTGCCCATCATTACTTGAAACTATTTAACCTCTCCCTATCTGTACGTCTCTGTGATACCCTGTATATCAGTAATATTAGTGATCAATTGCAGTTAACATAATTAGGTCTCACAGGTTCCACCATGTTAGCATCACAAGCCACTTTTTCATGAGTTTTCCATCCCTGGAGATGAACAAATTTAAAATGAGTTAAGTTTTTAACACTTGTTGTGCTGGTTGTCTTAATTTTCAAGTTATTTTATTTATTTATTTATTTTTAGAAACAGGGTTGTGAATCCCGGTAAAGTCTGAAGAAGGAAAGGTTGGAGTAGTAACATAAAACTAATTACATTTTTTGAACTCAGTAAAAACCTTAATGTAATACAGCTACAAGACATTCTGTGCTTTCAACTGGGGATCGAATTGAAAACCAGCTGACGCTAAGTCTGGATCCGCATCGCTGTGTTGTACTTGTGGAGGAACAAAAATCATTTGATGTATTAATAAAATGTCTTATCAATAAATAACATTGCAAACCATTTTCATTCAGTCATTTAAGCTTAAGTCACGCTGTACTCATGTATTAAATGCTAAGCAGAGAGATTTCTTTTTTGCTTCTTAGAATTTGCTGCATTGTCTCTGTACCTAAATATACAGATTGACATTACAGTTCAGGCGAGGTTGTCATAGGCAGTTTTCCTGTAATTGGCAAATGTATCTACATTCTTCTTAAACCAGACTTGAGACTTGTTTCACATCTTTTTCAGTGTCAATTGAAGTGGGCTCCACAGGCCTCACTTCCTTAGCTGGCTCTCCAGCAGCAGAAACAGTTGGAAAACATCTAAAGCTTTTCCATCACTGAGTATGTAACTGCAGATTCCTGCTGTGTCACTCTAGGCTCCCTAAACTTGGATTTTTGTTTACTACTTGTTACAGGCCATCTCATATACAAAGTACAAATGGTGCACCATGTTTTTTGCTTGTTTTGTTTTATTTTCTCTACATCTAAATGAAAATGTAACCTTGCAATCTCTGCACATGCAGGTCCTTCATCGAGGTTCTCTCTTTCTGTATTGCATTGTTCTGTAAATTTAAATAATCTAATATCAATTTTAAATAGTATAAAGTTTAAAGTTAAAAATGCAACAAATAATAATAATAAAAAATCTAGTAAAAGATTCAAAACAAGGTAAATATTGCATCTTTTGGGCATAAGTATTAAAAAGTGTGGTGCTGCTTTGATTAGATTAACATCAATCAATACAACCAGTAATATATTAACTGATTATACCTCATTATTTCATAACTTTTCATTATTTAAATATTTACAGCGTACTGTGGTTCAGAATTCTTAAAGTTGGCTGCCACTGATCTTAATCACTGTCTGCGGAAAGCGACTATCATGTTTATAAACCAAATAAGTACTAATTATTGTAATAAAAATCTATGACCCACAGTTTAGAGAAAACAAATGTCAAAAGTGAACAAACGTTGCCTTTGGTGCATCACTCAGTCATCATTACTTTACTCTGGACTTTTAAAGTAACTGCTTTTTAAATTTAATCAGGGATTGAGCAAAAAATGTGAATTACCCTAATTTCATTGTACCTACTACACACTACAAAAACATCTTTCCACTTGTGGCAATAAGATTTTCGTCCTTAGCCTTTTGTCATAGAATTCTCAAACCATTGCCATTACTTTAAGGTCAGAGGCTGGCTCTGCCTGCTGGCTGCAATATTTATCAATCAAACAGGCCTGAGACAACAGAGAAAAGTGGAGTGGCACAGCAAAGAGCACTTAGCCTGGATAAACAGGCGGCTAGTACCATGGATCACTGCACTGCTAAGCCTGTCACTAGAAGAGAGGCTAGAGGGAGACAAAGAAAGGAGAAACTCCGGACAGTGTATGCTTGCGTGTAGGTGTGTGACTGTGTGTGTGTGTGCGTCACAGAGAGAGTGCATGTGTGACTTAGAGTGAGGCTTTTGGGAGAAACACAGGCCTGGTCAAAATGTCATCAGCGTGCCAGCTTATAGCAGCTTGAAAGGCTTAGAGTTGTGATATTTATCCTGTGGGCTTTGGCAGGGAGGTGGACTGGGAGAGAAAATATCTGTAATTTCATGGTGTCTTCAGGGGAAATTTGATTTCAGATGGCTGGCAGTCTGATAAATAGGAACTGCTGCCTGAAATCCTTTCCTAAAGGGATAGAAGAAAGGGTACAAGTCTCCCTTATGTCTGAGTCAGTGTGAGTGTAAATGTGTGTACAACTACAGAAATGTTGTGCATGTACATCTATGAGATAAAAAATATGTTTTATGCATGATACACGGCACTTGTCTTTGCACAGAGAAGCACTTCAGAGTGTGCTTCTATTTTGATTTTACTGGATTGGTTTTGATTATCCACTGCAATGCGATGGTTTTTATTGCCACTGTCCCTTGAGAGCACTTTGTCAGGAGTCAAATAAGGTCACACGTTTATTTTATCTCTTTTAGGTGACTGTATTTTATCCTGTCCCCCTGTGCCTCTGCCAGCCTGGGCTCTCTGTTCTTCCAAAATTAAAACCAACATCCTCACAATCTCATCATGAATTTTTAACAATGAAATCACACCCTATTAATTCAATAGAGACCTCTAAAATTCAATATGGTGTCTAAACAATTAGATTTCTCTGCCCATCATTTCTCTCTATTTATATTTAATGTGACTCTTCACACAGTAGAGGAGAGGGATATGGAGATAATAGGAGGAAGATGAAAGTAGGAAGCATTTAAAATGATTTGAAAAGAGGAGAAAAAAATTCTCATATTTACCAGGATCAGCCTGGTAAATATAGTAATAGCGAAGCGCTGATAACAGCTCTTGCTTGATTAGTCGCTATTTCTTTTCTTTTTGTTTCACAAACATTTCGACAGTATTCTTTTTCATACTTAACACGTGCTACATTAAGATTCAAACCTCCACATGCTGTTTATTATCCTGCAACATCAGTGATTGCACCAGAGGTGAAATGTTTCTGAAGCACTCGCATGACTTCAATTAGATCAGGTATCGTGCACACAGTGAACGCCGCCTCAAAGTCTCATGACCTTATTTCCAGTGAAAGTGGCTGTGGGAGGTAAAAAGGATGGATTTAGCACCTCTCAGGTGGAAACAGCTGACTCTGATTCTGGTGCCCAATAACAGGTCTTTTCTCCTTATCTGCCAACAGCTCCAAATACGCCTGCTGATGCTTGTGAGAAGTTATGCCCATGGCTGTCCTTAGCAGCGAGTCTCTCTCTGTCAGCATATATGTATAGTATCTATATGCATAATCAGAGCAAATCTTGTCTTGCTCCATAGCATTTTGCATAATGTTCCCATCAGGTTTGTGTAACAAGAATACAAGTCGGTGAGTTGCTGCAGATTTGAAACACATGCAAATTAATCTTTGGAAAAATAGTAAGTAGTGGAATATTAAAGAATGAGTATGGATTTTTAAACCTTTTTAGTACTCACATGCTTTGCTGAGAAGCAGTCCGTCCCTACCAGAAGTATCTCACGAATGACTCAAATGACTAAAAATAGGACTGCAACCTTGTTTCTACTAGGAACAGTTGGTGGTGACCTGGTGGTTGCACACATTTTTTCCACGTTCTGTGACTGACTGTAAGTAGCTGGAGCAACCAACTGATCACCCACAGATTGGGCAACCATGTTTGATCACAAGGCAACTGCACACTTGACCTGGTGGGAGGCAATCTGTCTCCCAACAGTCCGACTTGGACTAACTGAAATTGTCTCAGATATACTGGCAAAGGTTTTGTAAATTAACACAGGAAATGATTCAACTGATCATAAACTAGCTGTGTTCTGGTTATATTCCTCTGGTTATAAGATTGCTGAATATGTTGTTTTGCAGTTAAATCAAACACTTCTTTAGCTTGACAGACACATACATAACATAATTTCACCTTTATTAACATTATATTATTTTCTTTGTACTCTCTAGATCACTGTCCTGCAGGAACTATGTTAGTATTTGTGGAGGAATTTCTGTTTTAATTCTGAGGTTCTGGCAAGACACTGAATATAAGTAATAATTGGGAATTTTTCCTTAATGTAAATTTCTGTGTATATAGATGATAACAGATTTGCAATTTTAGCAGATTTGTGACAGTTAATCATTGTATTATAACAAAGATTGCACATAATTGTAAACTTCACCCAATGCATTCGATAACTGACAAAAGACTGATAGCAGACAGACTCCATCTTATTATCTTATTGTTATTGCAATTTTGATGCACCAAAGTTAGTTTGAGGATTAACCGTGTACCTGATCTTCAAAGTAACCATTTCAAAGACAATGAGCAAGTTCATTGCACACAAGCCACTGGATGGAGATATTGCAGCCAAGTGTGACGGTAGCATAATAAATCCAGGAATCTTCGTGTGTCTGTTCTTCGGCTGTCTCAACAAACTCATGGAACACACTTTAAACTTGGCAGGTGCATTGCTGGGGTTCCAACTTGCCAGCTAAAGAGTATGAAGATGTTTTGATGAAGGGTTTTCACAGTCTGGGTAAAAGCTGTTCACTGTTATGCTTTCAAAACTACCATTTGTCTGCATGTAAGGTTTTTAGGAAACACTGGTAAGTGGTACTAGTCGCCCATCCCACAGGCAAATGCTCAACCTGTGTGATACACTGAAATTATAAAGAAGAGTGGTTTTCAGCACATTCTACTCTCTTTAAGTGGTTATGTCAAAGCATATGACTAATGCAAGCCAAGTTTTTGTTATTATTATTATTTAGCAGCTGACTCTTTTTTAGCATTACCTCTGCCCACTCCTCAAGCTATTGCAGAGGTGGTGTTTAAGGAACATCTGCAAACTGTAGCTGCCAAAAATGACCAAGTTGATTGTGAAAGACAGAAGGATACAAACTGCAGTCTTTACACTGTACATAAATACACTATAAAGTTGAGTGAAAACGCAACATTGGCAGTGTGAGATCAAAGATTAGATCATTTTGACAACAGACAAGACAGAGACAAAACATTTCATTCTGCTGATGGGATCAAACTGGAAAGGGTTTTCAGGTGACATTCTGTATGCCAGCTGGAAACAATATTTTTTATAGTTTAACGTAAAGGTCATATCAATCTGACTTAGCAAAACACATTTTTTTACATTTATATTGGGTCCAAAATATTCTTTCGCTAATAGAAACGCTCCTGAGCGGTATTTAAATAACATGGGATGACTTATTTGATCCCAGTTACCAACACAAATTTAATGAGTGTGGCGTAACACCTTTAACATTTGTGGCATTTCTTCCTGTCACTACAACACAGTAGTGTACTTGTATTATATCATAGTGTACTTGTACTAGTGTGCAATTTTTCCAACTAAATTCAGTGTTAATTTTTTCCAATTATTTTAAATAGACATATACAGAGACCTGATAGTTTTAGGTTAACTTATCCATTATATAGTACAGTTATATGTAATAACAGTTTTCATTCTCACATGAGGCACAGTGACATAAAGTGCCATGATAACACAGGTGCTAATTTTACATGTGAAGTCAAACACTTTGTGTGACAGACACATACATAACATATTTTCACCTGTATTATCGTTAACTTCATACAATTCTAGTATATTATTTTCTTTGTAGTAATCTCTAGATCAATCATGTACAAAGACTGCGTGTGAATTTGCAAAGGCCCACACACATGCACACACATGCCCACATTATGAGGCTTTGATGTAAGCCATCCCCGTAATGATCAGGGCTTAGTTCATCTCATTTCCTTGATTGAAGCTGTACAGCAGCATAAATAATTCATTCTCATGTATATTGCAGTGTTTCAAATCATGTTTTTAGATTTCATTTTGATCTGTCAATTCGGAACACATGTACACCTTTGCCAAGCTGTCTGCCCTTAATTATTCTATTTTAGATCTGTCTGTAAGACAGGTGAACATCTGACTCCAAAAATCAGATAAAGCGTATGATGAGACTAATAACTAAAATGAGCAGATATCCTGGCGCAGACATAATGTTTCCACAGCTGTTGTCCATAAGTTCATCTATTACATTTTTTTTAACAGTCACTTTGACACATTTTTCAAATATGAATTTTAAATTCTCTGTTCTGTAAGAATTTTTTTGTATACCTATATTTGTGGTACCTTTCAGTCGTTTTAATTCTTGTTCCCTCATTAGATTCATGTTATGATGTGTTTTATATCTCTTCGCACATTTTTTATCACATGCTTGTAATACCCGGCAGTTGTTCCACTGAATTTCACACAAAAGCCTTTTAAAGCCACCAAGTGCTTTACAGTGAATAAACTGCTAATACTGTTATTGTCACTTGGCAAAACCCCTTCAACCTAAAGCCCGGGCCCTTTAGCCACCCACAAATGCTTTTACAGCAGCACAATTATACAAGGTGACATTCTAAGTTAATATTCAGTCACACAAACAGGAAGGCAATTAATGAATTAGTGCTCGTTAGGAAGAGTGTGTCATGGATAATTACAGAAAAAATGTCATGCATTGCTGACACGATTCATATGTTTATAAAGCCATTAAAGAGATTCACACTATTTTTTTCTTTTTTCTTTTTTTTTGGTCTAGTTAACAACTGAAAAGTAGTCGTGAGTGCTTCTTAATCAGTGAAACAATAATTGCTGACCTTGTTTCTATCTTAGGTGAAGCGATGTTACATCAAAGCTTTTGATTTCTTTTATATCATGCTCCACATAACATCTTTATTCAGAAAGTAAACTATGTCTGGTCACTGTTTAATGGCCAAGCAATCTTTATGATGAAACTTCATTTTGTAATTTGTTAGATCTTTGTTTAATTAGAGCATTCTTTATTCCCCTGAAGATTTTCACCTCACAGATCTCCTAACATACCACATTATACAATTTTAATGGTCTTTTTGTTTTTCCTGAAAAGCTGTGTGTTAACAAGGTTTGGATGGGTCCATCTGTTCCAGGTAGCACTTATGAAAAGGGAAACTGAGAGAATATCAAAGCTTACTGTCAGTTTTACCCTTCGCAAAAAGTTTACTTCGTATGATTCTACATCAATTATACAAAAGGACATAGGTGTTGAAAGCTAAACGTGTCACCGAGCACACTGCAGCTAGGCTTGTTTGTTTGCTTGGCTGGAATGCTGTCAATTAGACAAACAAGACTCACGCTGCTTTTCTGCAGGGAAGTGGCAGATTTCTGTAGAGCTTCTGGTGTAGTGTTTCTGTATGTGTGTGGTACCACATGGCTCTGCGCAAGTTGTAGGGGGCAGAGTGGTCATTCTGTCACCACAGATGGACAGGAAAAGCCCCGGGGGCATCTAAAAAGCCACAGGCAATGTAGTTTGCATACTGTGTGTGTGCATGTGTTGGTGTGTGTGACATTTGTTAGAGGTAGTATTCTAGTATTTTTGTCCAAGTGCGTTTAAACACCACAAGCATGTAGCTGACAGAAACAGTACAACCCTCCTCACGCAACAAATGCCATCGCTTTCTGTTTCAGTTGCCTTCTGAATCATCAGATCAGTCCCACTTCCACACATGAACCCATACAAATGCACACATGTGCAGTCAATATGGCCACACAGAAACCAAAATCCCTGCTACAAGATTATATTTAGAAAGCCCCGTTTTGTATCACTTGTTCTAATGGTCTTTTCAAATTTCCTTTGCTGTGCTGCATTCGCTATAACAAACAATCTTTCAGAAGTAGTGTTTATAATAAATGACAGGGAAAGCAGCGTGAGATATTAATGACAGAGACATCCCGATCCTTTTCTCCTTTGTCATTTTTTCCCCTCTGCCTTAAAAAGTATTTAAAGGACAAATGTTTAAACTATAATCAGTCTTTTTTATATATATTTCTGATGGGTATAATAAGTTCATCTCAATCAGTGGCTCCTCCAAATACAGTGCAGACATTTGCTTGCCAGTTGGGTCTCACAGCTTGTAATGAATTAATAAAAACTCCACACTGAGTGGAATATTCACAACACAGTCCTGATTAGGGATGCCACACCCAACATAGCCTTAAAGTTTGCTCTAGTTCAGACTGTATCCATCAGGTTATTGTTAAATACAGACCAATGTGGTCATGTTTATGGAATTTGTTGCAACTGTATTTCAATGCAATTTACTCTCTTCCTGCCCACATATGTTGAATTCATATTTCATATAATGCTTTGTTTTATGAAATCAGCTGATTTTTTTAAAGCAACTGAAATTCTAGGCAAAAAAAAAAATGACTGCAATTTTTGCTCTTCTGATCTAAGCTATTACCAGTTCAAGGTTCTTGAAAATTCGTGTAGCCATGCACACGAAACTAGAATCAGAAGATGTTATTAAACCCAGAGGAAATTATGTGTTCGTGATTGCAGCAAGATAGTAAGAACAACAGCAAACAAGTCTGTGGTGAGCACATAGACGTAGCTGCTGTTTTTAAACAATTTCCCAGTTAGCATGCACAATTGGTACCCCATAGAGTAGTGGCTGCAGAGGGCACACAGATGTCTACATGGTACCATGTGGTCGCGCTGTGATGTTCAAATTTGTTTCACTTGGACTTAAGCAGACCCTGAAATAAAAACCAGAATCACATTTAAAAATGAGTGTCCAGAAATCCTTATTTGCATCTCATAAAGTAGCAACCCCTCACGTCAGTGACGCGGTAAAGTCTAGCGTTGTATACTATACTACTTTCAGTCTGATCTGATGACTCTCTGTGCAGAAAAAAAAGTAAAAAGTGCTTTTTGGCTATGAAGAAGCTGAACTCACTGTTTAGAGCATCAAAAGAGTTGAAATATTTATGCAAGTGAGTTTTAAAATGCTGCAATATATGTTCCAATTCAGTGCCAACCTTGAAGCACTCTAGACCTCTTTACTTTTTATGATGGCTCACCTTGCTAAGAGGCACACTATTGACATGGAAATTACAAAAGCTCTGAAAAAAGGTTTACCTTCACTGAAACGCCTCTTTCTTCTTTTTCTTTGTAGCTTTGCTTGAAAGCCCTGATAACTGTGGTTAGAGAACTTACATGTTATAATGAAGTCTTTATGTGCCATTTCCAAAGTCTCTTAACATAAAAAAACTAATAAATAATCAGAAATTTCTATGAGTCAAACAGACGTGAAGGTATAAATGCTTACAAAATCATATCTGATTAAAATCAATTATATGCATGTTTTGAAACGGTGAAATGTGTTTTATTGAATAAAACTGGCTGCTTATAGGGTCATCTGATCAAGATACTGACATTCAGCTACCTCTAATACACATAAAATAATTATGTGTACGGATAATGTTCAAATTATTTTGTATGATTTAGCCTTGAACTGAGTTGAATCAAGTTATGAACATTTCTCTAAAATGTTATTGCTTTATTGAAACAGAGATAAAGGCTAAAATAAATTCCTCATAAAAACATTTGAATGTAACACCATATTAGATGTGAAAAAAACAAAACAAAAAGCAAGCCATGAAAAATGATATTGAACTACAATGTCCCATGTTATATTATTGTTTTTTCACAGGTTTTCTCTGTTAAAACTGTGTTTTGTTCTGGTGGGCTAACAAGAACTGGTTCAGGTCAAATGATGAGGGCTGCAGTTGCTTCAGTTGGTAGGAGGTTACCTGGTTTATTTCCATCATTCTAGGTCAAATGTCAGTATATGTCATTATTATCAATGCAATACATTACAGTACTACAACTACACCATTATTAATTCACTGCAGTTGAAAATAAATAAATAAATAATAAATAGGACTGGGGACTGGGAAGTCAACAACTGGGAAGTTCACTGAAGAAAATGCTGACCTGAACTGGTAAGTTGTCCTATAACAGATGTTACAACAGATGTGAGACTGGTTCATCAAAGCTAAAAATCAGAAAGCAGGTATAGACTGTAATTCATTAACTACAAAGTAGATATAATTGTGGTGGATATCTATCCCATTTGTATCTCGCCTTTTTGTTTAAATCAGTTTAACTTTTGATGTGTCCATGATCATGCAGACCAGTGAACTCTATCAAACTGAGTAAAAGAATGCCTTAAAAACACACAAGCTCTGTGTGCTCAAGTCAAACTAAAATAGCTACACATATTCAAACAGTTATACACGCGCACACATGCATTGACAAGAGTATTTGTTTTGGGGTTTTTTTTTTAAATCTAGTTTGTTAATAAAGTTTTGGGTTTTTTGAGGAATCAGAATTCCTGCTGACAAATGAACTCTATTTGTCTTTTGTGCTCCTTAATAAGCCACAATTTCCTCACAATTCTTCATTCTGAATGATAGCAATCTATGCAAACTCAATCCCAATTTTAATGTCAGCTGTGTAGCAGGAGACTATTATTACCATATTACTGCAACAAAGACAAAAAAATTAACCACTACTGTCAACCATATTTATCAAAAAAGATAGATATTCTGCTATACAGCCCAGCCAAGAAGTCACAGTCAGCATTAGAATACTATGCATCCAATCAAGAAATCATTGTGTGTCTTTACTTTTCTCATCTAAAGTCATCAATTTAGCACACTGTGCCTTTTTGACATGCTGCAGTAAAAGCTCACAAAACGCCTGTGTTAGTGAAAACAAAGATTCATAAGAGGGTTTATAAAAGAGAAGCATTCATGTAAATTAGCTGTTAAAATCAAATTACTGGAAGAAAAACTATTCTTTAGCAGCATGTATACAATTAAAAGTAGGATTTTTGTCAGTAAGCAGCTCTTTAAATTCCTCTGGAAGTGCAGGTTAATGACTGTTCACAGGAATTTTGAGGCAGCATAGAAAACTTCCAGGAACTGCCAAGTACTGAAATGACATTTGGAGTAATGGCGTTTTACAAACCTGTAAAACTTGGCAGTTCACCCCCGGTCCCTAGGCCAAAGAGAAGCTTTAACATGTAAATCGTAATGCTGTGAGCTATGCATGTGCAAATGAGGAGAGTAGGGGTCCTGCTCCAGAAAAAAAAGCCTTTTTCTAAAATATATTAACTCCATTTTAAGCTCTTCTCTCGAATAAATAATAATGATTAGTATAATTATAAACTTTGGAATTAGAAGCAAAGATGCAATAACCTAATTGCAGGAAATGGTACTTATTTATATACTGACTTCCCACTGTTGCTGACCTAAAAGCTACTGTATACTGTAGCCACAAAATGACTTAAGTGCACACATGTGAATGGCCATGGAAAGTGAGTTCCTGTGATAAACCCTTCCCTTTATATCCTTGAGACTGACAGTGGAGCACTCCTGCCATCTCTCTGCCTTCTTTTTTCCACAGGACCCTGAACAACACAAAAGTCACCAGCTCCCCAGAGAGCATTTCTCACAACTTTGCAAACACCCCGTGTTTTGATGTGTCTGTTTTTTGATGACGCAGTACGTTTCAATGATCAAGGGCAGTGCAAAGGGGGACAGTAAAGGTGAGAAGATAAGCACAAACGCACACACACACACATGCGCACGCACACACGTACACCCCACTTTGAGTTGTTTGCCAGAACACCTGCGTGTTTGAAAACGAAAGCATCATAAAGCATCTCCCTTTTTTTCATTCTGCAGCCATGAGGTGACACGCCATTGTTTTCCCCTGTATTCCTCCCTTGTGAATTTTGATTCCTGCCAGACAAAGAATGGGCCTATTGAAGTACTCTTTGAGAGGAGCCATTAGATACCGAGCTGGTCATCACTCTGCTGTGAAAGGCATTCTACTGATGTGCTGTCCTTCATACAAGTAAACTTTTTAAAATATACACATGCATTTTGGTGCCAGCAGCATGCAAATCCAACTTCATCAGGATCTAAAACCTTCAATTTACCTGAGCTAAACATGGCATTTATAGTTTTGTTTCTAATGTATTTTCAAACAAGTTTAAAATCCTCCCGAAATGTTTTGGATCAATAAAATTCAGTGCGTAAAATAATTGTGATGTGGTATGGGAACACCATCTAAGAGGCATCTTCCTTCATCAACAACAAACCAACAAACAAGGATTTCCTCTCTTTGTTGTTTGTGTACTGTGTGTTTGAATGTGCACATGTATGAGAGCAAATCCATCAGTGTAAACATATTGACCTGACAGTGGGAGGTCTGGTTCATAGTGTTACTCTGCCAACGGTGCTGAGTTCCAAATTAATCACACATGATGAGATGATTAATCTGGTTTATGTCCCTCTATCTGTCCACTGTACCCATCCATCTGTCCTCCTCTCTTTCTCTCTGCTGAGCAGTGAAGGCTTTCTGCTGGGTGCACAGCCCAGCCTAATACCACTGACAGGGCTGTTCTATACTAACATAAAAGGCGTAGGAAGGGGTCAGCTTAAGCTTATATGTCACACATTAAGCTTAAGCTGCATATTTTTAGTACCGTATCTTGACAGTGATGTAATAGTGGATAAGTTTGATATTTTGCTGCTATATTTTTTCAAGTTTGTTACACCATTAAACAATGAGAGAATTATAAATACATTTTAATATGCATGTATTAAATTAGACATACCAAGCTGTTAATTCGCAAAAAAAAAGATTTTATCTCATGGCTGGCTATGATTTTAAAAAAGTTGAAAAAAAGTAAACAATTTATCTGCAAAGGATTTAATGCCTGTCTAGAAATCTCGTGACCTCAATAATCTAATCTTTAGGTCTAGCTATTAAAAACTTGCATTTAACACCAATACTCTACTATGATGCTATGAAAAACGATAGTGTAGAGCAAATAGTAAGAATCAAACAAAATGTTGCCTCAGTACCAGTCATGCAGCGCAGTGTGGTGTTATTTGATCCCTGTATTGCCACTGCCAGCTCCCGTTTCTCTCCAAGGTGCTGAAACATTCAGACATTTTCTGTCTCTCTGCCTGTGACTAAGTATGTGTCTACTTAACAGTATTGGTAAAGTGTCCCTTTAGTTTCCACTCCTTAAGGTGCCAAAATAACCAAACCCAGTCTGTTCTGTGTCTCACTCCAAGGTGCTGAAACATTTTTTAGGGTACTTTTTTTTGCCAAAACGACCATAACAAGCATATGGTATTAACAAAAAAGAGCACACCATATCTACTACCTAGTAATTACCCTAGATTTTTTTTTAGAAACCTGCTTTTTCTGCCCACATCCCGGCTCATTATTCAGCCAAAGAGGAAGAAGTTCCTGGGGCAAATTGACAAGTCAAGAAAAAGAGTAGCAAAAACACCTTTTCTTGTAAACCCTCTCCTGAATTTGACATAATTGATGATAAATGTGATGCTTGTTTCATTGTAGTCTGAGTGATTTTTGGTTTTACAGTACAAAACAACATTAATTAAAATGCTAGTTCACAGCTTTGACACCACCAACAGGTGAAATGAATACCAATATCTGTCTCATTACAGCACAACCTTGGGAACAGCGTACAGCTCAAGAATGGCTTGAGGTCACTGACCCTGGATCCAAATGCCCAAGATCCCAATTTAAGTGAACCTCTCACAGGATCCACCAAAAAAGCATGATCCACTGATGTCTAACCTCACACTCTACAGAACTCACAATTATGGCAGCACAAAATGCACCTACACAATAGTGGTGTTTTTAATGTTGTTATAGGTGTCTAATTTCTGTGACACTTTTTGCTGTATTTAGAATTGAGGAAAAATTGATTAGCCTAAGCCAACTGCTACGGAGTGGGATGCAGAGGTTGTTTTCAGGAGGTTGTTTGTGAGCATTGCTCCCTCTCACACCTATGGCATCACCGGTGCTTTTAAGCAAGCTCAAGTACTATAAGCTAGGGGCCACACCTCTTTGAAGTTCATGCCTCAATCCCAGAATATCTCTGGGTGGTAGCGCCGTGGTCAGGGACTTCTCTCTGCTCCGCCTGCAGCCGCACAATCTCTCGTCTTCCAGTTTGAGTTCTTTCATCTTTGTTTTTGAATGCTGTTTACGCACATTTCATATCAACATGTTTCTTTTCAAAACAAACTGACAACCCACAAATTAACTCTACCTCATATTTTACAAGGCTTTGGACAAAAACACTGGCACCTAATTGAAAAAACTAAACAAAACACATATTCTTGTGTGTATAAAAATTTAACTCAATTGCATTTTATTGCTTACAAGTAACTCACTAAATTAGTGACAAAATAATAGATTCATCACTTCAGTGTTAAACTTTTGTTTTCAGCGCAGCACTCTGCAACAAGAGCAAAAGATGATAACATCCAAGTCTAAAATGGAGCTGAGTGTAAAATTCTTCTTAAATGTTTTATTTTTATTCAATCTTTTTGTTAAACCCACTGAATTAAAGTCTGCACTTCAACTCCATCCGAGTTGTTTCATTTCAAATTCATTGTGGTAATGTACAGAACAAATTTAGAAAAAAGTATATTTATTTCTGTCGAAATATTTATGGACCTGACTGTATCTGTAACTCAAAGTTTGATTCAAAGAATGAAGCTTAAGAAAACATTGCTTGAGCACTCATTACTCTTATTATAGTGTGTGTGTGTCCTTTGTGTGACTCCAGCCATTGCAATAATATTTATAAGACAAACTATGACAATCATAATTTAATACAAATTAAGGGTGTCTTAACAACAATTTCAGTCTGCATTACTACAGGTTTTGCTAATAGAAAAGCAGAGACGTGTGCAGTGAAATATTAAACTATTCTTCAAGGATTTGTCTTTCTTTTCTCCTTTCTTTACTTTTTTTGTAAGAAATGAAGTATGAATCAAGATGAGACCAAGTTATATTTTTGCTCATTTCAAAGGCTCAAGATTTGGAATGTTTACACGGGGATTTGAATCTTTGTAATTTTACTTGGACATAAATCAATAGATTTTGAATGGCAGATGGCATAACTGTAACAAAATAAAAGTTGCCAACCTTTTATATGGCCCACTTGGGAAATAAAGACTTTGAAAATATATTTGTTTCTTTTCGGGGTTTTTTAGACTATTTGTTGGTGTTTTTCTGGAAATCTCTGTGTGTGTGTGTGTGTGTGTGTGTGTGTTATAGAGAGAGAAAGAGAGTATGTAATGCGTGCTTTATCATAAATCACATAATTAATATCATGAGATGCCTGGAGGAACCATTTTATCTATTGCTGATGTGCTCAAGGACAAGCGTAACTAAATATTAGGGTTCATGTGCTTCGGGATTTCATACACTTGTATCCGATTCTTAAAAGGTGACAAGAGATCATGGAAAGTCAACAGTGAACAATTCAGTACAATCTTATTTATATAGGGCCAAATTTATGACAATAGTTGTCTAAAGGTGCTTTAGACCTACAATATTGGAAAGAAACCTGAACAATTACACAATCCCTTATGAGTAAGCAATTGGTGACAGTGGGGAGAAAAAAATCCATTTTAACAGGAAGAAACTTCAGTCAGTCAGAGGGATAGCCACCTGCCATGACTGGTTAGCAGTGAGGGGAAAGAGAAAAGAGCAGAAAGAGACAGGACAAAAGGCAAAATATAGGAGAGAAAGCTAAAGTTGTATAATTACTAATGAGTAATTACAGTAGTGGTGTATAAACACACAGAAAGTGAAAGGTGATGAGTGAAGCAGAAATGCTAAATGCATCATGGGATGCCCCCCACCAGCCTAGAAGTAATGAATCCATGAACTAGCACTCTGAAAAGGGATCTTTCTTTTTGTGATATTTTGCAAATGAGTGAAGAGTGTCTCACATATGCATGGTGAAGGACATGATCAAAATGACTCCAAGATTCCTCACAGTGTTACTGGAGGCATGCCTGTAGTTGAAGTAGTTGATTCGTATCATCTGGCTTAAAGCGGATAAGTAAAGCAGGCTATCATCTGTATAGCAGTGCAAATTCATGCAGTGTTTTCTAATAACGTTGCCACAGGGAAACATGTATAATGAAAAAAGTGAACCTCTGGAACTACATGTCTAACTTTTGTGTGTGAAGAAGACTCCCTGTTTAACTTCCACAAATTAAAATCTGTCATAAAGATGTATTTTAAACACTTCAGTGCAATTACTGTAACAGCAATACCGTGATCTAGTCTCTTTAGTTGAATATGTGTGGTTATTGCTGCACTGAGGTCTGACAGGACACGCACACTGTTAGAGGCAATTATCAAGATCATTCATAAGCTACACTGCTGCTTCTTCGCTATGATGCACTCTAAATCCTGACTGAAACCCCAAACCATTGATTGCAAAGCATTACGTAACTGTTTGACAATCCTTCAAGAATGATCTTATTAGCTGAATTAGGTAAGGACATTTAAGTATTGGTTTATTGGGCGATCGTGGCTCAAGAGTTGGGAGTTCGCCTTGTAATCGGAAGGTTGCCGGTTCGAGCCCCAGCTTGGACAGTCTCGGTCGTTGTGTCCTTGGGCAAGACACTTCACCCGTTGCCTACTGGTGGTGGTCAGAGGGCCCGGTGGCGCCAGTGTTCGGCAGCCTCGCCTCTGTCAGTGCGCCCCAGGGTGGCTGTGGCTACTATGTAGCTTGCCATCACCAGTGTGTGAATGTGTGTGTGAATGGGTGGATGTCTGGATATGTAAAGCGCTTTGGGGTCCTTAGGAGGGGTCCTTAAGCGCTATATAAATACAGGCCATTTACCATTTAATTACCAAACTTAAGACCCCACGGTACATAACCTGCTAACAAAAATACCTTGATCATAGTTAACATTTAAGCAGTAATTAATGGTGAAACTTGAGCAGTCTTGTAGGGATGAGCTCTAAAAGACACATTGATGGTTTAGAGGATGACATTATTGAAGCTAATTCAGAAATATCAATAGGGCAGAAAGAGTCCAGGAAGTAAATATCAGCAGTTATTAGAATTCTTAATACTTAATGGCACATCTGTGCTACAGCTGTGAATATTTTTTTCTCAAATGGTTTAAAAATGTATTTGTAAAGAAATTCTCAGTAAAGTCATTGCTAGTTAAGGTTAAAGGAATCTGTCAGCCTGGTTACACCGCTGAAAAGAAACCTGGGGTTGTTCCTGTTTTCCTTAATCAGTAATGCAGGAAGTCCTAGCTTAACAGTGGGCTATTTTTTGATAAAGTAACAAACTCTTTTTCCAGATCAAACAGACATATTCTAAATAAGCTCAACACCCTTTGAGTTATCTGCTTTAAGTTGGCCGCTTGAGAGTAATACCAGGGAGTCAAGCATTTCTGATTTGTTGTCTTCTTTTTAAGCGGAGGCATAGTATCCAGCTAGTTATTAAGAAGATAATTGACCTTTGTGGGAATTGAGTTTAAGTAGCTGCTCTGCATTGTGTTAGCACACAGCATTGAGAAGGTGGTGGAATCACTTTCTTAAACTTACCTACAGCATTTTTTTAGAAAGTATAATGAAATTTATTGTCCATTTTCTGCGTAATTTATTTCAACAAAAATAAATTGGTCAAACAAAGGAGAATTTTTGGGGAATACCATTAAGTTCAAGTCAGGTCAAGTCAGCTTTATTTGTGTAGCACGTCAAGTGTCAGCCAAAGTACTGAGCAGAGGGACAATGTAGTCAAAATAAAAGAAAGAATAAAAATAAATTACATAAAAAGATTATAAGAAATCCATATATACATTCATACATTTATACTCAAATGCCTATACGTGCATATACATATATATGTACATATACACATGCATACATCATCCGATAAGATAAAAAAAAAAAAAAATAACTAAGACAGAATGGACCCAGTTTCATGTGAAAATAGATAGGTCTTCAAGTTGGATTTGAAGATTTCCAAACAGGAGGACTTTGAAAAAAGAGGTAAGACTATTCCAGAGTCTCGGAGCAGCGATGAAGCAAGCCACCTTTGGATTTTAAGTGGGAGTGTGAGACCTGTAAAAGCATCTGATTGAAGGACCGTGAAGTTTGAGCAGGTAAGTGCAGGCTAAGGAGATCTGAAATGTAACCTGGAGTCAAGCCATGGACAGATTTAAAAACAAATGATAGAATCTGAAATGTTCAGTTTCTATGCTTTCTGTCAGAACAACATCCAGAGTTGTCTCATAATTACCAGTTAACAATATAAACCTGTAGGCTTCAGTCGCACACACACAAATCTCTATCCTAATGAGGACACAAATATGGTGTTTCTCCTTAGTATTTAGGTATGAACACAAAAAGATGAAAACTACCACAAAAAGACTTAAAGGTGATCGCTATGAAAACATGAAAAGGTAGAAATGAAGGCTGCATGACATTTTCTTACCTATTGAAGTTCAGGGTCTGGCTGCTGGGCTGGGGTGGCAAACACTCTGGGTCCTTGGCTAGTTTAGGATTAACATGCTATCTGTGTAAAGAGGAAAAGTTGTAGTAGCAGTATAATGCAGTTGTTTTTGATCTGGTTTGCACTTTACCATCATGCTTTTGTCAATTTCAAAAAATAAAAATAATGTCCAAATCCAGGCTGTAGACCGAGCCACTACTTTCCTCCTATGATGCACGAACTACACATTGGTGGAACCATTGACCCTCCTTACTGAGGAGTGTTGATTCATTTAAACTAACATATTCATCCTGCTCTGACCTTGACGTTTCTGTAACGTTAATATTAATATGTTGATCAATTATTAATTCATTTACTAACAGGGTCTTAGAAGAGAGAGAGACCTAATGTTTAATGGACCACATTTAATTGATTTATTTTTGTATCCAGTTGAGGGTATTATATTCTTTCTTTGTGAATTTGTTAACTGATTTTTAATTTGTTTATTGATGGCCCAGGAGCAGACACATTCTCCATGGAATGGAGTTTTGGGGGGATGACAAGAGGAGAGAAACTGAACAGATGTTTGGAAGACTGCAACCCAACTTTTCCCAACTTTGAGGTGAGGGACTGAAGCGAGTACCAGTGCACGCCAGGAATGCCTTACCTAGGCAATCACAGCCTGGAATGTCCACAAGCGACTGACTGTCAGCAGCAAAGACATGCATGACAAGTGAATAGTCCCTGTATGAATGCTCCTTTAGTTCCTTATGGTTGATTTAAAAGTAGAATTCAGAATATTAAACAGCTAAACTGTGTACCACTCTAAAAATGTACAGTACCAATCAGTCATTGCTTTACAGTATCTCTCTGAATTACATTATGGAGATGTAAAGAAAATCTGTTTGAGAACTTTGCAGATGGTTGTAAAAATGGTATATCTCACAATGCAACATAACTTTTAGAATAATACAAAACTCAGTGATTATATAAAATGCATAGCACACTGCATATGATGCATCCTCCGCACTCATTTTCTAACATAGCATTACTCCATTGCATCATCCATCATTTCCTTGTGTGAGAAACGTAAGGGATGTTATCATCATTTCTTGCTCTGTGTGATGTCTCTTTAAACTAATCTTTACATTTTAGGCCTGCAGATCACTGACTGAAGCCTTAATATCAGCTAAATAAATGCTTATACATTCAATATTATTCAGTGTGTCACACATACAAAAACCTAGTAAAATCATGATATGAAGTCTATCAAAATTACAAGCCATCTGTGATTAATATGAAACTGTATTTTACAACATTGTCAAGATGACTGATTGTGAAAACCAAGACAAAGCAATTAAATGTGTCTGGTATCAGGGGACTGGAACACACTCCTCTAACCTTTTATTATATTGCTTCTGTCAAAGTACATACATTAACATGAATGCTTCTGATGTAATTAACTTTTCTATTAGCAGACTGGCCTCAGAGGCAGCATATGCCACATTTTAAAAAGGAGTTGTTCATTCAGAGTGTGCCGTTTCAGATGACTCATTAATGATCCGGACCTAATTAAAATGCAGGAGGACTTTTGGTGATCTTTCCAAAATTCTAATGCCTTCACCCTAGTGCAGCAGACTTCTCATTTTTGAGCAAAAAAAATAAAAACGTAGTAGCTATTTAATAATAGCAAGCGTGTCGAAACCAGGTCAAAATAAAATCACTAACCTGGCTGAATTGAGTCTTTCTTTTTAACACTGGACACCAGGTAATGTATTAGAATTGTAATTTTCTTCAGGTTTTGTGCCCTTATTTAAACTTCACCACATACCTACTAATGCATGTTTTAGAATACTACTGTGAATCTAAGACATAGCTATGATGTAGTCCTATTCCCTATGCTGTAACCCATATTCTGTAGCTTGTGTCATGGGCTGATGTGGGCTTTCCCCAAAATGTCAGTACACATCACAGCAATGCAAACCTCAACAAGTCTGTTTGGTAATAACATAGGGTGAAAATTTCACAAGTTTAAGACTAATATTGAAATAAAACAGGCTGTAATTGTGTCCAGCTTGATGACAATACTATTTTGGTTGTGCAGATTTTCATAGTGCTGGTAATCCTTGGATAGATTTAGTTTGTTGTGAAGTTTTCTCTCTTTCCTCCAGTTCAGTTCATGTTTGTCAAGATTTAATAGCTTCATTGCAGATCAATGCAAACAGACAGGTATGAATGCAAACAACAACATAGCCCAGGACACATGATTCAAATAAGTTTTTATAAATGAAACACATAATTATTATTAAAACAAGAGCCAATTACTAAAGACAGATAAACAATTTGAACAGTTTAAGGCTGCTTGTTCTGAATTCATTGTCAGTGTTGTTTATGGTGTAGGTTGGTTGTTGTTTGTGTTTAACCTTTTTCTTACACCCAACTTGTACAGTTACTTTTCCACTCAACATGACAGCTGGAAATATAAATTTAGTATAAAGACTTATAGATTTTGTTTGTACAAGCAGTCAGTATTCCTGGGTGCTGATTTTATACACCTGTGGCCATGAATGTAGTAGGGACACCTGAATTTAATGATTTGAATGAGTAAGTGGATAATTTTGGCAATATAGAGTAGGTTTAGTTTTTCCAACCCACGATCCTGTTGGATACAAGGAGAATGAAACAAGTAATAAGGATTGATATGCACTAAATACATAAATACAGTTATAAAGGTATTTCTTTAAAAGAACTTAGATGAATTGTGTTATTTTATGTTATTTTAAAATAACTTGATATCAAGATATATCTTGTCTTCAAAGGTACATTACAGTATACAGATCTGAATAGTATTTGTGTCTGATATTTATTCATAAATTATTAAGTTGTGTCTCCTTCCATACCGACAGATATAGAACGTGAGAAAAAGTTGCCTTCAGAAACGTTTTATTAAAGGCAGCATATTACCAGTGGTTACTTTTCATTGTAAACGTGCCCTCTGATGGCAAAGGTAATTAAATTACCAAAGGAGAAAGTGAGGTGATATAGTTATTATAGTTAAGTCTGATTATTCTTTTAACAGATAACATTAAAAATATTGTCATACTGTCATACTCTATATATACAATTAACAACAAACATTCAGGATGAACAAACAAAACACCTTTAGGAGTAGATTATATGCATCTTTATTTACCTGAAAACTCCATATAGCTTACTTTGGGTATATTCTGTGATACCAATGATTTATTACTGTAATATATTACTATTACCTATCGTCTATAAATATCTATAAGTCTTTATGGAAATTTAACCCAGTAGACAACCTTGAAATCAGCTTTACAAAAGGTCTTAGTATCAGAAAAACAAAGAAGTTGGTAGACTTAAGGGCCACACAGAGTATGTTGTTATTTAAATTTAGATTTTAAAAAATTAGGATAACTGCTACCTGAAACACCTGATGACAAAACCTCGCTACCTTTAGGCACACAGGAGGCTTTGGATTGTGGGTCATATCAAAACAAGCTTTTGCAAGCTCCAGTTTAACATTATGCATATCAGAAAACATAAGTAAATACTAACTGAAGACTTTATTCACACATATTCACACATTCACAAGTGCAAGCAGTCTGCTTCTACTGACATTCACACATCTGAGCAGTGGAACTGCAGACTGAGCCTGTGGAAACTCTTTAAAAGAGGTTGATCTAGCAACATATCATCTTTAACTGTCTGGCTGGATGCCTATTTGTGGAGCTGGTCATCAGACATTACGTCAGCATTTTTTATTTCCCCCCCGCTACATAAAACCTCTGTGAAACCACTAGACGTCACATGCTACATCCCTACATTTTAGTCCTGGGAAGGGTTTAATTGCATCATAGAATGTCAAATGCAAAATCAATATTTTAGCATTTCTATCACAAATCCAAAGGGCATTGATTATTTAACAAATGTAAAAAACAGAATAAGAAGATTTCTCAGACATATAACCTAATTTAGCACTGTTATAGAGAAAGCATGAAGGAAAAAGGTCTTTCCCTGTTTGTTTTGTGGACCAACATTTTTAAAAAAAATATTTTTTAATATATTACAAAAAAAAATGTAAAAAAACAAAACTAACTAACAAAAAAAGCCTTAATAAGTAAGTAAGCATTAATTCTGTCATGCAAATTAGTTACCTTTATTTAATGAACTGCATTAAACTTCAAAAATGGTGCTCCATGATACTGGCTACCTTGGACGGGTTGCCAGTCCAGAACAGACCAAGATGTTCAGTGGTTGAGTTAATGGATGGATGGCCAAATATTGATTAAAAGTATTATTAGAAAAAAAACCTAAACACTAAAGACAAAGACATTAACCACCCTTTGGGAGTTTTTTTCTTCTTCTTTTAATCGTTTTATTTAAACACAACCGAGTTTTTGTAAAATAATTGTTGTTTTCTTTGAACGTCTGACAGAAACCAGAATTACTAAATAGGTCTTTGGTATAGCATAAAGCTTTATACACAAGTCAGATGATGTTCATATGGCTGATCAAAGATTACTTTTAGAAGTTCTGAGTAAACAAAATTCCGCTGACAGGCTGTGCTTCTGATCCTGCCTGTGCTGTACAACACCACAAAAAGAACGGCTGTGTTTGTGTGGGATCTGTATGTGTGTCTTTGTACTGATATTTCCTTTGTCACATACATGAAGTCAAATCAAGCTTACCTTTTACTAATCCTCACTCAATGGTGCCATAACAAGAGGCTACATGTATTTGCCGTATTTGTATTTGTTTCTCTATCTAAGTAAAATCCACACACCACTATTGATATCATCAAGTCTTCCACAGTCCAGGGTTGTCATCGTTTATCTTCTTTTGTCGGTTTTACCCTGACCACTTGTTTTCCTCCTTTTCTTTCTCTCTTCTTTATAGTGTCCATAATCCTGCCTTTGTTGTTGTGATCATGTTTGTATTTCCAACATAATTGGATGAAGGACTGCTGTCTAGACCGGATTGGCACATCAATTGTTAGCCATCCATCTTTACGGATGACTTTACTGTGCCAGATAACATTCCATCGATGAAAAGAATGGGAAGAAAAGAAAAGGGGCTTCGGGGGAACCGAGGAATTAATTTAAAATCACTGAGCATTTGAGAATGAGTGGCAAGTATTCATGTTGATATAAGTGTTAGTGTGTGACTATCTGAGCGTGTCTCTTTGTGTTTATCATACAAGCCTGTGCATGTTCATAAATTCACAAACTTTAACTTAATGTTAATGTGCTCCGACTTGTTCCCATATATGTTTTTATATATACCAACTGCTGAAAACTGTTAACATGCAGTTAACAATTTCAGATCTTCTGCATTCATAAAAAATGAATTATCATTAAATGTCAAATTTTCAGGAAGTCATAGTGCAGAGAGGAAGGAAATTTATTAACGGTATGTAGATGAACCCAACTAATGGAAACAACACCACATGACCTAAAATTGCAGTAATTCACAGTTAGAAATGTCAGTGCCTAAAAGATACTGCAGTGGCTTAAAGAAGACTGGGGAGAATGCAAATTGGATATTTTTTATTCCCCAACTTTTAATAATCTAGAATTGTTCTCCAGTATGAGAGTTTATCAGAGAGAAAACACTGTGATCACAAAGCTGAACTGCTCCATTCTATAAGCCTGGGGCCACTCTGAGCCACTGGGTGGTACAGTACTTATAACAGCCCATTAGCTGCTGAAAGAATGACCTAACCCAAAAATGACCCAACAGATCCAGCATTTGTTCACATTAGCAGAAACATTAGTAGAATCACGTTCACTCTTAAAGTCAGTATTTATATTTTGTCTTTCATCTGCTGTCACTTTATCACATTTGATTTTTTTCTTCATGACATTGAAAAAACAAACAAACAAACATTTGGAACATAGGAAATGTATTTCTTGCATTCTTTTATTGTCAGTAGGTAACATATATTCCTCTGAGAAGCTGGATCACAGGTTCCACATTTCCTCTTGTGTGTATCTGAAAGCAAATTATTGAATGGCAGAAAAAAGTAGTATTTTATTATATTTTTTATTAATTATATTATATTTTAGAAATTAAAATAAACAGAAGTTGACACTGGTGAGACTCCTGTTTTAGAATTCAAGTCCAGCAGTTTAATTTTATTTTTATAACACCAGTCAACACAAAAACAGTTGCTTCAAGATCACACAATAATAAACAGAAAGCCCCAACTATCAGATGATCCCCTTTGGACAAGCACATGTGATGTTGGGAAGCAAGAACTCCTTTTTAACAGGAAAATATTTTGAGTGGAATCAGTCTCAGGTTGTGGCAGTCATCTGACTTCACTAATTGAGGCAGGTAGGGCAGATAGAGAGAGATAAAGAAATAGAACACAAACTATGCGGGAGATAACAGATAACAATACTGCATGCCAGTAATGCAGTATTGGCACATAAATGCATGGGAAGTGAAAAAGAATGAGCGGACTGGTTCTGATATAGTGTTTCTTAGCTCTAACTGAGCACTCAAAGTGCTTTACACAATTTGCTTCATTCACCCATTCACATAAGCAAAATCTGGATTAGAGAAGCTAATGTGGAAAAGATATGATCTCTCTTTCTATTTCCTGTCCGTACTGGGTTGGCTGTGGCTCAGGAGGTAGAGCAGGTCACCTACTAATTGGAAGGGTGCTGGTTTGATTCCAGTCAGCATACCAAATATCTTTGGGCGAGATGCTAACCCCTAGTGGCCCTTCAGTGCATCCATTGGAGTGTGTTAAATAGAAATCAGTTGCATAGGAAAAGTGCTTGCATGAATGAGGCAAGTTGTATAAGAGGGCTTTGAGTGTTCAGTTAAGAGTAGGAAAGCGCTATTTAATTAGCAATCCATTTATCATTTACTCTGATGTTTTGGATCAACTAAAGGTCTTTCAAGGACCTTTGAGAACAACCTGATAATCTGGAACACAAAAGTCCAGCCTAGAAGTAATAAACCCATGAACTATTTTTTAGCATCCACGCATAGACATTAGGACATTTCTCATTTTTGTGATATCTGTTTAATGTGCACGCTGAAGGGCATATCCTAGTTATAAATGACTCCAAATTTCCTCATAGTGTTACTGGAGGCCAGGGTAATGCCATCCATAGTAAATACCTGGTTAGAGACCATATTTCTGAGGGGTTTGTTGCACCAAATACAATAACCACATATTTTTTCAAATTTGGAAGTATAAGATTACAGATAATCCAGGTCTTTAAGACATGCCTATGACTTAATTAATTGAGTTGTGTGGTTTTACACATAATACACATTTAGTAATCAGGTAATCTATCAATTAGAAATACTTTCGTCTTATTAATGAGCAATATGAAATATTCAAAAGAGGAACAAAAACAGGCCTTTCAGAATGAACTGTCTATTTTTAGTCATAAATGTGGGTGAAAAGTTCACATTTAAATCGTTTTACACAGTGGCGCATGATAAACAAAGCATCGAGAAGAAAGAAAGAAAGAATTTGTGTTGAGAATTTTTTATAATCGAATTATTCAAATTACTCGATGAAGCATTGCAGCTTTATTATATAAATTAAAAAACTACTAGTCCCACAACAGAACCCTGAGGAACTCCATGGCGAACGTTATATTTGATGAACAGTCCTCTTTTACATCAATTTGAATTATTAGATAGATACCATGCAAACCAGGACAGCACCTTCCCTTTAATACCAGTACTGTGTATTCTAGTCTCTGTAGTAAAATGCTGTGAGCAGCAGTATTGAATGGTGCATTGAATAAGCTTCACTCGTGGGGTTTCTGTGCTATGATGAGCTCTAAATCCTGACTGAAACGCCTCAGATAAACCTGTCCTGTGCAGATGACATAGTTCTAAAAGAACACGTTCTTCAAAATAGAGAGATTCAACTCCTTCCTTAAGTCACAAACTAACAATAGGTCAGGACCCCTTGTTCTCACATTCAACACACTGTGTACCCATTTAATGTCATTCTCAGTGTAATGCATAATCCAGAAGATTTCATTCGAAGTCCATCAGTGCCTGAAGAGATCAAAAGTTTTCTTCTTATTATTAATATCATGGGACATGTCACACTACTAAAGAACATAATGATGGAGTAGTTTATTATGGATGGGAGAAGTTTACCTTCTTACCATCATTTCATTAAGGCTCTGAAAGAATGTATTTTCATTATAACGATCTTTTCCAAAACATACAAGTAAAAACACAAAAGTCTAAAAGAAGCGGCCTCGCATACATGAGATGAGAATGCTTATTTTCTAGGTATAATTTGTCTGACATATGTCACCAACACTCCTCCAACCATCTTTCGTGGACTTAAAGTATATCCACAGGCAAGATGCTATTCAGGAGCACGAACTTGGATGTAGAAAAGGGTACTCATTATTTTGAAATGTGACAAAAGGACATCAGTATGACTTGGTAATTAGGATGTTATGGTACCATACATTACCACCACCACAACCCTGTGCTACAATAGTGTCATTATATCTGTTTTTGCTGACCAAGAGACAATAATCACATTTCCTGTGGCCACAAGAGGTCCATGTCACACAAACCTAAATAGAGGCCACATTGCTAATGAACTTTTAAGGCTACTTTTCTGAGCCCTTCCCTTCTTGTCTGCCTTCTTTTGCCTGTTTATCATTTTGTCTGTTCCTTCCCTCTTTTTTTCAGCGTTCTCATCTTTTACCCCCTAAACCTTCTTTTTAGCCCTCTCTCCTTCTTCACCTAGGGTTCATAACTGCTTTCATTACACCTATCCTAAAAAAGCTCTAAACAGTGACTTTACTCCTCTGCCAGTATTTTCATTCCAATTCCAGTAGCTTGTATGTTCTATTTTGTGGTCATCAGAGGCATTGGAACAAACTGTTGCGCCCCTTTTTTTCTTTTTTCTTCTTTTCTGAAAAATCTGGTCTTTTCCAACTACAAATTTTACACTCTGAACTAAGAAGGAATAGGTTTGACTTGAGGATTTATTGAATGGCATTTTAAATGTCACCTCACAGCACTAGAAAGGCTCTTCAGCTATAGTAATTAGATGAATATTTAACAAGCACATTATCTGTTCCTGACAGCCAAAAACATTCAGAAAAGATGGGCTCATTGTGCTTATTATGGACACAATGAGCCATTACAGGTATTGTTTCTTGCTCACTCTAAAGGTGACACTTCTTCTTAGTCACTACTGATGTAACAATGCCTTGCTTTCCATGGTAATGCGATATAAACAACAACAACTATACATTTTAAATGTCATCTCCCTCTCTGATGCTGTCTTTCTCCGCTACTCCCTATGTCTTTAGTTTTCTGTCATACATGAATACAACGATTCTCCCTTTATACATCCTGGCCTCCTAGTGGTACTTTTCCTGAGTCACTGTGAAGATGGAAGAATACGTTTAAGCTCTCACGATCTTATATATCCATTTCAAGCTGTATTTAAAACAAATGTTTTCCTGTTTTTAGCTGCCATGTGGTACTGCATGTCCTTTAATCATGCCTGTAAGTAAATGATATGTGCATTTCATAAATTGTACACAAGCATGTCAGATTATTGTGTACACCTGCTAGATGTGATATTTGATTCAACCTCATGTTTTAATTTGTGTTTTTATATTAGTGAGTTTTTTCTGATTATACTGGGAATAAACATATACCAGAGTACATTATGAAATATGCAAATGAAAGCACAGTATTGCTCATAATTCACAGGTAACAACGCAACTAATTTAAAGGAACAAATAAGGATTTATTAACATGTAAAATTATATACTATGTAAATATAGCACTTAATGGCTAACCTTGCAGTGTAAATGGAAATAACTTCCTCACCTCATTTGGATTAGTGCATTTGACTTAATGTAGTCTACTTTTAATAAGTTTACTTGCTCGTATTGTGTGATCTAAACTGTTGTCTGCATACTGAGTATTGCTATAGGTGTAAGACTGGGAAGAGTGGGACTTTACATTCAAGTCTTTTGTTTTTTAGTGTTGTGATTATTGTTTCAGTGAATGCGCAATGAGCATCTGTGTGTTTTGTGGCCAAGAACAGGTTATAAAGATATTGCTATAGAAACAGGCCACTGTGATTGAGGCTATTGTAGCAGTTAATGTAGGGTTCCAATGTAAATAAAACCAGTGTCTGTGGCACAGACTGATCAAGCCAAGCAATGTTTCTTCAATGTTAAATAATTAATGACCAATTATTTTTAATATATTAAGTTGACAACAATGAGTAACTAAAGTAAGACATAATGATACAAAGACCAAAAGAAAAAAAACTGTAGAAAAGTTTTTGCTGTGCTATTTTTTGCTTTCACTTTTTGCATACTGAATAATTAAAGAATGGAATCAGTGTATAACTATACTCACCCCAGAGCAGCAGCTGCATGTGATGGCTATCAGCGCTGTATACATATGCAAAAACACAAACAGTCAGCCACAGCAGGATTAGACAAAGGCATACGTGTATGTTTTGATCCTGCTTTGCTTATTCACCCATGCACACATATGCAAACACACACACAGACGCACTCTCTCTCTCTCAGCAGGATCAGATCCAGGCATTAGTAGTTTTGATCCTGATCAAGTGCTGCTTCAGATAATGTTGCCCTAGTAATTTACAAATGGTTCTTTTAGTCATTCATAAAGGTAAATCACTAATGTCGTATAGTTAATAAAAGAAACATAGCTCCCAAAAATGCATGCCTTTAACATTGTTCATGTGTCACTGTTTGGTTGTTATGGGTTTTTTTCAGTAATTTATTCATTCTTTATGTGTTCTAATGATCCCCTATTTCAATTCTTAAGACTTCCCTGCTTTTCTGACTGCTCAGTCACCTCAGGGCACAATCTGAAAAATGGTGCACCATTTTGGTTTCAGGCTCTGAGTTTGTTTTTTTTTTCATGGGTGTATTTTGAGTTTATCCAATCAACAGCAATGTGTATATAAATCATAGACTAAAAGATAAATGGCTGTTGTCATACTGGAACCTCACCATTAGTATTTTGGCCACTGCTAGTTGGTTTTCTGGCAAAAAAAACTGGCTATAATCACAGAGTACGAAGTTAGCAGCTAATGCTAGCAAACTTGATTAGCAAGCTGTAACCCTAGAAGAGCCTAGTAGGTCATTTTAACCCCTTGGCATATTAATTTTTAATTTTAACTTTGTTAAAATAAAATGGGCTTATTCATTAATAAATAATGAATTTTGACTCCTATAACATGAGCCAAAGTTAGCTAGATGTGATTGATAAATAAATATATAGGGGACTACAGGGAGGCTGTTAAATTGATGCATTTAAAAAGTGTTTAGGTTTCATAATGTTTTGTCTCAAGTGCCATATTCTGCCTTTAGTTCCTGGATGTGCCAGCCTCAAGTGCCAAATCCAGGAACTTAAGATTTATTTATTTTTTTTGCGGGGCGGGGGTTTGGTTCCTGTCTGGCAGCTTTTGCAATCAGAATTATGATCTGAGTGCACTGTTGTGCCAAACACATTTTCCTTTTCCAGATCAGCTCTATAAATTCTGTAAAGGTTGTTGTTCAGGATTTATCTGATTATTTCTTCATTTCTATTCGTGTCATTTCAGTTATTACATATATGTGATGTACAGTATGACAATGTTTAAGGTGGGACAGGCAGAAATATAGAAAAGGGGGTGGGGGTACAAAGAGGTACAAACAGAAATACGTTTTGCCAACTGCCGTAACTGTAACAAAAATAAACATACAACACCCGGAACACAAACATTTTAAAATGCACCTGTACTTAAATCAACAATCTTCTTGTGGTGTTTGTGAGTCTCTCTCTGTGTGTGTGTGTGTGTGTGTGTGTGTGTGTGTTTGTCTTTTTCACAAAATGCACTTGAAAATGAGGATGGGAAGCTGCAATAACACACCCAGAAGCCCCCAAGAGTACCGAAGACCTAAGGCCACATATCCCATCCCAGCAGGAGGAGGAGGAAGACCCTAGATGGTGCACCCATGGCCAAGGGTGGGAGTCCCAGAGATTTAGGCATGACAGGCAGCCGACCACTCTAGAGGATGGCCACCCCAGTACGAGGGCTCCAGGTGCCCAAGAACCGCCTGATTCCAGGAAATCAAGTTTTTGACAAGTCTGTGTTGCCATGATGTTTATTTTTCAAATACCTGAGGTCCTGTTTGGTTTTTTTTAATTAATTAATTTACTTTTGCAGTGCAGACTGGATCGTCGTAGATACAGTGCTTTCGTACCACAGTAAAGTTAATGCATTAACCTTTATATTTAAACAAACACTTTGCAATACTTTGATAAGGGCAGCTTAGATCTCTCAAGCCCCTCTGCTCAGCTGTTTCTACTCTTCTAATCAGTCACACTAAGGATTTAAACTTCCAGCCTTCCACCTCTCTTTTGCCAGTGTGACAGAGTGCTTCATGTTGTGGCTTTCCAGCATTCTGTTTTGTTTTTCAGAAAGCCAGGATTTTTGAACCTTTGCTTGTACTTTGAATTGTGCCGCAGCCTGTTCTCTGTGTTTTGTTTGCCTGCCTGGTTTTTGAACTCTTGTACCTGTAGTGAGCAAAGCTGGGGTTTTTTCTTTGTTGTTTGTTTGTTTTTTCTTGCTTGTCGGGTTTGTTCTTTTTTCGTTGTTGTTGTTGCTGTCTTTAGAACCCACCTTTACATGCTGCATTGTGGTCATCACTGAGCTGAACCTTTGACATCATTAATATAGAGAGAACCGTTTTGCTTTCTAATTATTCCATTTACCTTCTGTCATACCAGTCTAGTTAAATGAACCAATCAGTATATGAACAGGGTAAAAAGAAAAGTGTGTCATATGAAAATCTGTTGCAGTTACCTTGATTCTGTGCAGGTTTATCTCTCCTTGCTTCCTTTTTCCTGTTCTAGAGAACACCACCACATGGCCTTACTCATGTATATAATGGTTTCTATTCCAAAGTGTTTAATACAGACAGTACAAAAATAAAAGCTTCCTGTTGTTAATTTCTAAGTCTGTGCATAACCCCAGTCCCTGCCTGAGTCCCAAACCATAGCCCCTGGAATTGGCATTAATTGCTTGTGAGGGGAAAGTAATTATCTCAGGTAATTATTACTCTGGGTAGAGTGAGAAGCTGGAGAACCCTTCTCTTCCAGATCCCTGTGGAGAGAAGTAAAAAGAATTCTGCCTTTAACAAGCTTTAATTGGAGGGGCAGGGCCCTCAGAGCTATAAGCTCTCATGCCTATAAGGTTTGCGGTATGTATATATTCAAAGACAAAAAAAGCAGACAAACATCTATCTGCACAACCATTAAGGGAGATGCCTTTGTCTTAGCCTTTACATTAATATTTTTTGCACTCAGTTAGCCCCTAGTGGGAAGTTAAATAGACAAAAATAATTTAGTTTAATTTAAACATTTAAAATAGTCCATCTTGCTGAAATAAGGCAGGATGTACACCTCAATTATCAATTTTTGCCCTGTGTATGAAAACCATCACTCTTTAGAACATTACAGAAATTTGTCCCCATGAGATCATGGGCCAGAGCACATGGGCTCATGAAATGACATCACTGTGGAAGAGTGTCTGATACTGAAAGATATTGTCTTCAACCATCAAAGAAGTAAGGCAACTGAAAGTAACCAGTGAACTTAGAAATCATAAAAGAAAAGTTGTGTAATGATCCCTCTGGAGATGTGCCGCATCACCTGCTGTGCAGCAAACATGCCAGTCAAACAACAGGTGGTCAGTCCTCTGTTAAGCCTTCAGATCTGTAAATATATACATACAATGACACACACTTTTATACAAAAATGCATGTATGATCACACATACATATACAATCACGCATACACGTTAGGGGCGATGAATAAAAATAAAAAGGTCCAGACACTGACTATGTTATTGTCTTCCAGACTTCTGTTTTGTGATTCAGGGTAACGAGCCAGAGGCTACAAGGCCCAGGTTAGGGTTGGGGTAGGAGGGGTCACTAAAAACTAGCATTTAAGAGAAGGAGTTCTTTCGATTTACTTGAGAGCTACAAAAGTGGCAACCAAAGAGTCACAGAGTATAAATGTTTCTCAGAACTTAAAAAAATTAGACAGAACACTAGCCTGTTCTACTTCATCTCTTTTGTTGTGGATTCCCATTGGTGAAGTAACTACCCTGTAAGAGGTGGGAGAGGGCCAGCAGTCACCTGCACCAGGAAATAACAATGCTTTCACACTTAAGTATACAGAAAATTTGAGCTCTGCAGAGTTCTGAACTCTTCCTGCTTTCTCTGTCACCCTCTGGACCTTCTCTACTGTGACCTGACTTGGCTGTTTTCTGCTGATAGTCACTATGCTGTGCTTTTTGTTCATTACCACAAGAAGTGTTGCCTTCTGTTGTTCTGTCCTCTTGTGCTGACCAGTTTGCTGTTGAGTGCTACCATTCTTGTCCCAGCTGTTATTTTCTGGTGTTACTGTGCTAGCCTGTCTTTCCAAAGTAGTAAAGGGCAGTTACTTGGACTTACGTATTGGATTCTATCCGTGTAGCATTTTAAGTAGCGCCTCCTGGAGATTAGTGCCTTTGTTGCCATGAGTTGACATTGTAAGGATGGCCTTAGTATGAACTCTCTCTTGTGGCTGCTGAAGAATTTCCAAAAGCTAAAGGTCATCTTTTTTGTAATGGAAATAGGAACTTGTAATCAAGATGTTTACCACTTTCAGATGGGTGTTTAAGATCACTTACTGGAAAATGTACCAATTCAGTTTCACTTTCATTCAGGCATTGTAAATATTTCTGAAATGCCTACACTTGTGTCGTTTCTATTCATCGTGTTCTTTAACACTGACATCTATAAAAACAGAAACAAAAACAGACAAATTATAGCTTTTCTTTTTCAAAAAACATACAAAACCATTACCAAATATATAGAAAATATCCATTGGAGGTCCCCAAAAGGTGATTCTATTCATCTGGACGTAGCGTTTTCAGTGGGAGAAACGTTTTGTCACTTATCTAAGTCACTTCTGGATGAGTGACGAAACGTTTCTCCCACTGAAAACGCTACGTCCAGATGAATAGCATCAACTTATGGGGATTTACTTACCTGGATGAATGAGCATGCATCAAGATATCAACAGGAGGATTAAATTTTATTGCAGAAACATCTGAATATCTGAAATCCCAGGAAACTCATTTTTGTAAAGTGGAGTTTACTCCATATCAAATACAAAACAGTTTTGGATGGCTACTTGATTTGGTACTTGTAGCAGATACTCCACACTAATGTGCAAATTGAGTGAAAGTTGGTAGGGAGAGGTTATAGGGGCCAGATTAGAATGGGGCCTAAGGGTGTACTCACACTAGGCACAGTTGACTTGTGCCATGCCCGAGGACAATTGTCCCCGCTCCACACTTCCCCACTGGCTTGCACTCACAATTCTCTTAACATCTGAGCCAGTGTTTCAACCCTCTCCCTCTCTCTCTGTAGCTATAGGAAGCATTGGATCTCTGAGCTGGGATGTGATTAGCAATCACACTACACGTATACCATGCCTGAGAGCAACTGAACCGCACCCAGGCCCACCTCTTCAAGCTCTACAGTATGCTTAACCACACCCAGGCACAGCATGCAATGATCACACTTGCCAAATGAACTGGAATCTGAGGGTACTGGGGTTCAGGGGTAGATTTATGATCAGAATACAAACAGGTGTAGATTGCTGGTTGATGATAAGGAATTGGAATTTAAACATTAAAACTTTTCACTGAAAACAACTTTAAAAACTAAAAGCATCAACTAAACCAAACAATCAGTGCATGCAAAACACAAAAACACAGCAATTTAACATTTTAAAAAGCCCAATGAACTAAATGAATGCTACAAATCATGTAAACTCTGCTCTGTGGATTTTTAAAAGAAGACTAAAACAGTTCATGTGTTAATAGCTTATCAGCATGCGGTCTGAAGGAAGCTGTGATTTAAATAGCCCTTTTCTCAGGCAGGCTTCAGATTGTGGCAAATGGTTTTATACCATTATTTTTTTATTGTAACCAATTTAAAATCCACACTTGAGTTTTCTCGTCACAGTCATTTTGACACAAAACTCCATTGAGTGTTGTATTAATCAATGTGCAGTAAAAACACAATTAGCCAGTGCGTGGAAGACACAGAAACAATAGCTAATAGTGAAGTGATACTAAAGCAATAAGAAACTACACCGAGGACACAGAAACACTAGTTACTGCTTTGTTTCAGTGAGTGTTGGATTAGAATTATTCAAGAACTGGTAAAGAAAAAGAATACCTTTTTTTTTAAATAATTTTGATAATCGCATCTAATGTTTCAGAAATACGCTATCTCTCAAGTGACTTTCTAGGTGATAAAGTAATTATGATTACAATTATCTACTACATGGTCTTGGATTAAAAGTATTATCTAATAAATTATTCCTGAAATGTCTCACTTCCTTTTTAGAAAGTACAACTACACGAGTGGATAGATTGTACTGGAAATAGCATTCAGTTCTGTATCAAATGTCTGTTCTCCAAATTTGAAAACATTCATTGTTCCCATTTGGTTTTGAACAACCTAACATTTTAACTTAAGCGCTTAACACTAGGTAGTAGTTTTATCAGAAAAAACTGTAATTTCATGATCTCATTTTGATAGCGTGGTTTTTCAAAACTGATCTACTGATGCTCTTTACCATGGCACAAACCTATGCCTTTCAAAAAAAGAGAGAAAAGGAACAAGTGAACGACAAGAGCACAATGGAGAATTGCAGCTCAGCCACAAAGGATATTACATTCCTGCTGGAGAGCAGAGGAGGTAAAGTTCTGACCAGATGGGAAAATAGATGGGTTCATACAGAGGATGGATTGCAAAACCTCAAGGAACTCCAGAACAGAGAGCAGGAAAAGACAGATTGTGCTCAATCATATACTCTTGATTGGGAGGGAATTGTTACCCTACTGAGCTTTGGAAAGGACTCGGGAAATGACCTTAGAAATGAAGCGAAAAATACAAAATAAACGGAAGGCAACATATTTTCATTCCCAGGTCATTAAATGTTGCAGATATCTATGAGATATGTAAAGGGTGTTCTTTGGCATCTGTGCAGTGATGTACTGGTCATGATAATACTGGACACAGCGAGAAAACGCTGCAGTTTGAAAGAGAAGACTACAATTTGTCATGTGTAGAATCTTTGTTTATGTCCAAAATTTTGTTGGCTTTTACTCCCTGTTTAGTTTCACTGGGTGTTAAGTTAGGTTTAGTTACCAAATCCATAAAATATGCACGTTTATGACTTTAGTCTTGCATGTTACAAGATTATACTTGACTAAATTATTGGCTGTTTGTTGTCTCTTGAAAGACTTGTGCACACAGAGATAATATTTTACCCAGAAATAGCAGGTATGTGTAATTTCTTATCACCAGTTTTCACGACTGTGCCTCAGGTACTCCAGCATCATTAATGGGTCAGTGTTGTTGAGCTGTATTTATGTGTAGAACCACTGAACTTCATAGACCATGCTTCTAAAATCCTTAGTTTTTTATCAAATGACCTGTTGGACTATAAAACTAGGACAAGCCACCTGTATATCATTCAGTCAAATGTTAGCTGAAAAATAAGGAGCTCAGTATTCACTTAAGGTCAGACATTGTGAGGCCCATAAAGAGGGCCTAGACTATAAGACTAATGCAATGTGATTCCAAGTCCACTCACTATGCAAGCTAATTTACAGTCCATTATCAAGAAGATCAAGAACATTCAGAATGTGAACAATTTGAAAATCTCCAAAATGCCCACGTGCAGGTCCACAGTATGTAGCTGTGGGTGAACTTATCCCACAAGGGCTCTTTTGGATCCTCACTGCCCCTCCTGTGGGTTAGCACATGAAGACTCACAATAGTTTTACCCCAAGGAACCTCCATCATGGCTTTCTGTGGGCAGTCTAGAGTGTACTTACAGGAAGCCATACAGGGATATCAAAGGGCAAAAGTGCTGTTGTTTTGTTGGCAAACCTACTTGTGACCCGCATGGCAAAAGTGTGGCTTTTTCTGACCACATAGCCCCACAGTTCACCCACAACTACCCACACCGTGGGTGGAACTATGAGCATAAAGATGGGCCCACAGAGATCTCTAGACTGAATCTTTTTGATAACCTGCAAGAGAACTCAAGAAGTGAAAAATATTCAATTCACTTCAGTTTTATTTATGTGCCAAATCACAACAAAAGTTGCCTCAAGGTGCTTGTATTGTAAGGCAAAGACCCTACAATAATACAGAGAATGCCAACAATCAGCTATCAGGTCATTTTCCATTTTCTAAGGTAAACTACTCTGTTTGAAAGGATTTTTTCTTTGAGAGAGAGAGTCTGCATAGTGTACTGTAGTGCACATGTTTGATTGTCAGGCAAAAGATCCGGCGTTCAAGTGTGGGCAGAGACATAGAGAACAATATTTGGTGAATAAGGGAGTGGCTGAATGTAGTTCATGTCTGGGCAGTGCACTGTGGGGCACCTAGAGTGTGATCATATTTTGGGTATGCTGTTTTCTGCGCCCAACCCAAGCTATGGGCTGCCCCATTTAATTTCATGTTGATACTGGAGCCAACAGTGAGCTGCCCATTCCTGGATACTGTTTTTTAAGAGCTACACTTCAACTCTTTTTATTACTGGCTTGATCAACACAAGACTTCAGTACCTAAGCAACATTTACCACTTGCAAAGTCACCAAGATGATCCACATTCCTGATGTTTGACAGTAACTGTTGTTGCTTTTCAGAGTTTGCCTAAGACCAGTTGATTGATTAATTGATTGATTGATCTTCATTTTTTTTAATTACAAATAGAAAAAAACTTGGAGTTTCATATTATTATTTTTTTTTCTTTGTTTTAAAGAGAAAGGTAAATTACCTAACGGTCCAGATGTGTAAATACGTACAAACCTCGGTTTATGACACCAGAGGCCTGGAAAAAATGGAAGAAAAGGGTTAAAGGAGTCTGTATCCAGAACATCCCTAAAAACGGAAAGAAAATAGATTCCCCCAACAAGCAGGGATATGAAGATTATGGAGAACTGCTTGGTTTGGGAGAGAAAGAGAGAAAGCCTCTTCTGAGGCTCCTTTAAACAGGAGCTGGGTAATCGTCAATTACTCAAACCAGCACACCTGAGGAAGAGAAAGGAATGTCCTGATAAGCAAGAGAGGGAAAAGTGGAACAGAAAACAAGAAAGAAGGAAAGACAACACAAATGCAAGAGAGGGTGCGTAACAGTTACATATTTTCCAGGAAATAATTGCAATTCGTGAAGCAATTGCATAAAAAATGTTAGTATATTCATTAGGAGGATGGTTGTGTGTAACCAAGTGTGAAAAGATTCTTAGGTGAGCTTTCCTGTTAGCATCTTTATAACATGTTTTTGCTGAATTATTAAATGTGTTTTACCTATAGTTTGTGTCTATTATAGATTCACAGGACAGTCACCGGGATTAAAGGTTTTCTGGCGTCCAACTCCAAGTTATGTTAGACTTGGGCCAAAATGATAAATCAACAGTTACTTGTATAGCACCCTTCTGCTCAGTTTTGAGCAGTCAAAACACGTTCTACTAAGTCATGTACACCCAGTTGCTCACATTCATACAGCATTCATACAGCACTTTTATCTAATGTTTATCTGCATCAGGGGCAACTCGAGGTTCAGTATCTTACCCAAAGATACTTGACACATGGACTGTAGCAGCCAGAGATCAATGCAAACTTCAGATTGGTAGACAACCTGTTCTACCACCTGAGCAGCAGCAAAATAGCAACAGGAGCAAATGCAGTACTCCAGTTGCCTAACATGGCTCCCAGGATAATACTGGTGTAATACTGGTTTTGGATGAGAGGCATTCCTTGGACAGCTCAACAGTCAGTCACAAATTCCATTCAATTAGATTAAATTCAGAGTAGTATTATAAAGAGAACTCAAAAGATCTGGTGAAGCCGTATAAGTAAGTACTTGGTGACCATGTCAAGTTGGAGCTCCCTTTGAACGGGCAGAGATCCCTGGAAGAAACAGATTCAGGAAATGGCAACCATCTGGCTTTGCTGGTTGGGGGTGAAATCAAAGAGAAGATATACCATGAGAATCTTGTGGAGACTCTTAAAAAAGAGGCATGGCTGCTACACCAACAATCCGAAGAGTGCCATGTCCTTTCTGACAAGGTCCCAAGAAAATAAGAGAGATGATCATCAAAAACAACAAACTGGAAATTCCATTGGAACGTGGTCATCATGTGGAAGGACAGCAAGCCTGTTGTCATGGTGTCAACTCTCTATTTGATTTAGCTTCAGGATATGTCTTTGAAATGGCAGAAAAAAACAAACAAATAAATAAAACAAAAGGTACATGTCATATCACCTGCATCTGTCTAGTTCCACCAAGAAGTAAACTATTTGTACTATGCTTGAGGCCTTGAAACAACCTGCCAAGAGATATTGGAATACTTGGAGTTTCAGCTCCGTTTGGCAGAGGAAAGGTATGTCAGTGAGAAGACACTAATTCAGATGAGAGCAGTTTTCTTTCTAAATGAAGAAAATGAAAGCCCACTCGTATTAGAAATGCAGTCCACTGATCCCACATGCACGCTGCAGAGTGAATGGACTAAGTGCAACTTAATTAATGTGCCTTCAAAAATTCAGAACATATAACACATAATCCAAATATCTCATTTACAAATACAAATAATGGAAAATCACATTGTTTTAATGTTTTATTTTATATTTTAATACATAATTGCAGTGGTCCCTTATATTAATTAATGTTCATGTCATTAATTTAATGTCCTGTCACAACAGACCCATCACAAATGGGCGCCAACGGATAAGCCTTTATGATATTGGTAAATTTTACTGTCTAATTTGTTTGAACTTTTATTGAGTTTTATTTTTTAAATATTTTTTTTTGTCTTTTTCCCACTAACAGTCAGATTATGCTCAAAATAGTTTTCTCTACTTTATCACTTCTGTTTGTTAAATATGTTGTAAAGACACAAGAGAGGAGAAGTTCAAAAGATTACTTTTCCACACTAGTAATCAAGGAAAAGCCATTTAGGAGAAGTGCGGTGGGCTTGCTTGTTCAGTCTCTTGAGATTTGAGCAGGTAATGATCTGCTTTTTCAAGGGGTTTGGGGCAAAATGTATTCAGCCAGGGCCGGGGTGGATGCATCCATTTACATTTTTTTTTCTTAAATTCATTAATTAGAGCATTGACTATAACCTACATTTTAAATAGGTCGATTCATCCCATCATTTACAGAAACAGAAAGAACCATTTGTCCAATTCATCCTGCAAATGACTGAGATAAAAATAAAGCAATCTATATTCTCAGCTGATTACCTATTTTAACTAGCCTACTTCATGCGCCCTATTACAAGATATTGTGATGCAATTACAAGATCAGTGTGACAAAGTACCTGAGCACGTATTATTAATCAATTTAAACACATACAAAACAAGAAGAACCTTGAAATGAATGATACGCATGCAACAAGAACCTTCTTATTGCTTCTCATCTTTTTTCTTTTTTTATCATATAGGCTTTTCTTCAATATATTGCCAAATTACACTGTTTATTTTTTTAGTGTACGCTCTACAATATTTCAGATTACTCTTCACGGTGGAATTAAAGGCAATGTTTTCTATGCGCTCTTCTCACTGAATTCTCCATAACTCAACCTTTTTTTGCTGTGCATCAAATTCTAATCAGGTAAGCATCTGCTTAGAATTCACTAAACAACCTTTCATATTTACGCTGGGAAAAAAAATTAAAGCTTTCTAGGATATTGCTCATTTTCTCCTTCTGCTGTTTGGGATAAGGGCTATGATTTATTCATTTCTAACCATTTTGGGCTCTAGATGGTATTCAGAGTCAGTTTTCCCTTTTAATCAATGTTGAGATAAGCAGAAGTTGCATTTTGTAATTTATAGCACTAGCCCTGCATAACTCTATGTAATGTTTCTGTGCATGAGTGTGAGTATGAGCATGTGTATGAGTGTGATGCATTCGTCTTTGTTTTTGAGAGAAAGAAAAAGGCATAAATTATGGCTTTTACCTGCTTTTTTTGGCTTCTATACATATATTAATATTTTTTGTCTACTTGTTTACATGTGAATCAACATGCATGTCAGAGTGCTCACATTCATGCACATTATTATGTATGTCAAAGCTGATGATATCAGGTATTGGTTGAGGCAGTGAAATTAAATTATAGCCAGAAGACTATGTAGATGAGACATTGTAATGCATGCCTAAGGTTGTGGAGTGCTGGATGATTAAACAGCTTTAAAAATAGCATACCACCCGAGAAGGGACCAACAGTCAAACACATACACAAACAGATTGATGAGTAAAAATAAACCCAGACACTCTTTCAGCTTGATGTCATGATGTCACATGGCTATATGAAATTTTCAGAGACTTAACATGTTGCACAAGAAAGCTACATCTTGCTCCCTCAGCCTGGAGTTGTATTTTGACGTTCCCATTAAATCCTTCACGTGTATGATGTGCTTTTACTCGGGCTTGTGGGTTGTGTTTTTATACCAAAATCTTTTTGACAGAGGCTCTTAATTGTCCCCGGACCCGGCTCATCTTGTCTGTGACTACATTATTACACTTGAGATAAAACTAATAAAGAGGAAGGGCTTCAATTTTATCTGAATTTTTACTGACCTTTTCATCTATTTCTACATGTGTGAACCATGACTGGTCTTTAGATACACACTTTGTACAACAGATGCTAGCCTGAGACTTTTTGAGTGATCGTGAACAAAATTACGCATGTATGAATGCAAGTGACTGGAAGTTTGTCTGCAGTGAGATTGACAAAAACCCTTCCAAACAGCACAGAGGCATTACTTCCTATTAGGCTGCAGTGTGTGTGTGTGTGTGTGTGTGTGTGTGTGTGTGTGTGTGTGTGTGTTATTATTTAGCCCTTTCGTGCTTGCATATGTTCACTGCCTATGGGGAGTTCCTTGCTAAAGCCTCAGTTTATGCTAAAGGGAGCATATTGTTCTTCAAACCCTGCAACTGAAGAATAACCCACAACACAGAGAATGTGATGTGGCAAAGGTTTGTGCTTCTCCACCTTCCTTCCTTTATTATTTAAATTGAAAGAAACAAAAAAAACTGTTTTCTGTTAACATCATGGAAGATAACTAAACATATTCTTTAATTAAAAATACGAAAAATGAGAAACCACTAAGGCTTAAGAAGAAAACAACATGAGCAAATGAGTGAATCAAATCAAAAGTACTACATATTAATTTCATGTGACTTTTTAGTTAAATGTTCTTTTTACACTTTCTTGATTTTCTAGACAGTTGGGTATTTTGAACGTGTTAATCTGGGGGTTAGAATTCCTGATTTTGGGTTGAGGCAGATTTATTCAGAACTCTGTAGTGACTATGGATCTGTAATAGCATAGGGACAAGCCAGTCTGGCCTAAATTAAATTTGAACACAATACCCTCTGGTTTGGCATAATTACAAATGTTTCACACTAAATAATGAAGCGGACTGCAATGCTAATTCCAGGGGAATGACAGAGCAGCAATACTAGGACAAAAAAGAAATTTCCCATGTTCTTTGATTACAAAACGCACGCTCTCAGGTATGATGAGGGGCTGAGTAGTCTAGAATCTGAGAGAGATGACAGCTGACTTTTATGACTGTTTATCTGCGATTCAGGTGCTTTTTTCCACAAGTGGAAGAGGTGTAAGATTTTGGGGGGGCAAAATTGCACTCATCCTCATAACATTGTAGAGTTAAATACATACATTGCTTTTCTTCGTGCACCACAAAAGAACTTAAAATAGCACCTTTGGAAAATTTATATATACTTAAAGAAAAAAATGGTGAAACATACTGTGCATTCATCAAAAAGTAATTTAAAGGAGATGATTAACATGCAGAGAACAATTTAACTACATTTGTGTTATTCCCAAAGGAGAATCCTGTGATGATGCACCAATGGTGCTTCTGGACAAGTCACAGAAAAAGGAAGCATTTAAAATAATTTTTCTTATATTATTGAGATAGAAAAAAATACGATCATAAAAGTAATAAAATATGAGAAAAGCATCCATAAAAACCCTCTTAAGAGATCGACATGCAGTATTGTTCCAGCTCAGATACAAAAAAATTGCTTTTTGTAGTTTTGAGGAACATCGACTTGCATATGCCCATCAGTAGCCACAAACAGAGGAGGAAAAAAAGAGGACACATTTTTATTAAACTGGGAACATAAAATGTTTTTGTATTCATATATATAAATACTGTTTGTTTTGCATATTTTCCTTTCTTTCGGTACATCCATGTAAATACAGTGAGTCAGGATTCATCAGCAAGGGGAAAAAATGACAGATCTGACACCTTAAACTGAGCCCCAAAAACATGCAGCTTTGTCTTAAAACTCAACACTGGCCAAGAGAACATCATTTAAAAGGAATAACAATTCTATAAAGGGAGATGATTTTGAATAATCAACAGTATCATTATCTGAGGTATTGAATGTCCCTAAATTAATTTATCTGTTCTGACTTTCTCATCCCTAGTGTGCGTGAAAATAAGCTCACCAAACACCTGTCAGAGGAGTCGGCTCTACCTGTTGTGCTTCATTTTGAACAGCAGGAACAGAATGGCATCTTATTTTCTTTGTTTGTTATTTTCTTAAGGGAAATAGTGAACTAGATACATATCTGGATATATTTAATAGTATTTGTTATTTAGATAAAATGCTGTATTTCATTTTGAGTGACTGAATCAGTGTCCAAATCTTTAGTATTTAACGTTTGTCTCACGAAACACTGAGTAAAACAAATTATACTGAGGTCAGAGTAACATTTGTTTACTTTACTTTCATATTGCAGTCACATAATCTTACAAAAGTTTTTAATTTAATTAAATACAATTTGTTTGAATTGGGCTGAAAAAAGATTCCTTTACTGAACAATATCCCAATAATTAGCTTTGTGTTAATATCCTGAAGTGTGACATGTTGACTGTTGGTAAAGTGCATTTCCAGGAGGGATGTGCAACACTAACACACTCTCCAATCATGACCCATTGATCGTTTTAGGCACACTGAGTACAACAAAAGAAAGAGAAAGTTACCCAAACTGTACCCAATCAACCATTTACACCCTTGACATTAAAATACTTTGCATGTCAACAAGCATCTAGTGCCACAAACAAAAAGGCAATTGTGAGGATGAATTTTCAGTCAAGAGCAGACAGCACACCAAAGGTCTGAGAGCCGATTAAAAACCTCAAACTCTGAGCCAAATAGGTTTGATATCTCGTGCTCAGGAGCACTGGGTTGTGTATTTACCAATCACTGTGCTGCTTGTTTTGTTGAATGTGCTGTCAGAATCCACAAGCTACGACTGAGCAGAGCCTAATGATCTTCAGCAGTCCCAGTTCATTTTGGGTTGAAGTGATACATGAAAATTATTGCAGTGTTTACTTGTACAAATTTACTAAACCTCTCTTCCACACTCCTATCAATTTACACCAAGGCAGCTTAGCGCAGGCTACCTCAAGCATGGCTGGCAACGTACAACACAATGCAGTCAATCCTGCACAAAAAGGCAGCTGGGAACTGTGCACACACACAAACTCACCACAGAATATGGCATAAAACTAGGCTTACATAACAATAAAAATTGAGACATACATGCTGTACTCTGCACTGTATTTTTTTTAACTTCTCAAGTTATTACATTGGCCTACGTTTATTTAAGTGACACATCAGTAATTACTGCACCTCGATGTTGCGCCCCTGAATTTTAATTCCTACCCTGTCATGTAAATTTGATTTGCCATATACCTATACATTGAAGCGTTTATAGGTTCCCTGCTGTTTCCATTTTACCACTTAGGCCTATTCAGATAAGTATGTGCAAATAGTATGCTGCTCTTATAATGGCAGTTTTATTTTTATTCTGGGTAAACTCAATGTGCTTAACACAGGAGATAAAAACATAAAAACTCATATAGGTTCACAATATTTTAAGGCGCTAAAAACAGGTAACTAAAACAACAACAACAACAAAAAGTTGCTGTAAGCTGTGTAGCAGCTTGGGTTACTCTAACACTAAAGAAACAATAAGGTCAAGTCAGCCTAAAGAACTGTGTCTCTCTCTGTTCATTTTGAATCAGTAAATCACTGGTTCCCATTGTGGAAAGGGTTCAAACATGTGATGATTAAAGAAAAATAGCTGTGAGGGTGGCAACAATAAGAGAGTTCTGCTCAGCTTCTGTTACAAGCTGTGCAACAGTGGGGTGGCGATCTATCTCAGCTAGAATCTCTAGAAAAGTGTGTAGAAGCCACTGGGGGACTGATTGTGTTACCTTGCTGTGTGTTCCTAGTAATTTGATTGTGGTGGGTCTTTGGTAGCACCTCTAACAGGCTGGGATGGCAGCCAGGTGTGCGAAGTGATGAGCTGCCAACCAAGACTCTGGTGAGTCCCTCCTTCCATTTCCACATGTTTGGATGCTGTGCTCAGAGATATATATTAGACGTATTTGAGTATCCCAGTTGCATCTCTCATGACCTAGTAAACTGCATGTGTGTTACTCTTGGTGGTACATGCAGGATATACAGCATCAAACATCAACTCATTTTACCACTGATGGCATCCTTTCTTTCTCTGCAATACATCGAAACTGCTGCTCATCAAACCCCACACTTAGAGTCTTAGTGTTTTAGGCTTTCTTCTTTTTTTTTGCTGGCAGACTGCTTGTTATGTGTTTGCATTCACCATTTGTGGGCCAGAAGATTATTCCTTCATGGCATTACAGGGCTGTGATGAATGAAAAACAACATAAGCCACTAAAACTCAGCTGGTCTACATTTATCAAGACACCTGCATCAGTAGTAATTATTTTATACAACATATATATATCTTATAGTGGCAGTCCCTTTTGCATTAAGCATTTGCTGTAGTCGGATACTGACTTGGGTACAGTTGCATATAACAAAAATCAGGGAGCAATTTAAGAAAAAATATTGTTGATGGCATTTTGTTATTTTAATTTGAAATGAAAAATGTTTAGGATCATGTTAGATTGCTGCTGTCAGGGTGACTTTTAAACACTTAATCTAAATAAGTTTGGATGTTAAGCATAACAGGTGAATTTATATATATGCATATATTTTAATATCTTTATCTAAAATTGCATGTATTGATTTGTGCAGTCTCCGTCTGTTCTTTCCTCTTGCAAACATAACTCAAATGGTGAAATGTTATTGTTAAGCACCATTTAGACAACTTTTGTACTTAATATTTAAATGATCCCAAAATGCTGCGGGACAAAAAAATAAAAAAATAAAAAAAATTAACAGGCAGCATATTTTCATTATAACTCCCATGTACAACATCAGGGAGCATGATGGTTTGTGATGGACTGATCTTTTCACATGGGACCGTTGTGCCTATGTATCAAATGCAAAAGCATAAAAGCTGCAACCATAACATTTCTTCAGAGCTGCCTTAAACATCACAAATAGCATCCCTGACGCATGAGTGCAGTTCAATGAATTAAATATTTGCAAAGAAAGCATAAGGTAAGATAAGAATTTGAAAATCTGTGGTGGAGTAGTTTTTGCTGCTTGGCAGTAAAGTAAAAAATACACATTCAGGGTCTTACTCAGCATCTACAAACACCATGTGGAAAATTGTGTTTTTCAATTTGCAGCTAATTTTGTGGAAATAAAAATTAAGATTTGACAATTTTAGATTTTTAACACAACACCATTGTGCCCCTCAGACTAATATGCGCTTAAAAGATGGTTTTATTGTATTAGTTGTTATAATATTTTCAATGAGTTTATCTTGCTCTGTATGTACACATTAGTGTTTTTCCAAGCGCAGCAGAAACACTGTAAAATGTGAAGAAAAACTCAATGCAATGATCATTTGAATCCTATAACTAATTAATACAAGTGCAAAAACAACATAAGTGGTTAAACATACATAGTGTTGTTTAAAAAGAAAATATTTTGTACATTTTAGTGCCAGCAAGATGGTTCAAAAGACTTAGATCTGGGAACAACAAGAGATTTGAAAAGTTATGCAACTGAAATAAATAAATAATTAAAAAGAGAAAAATAAACCCCACACCCAATTAGATAATAGAGTACTGAGAATAAAAAGCATCTGTACCAAGGCTGTAATAAAATACTGAGGTGCTAAACTGGCCTGTCTGCAGTACAGACCTGTCTCCTATTGAAACCTTTGCACTTGGCGCATTATGGAATAAAAAATACAACAAAGGAGGACCCGAACTGCTGAGCAGAGCGATGTCAAAAGAAGACGTGATGCAATACAGTAGTAAACATGCCCTGTCTACACTCTGAAATATGTTCTGGGATCAAATGCAAAACACTTTTCTTTAAAAACAAAAAACAAAATAAATAACAGTTTCAAAACTTTTTTTGTAACTTTAAATTTTGTGTAGCAACCCATTTAAATCTTTTTTTATAAATGTGTCTCGGTGTTTTGTTTTGAGTGTTAGTGCAAACGCATTAAAACGCTGTATCTTTCAAACTGCGTCTTTGTTTATAAGGATAAATAAAGATGCTGTTATTTGGTGTCATCATCCTAATATTGTAGTCATTGCTTTCAGTGTGCTATAGATAAAGCAAATGTGTTACAAACTGCCTCCACACACCTGCCTGTACAATTCCCACCATAATTACTGCTGAGGTTTGTGAGTGTGTGTGTGTGTAAGCATATCCACAGAGTGTGTGTGTGTGTGTGTGTGTGTGTGTGTGTGTGTGTGCGTGCATTTATACAGTATGTAGGCCTATGTATCTGTGTTGGTGCATTCAACTGTTTCACAGCAGATGGCCACTAAGTTGCAAGATTTATAACTAAGGCATGGCTTTTTGGGAGACTTGAGTAAGCCAAAAAGATGCAAGATCTGTTTATGTCTTTAATGCACATGCGTCCTTATGTGTTTGTCTGGTTTTTGTATGTAGTTTCACTTGTTCTGGCTTCTGACCCCATGAGCATGACAGTGAATATTTGTACACATGTCCCAGCATCCCATTTTAGCTTGTGTAAATGTGTGAGTATTTCTAAATAGGAATCTCATCCTCTCTATCTTCCCCTACCTTTAATGGCTTCTTGGCTGAGTCACAGCCTCCTTTCATTACCCAGTGGCCACAGCAGCTACAGTGGAGTTTTTTCTTTCCGATCTGCTCAGCTCAACAAGGAAGCTTAGCAACATAGTGGGGAATAGATGTGAAGCACAAAAAGAGGTGAAGATAAGAGAAGGATGGCTGAGCTCGATTCAGGATGGGGTAGGGGACAGGCGATTTCTGAGAGCCGACAAGTGAAATGGGGCAAAGAGGGTAAGAATAGGTGAGGAGAGATAAACGGGTGTCGCGTGAGAGGAATTGGTTGATAGTAATAGACTGCATAAGATGAGCATGTGCTATTGGAGAAAATACGGCTAACATTATGGACCGTGTGAGGAAACATCACACCTCCATCTGAAAGGTGACACTGATATATGATTTCAACGTCATGTTGTTAGAACCTCTTCATTATTCTCTTCAGTCTCTGCCTCTTTATTTTGTCCCACTTGTCATGTTAGACTATTATCTGCCACTGCTTTCTCTCTTTTCCTTTCTCTTGCTATGCGGCTGCTTCTATCACTAACAGTATATTAAAGTGCAGTGTATTATGTCTGCCATTATCTCTGTTACAGTAACTGCCTGTCTACTGATAACAGTAATCAATTACATCTCTGTTCACTGTGCCAATTGCGCAGTTACTTTATGTAACACAGTCCTCATCTCTGCACTTTTTTGGTCATTTGTTCAAACCTCTCGCCTAACTCATTATTCTTTCTGAATCCTACTTCACTTCTTTAATTCATCCGAAATATGATGATCTCATCTTTTTTATCGATCTCAGTGCCTAAGTTCGACCGCGTCATAAAATGTCTGCTGTATTAATTGTATCACATGACTTTTTGCTGTTGACCCCGACATATTGTGTATGTACTCAAATTAGAATCATATTAAAATCTATATTGTTAGCTAGATAAACCCATCATGTTTTAGTTCATTAATACGTTTTCCCTATAAGATGTATAATTCACAAAAAAATTTAAAAATTTTTTGTGAATTATGATTAAATGCCTGCATGGTCTGGTGTGGATGAAGTAATAGTACGTGTTTTTATACTAACCTGTGCTAACCTTTCATACTGACAACACCAGTGAGCAGTGTTCCAGAAGTTGTCCTCTTTAAGACAAAATATGTTACTTGCTACTTAAATATGCTTAAAAAATGCTACTTATTATGGATTTTAATGTGCTAATTCAAAAATAGCTAATTAGCTATCATTTCCAGGATATTAAATCTTTTGTTTTTGTTTTGTATTTACACCTATATTAGCTGTAATCATAAACTTTGAGCTTGTGTGTTCTAATTTTTTTATAGTCACTTGCTTCATAATGTAATAGTTTAAAAATTCCCACACAAAAAAGGTCTATAATTTAAGATAATAGCAGGATTACTCCACCTCAGTTCAAAAATGAGGAATTAATTTATTTGAATCCCAGCTTGCCAGACCAGGTGAAGCTGTGTCACGGTATTATGACATGTAGATATTCTGGTTTCATCAGTTTGTCTTGCCTGTCTATGGGTGTCTCCAAGCTTATTTAATTATTTATCAATGTACCCCAGCAACAGAGGTAGTGCAGTGGTTATATGCATTTCACACATGCAAGTCCTATGAGTTACTTTAGTTACTTTAAACAGCATACTGTGACAAAAAGGAATTAAAAAAATATTAGTTGTATCATATATTAATATTAATATATGATACAAGTCAAATCTAAGGTCAAATAGGTGACAAGGTCAAATACAGATAATCTAATATTTGAAATTTGATAGTGACAGTTCATACTCAATGCAACTTGAATTCATCAGATTTAACAAAATTGGTTACATACATAAACATTTATCCTCCAATTTAATAAGATTTTTATTAAATTTGTTTTGGAAGCAACTGTCTTCTTTCTGGTATAAAAAAGTGCAAAAAGTCTCTCCAACTCCAACCAGGTTCAAAATGTTAGTATTCACACGGCAATTACCAAATGACATCTTGTCACTAGCATTCTGGCTTCTCTACACTATCTACAATTTTTATAATTATTTTGGACATTTTCAGCTCACTATTAAAGCACGCTGTAGTCATGTGCTGTAGTCTGCACATCAGAAATGTTGTCTGGTGACCTTCCTGTAGTCAGTAGGATGGAGACATTGTGACTTTCTTCAAGTCACTTCTAGAAACACAATTTATAAACTCCCTCTCTCTTTCTCGCTCTCTCTCTCTTTAATTTTTCGTGTGTATTTTTCTGTTGTGATTGTTGACAGCTTGTGGGGTTTTTTATTTTCTTTGCAATGTTTTCTCTGTCTTAGCTTTTTTTCATTTTATTCTATTTTATTTCTGGCCTTTTGTTTGACTTTCTGTTTGAATTCATTATTGTGCTTTTGCTTGTCTGTCAAACCACAATGTGAACTGTGTTTGTAGGCGCTATATACATAAATAACGTTACCGCCTATATACATAAACAAAGTTTTCAGCACTTTATTTGTTTTAAATGAACTTACCAATACAGTTATTATTGCAATGTTGACGTGGCATTGGTGCAGTAATAATGTCTGGCCTGCACTAATGGAAAGAGAGATTTCCAGACCAGTGAATCTGTCTACAGAGACGGTGCATTTGCCTGGGCCAGAGAGCAGGACAGGAGAAACTTTAGCTAATCAACTATGATATTTTTAAAGAGCCACAGCTTGTTTGTTTTTGGCAACTCAGTGCACAACTATTAAATAACAAAAGGTGAAATATGCTGAACTTTTTTTCTTCTTCTTTTTCTTTCTTGGCTTTGCTTCATTATGGGAACTTTAGTTAAAACAATATGTCGCTTATGTAACTGTGTCAAATTGAAATGACTTTAAATTCTAGCAAAAAGTTATCTGGTGATTGCTTATAGAAAACCGATTCCCAAATTGCTAATAGGGAACTAAAGTGAAAACAAATTCAGACTGATGCTGAAAATAAAGTGTAATCAGTTTATTGTTCTTTCTGATAAGAGACAAAGATAAAGTAGTATTACCAACATATAATATCCATCAAATAATTCTTGATTTTTGCCTTCGCTGGTTTCTATTTTTCTAAATTAAAAGCATGATAAAGCCATGAACATTGTTGTGCCTAATATATCATGATTACATTCCATATAAAGATAAATAAATACTGATTTTCATTGCTCCCAATAATTATCAAGAAGACATGAACATGATATATATTGCTCTTGTATTAACGCATGCACGACTAATGCTGACTCATATACATTCCTGGCTGTTCCTGAGGTTTTACATTAATTGCTTGATGCTTTTTCATTAAGTATGGATTCATGATAATTTATGCATCTTTGCTAATGTTTGCTTTTTCAAAAAAAAAAAAAAAACGGCAAGCCTTGATTACTGCCACTGCAGCTTTCACTTCAAAAATACATCAGGTCTTGAAAAAGCGCTGCCTTCACCTAAGACCCCTCTGTAGGCTGTGAGTCTAGTTTCACCTACACTGGAACTGAGTATTGTCGCTCTCCACTCCTTGCTGATTTGCACTTGAGTGGGGAGAGACAAGGTCAGAGGTAGCAGCTATCAAACATTAATGCTGCGAATATTCTACATTTTACACACTGTAATAAACTATTCTATGTGAAGTGTCTGACTGGAATATGATATTTGTAAAAACCATGCCATAGTACCTATGCACAGACACTGAAATAGAACAGAAAACTGGCCCTTACCAATGTTCTGCTTCCTTCACACGTGAAATGTTTCACATTTGTTTCTTTCTTAGTAATTTAAGTATCTGGCAATGTCGCAGCATGACCTCTTTATCAGGAAAATTGGGAATATTTATTATATAGAATTGGGTAATAGCTTTAATGGGCAGGCAGTTAAGATGCAGATTATTTCTTAATTTTAGCATATTATCCTGAGTCACTGTTGACGGTCTGAAACTCATTTCAATTCATAGATGATTTTAAAGTGACATTGTGGTACCTTTGCACTTAAGTATGCTGGAGGATACTTGTATATTTGGTATTAGAAATCTTCATACTACATTGGGAAGCCTATTATATGAGAAAAATAAGCAACCATATAATATACATTACTGTAATGTACAGTAGGTATATTTTACTAGCTCCTGATTTAAAAATCAGCATGGATCACAATATTTGATCTGCTCTGACCAGATCTGGATGAGAAAAAAACATAGCACTTATTTCTTTGCATTTATTGTTAGACAGTTGAGCATAACATGACATCATTTTATTCATAATGTGGGATGCCAGATTTAGACTCGAAGGCAGTGAAGGTGTGACACACTTTCACAAAGAGTTAAGGTACAGCAACCTCTAATTTCATGCTGATTTGTACTGACCCATTGCTTGATTTGCCTTTTCCCACAAGGCCAAACATTGCAAACCTTACTAATAATGAAACTCCAAAGGGATGCTAATGACTGTGTAATATAAACAAGGAAGCAGGATTCAGTATAATCTCCTGTAAGTGTAAGATTGGAAAACCCATGACTTAATCAGCTCCTCGTGGTAATATCCAAATAGACTGTGCAGCCAAAAACAATGGATGTTAATTCATGCTAAAGAACTTTAAATCAATCATAACCTCAAAAAAAGATTGATGTCATTGATTTCATTGAACTTTGTTTTTGTTCATTTACTTAAACTCTGATTTGTATAAGAATTTGTCCCCTTAATTCTTTTTGCAGCAGCCGGTCATCATTGCCTAAATTTTCTGTGTGTGTGTGTGTGTGTGTGTGTGTGTGTGTGTGTGTGTGTGTGTTAGTTAATAGCACAGTGAGGGCCTGTAAACTCAGTGAGCCTGATGGCCAGAAAGTTTGTCAGCACCCAGGAACCCTTTAAGCCCATGATCATCTGGACCTCTGTCATAAACCCAAGGTTTATAGCAAATTCGGGCCCAGACATGCTCACTGACACCTTACTCTTAAAAAATAATAGAAGCAATTTGATGAAACAGTAAAGCTGAAGGATCCTGCAAGGAGACTTTTGCTTCAAAGGCTGCTCCCTTGAAATGGGAAGTAGTTGTAGTAACATGTCGGAAAATTCCACCTTATGTGAATTCCATTTGTAATGTTATTATCAATGTGTGAGATCACAAACTTTAAAGCACGCTCTGGATCCAGAGACAGAAAACTCAGTGCAACAACAAACCCATCAGCTTTCTAAAGCTGTCGCTGCCCAGTGAAAACTGCAAAATATCAAAAATTAAACCAAAAGACTACATTTTCTTTATTTTATTTTATTCACTGTTTTTCACATTTTTTTTAGAGTCGGCTTGGTGTTTCTTCTTTTTTTTACCAGATTCCCATCCATCATTTTTCTTTAGTAAACCTGAAACGTGTTTCATAGAAGTAAGAGTTAATTTTTGATGTATCACATTGCTAAACCTCACAGTGAAGATCGTGTTCAAAATCGAATAAAAATGCAAGCTGCTGTGTAGCTGACACTTGTCTCTGGTGTTGTTCTGCAGTAAAATGTCACATTCACTCCATAACAAAATGCAAAACAGTGACAAATAATAAATTCATTCTCCTGACACCACTTAGGAGCACTGGGGAAGCAGAAAAAATATGGATGATCTACTGCACATTAATTTGGTAAAAGATGAATAGTATTTCTAATAGCAGTGTCAGGTATGGTGTTACCTCTTGGAACTAGTGTGCATGAGTTACTTTTAATATGCTAATTAAAACAATACAATCATTAGTAGACTTACTACGGTTTTGTAACCCTTCCCTTTAATTCTTGCTGCTATCCTTCTGTGCACTGTCCATTGCTTTGGATGGTTGATCCAAATATTCTGTCTCACTCTCTCTAAAAAAAAAGCATATTAAATAAGTTAGTACAGCTTTCACAGTGCTTTAGTTGCCTAGATCTAACGATCAGCGTAACAGTTCACAAGCCCATAAAAAGCTTTTGACTATAAAAAAGCCAGCTATTACGCTTTACCCACAATGAATGTTGAGAAATAAATATTTAAAAACAAAAAGGTTGAACAAGCAGTCTTACTTTCAAGATTCAGTGACTTGGCCTACTGTACAAACATGGCAATGAAACAAGTATCACAGCAGTTGCCTTAGCCTTAATACATAAAGCAGAAGTCTGAAAGTGTCCTGCTTATGTTGCATTAGCTTGATAGATTATTAAAAGATAAGGAAACAACCAAAAGAAAAAAAAGGCAATGGCTCATAATAAATAGATAAAATCCCAAGTGAGTTAAAAGTTGCTGACAAAGAAATTCATATACATCACTACAATAAGATTTATAAATCATACAAAGGCACCCACAAGCAATTGCTTGCCATGTTTAAACATTGGCAAAGACTGTCATAACACCCTCACAGCAGTCCCAGAAGTTCAAAGCTGTGGCCTCTTTACTTTGTCATAAATGCTGCTCAGGAATTTGTCTTCTTTGCACAGTTCTTTTGTCTCTAGGCTCTTTAAAAACAGTGCTGCTGGGGATTAAGTGAAGTAAGCCACAAATAATGACCTCAGACCATCATTGTTATAGTGCAATGTGACACAACTGAATAGATGCAGAGTCTGACCTGTGAAGGTTAATACCTATTGTTGACAGCAGATCAGTCCTGCAAGTTCATGGTGAGAAAGAAGGCAATGTGCCACTAATAAAGCGCCATTCTTACTTGCTGAGTTGGGCTGCAGTTCATTTAAATTTAGAATGTGTCTAAACAGGAACAACAGCAATAACACAGAGACAAACGGTAGTTGGAAATCTGCACATAAAAAAGTCTTCATTGCATGGGATTTTTAAGTGCTAAATGGAAAAAAGATGGAATTTGTGGCTAAGCTCACCAAGAGTCATGTAAGCTACCAAACCAGGCTACAACTTCAACACGCAAAGAGGCATAATTTAGCAAATGAACCAGTGTGACGTTTCCATTGCTGCCAACCAGAGTTGGAGTTAATAAAAATCTCTTGACTACTACAGAGTTTGCCTCGAGAATGAAGACCAATTACACCCTTTTTCTGAAGGTTTTTATCCAGTGTGATTAGGGCATTACAAATATAACAATAGGAGGATAGTTTATCATCCGCTCTCACGACTGCTACTGATTAAAACCAGGCTTCGTTATAACTGCCATGATCCACAGTGTTTGTTGTTCTTTGCAGTTTTCTGGCTATTTTTGTGGGAATGTCTGGTTGGTTTTTCGTTCTTATTCTTGAGCTTTAGTTTTGATTGTTACTGTTGGCTAAGTCTCATTATTGTGGGTTTCTGTGATTACTGTTATAATTGTTATTCTGCTTTGAATTCATTCATGCTTTCGTATTTATTAGCTTAGCCTCCCTAGTGTCTCCTGTATCTTGTTGTTAAGTCCTCCTCTCTGTTCAGCGTTTCCCTGTTGAATTACTTCCTGTTTCATTTTGCTGGTTTCCTGTCTCATGTGTTTTGCTGTTAGTTATATTTCTCCCCAGTCATTGTTTTAATTAGTTGCAGCCATATCTCATTGCCCTCCTGTGTCCACTTCCTTTGATCACCTCTTGTGTGAGTATTTAAGCCCTCTCTTGTGCTTCCTCTGTGTTCCTGAAGACTTTGGTTTTGTACTTTGCTGCCCATTGGGCTTTAAGTTTTTGTTTGTTTGTTTGTTTGGTCGATTGGTTGGTTGGTTGGTTGGTTGGGTTGTGTTTTTTTGTTTTCTCACTTGAACCTGATAAAACATTTTATCCTGCCTATCTTTGAGTCTTGTGTTTTGTTCCTAAACCTGCATCCAATGACAGCTGCCGCATGGTAAAACATAGCCATGACCATGCTTGGGTTATTATGATTATGACTATAACATATTATTTTATAATATGCATAACTAGCACATGCAGCAGTTGAGTACATGCATTGCATAACACCTTAGCACAGGTGACTCAGCAAGACTTAGAGTTCAGCCTTTTGAATAAGAAATGCGTCACGTTAAATGTCTTTTCTCCTCCTTCTGTTGTATTAGCTGAGCATTTTCCTAAATTGGCAGCGTATTATAACTAGACCAGATCAATACTCCAGCTGTCCATATGAATCAGAACACAAAGCACAGGGCTGGCAATACCACAGATCTTTGTTTTATATGTTAAAACTGAGTTATTGTCAGCTGAGTGCCTGAATGTGTGTGATTAGCTACAGATACAAGCATGTTTTGTTTTGGTTTTTTTACTAAAACCGTGTTTCGGTAAAGACACTAAACATCGGCTTGTGTGACTTTGTGTGAATAACCAATACATTTTAAAGTCACTTGTAATGCAAGGACACCTTTGTATATGGAGTGGCCAGGAGGATTGAACCGCTAACCTGGCAAATCTCTTTTATCACAAGAAGGGCTGCGTGTATCCATTGTGCAAATCCCATCCTTTCAGTGAATGTATGTTTTTGCTTCTGCAGACAGACGGGATGCTTAGTCTGAGTTGGTCATTCCAAGAGTAGGTCAAGTGCCATGTAGTGCCCCTCTTCTCCCTGATTCTGATCACAGCACCTAAAAACAAAATTGGTTTCTGACAAGAACAGGCTTTTGCGGGATTTTTGGGGTATATGAAATCTTCAGACATCCAAAAATCCTGGGTATCACTTTTATCAAGTGTGATGAGCTGGCTGTCAGTTTTTCCCAAAGGAGCTAACGTTGAAACAATACCTGTCATTTAGGTTAGCCAACACTTTCTCTTGATTTCTTGTGAATAGTCTCTCTCTCTCTCTCTCTCTCTCTCTCTTTCTCTCTCTCTGTCTGGCTCTCTGAGCTAGCACACACACATGCACACATGTACACATAGAGAAATGCGAGGGCTGTGGCCCATGGGGATATTTTTCTTTTGGCTGAGGGATCAGAAGGATGCGGAGCTGTGAATGCTTCACTCCCGCTCTCCTCTAGTGTGTGCACTCGCTCACACTGTGTTGGGAATTAATGACATCTCTGTGGCCCATCAACAGCACAAAACTCATGGGGAGAAAACATAAGAGATGGAGTTTGGAGGGAGCAGCTACGGAAGAAGAAAATGGCAGATAAACCTGGCACTTTATGTTGAATTTTTTGACCGGTACTGCAGCAAAAGAGGTGATAAAGTACTTGAGAGCAATAGGAATGATGAAAAAAAAGAACAATAAGTTAGTGCTGAGTCAGATTGGTGATATTGCAGGAAGAGGTAATTTCATTTTGGCTTTCCACCAGAGACTTGCAAGAAGAAAAAAAAATCAAGCTTTTACACTTTATGCCCTTTCCTTTTACCTTCTTACATTCATGCTGAGGTACATTGTTTTACTGAGTAATCTCATTCTCAAGTACACACAAACACAGTGTGTGTACCTGAGACAACATACACGTTGAAGTAAGAAAACACAGTAAATGTAGATGGGATTAAAATAGTTATGAGAAAGTTAGAACGATTGGGAGGGATTAAGGAAATGTTGTCACAAAGACTTTTAACCTTAGAATATCTGTAGCTCAAGTGAGATATCAAGTTTCAGGACATTAACTGCCCTGACTGTCTGTTGTCCTATATTAATGTTTTCTCTCTTTTCCCCATTTGTAGTGGCTCCAATTCCCAATTTAATATTGGCAAGCTGTTGGGCACAGTAACTAAAAATGCTGCTGACAGCACGTTCAGTCTCAGCAGACAAAATCAGGCAAGGTAGCTCTCCTGAGTTACCCCCATCTAGGACATTTTTTTGTTGTGTTTCTGCACTTGTGGACATTTAGCAGCACCGCACCTGTCCCTGTATGAAACCAAGCATAACTGTCTGAAATTTTACATGTAGTTCCCTTTTGCTATCCTCTTCCTCTTTTTATAGTGTCCTTGAACCCCCGACAGACTCAAGCTCAAGCTCAAATTCAATTTTTAGTTTAAATTTGCTCTTAAATGTGCATGTGCCATAGCAGTGATAGAGTTTTTTGGGAGACGGCAGTAAGCCATCGATTGCCTTTATGAGAAAGCCGAGCAGTGCTTGTGGCACCTTCCAAACATGGCCCCAGATGGTAGCAAATCCTTCCCATGATGTTCACCAGACCTACTGGCACAAAGCCTCGGCCTTCCCATTCATGCTATCACGTTCTTTTCTTACTCCCCTTCATGTTTGAGGGACAGTAAGGTCTTGTTTTTTAACCTACTGGGTCGCTCTCGATTATTCTGAGTGGATCACCCTATCAAAGGTAAGCCCCCCCTGCTTGCTGATGTTGCCACATGTCCAGTCATTTCTTCACTTCCTGCTCAGCCTGTGCACCCATTATAATTAATTCATTATGGATGTTATGTTTTTATGTCTAATGCAAAAAAAGGAATAGTTATAGTAATAGTAGGTGTATTTATTTTAATTTTTATTTATTTTCACTGCATTTACAGAATATGAAAAGTAAGGGTTAAGCTTGTATTTTGTCTGCTTAATAACAACTCTTTCTTTTTCTCTTTCTCTTTCTTTGACTGAAATGCTGTGGATGTCAGCCTTCTCAATTTATTTGAGTCTATGTATTACCTTGTGACTATCTCAGTGATTGTGTGGCATGCTGCTCAGCAGATTAAAAAAAACACTTATTTTGTAGTTGCAGAATGGCGCATCATAAAAATCGGGCTTTTATGTCCATCAGCGTTGAACAGTCATTTAAAATGAAAGCTGTTGGCGGACAGTGACACAGATATTGGCTTACAGACAGACAGTCCATTACTATTGGCAGTAAATGTAGGAAAAGGGGAGGCATTCCCGCATTACTGAAACGAAGTTCCCTCTGACATAATTTGTATACATATGATAAAACTGGTACCTTTATGATGCTTCATTTCTGTTACAAAACTGGCACATGTCCACCAACTTACCGCATATAAAAATGCAGACAAGCATCTGACTATCTCACCAGAACACATCTATCTCCAACCAGCCATTCTGTTAAACTCTTATCCAGTGTAGGGTCACAGGGGGACTGGACACATCTTATCTAACACTTCAGGTTGCGCTAGATTAAAAGGGAGGCTTTTCTCAGACTCAGAGCTGATTGAACTAACTCTGATCAGCTGTCCAGGAAGCAATGTTGGCATTTCAAAACTCCCAAGTTTGTTGAATCTGCTTTTTTGTAATGACTTCATATTAATGTAGAAGCACAATCTGGTCATTTTTTTAACGCAAGATATTTGAAATGATTCTTTTTGAGCTATATTCTTGATAATAGGATGTCAAAACCAGTGGAGAATGCTTCCTTTTCAGCTTCCCAGCAATGCCAACTACAAGGAACTGACATATATAAAGATAATGTAAGTAGGGATGTTCAGTCAGCAGAGTAAAGGGAGTTTATTATGAGCAAAGTTTAAGCTCAACCTTTTCTAAACTTTTTTTTTTTTTTTTACTAGATAGGCTTCTAGACTGAGTTATATCTAATAACAACCTGCAGTGATTTGTTATACCAAATGCCAATACTTTGCTCCAGTGTCCTCCCATGTGCCTCCATTACTGACTTGAACAAATCCTTGGCTTATTTGGGTGCGTTAGACACACTGAGTCAACATTTTCTGTTCATTTTCTCTAGGTCCACCGTCTTGAGTAAGATTGATTACATAATTGACTTGTGGTCACCTTAAGTACTAGAATTACCCTGGACTGCTGACTTTAGCTTGCTCTCCCCAGAATTTATGCCATCAACATTCATGGCCAACTTACTCGGCTTAGATAGCCTATAGGTTTCCATTAGTCCATTTCCACATTTACTGAAAGTGACATCTCTGTCGTTTGAAGTTGTTGTAGTTTTCTTAGTATACCATCACAGTAAGAATAGATTTTCCTTAAAGTAGAGACGGTAAATAAAGATGATTATTTAGTGATTCTTTATCACTGTTTGTAAAAGAAATACTAACAAACACAAATGACTGCGAACTATAATATATAAAGGATTTTTCTAATCATCTTAAAGATCAACCTGACAAAGGGATTGTAATTAAAAAAAGATTAATTAATTAATGAGATCAATCCAATAATTAATTAACTGTGCTATACATCCAACGTTTTACACATTTTACAATAGAGGTAAAATGGGAATTCTTGCTCACTATAAAAGCAGTGATAAAATATTTAAGATGCTTATTATTAAATCAAAACTCGACTTGTAATAACAAGATATGCAAATGTCCCCATGTTGGAAAGTAATATTTCATATCAAAGCGCTGAAAGGCTGAATTTTACCAAATACTTCAGTGTTCAATCACTTCACTGTTATCAAACAGTGTTATTAATGCAGTTTTTGTTGAGGAAGATGAGTTCTGGAGCACAGCAGGGCAGAGATCAGCAGTGTATTTGCACTAATGGGGTGATAACACCCACACAGGAAAGCACTGGCATCTTTAAGTGACAGCTCCTGCTGTCTGTTTTAGTGCTTACTGGTCTGAAGAGGTCACTGAATCCGTTTTGGATAGATCTGGCTTCCTCAGCAGTCCGTGTAGGCAGCTAGTTTGGTGCGGACCAGCTGGCTGTAATTCAACAAGATAAACAGAGAATGGCTCAGTACAATCCTAATCAATAGCTACAGAGCCGTTTTAATGAATTAGTAAGCAGAAGGAAGAATGAATTAAAACAGCAAATTGCAAAACAAGAGTTGTTGGCGTTCATAGATATACGGGTTGGAAGAAAAACACAAAGCAGACGCAAGTGCGCTGCAAAAAAAAAAATCTTGAAGCCTTTAGAAATTTAAATTTTGATTAATGGGAAAATGAAAGTGCCGTGACACTGCTGCAAGAAATGATCCCTTTTTAACTTGACAGCACATTTCTTGGGGGAAAAAAATAACATGAGATTAAATGGGAGTTTTAAGAGGCGTTGAGCGTAAATTCTTTAGGGAATGACAACTGTTCCGATACACTAGATGATTCAACTGACAGTGAGGTTTGCTTTTTGACTCCAGGTTTTGGTGACCTGACATCGATCCTCCATCTTCAAGCTATTAGATGTCTCGAGCACATTCTCCTTCCTTGATGCATGAACATCAAATGAAGTCCGATCAAATCAGAATCCAATATTTGCTACGTTTTTCTGCTCGATGTGCATTTAGTCAACAAAACATGTAATAAAAGAATCTAGTTTATATCCTCAAATGTAAACAAACGATCTTCTTTTTAAAACTACGTTTTCATTTTTATTATTGTGCCTAGAAAATCAAATCTGAAAGAAGCTGTCATGCAGTCTCTCGAGACTTATTATCAGTGGGTTAATATCTGATGACCTGATGTTTCTATGGGTCTGTTTTTCACTGACATTGAAACACATTTCTGCTGACTGATGAACAACAGATATACCCAATTATTTTTGAAATTAAAACAGTAGTCAGCTCTTCAGTGAGTGTTTACGCCAGTGCTGAATCACAGAGCTTTCTTCTGTAACAGAGGATTTAAGTGAATCAGCTGCCAACCATAGCTAATTACTATTCAGTTGCCACTTACAGATGTGTGCAAAGGTTTCTGCACCCTCTGGGCAAATTACATGTTGTATCATCATTTATTTGCAGGCTGAAATGCGTCGCTCACAGCCTTTTCCATAGACTAATGATAATTAACTCAGCTTAAGTGAAGGTATCAGAAAGTAGCGTTCTTAAAATGCTGTTCTAATAGCAGTACCTTAAATAAGCTCAAACTGCTATAATGAAAAACACTAGCTTGTTGTGTCCACAGGGTTAACAGAGAAGAGAGAAGTTTATGCATTTTCAAGGTCATTCTTACACAGTAAATGTGGACACTGACTTGTCAACATTTTTATGGGTTCTAGGGCTGAGCAAGCTTTACGTATCAGCTGGCAAAGACAGTCTGACAACAGGAGAAGAATTAAGAGAAATTATAGATTTAAATTGTCTGTTTTAAGTTTTAAGTGCTCATAGAACTCTATGCAGTCTTGTGAAAAACTAAGTTTCTAACCATGTTTCAGCAGCTTTCAAACCACTTTTAGCAGAAATACTTTAATTTTTTTTCTGCATGCCTTTATCAGTCTCTTACATTGCTGTGAAGGAATTTTTCCTCATTTTTCTTTGCAGTGTTACTTCAGTTCATTGAGGTTTGTGATCATTTGTTTATGCACAGCTCCAACACAGCATTTCAATCAGGTTGAGGTCTGGAATTTGACTGGAACGTTGCAACACTTTGATTATTTCGTTATTTGGCCATTCTGTTGTACATTTGCTGCTGTGCTTGGGTTCACTGTCCTGTTGCATGACCAGACTTCTTCCTAAGCTTTAGCTGTCAGACAGATGTCCTCCCATTTTGCTCTAGAATCCTTTGGTATACAGAGGAGTTCATGGTTGGTGCAATGACTGCAAGGTGAGCAGGTCCTGTGACTTCAAAACAAGCCCACATCGTCTACCAGCGTGCTTGACAGCTGGTATGAAGTATTTGTGCTGACATGCTGTGCTTGCTTTTCGTGACATGTGATGCTGTGAATTATGACCAAATTTTCACTTTGGTCTCATCCATCCAAAGAACACCGTTGCAGAGGTTTTGTGATTTTGTTAGAAGCAACTTTGCAAACCTAGGCCTTGCTGCCAAGTTTTTTTAGAGCAAACGTTTCCAAATGAGCCACACTTGCTCGTTTTTTGTTTTTTTCTGATTGTACTGTCTTTAACATTTAACCTAACTAATATGTGTAGAGTCGGAGATGTAGCTTTTGAGTTTTATGCTGTTTCTCTGAGTACTGCAAAGTCTGACGTTGAGGGGAATCTACTCAGACACTCTTGTGAAAACTGTGGCATCATGGTAACACAGGGAATGCTCCTGACCTCTAAACTCCCAAAACAGCTGCTTTTATGAAGGTGGTCACACTTACTGATTATCAATTAATCAAGAGCATTTGATTAGTAGCACCTGGCTCCTACTTATCCTCTTAATTCCTATGGAAGTACTGATGATGCACTTAGTTTTTTAGAGGACTGTGAAAACTTTATTATTCACACATCTCTAGGTAATAATACCAGACAGGGAGATATAAATGCAGATATTAGTAATTGTCCATCTCTTTCAACATAGCAAAAATAACATCCAACATAACCTTGTTAAAGTGAGTCATCAGTGAATTAGTAGTGTACAAAGACTGTTCTGTCCTAAAAAAGAAATGTTCACATGTGAAGCAACAAAGATGTTTAGAATTTCCAGCATAATAAAAAATGGTAATAGATTTTCTGATTCTTTGATTATTACATTTTGTATTATCTTGTTTTCTGTGGCACAATTGCAAAGATTGTGTGTACTTTATAAGTGGACGCATCTAAATAGGAGAGTAAAACATCTGGATCGGTAGTTTTCTTAAATCCTCCAGCAATAACTAAAACACACACACAGACGTGCGCGCTTCCACATACACACACATCTGTACATCTGTATAAGCTACAAGCTGAATTGCTCTCCACATAGAACTTCCTTTTGGCAAAATGTATGAAGGTGACATTCAGGAGTGAAGGTAATTTAGACAAGATAGCACATTTAGCCAAGAATTTAGCAGATTGTACACACAGCTTCAACCCTGCAAGCAAAAAATGAAACAAATTAAATCTAACTTTGCTTGTAATAGTTGTCCTTTACTATGTGAAGAATTTAAGTAGATGGGTTGCCAAATTACCCATTTTCTTACATTTAGCTCTGTAGCCGTAGATCCAAATGGATTGAAACACGAAATATGCTGAGAGTGAAGTTTGGAAAATGGTATCTACTAATTAGTCACATACACCCCTGGGCTCTAATAATGTGTGAACATTTGTATGCAAGTTTGTATCCACATCTAGCCAGGTTTGGGTTCCAGGTTCCACATTTTTAGACTAAAGGCACGTCTTACAATCAGTGTTTAGTCCTTTATAAAATCTTTCACTTCTCGCCTTTCCGGTCATTTAAAGGGGGGTCTTTTAACTTAAAAAATAAAGACCCGTTTTATGAAGATAAAATTTTCAATCAGGTGTGCATTTTAAATAAAGTTAACTCTAATTAATTTTCTCTAAAGAATAAAGATCTGGTTTATTTTATTTTTGTCCACATTACAGCTTCTTTTATGTGCGAAGCTGATAAATTCTCACTTTCAGCCTTTTATTTTCACCTTCCTCCTTTCTAAATGTCAGTGCCGCCAGATCACTGTGCCGTCGTTCCACCTCTGAACACCCAAACGGAATTGAGGGGAGCCAAGAGGAACCGGAACAATTTGGCTTGATAGCACACCCTCTGCTCAACATTGCTAAGCGACCACCGTGAACTCAATTTCGTGAGCCTTCCCTTACCTAGAGGCTAGAGTAAGTGAGGGAGAGTGTGGATGTGTATGTTTTTGTGTGTCTGTGTGTGTATTGAAGACCCAGCTCTCAAGTGAATCATCCCAAAATCTGTGCAAGTTCTGGTCTGTCGGGTTTTTGGTCTACACTTGGTCGGTGTATGTTCATGTGTGTATAGTACTTGTGTGCAACTTTGCGTGCATGTGGCATTTGTGTGGTTCTGCATGAGTGAGAGGTCTCTGCTGGCCCAACTAGATACCTCAGCTGCAGACAGTCACACTCATATTACAAATAAATGGCAAATGATGGAGCACATTACTCTCTCTCTTTCTCTATGTGTGTGTGTGTGTGTGCTCAATATGTACTGAAGACCTACCTCTCAAGTGAATTGTCCAAAAATCTGTTTAAGTTCTGAGAGAGGGAGAGCGAGTTTTCATAGAACTAATTTTATTTACTATGTGAATGTGCATATTTTATATCTCCATATAGCACAATGCACCAAATGGTTATTTCTGTTCATGTAAATGCTGTAACTTTTCATGGTATTAAATTCAGAATTTTCCTTTTTAGCCACCTTAATCATCTTTTTCTGCCACCATCACAGAGTGTTGCTGGAAAATTGAAGCACTAGGAGCCTCTTTCTAGCACTTGATCTTAGTTTTACTCCCACTGATTTGGCATCACGAGCACTGCTTAGCTGAATATGGCAATCAAACACGGAAATGTAACTTAAATGGACTGGCTAATAATTTATCACTGACTGCCAAGAAACAGTTGGTGTATTCAGCTCTGGCTACCTCCCCCTAGACCGGTGCTGGATCTGACTGAATCAGATGATGTATTGTGTACAAGTGCATAGACAGACGTACAGGCAGGGAGAAAAAGAAGACACGGGAAGACAGACAGAGGCTGAAACAAAAATAAGAATCTTGGCTTTTGTTTAGACTTTCTCGTTCAACTCTCATTCTGTGCAAATGAGATGGAAAAGTGCTGCAAAGCTTTGTAGTCTTTTAATATAACTGAAAACAGTTTTTAAATGTGCTACAATCTTATACCTAAACTTAGCATCATTTCCACGATGTTGGCCAACTACCTTCCACACATCTCTTACTGCAATCAAATTTGAATATTCAAGAAAGAAAATAGTGCATGTGTGTGTGTTTGGAGAGGGGTGGGGGCGTCAACTGATAAAGGTGTTGTCTCTGAAATAACTATGCAATGCTGAACTACCAGCACAACATAATGTGACATTTCACAGGTAACAAAACATGCCTTTTTTGACCTTTAGAAGTTTACATTTATGAATCAAAATGATACATGCACACAAACACACATAAAGCCTTTCTGGTCTTTGTATGGCACAGTTTAGATTCGAAACAGTGTTTTGCTCCTGCAATACAGTTTGAAAAATGGATTATCGTCATGATATTTGGATAGCCAGACAATACGTGATAATATCATATGTAAAACACAGAAAATGTGTTGTTAAAAAGACTTGAGCCACCCCTCATGTCTTCATATTTTTCTTCCAAGGAGTCTGACTTTTAAAAAATTTTTTATGGTTTTTCAGCAACAGTTTTCTGGGCTTTTTCTTTTCTTGTTGACTGTTTTTTTCACTCTTTTTCTGTCCGGTCCTTGTAACTGATGATTTCAGAGGAAGGACTTTTTTCTTTCTTTTTTTTATTAAGCCACTTAACACTGACCCATGAATCATTCAAGTATTAAAAAGACACCTAACTCAAAAGATGAACCAGTGTTGTGGCTATAAATAACATACAACTTAGGCAGGATTTTAAAGAAAACTATTGTAAGAATTTTAAATTGTATCTTTAGGCATTAAAGCAAATGTATTTGAAAGGCATGTACTTAAGAAAGACCTGACACAGGACCTGAGAGATGCAGGTCCTGTGTCAGGCACTTCACTTTATCCATCTACTGTTCGCTGAAGTCAGAAATGGTCTCAGTGGAAGACTGGCTGTCAAGAAGCCATTTTTTTAAAAAGGCAAACAGGGAGAAAAGACTGAAGTGTGTTATTACACAAAAATAGACTTAAAATCAGTGGAAATGACTCTTACGGAGTAATTAATCCAACTTGACTGTTTTGGTTAAAATTGTCATCAATATGTATGAAGGAGGTGAGGGGAGAGGTATAACATGAGTGTCTACAACCATCTGTAAAACACAGTGGAGGATCATGGTTTGGGGCTGCGTTTCAGCCTGTGGTGTCAGAATTATGAACACAGAAAAGTACCATCAGATTTTGATCCATCTTGCTATGCTATCTGGGAAACCATCTGACTGGTTTAATTTTTCAGCATAACAATTATCCCAAACACAGTGATAATGCTCAGAAAAACACACAGTGGAACATTATCAGTCAAGGATTGGCCGAATCAGAGTCTGGGTCTCGATATTATCCAACCAATGTCTCATCTTCTTGACAGAAAACAACCCAAAAGCAGTAAACTTCCAAAGAAGAGATTTGAATGTCCTTCCAGAAGACTGGAGAACTATTCCTGAAGACGATTTTTAAAAATTACAAGAAGGCTTTTACATATTTAAAGCAATTAACATATAATTACTGAAGGTTGTTTCATGGATCAGGAAAGCAGTTCAAAAGAGAAGTGTAGTGCATAAAATAAAAGAGATATTCTATTGATACTTGGTATTGTAATATCGATTAGTCCATTCATTCTTTATGGTACAGGATTGTAAGGAGAACAATATAGTGGTGCTGTGTGTTTTATTATGATGATCTGTCTGTGTGTGTAAAGATGCTGCAGGTAAATAACACATTGCCCCAGAGCCCCCAGAGTAGATGCTCTGTTCCTGAATATGCCCACATAGTAGCTCAAAGAAACAAAACTTTATTTCCTGTCTCAGTGCCTCGTATCTACTACAAATCAAATAGTAATACACAAAGAACTGTCAACTACAAGTAAATACACATACGTACAATAGATCCTCTGAAGAGTCTGAGTTTGAGACTGAATATTATGCAGGCGGGGCATCTATCTGGTCGTTTATACCTTTGAATGGATGTGGAATGCTGCCATTCTCATTAACAAGAGGGCAGTCCCTACCGTCTTTGTATGCAGAGTTTGGTCTAGGAACACTTTCCGAGTGAGTGGTACTGAAACAATTGGTGTGCCACTCTAATCTCAACACTGCTGCTGAGCTTTGGATCTGGTTGTATTTGGCAGACAGTCTCCCCTTGTGGTGTGGCAGCCTGCAATAGCTCTGCTCTTTGTGGCACTTCACGGTTGCCAAAATCGGAAGAAAAGGTCATTTATACTGCCGACACAGTGGGAGAAAAACACTCAGGTGTCTGCAAGAGAAGCAGGCTCCATGCTGAAGTTATACATCCATTCTGCAAAGTAGCAACTGTGCTGTAAAGTCTTTTCAGTTACTGGTGCACTCTGCATCTACATATAATTTTCCTTCCCCTCAGTTTCCTGTCTGTGCCGCAGCAGAACTTTTCACCGTGCTTTTCGCCTCCTACTCTGTCGGATGGATTTCACTTCCCAGTTTTGACATGTATAGCAAGTATACAGTATTTGTGTTGGCAGGCATTCTATGCTAAATTGCATATATTACCAGCTTAACACAATATTACTACTGATAATGTGATGAGATCCTGCAGTATTTAAATAGCTGTGATTTAGAATCAATTAGTGATTTCATGCTACAGGGTATTCCAGATTACTGAAGTACCAGGCTGTACTTTTTGCTCGAATTAGACAGTGAAAAGCAGGCAGACGGAAGCTGAAAAATGGATTGCAGGGGAGTGCTGCAGAAAAAGAGTGTGCTCCAAGCCCCTTAAGTCCTGGCAATAACATCAGCACAGTTCCAGATGTCACATCACGAGTCCAAAGAGTATCAAGAAAACACAACATGTAATTTTCAAAACTTACCAAGGGTAGTTGCATCTCTGTGTTTTAATTGAGTTTTGCAACTAAAATGAAAAACTGAGTTCATTATTAATCAGTAAATATGCATACATTTACATGTCATTTCTGTTTATGGTAAACATCCAGTTTTCTGTCAAGGATGTGGAATTGTTTAGGGTTTTTTTTCAGCTTTACTTACTTATTTATTTCAGTTTTGTTATTGTGAGTGGCTTTGACAAAGTAGGTCATTCATTTGAATATGCAGGCACACGGACACATGGCTGAAAGAAAATTTCAATATAAAAGGTGAGGTGATTTATGTGGTGCCCCGCCTTGTTCCATCCAAGCCAAAGTGCTAGGCCCTCAGCTAGCTTGGCAACATGTGTCAGCCTACATTAGGTGGACCAGTGAACAATAGTCTCAGCCAGGAGCAGGTGGTTGTGACTTGAAACTCTGAGAGGAGGGTGTGCACTAATGGCAATGTGTGTATGTGTGTGTGTGTGTGTGACAGAGAGAGAGAGAGAGAGAGAGAGAGAGTGAGAGAGAAAGGGAGGAAGGAGAGAGTGGTCTATCTGCCATCTGGAGCGCTGAGACAATCCCAGGTGAGGCGGAAACTTGAATGTGCTGTTTCTATCAGTTCACTGACTGGCCACTCTCCTGGATCCAAACGCTTTTTAGAGGAGACCCCCCTGGTTTCTTTGCTATGCCTCTAGTGATGACACACACCAATTCTGAGAGTGTGAAATGAGCCATTACCAGGTGTGCAGCAGCTCCTCTTAGAGTGGACTGACCCAAAAGAAGATCAGCAGGCCAAGTCAAGTCCAATTTACTCGTAGAACATCTTTCACAAGCTGATTGAAATATTTTACAGTAAATACGGGGGGAAAACATGCAGTGTGTGTGTTTGTGTGTCTGTTTGTGTGTGTGTATGAGCAGGCAAGCAAAAGCTGTCTTGAAAGAAAGCTTACGGCAGAATAACATTTAAGGTCATTTTTAGCCATCTCAGCTCACTGATTATCAGTAAAGCGTAGAACGAGTTTGAAATCAAAAATTTGATGTCATTTTTAAATTACTGCAAATTTGTCACACTCGTGCACGCCGTTCGCCCCAAATAATGAAAAGAATTCAGCAATAGAGATGGATTGTCATGTAGCACTTGCAGAGTTTACCTCGTCTTGTCTGTTAGCAGATAACACTTCCTGCTATGCAGCTTTAGATGTGTGATTGAAATTATGCTGAGTTGTTATTAGTATGAAAAGGCAACTTTGAATAAGCAAAGCTAATTTTATAAATAATGCATAGGGCACATTTATAATCAAGCTAAAGATGCAATCTAAGGGAGCAGCACTGTGCCTTTACCTCAGAACTGTGTCATGAAAAAATTAGGCATACTGTTTCAAAGTATGTGACTGACAAATTATTACATAAAACATTTGTTCCATAACTAATTTTGTTTTGCAATCACACCATATGCACTATCCAAACAGCAACTCCCTAATAGCTGCTGCATCAAACGTTTGATTGCAGAGCTTCTGGTTTCTATTCTATGATTAGTTTTATGATGCTTGAAATTGATTTATGTGTAGAGATCAGTGTTGTTTTGTGCACTTTATCCATTTCATTCTTTTGATAGTTTCACAGTGGCCTTATAGCCAAGTGGTAATATGCTCAAAGGGCTTCATGTTGCCATGGCATTTTAAAAGACTTGCTCGTTTTAATGTTCTTCGTATCTTCATATGGAATAACAAAGCAGTCGGTAGCCCTTTCTCAAAATGAGAACTCCTCAAGTTGCTCAGCAGGTTCAATTAATTTCCATATACAGTCCAGCAGGCTCTGTGTTTCAGCACTGTCAGGGTGAAATAAGCGATACCAAATGAAAGTACCAAGCTTCAGCTTTCTCGATACAGAAAGATATATGAGACAGGGTGTCTGCACTTTAAGACTTTTAAAACTAATCAGCCAGATACTGATGAACTCAAACAAAATCACCATGTGTGGTGCTTTGTAGAAGGACACAGTGACTATTTCTGACTTATTAATATCAGCAAGCTGCACTTTGTTTCGTTTTTGCCTTGCAAACAGTTTTCTGCTTATACACTAGGTCTGTCTTCTTATGTCTCCCAGGTCACAGACTTCATTTTCAACCTGTTAGTTTTACACTATTTGTGATATCAATTATTTTTTTCTTTTCTTTTTTTCTTTTCTTTTTTTACTTGTTGCCAGCCAACAGCTCCACCTTAATCTGCATGAAGCCCCAGTCAATCATCAGCAACAGCTGCCTAAGAAATAGATATTATTATTACTACAATGTGTTGAGTAAGTTTTGAATACTTGCAAACTGGCCACTGCGTTTAAAAAGCTGTCTTACATATAACTAGTTACACGTGAAATCAAAGCCTCTGTTTAGTACCATCGCTTTTTATTACCTTTGCCAAGGGGGTCATGTTTGTGGTGGTTCTTGTGTGTGTTTTATCATTCTGTCCGTAAACTCAATAGCTCGAAAAGCTTTCACTGAATTCTGATAAAACTTTGTAGGGGTGTAGAGTGGGGTCATGTTAACAATTAATTAAAATTTGGCTTACATCCATCAAGGTCTTGAAGGCCAATCTAATAATTTCAGGGTCATAAACTGACATAAAGCCTTATAACTACAAGTGCATATTGTCAACATATAGAAAGTAGCATATAAATATTAAAATATCATGCCATATTCAAGCTCTCCTTCAAGGTTACTAGATTGATCTGGAGGTCAAAGTGATAATAATGCTATATAAAGCTAGATAATCTGTTTTTAGACTGACAAGAACACATAGGCATGGGATGTTATGAATTTGTCATGTACATTACAGTAACAGGTTATAACTGATGAAATGCATAACAATATGAAAACATATACAATGTTCAGCAATGTTTTTGTTTGTCTGTTTGTTTTCTTTTTCTTGGAAAGCAAAATAAACTTGTGATCAAAAACTTTTTTCACTTGATATTTAACACATTTAAACAAATTTTACTGAAAAATGAAATGAATGCTACACATGTTCTATGGCCATGTAAATAAAAATAATAATAACAAAATTACACTCAAAATTGTATGAGGTACATTCAAATGGGGACTTTTTTTTTTACTGCACTACAAACTTTGTGTATGTTTAAAAACAAACAAACAAAGAAAACATGATGACCATATACAAATGACTATTGCCTTAAAAGTAAATACCACTCCAAGAGGTATCTGCTGAAGCACAGAACCTAAAGGGCAATAGATACGTCATATGGTCCTACCAGTACACAAAGCCTGTTTAGTGATAAACAATCCTAATTAATTTCTGTGTTACTTATACCAGACAATATGGTTGTGACCTAACCATCCAAATTCAGTTTCTCAGACCACCCTTTCAACATACAAAACTACATTAAAATGTGACGTGTGTGTTAAAATCATACATGATTCATACTTCACATACCTCAGCCATGAGTCCTCAGTCCCGACATGTCAGTCTCACCATCCCCTCGTATTGTGGGACCTGCTCTTTCCTTTCCTGCTTCAGTCTTAACTGCCTTTTCTACCTGTGTACCTCATACCTATATGCTGCCTTGTCCCCTCACATCCCACTTAACCTCACCATCCGTCTGATTGTCCCCTGCAAGACAATCTTCAAAGCTCAGGTATTTGTCAACCCTAATACTTCACAGTTCTCTAACCTTGATCATCACCATCAACCGCGCGGAAAGAGATGAAACGTGTACGTGAGTTACCCAGTTCATGCAGGAGGGCAGCTCGCGCTCAGGAGCGTGTCAACACGCACCTTCTGTGTTTTGAATTCAGAGTCCATTCCACGAGTACACTGTAAAAAATGATCCGTCTGTGTCGATTAGGCAGTGCCCAGTAGCAGCATCCCGGAAACAATGCATTTCACGCCACACTTGAGAGGCTGAAATCACAAATCCCACTCAAACAGCTGAATCGTTTTACAAGTTCTGCAATGGCTGATTCAGATTGTTTACAGGGAAATTTAAATAAGAATTCATTTACGAATTTCCCAGTGTTTCCGCACCTTATGCTGCCTTTGTTCCAGCTTTATTATTCAAACTGTATTGGTCATCATCACTCATCACTCATGCAATGTATTCGTTTTACTTGTAAGAGGCACAACCGAAGAGTTGCACAATTTTCAAATGTATGTTTATAGAGTGGCGCGTGACAGCGTGCTTGCATATGGGTTATCTAGCTTTTTTATTGTTCATATAATAAAACACACACACACAAGAATTCTGCTACTGAGCGAGAGCATTCCAGGTCACCACGAAACAGCTGCCTTCAGACATTTGCAGAGATTAGTATCACTGACTCGACAAGCTTTGTCCACTTTCCTGTGCGGGGGGGAGGGGGATTAACTCATCTCACTGACCTCCCTTCTGCTGAGACTGAATCATATTTTGACAGTGAATGTCTAAAATCTTGTTGAAAGCGATATTTCTTGCAGTATGCATCGCGCACGCGCATGGCACACGCAAACGCACAGACGCTCTCCCCTCCAGCTTCCCTCCCCCGCGGGTCGCTCTGATTGGTTCACCTTTCATGTCCGTCAGAACCGTGTGGGCGGGACTCAAACAATCCACTCGTGTTCTCTTCGCTGTGGACTGTACGCCACAGCAGACCAAGAGCGGGGCAGACAGTAGTAAGGCAACGGCATTCATCCTGTTACCGGAGGACAACTCTTCTTGGTTCCTGAGGTTTTCGGTTCCTGTTCAGAGGACCGGAAACTAACTCTACACCTTACAAGCGGTGCATTCGTGAAAGAACACCCAAAATATTGTTTTTGATGACCGAGACTTTTTACGTATTCCAAAGCAAGACAGACTGCGGGTCGGGAAGTCGGTTTGCATTAACCCCGTTCCCCGTCTCCAAGAGACGCACAAAAGGCACACTCCCAAGTCTACCTGGATAAGCTGACAAAGCCGTCCGGTCCGGTTACAGATCCAGAATTGGAGAGGAGAAATAAGCGCGGAAAGACAGGAGCAAGAAAAGGGGAGACAGGATGAAACTCAAGAGTCATTTGATTTTCACCCTCTACACTATTTATGGGATTCTTCTTAAAGGTGAGCCTGGGACGGGTGGTGCGTACGTGCGTGAGTTCTGTATGTGCGTGATGTGTATACGCGCATGTTCCAGGCCAACAGCAGGGCAGGATAAACCCTCTCCGTTACACACACACACACTCACAGATAGAGCTTCTCATTCACATGTGCTATACGTGTGTCTGTGCCTGCGCGTATACTGTATACGTGTGTTGAATGGATGCGCGTTTGTCTGAAAACGTGAGGCAGCTAGAGGAGAAAGCGTGCCCTGTAACAGTCAGGTTGGTTGTTAATCTTCGGGAATGAGAATATCCTATTTTCGAAAATATATGCACAGGGCACAGGTCCTCAACCCAAGCGCGAAAGCCTAAAGTCTGTCGCATCTGTGTCTTTATGATGTTGATGTTGTGTCCCGTGCGTGATTGGTTGTCCAAAAAATGAAAAAAAAAGAAGACACACCTCAAAATGATCACAATAACCGTCCCCCGCGGTTGTTTTTTGATTTGCAGCACTTAAATGAGTGCCGGAGACACTGGCAGCTTTTTACGCACCGAACAGTTTGGCACTGTTAGTTACGGTAGCTTTAGAAGCTCTTTGACATGCGGAGCTTTTCGTTTGCTGAGTGCATTTCCCTGTTTTAATTCATGATTGAGACTTATGTTTAGTCTGCTCTGTAGAGATATCTGCGTTTTTGCGCACGGTCAGCTCTGGCGGGTTGTGCATCAGTAACGATTTCAGGAAACCTGGAATGACGACCACACGTACATGGGTTGATATGGGATTGACAGAGTTCTTGTGTTAAATTCTCAAAAGTTTTCATTCCGATCTGATTGCTCACAATCGTAATGTCTTTCATTCAGATTAAGCCTCACAGTGCCAATATAAAATATACTGTACGACTAATTTCCGATTTCAGTTGAGTCTTAAAGGTGCACGTCTGATTTCAAAATATTCTGTTATTTTAACCTTATTATTTTTATTTTTGACAACTATAAACAGCTTGCAGCTGTGTTTAGGCATCAGATAATCCAAATGTAAACACATGAGTAAGGTGACATTGGGGGTCAAGGTCAACTGCTTTTACTAGGAATGCAACATTGGCAAAGACTAGAATACAAAAGTAATCCAAACAAAGTGGCAATATATGTAATTTTTCAGTTTTTGTTTTGTCAAGTTAACTTCTTTTAAATGGAGACACACATAAATGTCCATAGATCAGATGGCAAATGCTCATCTTTGATGTTACGATTGTTAAATGTTTGTCGCTTTGGAATGTATATAAAAGAAAAAAAACTGAAAATGTGCTGTTGTGGTATTTTAGACTCTGACTTTGAGAATGCACATCATACTGAAACCACTGAAAAACTGATGCAAATTCTATTGTACATTTCAGCATCATTTTTACATAAATTCTCTGTAACTTCTATATTAAGCGCTGGATGGCGTTCAGCCCTTTAGGCATCCAAATTGACATTATAGTATTCCTATTTATGTACAAAGTAAAAGAGGGAACACAGGTTCTTGAGATTCTGGAATGGACCGGCAGGAGGGGCATGAACTTACTTTGACACAACTGTTAGTCTCTCAGCAGGGCCACATTTGCCACACAAACCTTTTAGTCCACTTCACCCTCCGTTTCAAATGATATCATGATGTATTTAAAGAACTGCGTGGCAAATGTATCAACATGAAAGGCAAAATTAGCGACATCTTGACTTGAGGAAAAAGAGAAATCTCAAATAAGAGAGCATTTGTGCTTGATTCCCTTGATCATTTGTTGTTGTCTCTTTGAAGTGCACGTGTGTGTGCATAAGAGCGAAATGAGAGAGAGCAGTCCTTTCTTAATAACCGCATGATTAGAGCAATTCTTGACTTAATGAATGGGTTTGTAATAAGGTATCTTAGGGTATATCTGACAGCTTCCATTGCAGGATTTACTGATGTTCCAGAGCCTTTCTTTTTCCTGCTCATTCTCTTAACACTGGCATGCTCTGTGAGAATGTGTGCATTTGATTATGGGTATGTGTGTTTGCATATATTCCTGAAAATGCGTGCCCTATGTTTATAGCTTATGTTTGAAGAGGCCTAAGCAAAGCCATAAGCATTCCGCCAACAGCAGAGCTCGTTGCATGTGTGGCTCCCCACCACACACACACTCACATGAGGCTCTTTCCCTCTCGTCCTAACCCTGAAGAGGATAATGCTAGGCTGCTTGATTTGAACAGTCATCTCTAGGTGCAAGGCCTATTATTGCATAGGTTTCACACAGCAGGCAGTTCAGCCTCCACCTGAATGAAGTCTATCAAGCCGAAGACATATCCGCGCGCTCCGTAAATGACAGCTGTTTCAGCCCCTCTGGCCTCGAGCCAGCTGGCATCAAGAGATCCCGAGACTCTAAATTCCTGTCACCGACGAGACCTGCGCCACATATAGTGCGAACGCGAAGTGTTGTGATGGAGGTCGTTGTTTACCAACAGCCCGAGTTGTTAGCATATTATTCTGTGTGTTTCATGTGCCCATGCCGTAGCCAGAGAAAACAGCCTGTTATGCAAATGGGTCTCTTACGTAAGAGCTCAGGGCTGAGCAGCAGGCGAGGGGAGATAGAGGCAGCGAGTGACAGAGAAACAGGGAGATGTTCTAGAATAGAGGAGTTGATGTAAGAGTAATGTGGGAGCAGAGGTGTGGAGGAGGAATGTGCAATCTCCTCAAATAAAGTGTCTGATATGTGCGCTGGTTGTTGTTTGCTGTTTGGATGCTTGTTTATCTTTGCTGCTCTGTCTGTTTCTTGTCGCTTTGCCTGCCTGGCAGTCTGTCTGTTTTGAACTCTGATCTTGCTACCCTAAATACAGACCCCCGCTGAGGGATGTGTTTATCCCTGCAGTGAGTCTAAGCTGCTGAAGACTGACCCTCCATCCCTCTGTACTTCCGTCCATCCCTCCCTCTCTTCATCCTCCCATCCTGGTGTGGAGCTTTGTACCAGAGCAGCGTGGGAAAGCTTCTGATAACAAGCAGCCTTGTGTGTGTGTGTGTGTGTTTACAGAGCCACTGATTACACGGGAGAAACAAGATTTCTGTCTTTCGTGCTCACTTGCACTTTCCCTCCCACTTCTGTGTGTGTGCGTGTTTTCACGGTCATGCTTTGACGCAAACCACATGTGGTGTACTCCGGTACCTTTTACCCAGGCTATGAAGCTTCGGTACTGAGAACACTCAATCTAGCAACACTGGCACTATGTGCATTGCATAGTACACACACACACTTGGAGCTCCACTGTGGATTCATTGCTGCTCTGCCAAGGGATTTCCCATGATCAAAGCCAGTCTTTTGTTAGTCCAGGTGTTAAAAAAGTTAAAACAGAAAGGAGGAGGAGGCTGGAGGGGAACATAGTAAGATTCAGAGCTTACACGCTCTTCATGGCAGAGCAGAGATGTGCCACTCCAGAACTGCTCCAGAAAAAACAAAACAAAACAAAAAAACATTGTGATCCTGCCACCTGTTCCAACTGTTTCCATATCACTAAACCAGTGCATGTGGACAGGTTTTGCTTGAGAATACAAAGCTATAATAAGTTAAATACAGAGACTCTTTTGCTGTATTTAAACACAGGGATAAAATGAGGCAAGAAGAGGCAGGAGGCCAAGCATTGTTAAGCTTAATACACATGTTGTCGCAGATGGCAGAGATTCAGAGGTGGCAAAAACACATGTAGTAAGACACATGGGCGAAATAAAATGTTTTTATGCAAATGTCCTCCAGTGTGTAGAGTGCTAGCCAATAGCTCAGTTACTAAACCAGTCTGTGGAAATCTCTGAGGCATTTATATGAGCCTGCAAAATGGGATGCACCCACACCGAGTGACGCAGCAGAGACACCAATGCCAGGCGGACTGAGTGTCATTGTTAAACCACACAACTTCAGCAGTGTTTGTTATATAGAGGACTTTATCAAGCTGAAATTCCACTCAAAATTGAAATGATAAAATGAACTGATTTTTTTTTTAAGTTGTGGAATTCTTTCTGTTATGATGGAAACTGCAGAAAACATTGCCAAATTAGTATGTGCCCATTGCTAAGTATCTCCAGATATGAAGTGATGGCATGACTCATCCTGCCTGTAGGATGGGCTGGCTGTGGTTCCAGAGGTAGAACAGAGTGTCTGTGATTTAAAGTGTCCTTGGGCAAGATGCCACACCTCCAACCTTAGTGTGTGTCTGTGTGTGTGTGAAGTAGAAAGCCCTGTATGTATAAAATGTATTGATGTGCATGAGAAAGTAGTAAATGTGGCCTATGTATGATGTGCTTTTAATGCAGCTAGAAAAGCGGTATATAAATGCCATTTACCTTTCACTGCATGTCTAAACACAATGACATATATGCCGACTGCTGATGTTTTTTATGTACGTTCAATGCTTCCAGGTCGACCCATTATGCAGGTAAACACACAAATCAAATAGCTTTAAAGCAGACACGCAGCTTGTTGAATTCTATAATGCAGGGTTTTACAAATCCCGCTGAGTATCACCTGGAATATAGAAATAGTCTTGAATGATTTTCTGTCTGATACTGTGGTCTTTTTAATTACTGCACATTTCAAGTATAAATGTTTTTTTTTTTTTTTAAACCTTTGCAGTTATGCTGCCAGGCAGAAGTTCAAGAGCACGTCATATTTACAAGTAGTATAAGTGGTATTTTAATTTTAATAAATAGTATATTAGATTAACCCAGTTGATAGACGTTTTCGATTCATATGCTCATGATGCTGTTAGAGAAGTGATTTCTGCTGCCGACAAACACAGAAAGTGCCAACCAAACCTCTTTCCCCACAAATAAACATCTTTGTAGTGAATCCGTGTAGAATAAATGTAGATTTGTATTTTGGCGTCAGGGCTGTGTTTCGTATCTCTTAAGCAAAGTGTAATTTAAAGGCAGCCCAAAGCGTGAGAAGGGAGAGATCAAATGCAGCCTTCCGTGGAGAATGGTGAAAATACAAGCCCACAGGTGGATTTGGCTGCAGCAGCGGCATCAGCAGACAGCAAGTTTGCACCCTAAATAGACCTCCCGGTAGGAGAAATAAGTGTGCAAGCTCAGCTAACATATCAGCTGATGGGGCTTTTCTTCAAAGTTAAAATGCTGCTTTTTATGTGTACAAGTAAGAAGATGAACTAAAGTGCTTGTGTCAATGTATGACGTTCATGAGTCTGCTCTGACCACAGCACCGATTCAGTATGATGCGTCATTCTCATAAAGGTACTTGAGGCTTGCCGTTTCACTGCATCTTGTAGGCCGACCTCTGTGTTTAGCTGCTTTTAGTTTGAGGCTGACTACAGAGAGCAGATATCATCTCACCCTGAAAATTAATCACACGCGCACCCATCGAGAAGGAGACAGACAGCGTTATTGGGTGTTAGTGTGTCTGTGTGTACGCATGCTTGCATATGTGATGTCTGTATTAGCAGTGAATTCCAAAGGATTAGCGAGTAGCTAATCTGAAGCTCCAGTCTTTGACAAACCATGTGTTACTAATCTCAAACACTATGGAATAAAGAGACACAAACACAATCACCTTTTGGATTAAAACTCTCCCTACAGAGGGTGTTGCAGGGAGAGTGTCTTTTCACTTTTGCTCAAAACGGTACAAGAACATTCAGAGTGAAAAGGAAAGGAGAAATGAAAGAAAACTAAAGATAGTTGCATTGTTTTCTGCTTCTTTATTTTCTTTCTTTATCTCACGCACATACAAAGACCTTACAGAATCGAATGGGCTGATTTGATGTGCTTTCAGTTTAACCTACTGTGCTCTTCAGGTTATCATAGGGTGTCCTGTCTGAGAACTCTGAGCCTTGATAAGTTCTTTTTATTTTATTCCATGTGCTCTTTCATCTGACAGCTTGTTTTCTCACAATTCACAGAGGGCCAGAGTCTGGAGTGTAAGAGTGATTTCCTTCTTCTTAACTTTACCTACTTACATGTCGTGCCCCGACGCTGTTATTTGTTTGTGGACTCTGTTCCTAACAGACAAAATAATTTGGCCAGCAAAGTTAGCCCATATTATGTACAGAAAGATACTCACGGAGGCATATTTTCTGTATACAGTAAATAAACATGCACAAATGTGAAAACAAAAGCCCGGCAGTGTGGAGGAAAAAAACCAAAAACAAAACCTGCCAAATCTCTTGTTTTCATGGTCTGCATTTGCTCTGATAATATTGACCCAACGTGGGATGAAGCTTCAAAATCTTGGCTTTTTTTCCCACTTTATTGCTGCTCTTTTGGTGGCAAAGATTCATCTTTCCCTGTCCGCGTGCACACATATTTGTTTTCATCAAATCTGAGTTGTCAGGAAGAGTTTACAGGCAAAAAACGGTGAAACATTTTGGAGGCAGACCAAAACACAATAGGGTAGAGAGAGAGAGAGAGATGCAACTCCAGGCCTAAAGATTTGAGGCCGTTTTTCTAAGTTCTTTTTTGTCTTCTTGTCTAGTCTGGTCAAAACAGGAAATGAACCCGTATCCGTGGAGAATCCCACAGGTGCACTCACAATCTCTGCTGCTGTTTCATAAAGCAACCCCTAAAATGGCTCGCATCCCTTTTTGCATTTCCTCCTAATTATGATTCTACATTTTTTTAATGGATGGTAGCACTTTATCATTTCTCATTGCTATAATTTACTTTTAAATCAGTATCAAAATGCAGCTGCATTAGTGGCAGCTGCATAAAACTTTCCGTGCGTATACTTCATTTTAACTTAATGGTTCTTTTATATTCTGCAAAACACCAATTTGGCCCTTAACTGCTTAACTTGTGCATATACATTAACAATATGGAAGTATTACATGATACTAATTGAAAAGCAGGATTTACGACATCCACAAATGCACAACTATGCACTTGTTTTACCATTATGGTCTCAAAGGAAAGCTAAAGCTAATTGAAATATAATTCCCCAAAGACACATGTTCATGTTAATTGACGCTGTGTGCGCCTCTATTTGTGTGTGCGCGCTTTAGTGTGTATGTTTTTTGTATTCGTTTTATCGCCAGAAGTCACTTTCTAGTCCCTTGTCTAATCATCAGCTGGAGGGTCTCCTCACATCTTAATTTAGTCCGTGGGAGCTATTAAGCACCCTTTTGCATGATCACCATTCATAAACACATCTAATGTAGCAAAGTTATTCACTTAGAATCTCCTGATGTTGTCTCACACTCAGATCAAATCGGTATTTTCACCGTAATTCACCGTAACTCTGTTTTTACCAAATTGTTATTTCAGGACTTTAAATCTGAGAACAAGTGGAGGACTGTGTGTAATTGTGTGCATGGGTTTTTGTGTGTGTGCATGTGTGTGAAACTGGAGATTATATTTAAAGGCTGTAATTCAGTGATTACTTTTGAGAGCTACAAGTGTGAAATTTCATCCGGTTAAAAAGATTTTACACCATAAGCCCATACACCTGTTTACAGACACACAATTACACATAACACACACACAGCATCAACATCAATTGTAAAAAGATGCAAAGTGGGCATTTGGAAGAAGACTTTTCTCCGTTGCACTTGGTACACTTTTGTCTTGATATGTGTAAATGTTGACATTCGAATATCTTTGTATGCTCGTACACGCTCTCTGTGTAGTTCAGGCCGCACTATATGACATCTTGAGATCAGCTGGGGTCTGTGTCATATACGTTTTTATAGCAGTATGGATCCAGCTTGTGAGTATTTCAAAATCTTATGTGGCTTCTAAGTTTAGACTCTGGCCGCTCTCTGTGTAGAAATTGCTCCAGGCCTGTTGTACAGGGGAGGGAAGATGGAGTCAAGTGAGACAATTTATAACAGTTAAAAACCAAATGAACTGAGACCCTTGGCTTGGGTGAGCGAGCGGCAGCATACATAATGTGCCTTAGGGATTTCTTCTCCGCACACATTGTGCTATGCAGTGTTGCGAGTGTGTGCGTGTGTATGTGTGTGTGTGTCCAAGCTAGCAAACACATAGCACACAGAAACACACACCCCTCTCTGCCATCTGTCTCTGTTTGCCACAATGCAAATCCATTATATGCTACACAACATTATTCCCCCCATCCTAAGTGGCACACACCCCTAAGCTTACTTCCGCTATCCTCCTCGGTGGAACGGTGACAATTTGCTACCACATACACATCTTTGTTAAAGATGCTGTGGCATGTTTCCAGCTGGATTTTAATACATATTTTCATGCTCCATTTAAATTTTTTCGTAAGTTGGCGTTTAGCACTGAAGCGCTGAGATTTTACAAGCCTGTTTGCTTGTTCCTGCTGCCTCATGTGGAAATTAGTGTGGTGATTTATTTTTTTTTATTTCCAATTGGTCCCTTTCGAACCGTCGCTGGACCCTAATAATCCTGCATCATCCAGTTATTAATTTTTGCATTTTGGCAGACAGATTGAACTCAAGCACATGCACAGACACACACACACACACACACACACTGCATGAATCTGGGTAAGGCTTGGCTCAGTAGTTTTATAGCTAACTCATCTCCAGTTCTAATCAAAAAGCTTCCCCAGCCCTGAACCTCCTGCTGAGGAAACAAAGAAGTTATTATGTTTTTAAATGGTCTCCAATTACGGGTAATTTCACCGCCTATCTTAAAGCTATTTGCTTTTCTCTCACTTTGCTCCGGTTGGGTTGAGCAAGCATTGTGCTTTGCAAAAACAACGAGCAGACAAGTTCGACATACAGCAGATGCATTCTTTAGGCAAGCAGAGCGGTCCCCCTTTTTTGCAGCCCTTTCCCAGCTCTGCTCATCTCTTATCATGAGAAATGGCAAACACAGTCAACTCAATTCCTTCTTTATCTTCCTCATTATTGTTTGGCTCACAGAACTCTCAATTACCCCGTCCATCTCTTATACAGTCAGAAGCTCCCACTGGCTGAAGCTGGTAAATATTCTCACGTAGTTAGAATCTAGTGAGTCTCATTTGCGAGTGATGTTAATATACATATAAACATGTACACATGCTGTGCTTGAAACAATTTTCAAACAGTGTAATCTAATCAGTTAGCAGCCTGGTGCTGCATTTTTATGTTTGAATAATTTTATGTTGCTAGTCAGAGCCGTGCTGACAGTTTCAAATGTTAAACGGTGCCCCACCTGGGGAGTGAATTTGGTTTTGATGGATTTGGGTTTCATTTGTGCGTTGGGATTCTGGCAGTTGTCTTTTAGTTTTAGGTTTTATGACATTTAAATGATAGAGGCACTCTTCAGCAGAAAATGTGTCAATGCAAGCATTTGATTAATATGTTGCACTCGCATTTTCTGACCATTTCACGTCCAAATAAATTCTATATTTGCAGAAACTGAACTACACCGGATGCAAAATGCACAGGCAAACAATTAAAACTATGAATCACAGGTAGCCAGCAGTTTCTGACCCAAACTCTCAGCTTTGCTATTAAACCCATTTATCCATGGTAACTGTTTGCTTTTGCTTTACAAGACACTGAACGTGTTTAGCAATATTCCTTTTTTGAAAGTATATTTTCTTCTTTTCTTACTGCTTCCTTAGCTTCCACTCTAAATTCGTACTATGGCTAAAATCCCAGACTCGTTTTCCCCACATGCAAATGCTGCTGTATGTGTATCCAGTTCAAATGGACCAGCTAATGCTAATCTCTGCTAATCCTCTGAGAAGCACCCTCAGAACAACATTATCATGCCACTCTGTAGCTGAGATGGATAGTGGGAGAGAGGGGACAAAAATGGTGAATGGAGACATAAACGGGGCAAATATTAAAACCTTAACAGATGACTCACACACACAGACACACACGCCAATCCTCATGCCAGTGGTCTCCTGACTGTGTCCGCCTTTGCACAGATGCACACACACACAAAGAGAGAGAGAGAGAGGGAGAGAGAGGAAAATCTCTAGGTGCAGTAGTATTAATGAAGCAGTGTTAACCACAGTTGTACTGAGGAAGTAAACGGTAGCCTACTGTCCAGGACTAAGTGGTGATCCTAAGCCTTTGCCTTAATGCACTGACCACTCTAATCCTGACCTCATAAAAAAATTCGGAGCCTCTAAACGACAAGAAGCCATATCTTTAGACTGTATTAGTTCCTCGACACAGGTGATCATACTTTAGCTTGCTTGGGAGGAAGCCTTTAATCCTAGTACCACCTTTTAACCTCAACGGCATTATGTTTGTAAAAACTGAAGTCCCTTAGAGTTACATTTGAATACGATAGCAACTCACTTAGCTAAGGCGATTCTCAGAAATGTACACTGTATGAATATCACATACTCCAGAAATGGAAAGACTTTTATATGGGATGTGTTTTTATTGAGATTTACATCCTCGTGCCCGTATGGGATTGCGTTATTTTCGAGCCTTTAATCAAAAGCTGCAGTTTTGATACGTTTTCCTGACGTCAGCGCCTGTGCTTTCTTTGATGTAATCTTATGTCCCACTTAATGTAGCTCTGCTTGTAAGTAAAATGAAACTGATAAGTCAAAGATAGTCATGGAATTGATTAATTGCAGTCTTGCACTTGTACTTCTCTAGCGCTGCTCATTCGCGCACTTCTCGCACATTTGGGTTCACGATGTTTACGAGGAGACATTGCAGCATGTATAGGCATGTCCCTCCCACAGATAGCAAATGTGACATTTAAAATCAACGCCACTTTTCCAGTTTAAATTAAGTGAAATGCTGAAATCACTGACATTATGGTACATTATTTCTATGCGTGGCACAGCACAGCAAGGCGCTGTTTGAAACAAAAATATCATATCATCCTTGGGAAGAAAAAAAACATTAAGCAAGACGTATCAGAGACTGGGGCTGAATTAACTCGAAGCAAGTAGACATTTACTTGTTAATTTGTATTAAATTAGGCCTTTTAAAGTATGACACTACACCAAACAGAATGATTGCTTGGACCGCTTGCATTGCTTTCATCCCTTTCCAGCTCGATTCTCAAAATTAGCAGCATAACTCCTGAAGTAGCAGCTCTCCTGATATCCAGTGGGTACTTATCATTCAAAGGAGGCCACCTCGATAAAAGAGATAACAAGAAAGCAGAACCGAGGAGGAAGGCACAAGCAAAGACAGCAGAAAATTCACCGGGGGAAGGTGATGGGTTGTTTTGAGATGCTATGCAAGTATTTGTTGTGCCTGTGGCTTGGCTGGTGTTCTGTATGACATGCTATTGGCCACTGCTGTGTCAACACTGTCTTTAGGTCTCACTGTGATAAGATGACATGAGACAGGAATGGGGGTTACAGCAAAACACTGTGAATGCCTGCGACACAAAATGGGTGGAGGGAGTGTGAGAATTCGGAGGATGTGGGGGTAACAGGATGGATGAGGGGAGAATAGAGGAATTCCCCAGTGCAGTGGGGGGGAAAAAATAAGAGAGCCCAAAAAAAGAACAGCAGCCACGCATGAAATATTCAGGAAATGAGACTTGACACATCTTCAGACTTGTCCTCAAACACCTAAACTCAGGCACAACATCTCACAAACGCAAGTGGTATTCACAAAGAGTTTGACACATTTATTATATATCACAATGAAGAGATGGAGCCTCACAGGGTCTGTATCACTTTTGCCTTGTGAATGCAGAAAAAAAGGTTGGATTTTCTATTTAAGTTTCAGTAATGCATAAAAAGGACACACATAGCATATAGATTCTGATGTCAGTCATTCTTATATTTTTATGAAACATGCAGACCCCCAAATGTGAAAGCTGCTGGGCTGGCCTCCAGTTAGTAATGCAGCAATGCAAATGTGTTTCAGTCTAGAAAGAAAGTTGTGTCACATGTTTTCACTTCACTACTTTGTCTCTCTCTTTTTGCGTCTCCTTCCGCTCTTCTCCCGTCTCTCTCCTATCTCCATTTCTCTCTCCTATCTGGATGTTTCATTTCTCTCTCACCCCCGACACCCCTCTCTCCAGTGTCACCCTTGGCTTTCATCTTGCCAGGGTGCTTCCTTTATAAGAATACTCCAATTGGCTGACAAGCGCCCTTGTCAGACACCATTCATTGCACTTGCGTAGATATGAAAAGTGTTTTAACAAGCACCGCTGAGTTTTGCAGTGTAGTGGAAACTGCATACCAATGGCAATGCAGATCCTGTGACCAAATTAAAGAAGCTGTGAAGTTTGGAAAAATTTATGTTGATGTCCTTGTCAGACATTAAAGTTTTACTGCAGCACCCACAAGGTGGTGAGTAACTACAGTTTATTTTGTTTTGCTGTTATCCGTAGGTAATTTGGACAGCAGTGAACTGGATCCTGAGCACATTTTGTGAATTTGATTTACCAGAGACAGAGGTGGCAATTAAATTTTATTCTTAAAAAAGTGCACTCAATCACGGCTATCACAGAAGTGACTTCCACTGGATATTTATATACTGTGGCACATAGTGTATAATTAGGTGTGTTAATAGTTAATAATCATTAATAATTAATAGTTATTTTAAGACTTTCTTTCTCATTTATAATCTCCATAGACTGCTGTCTGGAGACTGGTTGACAAAAGCAAAAGAGCAAGGTACAGCAGCCATTTATTCAGCAAGTGACATCTGGACAGTTGAGTAAGAGACATACCCATCTGATTAGTGATTCCACTTTAATTGGGCCTTTTTGATAGATTCACAGCTATTAAAACGCGGTGCTGAAAGCAAGTCACCTGGGAGGACAAAAAGAGGTAAAAATAACAAAAAGGTGTTCCTAACAACAAATTTGAAGCTCTCAGATTATTTTTGTCGCATCTTGATGTTGCGCTTTGTAGGTAGTCGCCTGTCCACTTGTCTTGTGGTAGTCGTCTTGTGGCTGCAGACCAACTTTATTTTTTCTTTTGTTTTTTGGTGGCACCTGTACTCACCAGAGTCAGGCCAAGTTTATCATTTAGGGATGTTTCAGGTTTCTCAGAACTAGTTTATGCCCATGTTATAGCATTGTTTCATCTGTGATTATAGACTGTGTGTTTAGTCTTAGGTGGTTGCTAGGCAACGCAATGACGCCATAATATCAAGCATACTGAATGTTTTGTGGATATACATTAAATTTTATCGCTATTGAATTGATGCAAATGCTTTTTTTATTGTGATATCAGAGCATGATGCTACAAATGGGTCATTATAGCGCTGCTAGATGGTTGCTAAGCAACACAATGAGACAATATCTGATTTAGATAAGAACCTTCATGGACCTAAGATGTACCTGTGTGCCAAGTTTGCTGTTAGTCTCAAATTATGTGTAACAGTATGAGTGGAGCAGCTCATTGAAAATCTGGGCAGCTGTTGGAAATGACGATACAGACGTAGTTTTGGTACCAGTGTTTTATTGAGAGGATGATGCATTCCTTTATTAAAACACCGAACTCATTAATGTTTTAATGATCTTTCACTCAGAAGTTATTTATCTGTGATGTTTGAATTTGTGAATATCTTTGCACAGAATATTCGCAATAGTTCCTGTCACAGTTTGCGCTGGCAAACCATGTGGAGGGAGGAAGAGGACCCAAATGCAGACACTTGGAACGAAACTATAATTTAACAAAAGGCAAGCCGTTTATTTGTGGCTGGGAAAAGATACAAAACAAAAGGCAGATGCACACTGAGGCAAAACTAACTAGAAATGAACTTGGAAAAACTAAATGCTAAACATAAGAGACAAAGAACAAAACCTTGGGCATGATAAAAACCTGACCATGAAAAACCCTGGAAAGATGGAGGCATGGAAACATGACGAAAACTCAACAGACGACCTGACAAGGAATGAATGAAAACACACAGACTAAGTGCACACAGGAGATGATCAGGGGAAATGGAAACAAATGGGGAAACAGCTGATTAGAATGAACATAATGACGCTACAAGGAAGTGAAACTAAACACAATGAACATGGGACACCAGACCTCTTCAAAATAAAACAGGAAACATAATGAGATGCAGACATTGACAACACGAGCTTGACAACATAAGACATGCGGACATGAAACACATGAAGGGCGAGGGAGACTTAAACACAGGGGTGAAGACACAAGGGGAATCTAATAAACAATAAACTATAACAGGGCAACATAGGCAAAATAGAAATTAACTTAGCTAATGAACTTAAACATAAACCATAAACGTCAAAATATATTAAAGCTCAAAACGCTGTGTCAAATGACCCAGGATCATGTCACAAACTAATCCAAACATAATAATCAGGCTAGTAAAAAGTGACCTTGATGTATATATTTGTCCCCAGTACAGTTTATTTCTTGTTTTTCCTTTTTTTGAATAACCCCATTTTCTGATCCTAAAAGAGTTATTTAACTTTACTATAACAGGTAGAGTTAGAATGAATAGGACACACCCACATACACGTGTTTACTTTGAATATTTGCTGCATTGTAGTGTAGTGTACTAAAAACATATTAAATAACACTTGTTCACTTATACAGTATACAGAGCAAAATATTATTCATATTTTAGTTTCCTCAGAGTAGCCTCTGATTGCCTTGAGCCCTGTTTTTCAGACTAACGGCGATATCTTAAACAGCTGCAGGAGGTCTCTAACATAAATTGATTGAGTGACTAACCCTTTTTACTTTCTGCACAAGTTCACAGCAAGTCTTCAACAATCAGATAGGCATTAGAGGGATAAAATGGTACTTCACAGCTGTAAAGGTCTGCTATATCATTATGTTATTTCTGTTCTATTTTGGTTCACTGTCCTGGTCAAAATACGTAAGTGGAACTCTGTGTCCTTAAAGTAGTTTGATCTTTTGCAGCCAGCCTACAGCAAAGAAACAAAAACACTGGCTGAAAAGAAGGGGATGACATCATGAGTGTTCTACATTGACCACATAATGATATAAGCCACAAGGATACTGTCTCTGAAAATATATAGAGGGTTTGCTTTATAGACCATGACATATAATTTTCTTTGTTCTGAGGTATACATGCAGTGCTCTGTTTCTGTCAGAATGTACCCAGGCTGTACTGATGTAACTGTTACACTACAAAGCTATGTTCTCCAGGTTTCATTTTGTGTCCTTTACACTTGTGTTCTCTATCTGACTATCCCTGGATAACGCAAGACTTGAGCTTTAAATCTGCACAAGGCCAGTTCAGCTGCTTAAAGGTTATGTGCATCCAAATAATTTCACAAGGCTTAGATCATTTACAGCTAGGCATTTTTTTGTGTCTTGCACTGCATAATATGCATATAGCCTATAAACACCAATTGTATTTAAAGCTTTCTAAAATAACTTTTGGATTTTGGCCTCTACCTAGATTTTAAATATATCATTGGCATTAATGAATTTGACTTAAAATATGATAAGAAGATGAAGGTGTGGAGAAATCTAATTAGTTCAAAATTTATAGTTGGAGCACCAAAAGGCACCCAACAGTGTGGAAAATTCATGAATGCATTTCAGATTATCTTATACCACATTAAATGAAATGACACATTCTTCTTAAAGACAGAAGGCTGTTTATCCAGTCAATAAAATGATGCAAGTTGGGCACGTTATTGCTTGTTTTGATATGGTTACGGTTTGATTTGAATGCTGCTAATTGTAGAGGAACAAAATAATATTAAACATGACATCTGAGCAACTATTGACTCAAATGTGCTGCTACCTTGTAGTGACAAAAAACAAAAACAAAGAAACGTGTTACATATTTAGTTCCCATTCATTGGCTTTTGAGCATGCATTCTACTAACTAATTCGTATACAAATTTCTTCATTTTAAATTAGTGACCGATGAGCCAGGGGCTGGAATTAGCCAATTTTCAGTGTTCGTGGAGGGGACTGGTGACCGACAGGTCAGTGACCCATATATCAGATTAGCAGCCTGTCCATTCATGTGCACTCACAGACATGACATGACATGCTAACATGTCATTAGCATTGCAGCTCCTCACTGTGAGTGAAGACACAAAGTTCACCAAAGTAAACCGCAGGGGGACCACAATGAACATTCCTGCAACAATAAACCTTTTCAGACATTTAAATCACCCTCACAAAGCTGAACACGAACTTCTTAAACAATCTAACAAAGGAAAAGGAAAAGTGGCTAAAGGTACAGCTACCCATAGCTGGGAGCTAGCCACAAGCCAGCAGCCTCGGTATAAGCAAAGCTTCAAATCAGTTAGCAGAATAGTTATGGAGATGAGAAAAGAGAAGATTGCTGATGTCTTGTTATCTGGTGAACTGATAAAGATTTTTATATAAATCTGTTGTGCCTGCTTTTATTTAGTAAGGTAAAATATGTCAGGTAAATACAGGTGGATGTATGGCAACTCATTTTCAGTTAATAATTTTTTAGTAGAGCCCTCTTTCTTTAGTTGTTTGGATGACAGTAATTATTATTATTATTATTATTATTATTATTATTATCATTATTTGTATTTGTTACATATGAAAGTGGAGACCAGACAGGAAAACATATTGTGGCATGTAGTCACCAGCTCATACCGGGAGCTAAACTAACACCTGGAAATTCTGAAGTTTAATAACTTCTTTTTAAAAATTTTTATTATGAAAAACACATTTTTAAAAAAGTTTAGCATTGGAGTTCAAATATTTTTTGTTTGTATATATTTCAGAAAGAAAATCAAACGTGGCAAAAATTAGTAAAGGCCACAGTAAATGTCACACAGGAAAAAAAAATCAGAAATCATAATCCGGTGAGAAAATTGCCCTTTTTAAAATCTCAGTTTTTAATCTCTAAAGCTCTCGATCAGTTTATCTGGACTTTTTATGTAATGGCCATTGAATGGAAAAGTTGTATTTAAAGTGGTGACACTGCATCAGATTTTTAACACATACACTGATGTAGTCACAGCTATTAAGAAACGATGAGGGATTCTTCATCTTTCTAACGTAACCCTTCTTCCTGTCTGTCTCACTGTGTGCGTCTGCTTCCTTCTGCCATGTCTCCTGGCAGGGCAACATGACTTGTTTACAGTCTCTGTAGTGACAACTAAATGAAATCACATTTCCCATCAGTCAGTGGGCTAATTGAGGCTAGCTCTTCCATTAGTTGTCTGCTCACATCTGCTTTGTAGGGAGATAGACCGATCAATGCTCAGCCAGAGCTGAAAACTTGGCACGCACAGACACACACACAAACACACACTTGTATTTACACATAGCTAAAACTATATGACTTGCAGGTGCAATCATTTTGCATCATTTTCTGTTTCCCAGACACACTTCCATGTTTTACTCGTGTAATTTCCGTTTAACCAACCTTTTTATGTGCAAATGTTTTGCATGCAATCCAAGCGGAAAAGTACTTTCACTGCTGCATCGGGCTCAGGAAAAGAAGGTGATACAAGGATAATACTTTCACTGCTCTGAAAGTTTGTATCAGAGAATGGGAGTGTTGAGCAGCTCGTCCTCCATCTTTTGTGGTATAAGAAGGAATCTGGCTGTTCCCACAGTCTTGGCAAATTCTGCCTTCCCAAATCCTTTTTCTCAGTAATTCTGTTGTCCTGCCAACGGTGAGTGAAAGCGCAGAAGTGCATTATGGACTGGTCATGCATGAGTAACGAGGGGCCCCTCTGATTGTGTGTGTGTGTGTGTGTGTATGTGTGCGTGCCCTGGGCTTCATCTACTTTTCAGCCTCACATAAACCCCGCTATTATAGAGTGGCCATAAGTGGTCTTTTGCTCCTACAGTACACAGCTTACTAGAACCCCTCCAGGGAAAACAATGGAAGATAACATACATCCCTGGATTGATTAGAAACTTGCTTTTGCAGTTCACACCCACATCGTCCCTTAGCCCCTTGCTCCTTATCCAACCACCCGCTCCCACACACCACCACATTGCTATGCATCATACATTTGTAGCAGGTTGTGAAGTGGTTGCCGCGAGCTTCTTTCACAATTGACAAATCAATCCAAGGCAAACGTGACTTTGTTAGTAAAGATGAAACCGTGACAACTTTTAACATAACGCAAGGGATCATTTTGCCCAGTTTGAAATCAGTGTTGTGAAGATTCTGTGGATACAATAGATTGATCAGACTGATTTTTGGCGTTTTGTATTTGTCTTTAAATCACATCTGTTTTGGTCTAGTGTGCCTTGGCCAAAGCTTTTGAAAGCTGAACAGTGTTTGGTTTTTAATAGATCACTTCTGCCAGTGCAGCAGAGAATAGTCATCAGCAGAGACATGTGCTGCCAACATCTGATTCAGCCATATACATATATTTTATAACCATAACAGAATTTATAACTGAATTAATGTATACCCTTATATTTTTAATGGCATTTTCATATGCATTATGCAGATGCTAGAAATAACTTTCCTTTTTAACATTTCGTTAACCCACTTTAAAAAAAATTCTCATATATACATATTTTTTTTAGCTTACTATTGCTGCTGGGATATTCCAAAAAACACAACAATTAAAAACCACTTGTGAATTATACTTATATACATGTTACTCACCAAACACATAGAATTTTTGCTCTCAGTTGCTGGTGTCTTTCTGATCTCAACCCATGTCAGTGTCTCAGCCACATGCAGGTCAGATGTAATCAGTGTGGATCTCACACGCCCACAGGTGCACACCTTTGACCAAGGTCACGTGTAACATGTCTGGCATGCTGGGGTGTATTTGCTGATGTGGCATCGCACTCTTTTCACCCTCCTTTCCTTTGTTCTTACAGAGCAGTTTTTGTGTGTGTGCGTGTGCGCGCGCATGTGTGCAAGTGCTCAGACATGTCATTCTCCCTTGCTACGGGCACAGTTGTGGTTTGGAGGCTGATATTGTTTGGCTTTCTTTTAGTCACATTCTATTTTTGTTGTGCCTCAAATGCAGCATGACTCCTAGCCTACGGCACAGTATAGTGCAAACTAACCGAACGCCAGCGCACAGGATTTGTGTTATGTCTTTGTTTATGTTTGTTTATATGCCTATATCGCCAATCAGTGAAAGCGCACTGTCACACAAGATGTATAAATAAATAATACCCGCAAATACTTAATGGATTTGAAAGGATCTTTTCTCTTCTTTGTGACTGCCTTATGTGTGAGTGTCCTCATAAGTGCTTCCTTATGTGAAATTTACTGGTGAATGGTTAGATATTAACCAGTAGAGACAGAGACAGAAGCCTCTTTGAGGCTCTGGATTTGCTGTTTTCCTCAGCCTCTTGGCGCACTGTTAGCCAGAGCCAAAGTGGTTCTGCAGGGTCAGCTTTGGACCTCTGACAGGCTGACGAACGGAGTGCTGTCTGTAAGGGCCCAGGCCTGTTAAGTGATGAGAGACTACCTCCCCCTCATGCTGTCCTGGCTGTAAAGCATCAACCCCCTCTTCCAGGCACCCTGAGGTCTCTGTTTAAAATCCATAAAAAATGTACAGTCTGTTTGAGAATTCGTTTTTTTGTTTTTACTTTGGGACTTGTGCTTGTATACCCTGTGTATTGTAATAATGGATTGAATTAAATGATCCAATGCATACTCGCTTGTATTTGTTAGAAAAACACAGCGAAGCAGACATATTAGAGTGTGTGTGGGCTGTGCTCACATGGTGTTGTCCTGTATCTAGTGCAGTAGCCCAGGAGCTAGATTTATTCCCACAGAGCCATTTTGAGCAGGCATAGCTGTGCAGAATTGTTTCGATGCTGGAAGACTGGGAGAAACCCTAAATTCCCTTTATCTGTCACTGCTGGTCATTATTTGATTATTTGCCAGGTGTTTCCTATTTGCACCAATAAACGCCCACAGATGCACATACGCAGGTTGCTAGTACTGGATAACCCTGTTTGTAGGAAGCAGCATTGTATATTAAATCGGCAGCTTTTATGGACATTTCATAGAATTTTCTTCTCCTTTTTTTAACAGTAGCTACAGACAGCAAGTAACATGCCCTATATGTTGGAGCCAGGTAAGAAATGAAGTGGAGGCCAGGGTGTGTAGCACAAGTAAAACAATCCCTGCTGCTAAACTTCATGATGGCTTTGAATGTAGTTCTTCCAAAGTAGCATCTGTTTGGTGTGCAGAAGAGACACTAAATCAGATTTCCAGGAAACTGTAGATACTGCTCAAGTAAAAATTTGTCATATCTACAAACCATAGAGAATAGCATTACTGTGGTTGTTAATATATATGAGAGTTTTTGGAAAATGCATGTAATTTTTCACCTAGCCTATTTATCAAGGTTTTTAAAGCCCAAGCGAGGCTTTGAATAGGATGCTCTGTTTGTGAAATTTGGGGGTGACGCCAATGATTAAAATACCAGTTTGGCACATAGCCATTACTTGCGTATTTCTGTCTTTTATTCCCCATGTTGTAAGAGGGAAACACAGTAAGTTGTATCATGAGCAGAAATTCAATCATACAAAGTCTTTGCACTCAGTCCCAGAAATAAGGAGTGATGGGACACAACAGACTGGTGACTGCCATCTTAGTTGCAAGCAGAGATGGGCAGTTACTGTAATCTGATTACTTTTTTCAAGTAACGAGTAATGTAAGGGATTACTATTGCAAAAACGGTAATTAGATTACCGTTACTTTCACGTAGGAACGCTGCGTTACTAAAACCGTGATTTTTAACTAATAAAACAAGTTTTAAAAAGAGACTTTTCCATTTGATTACATTTTGTATGATGAATTATGCAGAAAAAGTAGAATTGGGCTGAAAGATCTATCGCTTTATCACCTATTCAGGTTGTAAATCGTGTTTTTAAAAAGTAACTAAGTAATTAATTACTTTTGAAAATAAGTAATCAGTAAAGTAACGGGATTACTTTTTGGCGGAAGTAATCAGTAATTAGTAACTGATTACTTTTTTCAAGTAACTTGACCAACACTGGTTGCAAGTATGGCAAATACTGGCTTATACCATATGTGCACATCCCTAGTTTTGAAAACCAAAAGATGCCATAAATCAATCCTTTTCATTTCTTTTAAAAATAATCAAAGTCTCTCTGAGCTACTTATTCTCTACTCCCTTTCTGTCTTTGTTTTGATTTCACTCACTCTGTGTCCTTGTGGTTGGAAACCGTGGATTGCATAGACATTGCACAGACAGCTCCAGATTTCATTAGAAAAGCATCCACAACAGCATTTTATAATGACATCTCCACCACTATTGTGCTGCTTTATATCCTGTGTGTGTGTGTGTGTGTGTGTGTGTGTGCTTGTGCACAATTTCTTTCTCTAATGCTGCCTGATGAACGAGTATTTTAAAACCCTACATTATAATTTAAAAACTCGACTCCACTGTTTACACGCGTGGTTTAAATATAATCACCTAACCATTAATGTTCAGAAAACAAGGCATATATTTCCTCTTTCCTCTTGGAGTTTTAAATACATTATAATTTAAGTCCTAATTATCTGGTACATAACAAATATCTCCTGGAGTATTTCTCAATTTACCTCTCACTCGTTTTATTCATGTAGCAAAGAAACAACACCAGAAACTGTGTGTTTATATAAAGATCAGAACCCGCTGGACACAATTTTAGATGCAGTCATTCTTTTATCGGTACCCTACTGTGTCTCCATTCGATCCCTGACCAGAAAGAAAAACACTGAACCAAAAGCAAGATTATACAATAAAAATGTTAACATTCATGCTCCCTGCCCCATAGGACTCACCACTGCAGTGCACTGCTAGTGCCCTGACTTTTCAGAACTACAAATCTTACTTCAGATACTTCAAATCCAAAACAGCTCTTACCGTTAAGGCAGAGCACAAGACAGGTACACATCACCGGCAAAAAGAAAAGTAAAATGCACTTTCAGTAACAGATTAGAGAAACACGGTCAGAGATATTTTTTCTCACACATTTACTAAAACTCAAATAGAAATTTCATACTATTTTAGAGCAATAACCCCTGTTGTGTGCTTTTACGTGTCTATAAAAACCGATCTGGTGAAACAACATCAAAGATGGATGGATACGGATTCTTTTTAAGTTGTCTTCTCTGTAGTTTGTCATATTTTTATTTTATTTTTTCTCTTTTTCACATATGTCACTTTGGGTTTTATGAGTTGGAGAACAGGAATTTTCCACAAACCAGTGGTAACTGAGACAGGTTGGCTTTCCCCCTCTTTATAGTAGTAAAATTAAATGACAGTGAGATTCAAATGTGTTTACTTACTTGCTAAAGTAAACCTAGAATTTAAAAATATTCAGAAGTCTCACACATTAGGGAATGTTGTCCATTAATCACATAGTTGGTGGTTTTATCCCCGTCTCCTCCAGCGCACATATCGAAGTGTCCTTAGGCAACATGCTGAAACCCAAATTGCATGGTTAGCCAAGTGCCATTCATGCTAGTTTAGTGACATCCATGAGAGTGTGTGGGAATAAAAAGCAAGATGAAAAGTGCTTTGCCTAAAAGGGATATGTCATATAAATGAAATCTGAAATGAAAAATGAAATATAAGCATCAAACATGAAAATTTTAAAATGGAAAAAAGTTTGTTTGAGGAAAAATCAAATCACTGGAGTGTGTGTGTGTGTGTGTGTGTGTGTATGTGTGTGTGTGTGTGTTTACATTCATTGTGCATGCTCATGCTTTGGAGTGTCATTAATCAAATGGAGTATTATTGTTTTCAGCATCTCGCCCAAGTCTACACATTACCATTTTAATGACATTACTCTCCTATTAATCTGCTTACCACACAGCCAGTGGTGCAACTTATAAAACTATCAAAGAAGTACTTTGATAAAAAACAGAAGAAAAAAACAAGGCCATAAAGAGCGAGGGAACAGTAATTAAAAAGCCACTCTAATGAAAGAAACCTCATAAACAAGAAATAGGAGGAAAAGAATGGCAGAAAAAGTGCATATTCTGCAGTCTTGAATTAGATATGTGACAAATAAATGGAAGGCCTTTACAGCAGAGAAACACTTTGGTGTGTGGCGACACAAAGTCATACTCAGTGCCTCTAGCCATACCCGCTGCAATTTCAACTTATTAGAGTTTTCCCCAGAGCCTAATCAGATAACTAAATTAAAGCTGCCATCAACATCTTGCAATCTAGATCCAGGGGCTTTTATAAGTGTTTCCAAACGTTTTTAATGTCTTAAATCTAACTGTGCTACTTTTCTGCTTTCTCAAGCATCCAAGTATGAAGTGAAGATCTGGTCCCGTTGCTAGAATATGAAAAGATTTTTTCCTTTGTCGCCCGATGAGGTGATTAACATTGTTCACCAGGTCTAATGAATCTGTGAAATTCATTTACATGGGGTGACTTACAGACGACTTCCAGGCATCTACAGCAGTGAAAGGCAAGTAAGGCCCACTTGGACACTGAACCTCTTAAATCTTACATGCTTAATTTTCATCACTTATTAGCTTGTAGAGTTTAAAATATGATGTGCATACTTTTATACATTTGATAGAATAGAATATATGATATAAAGATAGGGCTTCAGTGTAGCCAACCCAAAATGATGTGAACAGATGTTGCAAGATGGGACTGTAAAAAGGTTGTGTAGCAGTAAACACAAGTCACCTGCTCTTAAACAAAAGGTGCATGTGCAAGGAATATAAATACAGCTGGCTGAGCATTTCCCTGTTTGTGACACAGAGCTGAAAAGAGATGAAGCTTTGCTCTTCCTCAACAGCAAACAGGAGTTGGGTGTTTGGGATGAAAAACCTAAAACTAAGGATGTGCACGTCTTAACCTTTTACAGTTTGAAAAAATGTCTATTAAGAGATCAAAGATACTGAATATCAAAAGAACAGCTCACACATGCAGTGTGCTTGACATGCAGTACTGTGCAAAGTCATCCATCCAACATTTAAAGTTTTTCTTTGGACATTTGCTGCTTTTTCACTCATTTTCAATCCAGGCCTTTTGTAGTAAATGGACTGATTCTAATATAGCACTTGGGTTGGTATGTAGACTGGAGCAGAAGGGGTTAAACCACCAACCATCTGATTAGTAGAGGACCTGCTTTACCTCCTGAGCTACAGCCGCCCAACTTCTGACCAATTTTACAAAAATGTATTTGTATTTGTTAAGCCACTAAAAACCTACCTATCTTCAATCTCATCTAGCTCAGAGGATGAACCGGTGTTGTTTCTGCACACATCAGACAATTTAGTAAAGAAACAGTTTTAAACTCATTTTTAGCCTCTTTGTTAGCAGCCTGGTAAAATGCATAATTTTTGCATTTTTCTTTGTTGAATCTCTGACAAATGCAAAAGGTAACACATTCTGAAAGGCAATAAATTGTTTTTTTTGTTTGTTTTTTTTACCAACAAAGTAATGTCCAGAGAGCTATTAGCCACAAACTTGGCATATCTCGATATAGTGTGAAATGTGTAAAAAAAAAAAGAAAGAAGAAGAACAGAAAAAAGAAATGGCAAGCCTAAAAAAAAAAAAAAAAAAAAAAAAATTAAAGTAGATGAACATCATTTGAAAGTGATGTCCTACATGGTACTGTACCCATGTGCACCAGCAATGTTGTGATGCTCTCAAATGGTAGACATACCTTGGTATAACAAGGTAACTATAGTTAAGCAGGTGTAACTATTACAGCCAATATTTTTTATTTAATCGTTCTGGACTCACAAAAATGTAACATTTTACACCACAGCGCTACCAAAACCTTTTTCAGATTGAGTATTCACCCAGAAAGAATACCACAATTTGCTTCTTGTTCCAAAAACAGGAAGCAAAATCTGCTAATTTGATTGTGATATTTCACTGTTTTGTGTTGTAAATGTGTTGGGCTGTGTTTAATTTTCCCTTCTATCTGGATAATTAGTCCTCTCTTTGTGGCACTTTCATCATCAGTTCTCTCACAGGAACATTGTGTCATTATGTCTCTTGTTCTTCTATTACAGGTTGGTGATGCAGGAATTAAAGCTTAGCTGCTGTAAAGATGTTCCGATCAGACTTTTATTCGGTGATATTTATTGCTCTAAGAATTGGTCAGACCAGCAACAACAGTGGACTCAGAGCATCTTTAACATCTCTAATTCTCTAAAATCTCTTGGCTCTGATCAGAATTAGTTGGTGGTATCATCTTCTAAATTTCTTGAGTCAGATCATTTAATCTGAACTTGGAGAATTCAATGCCAAAACAACATCAATTACAGATTACCCTAATATAATTGTTTTTTATTAAAAGTTGATCTAAAAAAAAAAATCCACATTTATTATTTGATCAGTTTCAGTATTAAAAGACCTCGCTTGTGTGAACTCTGGTTAAAACTGGTATTGATGTAGACATAATTATTAAGTGGAACTTTTGCTAATAGATAAGGATGAGGGAGAGAGAAGTTTTGCCGGGGGGTGTAAGTGAAATAGAATGCATGTGAGATTGCGGATATAAAAAAAGCGACTGCATGAATGGTTGACATGGGTTCAGATAATGTAGGGGAAAATGAATGTAATGCGTGGAGGTGTCAGGCTGTAATGAAAAGTGTCTCATTTTCATTTGAGCTGACCAATATGACAAGATAAACAGAAGTAATAGTAACAGGAGCTGTGGCTACTGAATATCAGTGGTTAGACATGTGCAGCCAGCCTGACTGTAAATCACATACAGCCGTTTGACTCCTCTCATCCTCTCTCTCTCTCTCTCTCTCTGACTCGATTTCCCCACTTTCATTTAGTCTCGCCACATCTTTACTCTGCATCGTTATTTTCACAGCAAATATGTGCAAGCCTCAGCTTTGGTAGATGCATAGATGGTGTGACTGAAAGAGGATTCCTAAAAGTCGCATCCCAGCAGCCCAAATATGCTGTCCAAGAAAAGGTCTTATTGGCTTATCTTGTGCTGAGAAGACCCATTCACATAATCCTTAAGCAGCTAGAATCCAGAACATCCATCCTTGTCAGCCATTGTTCTGTTCAGGAAAACTCTCCCTGTGTGTGTGTGTGTGTGTGTTTCCCTGAAAGCATGGCACATAGTATGTGTAAGTAGTGTTGCCTACCTGTGCATGGCTGCATGTTTGCTGTGCACCAACAATGTTATGTTTAGTTTTTTATTTTTGTCTTTGTTTCACTTTGAAAACTAGTAACAATAATAGTCCTTTAAGTGAAAAAGCGGGAAGAGAAGCGTATGTATTTTTTTTAAAAATTATTGTTCATTGTCAAATTACCAAAAGAAAATTGAGCCTGTTGTTGTCAGTAATCAAACTATTTGCATTTCAAAATCAGAGCACATTGACTGCGATGGTGACAACACGGCACATTACCAGTCATTTTGTACATGTTGGATCACAGGACCATGTTCACCATGGGATGTGCCTGCAGTCAAGGGGCAAACTTCACATGGTACACTAGATAAAGTTGTGAACCCTTAATTGGGAATTATGCAGCACATCAGAACTGACCAATGTTGTTGTTGTCAGGGTAGAGCTTGATTTTTTTTTTTTCTTTTTTTGGTGTGTGTGTTTGAGTGGACTGGGAAGTGGGAGGAGGGGGGCAGTTCCCTTAGCAACCTGACCAGGGTCAGAATGTCATGCTGTTTCACTGGCTGAGTGTGCTGCCATATGCAAATAAGGCCTGTGCCAGCCTTCAAACATTAGCATTAGTGGGCATTTGCATAATATCAACTTTTGCCGGTGGGAAAGTAGGGCATAAGAGAGAGAGAGGGAGAGAGAGAGAGCAGGCTGAAAGAAAGAATTTGGAATCGTAAAGAAAGAGTGGAAATCTTTAACAAAACACAGAAGGGGTATGAGGTAGCCTTTTCCTGCAAACATATCAGCCATTCAGGACAAATGTGTCTCAGCCCTGAGAGTGCTCTATGTGTTAACAAGGTTGATACGCGCTAACTCTGTCGTATTTGACATGATGTGCACAAACAAGTGCAGAATCTTATGTTTTCAATGTAAATTGGGGAATTTTTAGAAGAGAAGTAAAACAATACAGTTTGTGCTTCACTTTTGTGTTTGTTTGTTTTGTTCCTTTGTGTGTGTGCGTGTGTCTGTGTGTTGTTTATAACATGGATTTGTCTTCAATCAGCTTCCCCCAAACAAAGCCATTCTCCAGAGATCAAAGAGCCTGCCTCTAACTAGCTTACTTGTGGATCAGGTGTTGAGATTCCAGCGTGCACCGCGGATTGCATTCTCTCTGTCTCTGTTGCTCTGTCAGTTTTTTTTTTCTGTCTGCGTTGCAACATTGCAGCCTACGGTCTCTAGTGCAAATGTTGGCACAAAAGGACAACAATCTGCATAATTCCCAGCTTTTTATAATTACGTGGACATTTATTAATGATTGTTGGTACTAATAGAAAAAAAGGAAATGCGCTGATTAAAATGTATAAGCTTAAAATATATATATGTTTTTAACCTCAGAGTATATTAGGGTACCTTCGAGTATACTACAAGAATATATTCGGTATAAATGACATTCATTGCAACATAGTATCAGTGACCAGCTATTTTTAAACTATATATCTCAGCTCTCAATTTCACACCAACAAACACTGTACATATTACCTTGTGTATATTCTTGCATTTGTGTGTGTGTATGTGTGTGTATGTGTGTCCCAGCCAACTCCGAGGATACTTGTTAGGCACAGATAAATGTCTGATGCTCCCTCGGGCTCGCTTTTAGCTTGCAGAGCGTAGTTTTTCACAGTGATTGGATATCGACAGAGGCATCATGCTCTATAAGTAGACCATATACACTTTCACTTTGACAAATAATTCACCTATGCAAGCACATGGGATAGTATAATGTATGGTTGTCAGACTATTTAAACATCATCATATATACAAAGCAGTGCGCGTCACAAGAGATAAGGTTAGACTTGGCTGTATAAATTGTGCAAATGTGTTTAACATGCTGGAAAAAATTAGGTTACAATCTTCGTGTAATCATTCTCCACTGTTTTCCCTCCTCGTTTCTCATCCTATTCCTTGCTGCCACTTTCCTCACTCATTCATTCATCACTTCGGCAAAGGAAGTGATTTCCCGTACGCAACACATTTTATTTTAAAGATGAATCTGCTTGAACATGTTCCCCTGAAGGTGCCAGGGAGGAGTCTGCAACCAGCAGCTTTTCCCGACACTCACCCACTCCCCGAACCCTTTTCACTGTTTTCTGATCGCTCTTCTGCTTCTTATCAACTGTGGCCTCCTCATTTTTTTGTTCTCTTACTCATATCTTATGTTTGCATTCTGAAACTGCCTGCTGTGAAAGCTTAGAAGAAATCTCCTACTAGACACACACATACAGTGCACTCAGTTAGAAAGGAAAAGCAGTTACAAACTTACTGACAAAAAAGGGCGTGCACAGACGAGAAGTAGAAGAAGGGATTAGATCTAATTGTCTTTTACTCTTCCAGGGAGAACTGTGCTTTCAACCTACAGCAGATCAATAAAGTAAAGTTTTTTGAACAACTGTATCTGTCATCTAATGCTTACATACTATATTTGTTATAGTTCTGGCATAACATATATGAGGAACTGGAAGTAAATTATTATGTTCTTAGTGTTATGCAGTTACTACACTAAGAAACACTCTATGTCTGCTACCCTTTAATAAAAATGCTCAAACATTTTATAGCCGGAAAGAGTGAAAGTAAGCGTTAAGGGGTCCCTGCCATTTTAATTGGCAAGCCCATTTAAGGAAACAAAATGTGATGTTACAAGAGATGGAAAAAAGCTAGTTCTTTACTAATGGTTTGATAGCTGCTACTGCTTCCATCTAGGCCAAGTCCATTATGAATTAACCCTTTTAACAAACACTGATCCATTATACAGTAATAACAATTTTTTTTCTACTCCAAGCAAAGTACTGAAGCAACTGTATTTATCCAGTGCTCTTTGTGTTTCTGCAAGATTAAGTAAAAACGACATAGTTCATGTTCCAAATTGTGAAACCTGGGTTTAGAGCATATTCTCTGTAAAAGATGGACGTAGCTCCTGTAGCATCCCCTTTGATAGTCATTTTTAAAATTACATTGTGTCTTGTATTTCCTCTTCACTCTCTCTATTAATGACTCAATGTTAAATATACTATATGGACAAAAGTACTGGGCGAATCCTCTTAATCTTTGAATTTAGGTCCTTTCAGTCCTGTGACACAGGCGTGTGAGATCAAGCACCCAGTTGTGCCTTTACAAACATTTGTTAAAAAAAAATTGTAATTCCAAAATGATTACTGAATTCAAGCATGGTGCTTTAAAAAGCCACCACCACTGCCATAGCAAGTGTGTAAAAGTTGTCAACAATCTGCTGACTGCAGGCCTTCAACCTCCTCCGGCATTAACATCAGAACAAAAACTGTGTGCCGGGAGCTTCATGGCATGGGTTTCTATGTATGTGTAATGTGTAGGTGACTTAATACGTTTGATCATGTATTTAGTAGTGGCTTAATTTTAACAGTACCTAATTTGATTTGCTTTGTATTTATATTGGGAAATTGTTTCTAATATACAGACAAAGTTGTAAAGCTTATATACCAGTAACTGAAGTTCTCAATTATGTATGTTATCCACAGGTCTGTGTGCCATACTTAATTGAAAACAGAGATGTAACCTTTGTGTGGGCACTGAGGAGTATTATCACACTACATACATATGTTGCTCTAAAACCTATACATACCTTGAGCATTGATGGTGCCTTTCCAGATGTGCAAGCTACCTATTTTTTAACTGAGCACTGATAATAAGCTGGATGGTGTCTCGTCTCTTTAATCCAGAGGATGCAGTGTTCATGTTTTCCAAGAAGAAGTTTGATCGGTGTGAACCCAAAATAGTTTTCTACTTTGCCTCAGTCCATTAAATGGACTAAATTGACTTTGGCTCAGTGAAGACTCATGTTCATGTATGATAGAGCTCTAACCTGCCTTTGTGGATGGCACAGTGAACTGTGTACACAGACAATGATTTCTGGAACTGTTCCTGAGCCCATGCAATGATTTCTGTAAAAGAATCATGCCTGTTTTTAATGCAGTGCTGTCTGAGGGCCCAAAGATCAGGGGCATCCAATATTGATTTTCGTCCTTGTCCCTTGTGCACAGAGATTAACCAATTAACACATAGATTGCCAATTAAACTGATTAGTTGCAAAATGTTCCTTCAGCTGTTTCTCTTTTATGCCACTTATTTTTCCAACCTTTTGTTGCCCCTATCCCAACAGTTTTGAAACATTTTGCTGTCATCATCACTCATCATTGTAGAATCATTTTCAATGCCTTACCATGTAAAAGCCCCAAAATCACAGGCATCCCGATTTTCAGCCTTGTCCTTTCTGCACATAGATTTCTTCAATTCTGTGACTTTCTGTGTACTGTAGATAATAAAATTTAGAATTCAGAATTTTTAGAATTTCTTCAGAATTTTAAATTAAGAAACGTTCTGAAAATTCTGAAATTTTTCCACAATTTGTAGACACAGTCTTTTTGCAAAGTCCTGTTATACACAATCCTATTACTGACCTGTTGTGGTTAAACCTAATTATTACCACTTACTTTTCCAGGCATTTGTTGCTCCTGTCAAAGCTTTGAACCTCCAAATAATCTAATATTTTCAATGAAATGGCAAAACGTCTCAGTTTGCAAATAAAATTTACATCTATGTAATTTGCAATCATTGCATTGCATTATTATTTACATTTTACAGTGCCCTCTTTGACACTTTTTTGAAATTGGGGTTGTATGTGACATTATAATAGTACTGCTGGTGGTCATTTCACATATCTTGAAAGTCATTTTTTTCCTGCTAACCAGTAAAAAAGACAAAAACAGAATAAATGCGACATTCAAGATGTTTAAATATATACACACAAAAACTGCTCTGTTAGAACAAAGAGACAGGGGTGAAAAGAGTGCAATGCAACATCAGCAAATACACCCCAGCATGCCAAACATGTTACACGTGACCTTGGTCAAAGGTGTGCACCTGTGGGCGTGTGAGATCCACGCTGATTATATCTGACCTGCATGTGGCTGAGACACTGACATGGGTTGAGTTCAGAAAGACACCAGCAGCTGAGAGCAAGAATTATATGTGTTTGGTGAGTAATATGTGAAAAAACAAAGTACAATAAGTACATAAAAACCACTGTACAGTACACCTAACAAAAAAATAACAAAATTATATATTGTGATGTGATTGAGACACGGCGGGTCCATAGATTGGTGTTTAGAGACATCTTTATAATACTTCACACCACATTCCACACCACAACAACTCCAATTACCCGTGTTTTAACATGGCGGGCAGTATTGCAGATGCCGTGCAGGTGCGTCCGCACGGCGCCGCAGTCCACGCCCCGTCACATATATATTATAATATAGTAAACAGATTTGACTCAACTTGTGATGAAGCTTAGGGCTCTATTCACCATCTGTACAACATCTGATTTAAATGTCGAGCTGTGATTTGGAGTGCGACATCCCACTTGTTGGAAAAGTACAGATTGTCATTTGCTCTTAAGTCGTGACCAGTCCTGTCGGGAATAATAGTGATGAACAAAGTTATCCCGCATGCAAAAAATATTTCAAGATGCTTCTGCGTGAAGCAGTAGATATTTAAAATCCTTAAACAAAAGACTGCCATAAGCTGTGGGGAAGACACAATCATTATTTCTAAGTGTCATTAACAGCCCTTCACAGATATTGTGTCGCGCAGTTTCTGTGACGTTTATGGCCCAAAATTGGGCCTAAAATATGGGAAAAAATGTCATGTTTGCAGATTTTTTTTCTTGTAACGGTTTATTTATTTATTTTAGCCTCTCATCTGTCTTCTCACTTCTCTGGCACCTTGCTTGGCATGAAACAAAGTTTTTCTTTACAAATATAAATAGAAAATAAATACGGCATTGCAAGATAGGTCCACTGACAGGGTACGTAATGGAGGAAAATATTTTCATCTTTTACACATTTCCAAATATCACACATTTTCTACTGTATATTGAGGAGGACAAATTGGTATTTTAAGTAAAAGACCGAACCACGCAACCCCAGCCTGCTGAAGAAAGTGTGGTAAAGCTCTCTTTTGCATCTCTTTTAATTGCATTTATCAACATTGCATTCTATACTTCTTGGTTTCTTAGTAATGCACAATCAGCTTTAGGCAGCGTTTCAGATGAATGTCATGAGTGGGGCTAATTTTTAAGATCATGCAACCCATCGTGTAACCCAAATGTAACTGTCATAATCCTGAGTGTGTGTGTCTGTGTGTGTGTGTGTGCACTGTACAGTACATGGGTGTATGTGTTACAGAGAATCGTTTAATCCCATATAGCATGCCACATATTTTGACAGGGGCTGTCCCCGCCCACAGCTTTGATTTTGTGCGAGAAAAGATAATTATTTCACCTTTCACTTGAAATTCATTATCAGAGAGAGAGGAAGAGACAGGTAAATGACAGGTAATTGCTTTTCAGAGTCAACACCATTCTTTCTCCAATATACCAGAGCAAGCGGGGAGATGTGAGGAATTGAAAAAGACCAGGTGAGAGAAGCGAGACAGAGACAGAGTGGGAGGAATGAGAAGGAAGGGCTAATTTCCATAATGAAAAGGTAATAATTTGTGGTGTTAGTGTTAGTTTCAGTCTAGTGTCTATGGCATGTCAGCTCCTTGCTCGAGGTCATTGTGTGGTACCACTCATGCATACTAAACCCACATGGCCTGTCCCTTCTCAAGAATGTCAGTTTCACCTTCCCTCTTGCGTATCATCTTTCTGAATCCATCAGCTCCCACTTTTCTTTTCCCACGTTTCCTTTTTTTACATGTATTTTTCAGGCATTTCCTGCGATTCAGAATAGTAAAAAACAAAGAAATTTAAAAAAAAAAACGGCACACAGATGAATTATATCCACTTGTACAATCCTACAAAGGCCACAAACTTTATTTCATAGAGCGCTTCCTCTGACTCTCATTTTGGGACATTGATATGTGTCTTATTTCTCTTCTTACTTACACATAAACTCACAAAAACCACAATCCCTAAACCTAGCTACATGAATGATTTAGGAGCATGCACACTGACTATCTGCCACCTGCCTTGGGCTCTGCTCAGGCCCACCTAGCGGCTGCTGGCCCTGCATGTTAATGCCCAGCGGATAGGGACTTGCATGTTAACATGAAGCGGGACTCTAAGCGAGTTGACAGATTGACAGGGAGCAGACACTTTGCTACTGGTTAAAAGAGTTGGAAGTTGGAATATCAAGAAAGCTCTGCCTTGAAGTTGTTTTCACCGATGGCCACTGACGCGTTCAGCAGAACTTACTGATGTAATGATTGAGCTTTTGGACACATGTTGGATTGCTACGGGCTTCCAGTGAATCCCCGAGGCGTTTAGACTGAATCTATTGTAAAGTGGTATGGAAATGTCAAGTTAGAGCAATGATAGCAAGTATTCTAATCATAGTCAGAGAGGTTTTGTTCTATTTTTACTACAGTGGTCCTTTTTAACAAATGCTTTAGGGAAGGACTGCCGTTGATGGGTACTGTTGCTATGTGACTAATGGAACCATATTTGAAGTGCACTTCCCTTTTTCTAGATAAGACTTTGCTTGTTTTTACTCCAAGCACTGTAAACCATCTGATCACATGCTAAACTGTCAGTGCTGTTATGACTAAACAGGGTACAGTTTCTGCTGTAAACAGAAACGAGAGGTTCTTTGTGTTGGGTCACACATAGCAACAGTGAATCACAGATGAAGCCTAGGGACCATATTGCAATGGCCTTTGAGGTAGTTCTCACTACAGTAAGTGTCTCCACATTTAGCCACGATAACACACAATCACACACTCGGATAGCTACCAGCTATGCTATCACAGCTGGTAAATATAAACATGTAAACCAAACAGGGATATCTGTTTTGCACATGGTTTAAATAATGCTGAACAAAGAGTAAAAACGATTGTACAACAGGGCAAATGGTGGCACATTTTTGTGGCTATTTTATATTTTATTTTTTTTTTAAAGGTTGAAAAGGCTGTAGGGCTGTGACTGCTGTACAGTTCACACTGTAAAGAAAGCATACACCAGTACAGTACTGATGTTGAATAGCATGATGGCCTTGGTGATTAAAAAGTAAGTTGTGCATTCGGTCAAAAAAAAAGGTTTTAGAGAACCCATTCACTCTGCAAAGGTTCTACCTAGCTTCTTCCAGTAAATTATGTAAATAGAGTGATTTAAGCCATTTTAAATCAGCTTACAATGCTTGTTATTGCACATGATTGTAAATTGCAAATTAATTGTCTAATCTGGGAGTCTGAGTGGATAATGAGCTTTTCAGCCTTAAATAATCTTTCACCAGATTCTTACCAGCATATACTTTAAAACTTTTTATTTATGTAATTTTTGGAGTGGAATTGTTCTTTGTTTTGATTTCCATACCCAGTCAGTGTCTGTGGAGCGAGTGTCTCAGCTTAGGCAGCAAAGGAAGGTAATTGAAATTCATTATATGTGTATGGTCACTTTCTCCCCATTAATTTTTGTTTCCAACTCACTTGCTTTTCTAAATAGACTCCATTCTTTCTCAATATAAAAACATGTGCTTGAAGAATTTTAATGTCTAACTTGCAGCCAATTTTAAGAGGTTGAATACATCACAGGTTTGGAGAAGACTGTTCCTGAATTTTAATTGGCATTTTTATTAATCAAGCTGACATAATTCAAAAGGGTTTGTTGAATTTGCATCAGAATCTGCCATTCTCTGTGATAAATGTGTATTTGGTTATCCACTGCTCAAGCACAATATGATCTGTTTATATTTTGGTTATAACTGATATGCAAGGACAAAAAATCTGTGTAAAACTGAGTGCTGGGCCAGTTTTAGTTTTAAGGCCTAGAATACCTCAGTGCTAGGAAATGTGGAAACCCGGCCCACTTTTTAAGGTGTTGCCATTTGATTTATGCATGTATGTGTTCTCTAGGTGAGATTTTGGTCTCTGCGTAACTGTGTAACAGGATTAACCCAGCTGGGTTGCATATCTCTTTCCACTATCTCCCACTGGCAATGCAGAGTGCATCAAGCTGAGGAGGCTGTCAGTGGGTGGGCGACATATTCTCCACAACTAGAGGGGGATTTTATAGAGTTTGGCAACCGGCACAATAGGATACAGGGAGGCAGCTCCCCTTCTATCCACCTCCCTTCACCGTCTGGGCTTGTCACTACTAAAAGGGGAACAAAGGCGAGAGCAGCTAAGGGATTTGATTGTTCTTGTTTGGAGGAGAAATGTGTTGTCTGCATGTTGGTAGCATTTTCAGCAACATCCTAAACATGGGTTTATGCTAAAGGTGTACAGGGAGTTGGATGGCTCATCTTCCAGTTAATCAACTCCTAGATATTCTCTGTGGTGAATGTGGGTATGAAATAGGTTGTCTCTCACTGTATGTTAAAGCAGACAGGCAACACTGCTTATTCAGACAGAGGCCCAGCCCACTCTCTCAAATGAACACATAACACTGTGATGGACTACTCTACAAATTGTATATGCAAGCAGTCTGTAAATAGGAAATGACTGCGGACGGCGTCCACATAGTCCGACTTCCGCACCGGATGATAATAATGAATAATTTTTAAAAATCAAAGGGTTAATGGGTGGAGAGGAAGTGTGGTGTAAGTAATCAGGCAAGAGAAAACCTGAGACACAGAGAAAATTAAAGCACCTACGCCATAGTTGGCTCTGTTGAGGTGGAGGCCTTTTTCCTGGAATCCAATGAAGTGGACATTAGTGCATTGGAGCACCATGGTGGTCACAAGCCATTTCAGTTTGAGCTGTTGATTCCAGCCCTAGTCATGCTCAAAGCCAGAGCTCTCAGAGCTGGGGCAATGCAAGTGCTGCCATCTGCAACCACCACTAAGCCATATTTGGATGTGAAGAGGAAGAATGCACTCCAACCATCAAAATCAGTCTGATCCATTGCTCCAAAATCGAAAGTGCTCTTATTAAAAAAAAAAAGTACAAACTTGTGCTAAGAATAACTCTGTCAGGGTACTGTAAAAGTGCAAAAAGTCTAAAATGATTGCATATAATGTTATCACTGGCCTGTAAAAGCAGTGCATATATACATTTTCAAACCCTGAAATGCAGAAAAGCTTTAAAAGAAATCTCAGTATTATTTATCCATTATTCCACAATTCCATCGTTATTCATTTTCATCCCAAAAAACACATGCAGTAATTCTTTATAAAGATGTCTTTGTGTAATCTTTTTGGCTCTTAGCTGGACAAAAAATTACTTTTAATTGGCTCATGGGAATACAGAAGCTGAAGTATTAATAGTAATAACAATGTGTTAGTTACATGCACGGCAATGTGTGAGGCCATCGCCTGGGAAGATCAGACATAGTAAACTTCACCCTTTAAGCAGAATATGTGAAATGCTGTGGCATCCAGGGGCATAACATTTTGCCTTATTTGACAACCATTTTTTCTTTACATAACTAGGTTGGGAGCATGTGCACATCAGTCTGAATAAAAAAAATACTTCCAGTGTTTTTCTGTTGCCAACTGAGGCATGTATAAATATTCTACTTGTAACAATAAGCGGAGGAGACAGAGGTTGAGAGTGTGCCTCTCCTCTCCTCTCCTCTCCTCTCCTCTCCTCTCCTCTCCTCTCCTCTCCTCTCCTCTCCTCAGCTGAGGCCTATTGTAGTTTGCACAAGTGATGTTCAGACATTGCAGGGAAAGAGCTATTGTCTCTGTCTAAAAACAAATATGCCTTTTTATAAACTTTTAGCACAAAGAAAGGGGCAAAAATAACTGTGCCGTATATACCATCATACATATAATGTCCTATATTGTTTGTTTCTAAACATTCAACACAGTTGGACTTTGCTTGTGATAATTTTTCTAACCCCTTGTTCCTCTCAGACACTCTGTAGAAGATTCAGGGCTGTGGTACATCAGCTCCCTCAAGTCTGTAAAGTGTTGGTAACAGTTATGTTGATGATTATCACGACTTGATCATTGTGGCTGAGTAGTGACGGACATTGACTATTCCTTTGAGCGTTTAAAAGCCTGCGCATATGGCCACGCTGAAGTCATCCTAGTGTGTGGTGCAATGGTTACAAATTAATGGCTACGAGTGATGTTAAAGCAGGCTGAGTGACTCTTGTTGGACATGGGGATTTGAAAGCCAGCATGTTGTCTCCAGTGGTGGATGCGTTCAAAGCTCACTAGCTGCAGGCTTTACCTCTCCACAGGGAACTTTATGGAGGAAAACACACAGACATACACCACTGAGCATTTTTAACAAAAATATTTTACACTTTGTAATACACACAATCCACTCTGTTATGCTGAATTATAGCATTTATGCGGTTGCTTGCTTGGGGTAACATCTTGAACATGCTGTGTTGGTCAAAGTTTTAGCGTGCATAAAACAGTTTAAAACTGGTTTTTTTCGCCTTGCGCACATATACCACATCACGAGCTGTGTACAACATACAGTCTAGTTCCAATTAACAGCAGTGACTCAGTATAAAACTGTGAAAGGGTGGGTACCTTAATGTTAGAGGCAATCTTATTATGTGCGTGTGGATCCAGTGTTGTGCTGGGAGTTGGGTAATCATCCTGCCAGTTGGTGGACAGACAGAGTGGCTCGCAGGCCACTCAGGGGACACCAGACACTTTGCCTCCCCTGTGTCAGTGATGAGGGACAGAGAACACCACAGGAGGCCAGCTGACACATGGGTCACTCCGAGAGAGTCTGAACCTCATCTGGCCTCTTTGTTTCACTTGCCAGTCCTTAATGCTCCCCCTAGACATGCCGGGAATGCCATTTCTATGAAGTGCTGTGTTGCAGTAAGCCAGGCTTTCGTTCTAAAACTTGATATACATTAATGTTGACAGCTCATGCAATACTTGGGCACATCGTCTACTTAATAGGTGGGGGTCTACATTATAGGATCCCTTATATTGTGTTTGATAACTAAGGGCTTTTTGTTTGTGTTGATGCTCTCATTGATTGCAATGTAGAACTGTATCTCCTGGGATAACTGGCACTGAACTGCAACTATGCATATATTTCATGTGTTGAAATGGGCCTTGAGTAAAAGACAGCCCATAATAATAGCATCCTTGGCAGAGTTGAACCTGCGAGTTGTTGATGGCACATCATCACTAGCAACAGCTCTCTTTTTTTTTTTTCACATGCAGTTCCAAACATTTACTGCCTCAAACCTATGTTATTGTGTTAATCATGGATGAAACAGTGATGCTAAAAAGAGGTGCAGTTGATTGGAGCAGATGTGACATGTTTGTCAAATGACCTACTTCTGTCCCTATTACGAATTAAAATTGTATGATGGCGACTGGAGCGACTAATGAATGTTACATGTGGGGTTGGGGCCAAGTGTGCTAGTGGAGAGGGAAAACAAAGGTTACACGGGAGTAAGTGTGCATTTAGGTGGATGTGCATGCAGTGCCTATGCGGTTAAATGTATAAATAATACATTGGGGTTCATGTACTATATAGAGATTGCATTAATGTTGCAAATCAGCACAAACGCAAACAGGCGTACTGACCAACGGGCCACCCCCAGAGCCTGAGTGTTAATGGCTCTTTAATTGGTTGAGTGTTTGCAGGGAGGTAGCTTTAGACAGATGTTATCTGGCACTACTCTCTGTAGGAGGTGAGAGCGGGGCTCTAATGGTCTGCGCATATGGAACCGATACTTGGACCTGTGGTGGAGACACAACCTGCTGATCTGGCCCTTTAGCTACTTAGCTTCTGAATTAGGGTGTGTGGGAAGAAAGTTGACTGAAGGAAGATTAATTTCCACATTTTGCACCAGACCCTGTTGTGCCAACATCAGCAAACTGCATGTCCACTGCTTGTAGTAACAGTACGTTTACCCTTATGGACAAACACAGGCTTCGAGTGGGATGCAGTTTTTTTGATAAATGGACACTAGCTTCACTCAGGAAAAGTTGTTTGTCTGTCTTGGCCCCAACTCTTGTTTCTCTTTCTTAGTGAATCCTTCTCCCCCCCCCATCTTCCCCTCTTTGTCTCCTTCTTTTCTCTCCATCTTTTTGGCTCCTCTGGCTCAGTGAGGCACAACTGTGTGTCGTGAGAGATCATATCCTCTTGACCTTGCTCCAGAACTTCTGATATATTTCATCTTTTCATCGATTTTTCTACTCTCTGCCATTTTTTTTTTTATCGCCCACCCCCTCCCTTCCGTTGCCATTTTTCTTCCTCTCCACAAAATCATTTTCATCTCTCATCCCATACAAACATACTAACAGAATTTCTATTAGTCAGAGAAAAAGAATGGAAAAAGCAAGAGAGTAAGGGGATGGTACAAGATTGCATTTTCCATCAGAGTGAACTTTGAGAAAATGTCCACAAACAAATAGAAAAATACAGGTATGCTAGAGGAGTAAAGATGAGAAAAGAGGTGGAAGGGAAAATCAATATACTCATGTGCATGCATGTGTGCGCACACACACACACGCACTCACATCCACATACACAATAAGGTGTGTTTTTAAGGTTAGGCGCTACGTAGAAAACAGCCATTTACCCCCATACGATAACAGCAGCACTTGACTTGAAGCTTTCTCTAAACACTTCAGTGTCACTACCTGTGAGATGGGAAAAAAGACACAAAGCAAGTTCTTTTACCAACTGACTTTTTGACCTTGATAACCCCCGCTAATGTGTTTTGACTAACACAGTGTGTCCCATTAGCATCCATGCTGTTGGGGGGGCCACAAGATCAGCCACCGTATGGTGTTATGGTCAGGGTTCAGGGTTATTGTTACGCAGGCGGCGCAGCCATCGTGTTTACTGTCGATGGAGATGACTTGGCTCATGACCCGCTGCCCTGTTGCATATGGGTCCTCCCAGTGAAATGGCTGTGTCGTTTTGAGCATCCATCCTGAGCTGTCATTCAAATGTTTTCATCAGCTCTCATCGCTGTGCTTTATGGCTTGTTTGGGATGAGTAGTAAGGAAAAAAAACAAACCAAAAAACAAAACATGGGATGAAGGATGACGAAACAAGAGACGGAATACAATGGCCAGGCTATTTCCTGTCAAATCACTTCATCCTTCTCCTTCATTGCTTAATTGACAAACAGAAATGCACATCTCTGCAGTGAACAGCTCCCAGAGAGCAGTACCTTGAATGAGTCAACTTTTCTGGGGAGGAAAGTACAGACTAGCAACAGCAAGAACAGACTCCCAATTGATTTGTCAGCTCAGTTCAAAACAGGCTTATGTAATATCTTCCTCCATCTTTTTCACTCTTATAAACGTTCTCTCGATTTAACCATCAACAAAATTTGGTTTGTGTGTTTGCACTTGCAAGTGCTTATATAATCAGATGAACTCATGCACTGCCAGATATGCTTATTATTAATGAGACAGAGATTTGGACTGTTATCTGTATTAATAATGTTTCCATTAAGTTAAAATTAAAATCTTGTGCTTACATAATTCACTGTCATTATTTTCTAAGCAAAATGTTTTCATTGTGCCCCCCACCTTTTTTTTTTTGTCTGCTGGTTGTGTTTGTTTTCCTGCAACCAACAATGACAGTGGGGTCAGCTTGGTGTCAGTCTATCATTAATTTTACACAGTCCCCATTTAAGTACATGGCCAAACATTAACAGGCAGTTTGAGTTTTTGAGGGGGGGTTTTTGTTCTTTTTTTTCTCTTTGTCTGTCTGTTTCACAGCCTTGTCTTTGTGTCCCCCTGCAGAATGCTTAGCATACTTCCCAGTCTTTTCTTCTAACTGTTTATCGGGTCCCCTCATGGTCATTGTAGGTACTTGGCCAATCCTGTAAAGTGTCTACAGAAAAACAAAACAAATAAATAAAAAAAATAATTAATTAATTAATATTCTGTCATTTTCTTTTTATGCCTTGTATACCCTTTTAATGATCTTATTATAATGTAATTCAGATTAGTTTTAATTTATTTCATCTGAAAGACCGTGTGAAACAAATTAACATAAATTCCAACCCAGAGTGAAACCAATTTTTTTTCTTTAGCTATGTTATCTTCTGTTTAGTCAGTCCCATATCAGAAAGTTGTGTAGCCCTGTTTAAATAGGGAGAGACAACAGAGGAGAGAGTAGAGGTTTTCCTTTTCTGATACGATAAGGTAGAGGGAATGTTTTGACTGCAGGCTACATGTGGCAGTGAAAATAGCCGAGATACAGCATATCAGAAAAATATCTCACAATATCTGAATACTTTTCAGGCAAAAGCTGATCATCAGTGTTTGTGCATTTTATCTGAGACTCTTGCAGAGGTACTGCAGCAACACTTCAACTGTTTTCAGCGGATGTCTACATTAATTCTGCTGTTGCTGATGATAAATTGATACATTGTCTGTTCACCAAGCAAGTCTTATGTGTTTATTAGACCAATTAAAGCTAAGAGGAGATATATTGACTAAATTGTACTGAAAATTTCAGCTGCCAACTTACCTTCATAAATGTAATTTTGTTTCATCATAATGAAACAGTTCAGCTATATCTAAGCTGTTCTGGTATATGTGCTCGGTTGTATTTGCTTGATTTAATGGTTTCATAATATTTTAGTATTTGATATGCCTACCTTTTCCAGTCAAGGTTGACACAAAACCTGAAACTCTGTGTTAATCAGCATGATCTAATATTTTTCCAAGGATATCAGAAATGCTTGGCTTTCTCAGTTTTCATCCACTCCTTCGTTGGACTCGTATGGTTTCATTATAACATTAGTAATGTCAGATTATGAGTTGCACCTTAATAGTTGATGTGGTATGACTGTTTTTACTTGAAGAAGACAAGAAGAAGATGTGTGGTTTATTTTGGTTTTGTTTTCAAATGGGATAATTTTGAAATTTTCTATCGTTACAGATCCTTCCCTATCACAGGAAGTAGAAAACTGTGTTTACTTAAACTAAAACTTTAGTTTTCTTTTGAATAATGGTCAGTGGGGTACACTCCTGAGCTGGATTCAAAGTAAAATAAAGTCAGTCATGTTATGATAAATATTAGCCTAAACTAGAATTTAAATTGAAATACAACATGGAAATTTGCTTGTATTTATTTCTGCAGATCATACGGTACTGTACCTTACTTTGACTCTCTAAATGTTTGCACCATTTTGTACTTCCTATGGGAATTCTTTCTCGTGCATCGCTTTCTCTGTATCAGGTCCACGGCCTTGCCTAACCCTGTCTATCTCATCAGAGAGAGTGGGGGAAGCATGACCTCTGTGTATTTTCATGGTTGACTGGAAAAAACCTGAGTCTACCAGTCCCAGTGGAGAAGGAGAGGATTGTAGAGTGCAGGCTATGACATTCTTTTCCCTGTGTGCTCATGGTTGGCCTCTTGTGGACAATCAGTTCCAAAGCTGACATTTACGCACAACTTGCTCTGCTCAGAGAGGGAGAGGGAAAAAAAAACTGAAGTGAGTGGGTGTGTGGGGAAAGAAATCTGACTTGCATTAAGTTACATCTTAAGTTTAAGAAAAGATCAAAAAGTCTTTCGCCGAGTAATGGCACGTACAAGGTTTTCTACTAGAAAAATCTATTTCTGTGTATGACTGTGTTATGTACAGCTGTCACATGGGATACTGTGGACTCATTGTGGGCAGTGGTGCTTTAACATTCTCCAGTTCTTACAGCATTTAAAACTTTTTTTCATTTACATTATATCTATTTTTATTAATCTAGTGAAGACCGAAGTGTTTTTATGTGTACTTCTCCTCACTTTTACTGCCTACAATCCCAGCATGTCTTCACGAGGATAGATGAGCGGTTGTGGAACGTGAGCGTATTTTGACTGGGCTCGTAAATGCATCACAATGATTTAAGTACAAATGTGTTTATGTTTACAGGCAGTGTTAAAATGCAGTGTCTTCACAGGAAACAGTGCTGCATTTAGACTTTTCACACTGTTAACTGCTCAGAGTGTCTAACTGCCTTTTACACACTTTATTGTGTAATGGTGTTTCTTCCTGGCTCTGATCCCACTCTCCCTCTGCTTGTCTCTTTTTCTCTTAGGTGAGTACCAGGATGCCGGATGCATGTGTCATAGCCACGAGAAGGACTGGCTTGCTCGTCACAGTATGCGGTCTTGTTATATTAAGCTCTCTGTGCTTCTTAAATCCTCGCTGTAAATTTACTGTGATTCTTGATGGCATCTACACTTCCTTGAGAAATGGCTGATTATAGTTGCGGGGCGCTACAATAGATAATCATTAGCCATATGCACTGCGCACTGGCATCGTTCAAGATTTAGAGTGCTGTCCATGGTGCTGAAAACAAATCTATTGCTGCCAATACATTTGTGCTCAGTTGTGTAATAGGTCTATTGTGTGTGCAAGAATCTGTGGGAGCATGTGGCAGTGTGTACCCGTCCATCTTTACAGCATGTGTGTGTGTGTGTGTGTGTGTGTGTATGTACTGGTATGTGAGCGTGGCTCCATTATCTTTGCGTCTGAACAGTTTTCCCGTCCCATGCATCATCCACCCCCGTCTGTCTCCATGTCAGCCCTGATAACAGCTCCTATTGCCCACAGAGATGACTAATCAATAACACACAACCATGGGAACAACAGCTTGCTCTCCACACAGACATGCAAGCGTGCACACACAAAGCGGAAGTATTGGCTCACTGTCCGCAAACATTGCATTGACTGCTGTAAGCTGACAAAGAATCTGTTGTTTTCTGATTTCGGGATATCTGGAATGCTCACACTTCCACAACACCACCCACTGCTACCAACACTGCTCCCGCAGCTAAACCACACCTTCGCATAAAAAATGCAGAAAGTGTGTGCCCACACACCCCCACACACACACGCACACATGCGCGCACGCAGACACACAATTTGTTAAAAGACCCAGAGTCGGTGATGCTTTATCAGCCTTTATCACTGTGTGGTTGAGGATGTTTCTTCTTACAAAGAATCTTCAGTTTCCTTCTGCTTGCATCACTATTGGTTCTCTTCCCTTCTTATCTATTCATGTTCCCCACTTTAATGCTCTTCCAGTACAAGGCCTGTCAACCTCCGTAGAAGTGAAATCAGGGCTTCGGCTGAGTGAAACTGCTTACTGATTTTACTTGATTCAATGCCCCTCACCTTCAATGAGTATCTCAGTCAGCCTCAAAGGAATAACATAGGACAGATGACAATAAATGCATAAAAGCCTTGAAAGGCACCGTCAGAGCACCGTTCGTCCTTCCCCTTTCTTTTTTATTCTATTTTCTTCCACCTGTCAGTGTGTTGTAATGCCCATAGACAGACTGGCCTGTTTAAAACCTTGTCTTCTGTCCTGCTCCCCCCACCCCGAGGTGCCATTCTGACCCAATAACTCCTTCATTCCTCTCTCATGCTTCATTCACTCCTCTTGCTGCTTCTCCTCCCCCCCATTCTCCTCTCAGTCTCTCTCTGTTGCTTACTCTCTCTCCCTCCGGTGGCCAGAATGCTGTAATTGAGTTTTTTATTCAAGTCAATTAAAAGTGCAGGCCCAGTCGGAGACAAAACAAGTCTGCACAGTTGCTTTTTTCCTCCGGCTGCCTCATTTTTTATTCAGTCCACTCTTTATATCACTCAGTAGCTAAGAAAGCACGGGGTGTGTACTTTCATTTCATATGTGTCATTAAACTGTTTTGACATTGTTTACAATGTAATTTATCTTTCTGTATGACGCCTCCCCTTCTCCCAAAAGAAATCCTATTTAAATGGTAATTCAAACTTCCATTAAGTTGGGGCCTTTGTGAATGCCATACAGAAGTTGCTCTATTCCTCCCTTCTGCCTCAGCAGCCATCTGAGGCATGATTGTTTACTCCCAAAAAGCCAAATATTCATCAAACTGAAACACCAGCAATGTTGTCTTCAGTTGATAATGCTTTCCTGTTCTCATTTAGCATCATATTTTCTTTAGCCACTGAAGTGATGAATGATGGTGCCAAGTTCATAGGGATCATCTGAGATGATAGAGCGTCATAACTGTGTGTCATCTGCCGAGGCATAATAACTTTGTAATCAGAGGGAAGGTTCACCAAGGTTTGAATGAGCTGGTCCACTTCAGACTCCGAGTCGAGTATTGGGTGCAAATTGATATGCAGATGTTGACACGAGCCGCGCCGCATATCACAACTTAAATAATTTCTCTCCCTCGTTTACTGAATTGTAATTGTGCAACGCGGAGATAGTGAAAGTGAAGGTAATGCTTTTCATATGCAAATGAGGAATGAAATGAGAGATTTGCAGCATTCATTAAAGAAAAGCAAGGAGATTTATGGTGGCTGTGCGGCTAATTTTCTTTAAATGCTTTAATCAGCGAACCGTTTGGAAGGCACAACTCTGAAATGGAACTTGTCCTCTTTATAACCACATGCATGCTTACACACACACGTGCACTGCTTGCGGTGTATTCTTGTTTTAGTGACGTAGTGGCGAGGTTGAAGTAAAAAGCTATTAACACTTTATAATAACCATCATTAATAAATCGTAAATTGATGGGCAATTAAGCTTTATTTCACAGTTTTTTACTGTTAACAAGCAATTAAATTATAAATGATGATGTTTACTAAGTGGTTAATAATTAGTTTAAAGAACATTGCTTATTTTTAATACTTAAACTGAAGGGAATTTGTAAATGAAGAAGAACATTTCAAATTGTTAAGATAAACTGTTACCAGAAAAGTAGATATATTTGTATCCAATTTCCAGGTGAACTGTCCATCAGCTGATTTAAAAGCAATTCAGTCAGACAACTCACTTTTTAAATGATTTATGCAAGAGGAATTTAGGGTGTCTGGTATCCATGCTATGACCCTGTCACTCCCTGCAAATATCATACATATAGAAATCAGTGATGAGCCAGTATCTCCCCAGAGGCTACAGGTGGATGCCAGGATAATGGAAGGGTTGAAACAGCAGGCAGCAATGCAGGGCAGCATGACACTGATATGTCAGAGTGAGAGATGGGAAATTTTGAAGCCTAAATAGACCACCAAATTGGGAAGCTGTGTATGACGTGAAGAGAGCGCAGCATGTTTCATGTGTATGACGCAGTTCAGCTCGAGTTGAGAGCCTCAGATAACGACGTTTCATTAAGAAACAAAATTTAATATTTTCTCCCTATTTCTTTAAAAGCTATTTGATTTTGAATAGAGGCATATTCTATTAAAAGTTGAAGTCATACTATTTTTTCCTCACGTCAATCAAGAGGATGCAGAATCTAAGGGTTTTTCTTTCACTGAATTATTTTCTGCCATGAGGGTTTTTGACATTTCTGATGCTCAGATATTCCTGTTATGATGCCCAAACCTGTAACAGCCTTCTGTACCAATCTGTGATCACTGGTGAAGGTATTAAATAGATATTTCAGAACAATAGCATGACATGATGGATGTGAGAGGAAAACCTTTTTTTTAAAAAACCATAATCAGTTTTATCAGAACAAACTTGCTAGAGTGGGGGGAAATGATTATTTGATCATCTGCTGAATTTCTAAGTTTGCTCACTTACAAAGGAATGAACAGTCTCTAGTATTTATAGTAGTTTCATTTTAGCGTGCCCATGTGGCACAAAGAGTCCAATCAATCAATCAGTTTATAACAAATCCTTCTGATCTCAACTCGTTATACGTATAAAGCAAACATGTCCACCGAATCAGTTTCTTCCAACCTCTCCACCACCATAGACAAAACCAAAGAGCTGTCCTAGGACACCAGGGACAAGATTATATACCCATACACAGCTGGAATGAGCTACAAGACCATCAGCAAGACATTTGGTGAGAAAGTGACAATTGTTGGTGCAATTAGTAGCCTAGCTAGTCTCCAGACCTTAATCCAATAGAAAATCGGTGGAGGGAGCAGGAAACCTAAACGATTTAGAGAGTTTAGAGGAGGAGTTGGGCCGAAATCCATCCTGCAATGTGCGCAAACCTTATGACCAACTCCAAGAAACATCTTACTGCTTCTTCACCAAGTACAAAGTCAGGTTTTGCTTTGGGATCAAAGACTTGTTTCACTCAGTGACATTCAAATCAATTTAAAACTTTTATGTTTTGTGTGGGTTTTTTCTGTTTTTTTGGTTAATATTCTGTCTCTCTACATTAAAATGAAACTACCATAAAATTAGGTAATTTCTTAACTTATAAATTCAGCAGAGGATCAAATAATTATTTCCCCCACAGTATTTACACGCATGACCATAGGCATTACATTACAAATGAGGGTAGTTTTGAATTTTTTTGGCTGTTTCTTTGTTGTAATGAAAACTAATTTTGACTTTTGAGGTATTCTTCACTTATCTGTATGACCGTGCGGGAAAGTGAACTATTTGACTGTTTCACTTATAGATGATTTACAGAGGTAAACCCAGTTTATCATGATGTGTGAATATTTACAGCTGTGGTCTGTGTGCTCTTTGTTAGCTGCCCCACAGCTAACACAGCTGTTGGCCTTTTCACAGCTATTGGCCTTTTCGTTATTTACAGTAGTTTTGCAAGGAAGTAGGGTAAATACCATGAAAAACTGAGGGAAGATAATTGATGTTGTCTGTACGCTGCAGAGGAGTATGTGTCTATTCAATCAATACCTGTATAAATACTGACTTAAATGATTCAGCTGTAAGAAATGGGGTTAATAGCATGTGGTGCAGCCTTAACCAGAGCTGGCTGTGAGATCATTTTGAGCTAACAAAATGTATTTCGAGAGCACAAATCAACTAGTGTTGCCTCCTTTTTTCGTGAGTAAAATTCATAATCTTTAGATGGCAGGGCAGCTGGTCAGTTTGAAATAATTTCTTGTATTTGGGAGATTAGAGAGAACGTCTTTTTGATTAAAATGCTAAACCTTTTTCCTGTCTTGTTGTCACACACACGCACATCGGCAATACAGCATTTATTTCAGGTAGCTGGTTTTTGATGCACCTGACGATGTGCAGCTTCTGGTTCTCAGGGTACTCATTTGTAAGATGGTACATTCAAATTAGGTTTTGATTGCAAGCCAAAAATATGTTCTAGCACAAAAGGTTTTTACATTACGTCCTGTTTAATGCTAAATACCCTTGCACTCATTTTAATTGCTCTGGATGAGAACATCAGCAAAATAATAATAATGATGTTTATGGGCACATTTTCTTCCCAACAAAAACAACATTTATGAGGGAAGTTGGAGTGATTTCAAATTATTGGGATCGTAACATTCTAGATCCAGGACACAAACATACAAACAGGAAGAATAAAGGCACGCTTCTGACAGTTTTTAAAAAGGCTAAAAGCACAAACACGGATTGATTCATTTCAACCGCTTTACACTTAGGTGCTGAACACTTAAATATAATCAGAGAACAAATGTGGCATGACATCTTATAAAAATATTACTTAGATTCATTTCCAAAATTTACGCTTTTTGGACTGTTTCTTCTAAACGGAAGAAACAGTCCAAATAGCGGTGATTGGACAGATGGCATGTTAAAGGCCAAACTAAAGCCTGCTGCTGTCAGATCCACATTATTCTTTTATACTCTTCTGTTAAGCTGTTTATCTGTCCAGGACTTGCACAGAAGTGAAGCACTGTTGAAAGTTTAAAGGTCCTAATGCGTGTTACCCTTTAATTGATCAAAACCTTCACTCAGACTTTAAACTTACATGTAATGTGGGTGTGTTACAGCTGTAACACATATTAGTATACTGTGAGGATTTTGTAGATTAATTAATTCTGTATCTATTCATCTGCACTGTATGAGAGTTCAGTATTCCTATTTCTGATACCTTTTTTCAAATCTCTCTGTTTCCATGGATACTGAAGACTGTAAAAGGCAGGTAGACGATGGATATACACTTTCAGGCTCTCTACTGTTTGGACTCACCAGTTACAAGTGCTATGTTTAAAATGTCCTACCTGAATTGTCAACCATTTAAATGTCTAAAGACGAGTATCTATGTGAGGTGTGGTTTTTAATGTGTTTTCATGGTCAAGACAAGACCACAGTCAGGTCTCATTTTCTCTGTTTCTTTGGCCTGTTTTTGTTTTTCAGCCTACTTTTTTTTATGTGTGTCAAGATTTTAAAAAGGTCATTGTACAAGCACTGCAGCGGTGAATCAGATTGGTGAGGTCAATTTGTATTTATAGGGCATTCACAAGCTGTCAGTGCGCCAGCTACTGTAAACAACAGGCAAGACATGCATGAGTGTGCAGGCTGGTTTCACAACTAGATAAAAAGGTGAACAGTTTCAGGTTTGTTAATTCGAGGTATTCTGCTGAACTGGGGGGCTAATAAGAGAAGAATGAACAGAATAGATAGTCAGGTGCATTCACACAAGCATATATAATTTCTTTTCTTTTTTCATATAATAACAATAACAAAACATCAACTGGGTTCATCTGTGACCTTAGCGAGAACTTTTCTACTTGTGCATTTTAGTTCTTTTCTATCTTTTTTATTACTAAACTTTTAGATATTGGAAACATTCATGCCCTCAGGTATGCCCACACTTTTGACTGGTACTGTATGCTTTGTGGTCGCTTATTTACAAGTTGTCAGTTTTGTGCTTTTACTGTCACAAGTTTTTGTTTTGTGATAATAATGTCAAGAAAAAAAAACGTAGCAGTGATTAAAGATTTTTGCACAAATAAAAGAAAGGAATCATCAATTTTCTGAATAATTATTTAGTAGAGTAAGTCTTAGTGTGTCATTTGAATTTTTATTATAAATATAAGTAACAGTCTGTTTTTTAGCACAGAGTTACAGACAGAGACAGTTGGGTGTTTAAAATCTTCAAACATGTCTTTTTGGGGGCTTTGTCTTCATTTGTAACTGTTGTTCTTTGTCTGTCTTGAATTCAAAGTGACGTTAAGAGTTTTGATGATGGATGGAGAGAACATTTTTAAAGCCCTTTTGCTCAAGCACGGTGTCTGCTTCAAATCTATACCAAGCATCTCTTTTTGTATCTTTTTTTTATGATGAAAAATGGTAGTCTTCAAGTTCATACTCAGGTTACATAAAGTGATCATCTCAGTCATCTCAAGTTATTTTTTTTTCACAGGGAACATTTTCAATGAACAAATGGGCTGCAAGAGAAAATCCATCTCAAAATGAATAATGCACTATATTTCTATCCTTATAAAACCCTGCATGCCCTTCCCAAAGACACATATTCTTCTTTCTCAGATCCATGCATACTGTGCTGGCACAGTGCAAGGTAGAGCAGATAGAGATCAGATACCTTTGTCAACTCACCTCAGCAGGTTGTAATGATATTGATGTCAGGAAGTCATCATGGAGGACATGTATCACAGCAGGAAATGTCTTAGGTGAAACATGTCCTCTCTGTACTCATCAATTCTTTAGCAACCTGCTGTCACCTCACTCTTCTGGATACAGCAACACATCTCCCACCTTTTGCCTTTTTTTTCTTCTTTTCTTCTTTTTTTTGCATTCGTCCTCTCTTGCACTCTCTCTCAAACACAAGTACTGATTCATCCACACAAAGTGAGTTAAGGTGAGTTCTACACAACAACTAAACAATGCTTTATTCGCACCTGTTTCTATGACTTTACAGGATTTTCAAGGGAGAATCCCAGGCCAAATGAGGACTAAAAAGGCTAACAAAATAAGAACAAAAATAAAAAAAACATTGATACAGGTTTTAAGTGTAATGATACTATAAAAGGCTAGATCAGTTCAGCAGGCTAAAGTAGATGATTCACTTCTGGTAATGTGATCTGTTTTGGAAAAAAGGGGACATTAGAGCAAGGTGCACTATATGGGCTCAACATACTTCCGTAATTCGAATCTTCTTTGCTTCTCATTTTGATTGGCTGCTCGCCAGATTGATGCTGGTGCAAATGCTAACAGTGTTGTTTGATCGCACGAGAGCACATATGTTACTTTGTTTCTGCACAGCTTAACTCGGAAATAAACTGCGACCTGCTGGTGACTGCTTTCTTTTATAGCGAACAGGTCTCTGTACAGCTGTAAAGGTCAGAAACAGTAAGAGGGTCTAAGAAACAGCTGACTTAAACATAAATACTGCACAGGAAGAGTCTGCACCTGCCATGTTTGTTTTTTATCGACTGTGCTGCCCCCCGCCTGCTCCACTGCTTTGCATAGTTCTCATAAAAAATGACATTTTTATCATAAAACAGATGCTGAATGTGAAAGTCCTGCGTAAATGCAAAGGATGTGATGGATTTTTTTTTCTTTTTTTTAATGTGGGTAGACTTTCTACTACTCTCTGATAATAATTTAATATAAAATGACACATAATTCAGATGTCACAGCTCTTTGTTCTTTAGCTTTTGCTTTAGCTTGTGAGAGTCCTGTCTGCTTTTGCTGACATTTAGGCATGTTAGCGTGTTGCCATGTTGTTGTTGAATATGCAGGCTTTGTTTGTGTTGTGTAGCTCTCTGCGGCAGGTAACGCTGATCGGTGGTAAAATGCGTCTTAGTAGTACAAACGCTTTTTTTTTTAAGCCTAATTTTTGTTTTATTACATCTATTACTATCTGACAGGTAAAAAAAAAAAAATCCATAAATTTTCTCGCTCCCTGTGTTGCTCTGTATGTGTCCACATCCCCTGCTGAGCTGAAGAGAGTCTAGCTGTTCAGCTGAATCTACTAGTGAATTAACAGTTCTACAGCCTGGCAGGTGCCTCATTAGAAATATTTTAGAGCTGTTATCAGTAACCCAACGCTCCCTGTTTAAAGACCTACAGCCTTGTGTGGTTGTTTTTTGTGTGTGTGTTTGTGTGTGTGTGTTTGAGACAGAGAGACGAAAGGGAAGGCGTTTGTGTATGTGTGACACTGGTTTAATTGGAGCTGTGTTAATTCAGCACAGTAGTGATTTAGCACAGCAGCTGAATGTGTTCATTTTCAGACCTCAGATTTATTTTTGGTGAGAAGTGCTTCTTGAGCAGCTGTACTTATGTGAGGTGAGTCTCCTGAACACCCGGAAGCGTCCCAGAATCAGCCAGTGACACGCTGTTTGTGTTAATTAGAAAAACAATTCAAGGTTTTGAACTGTGACAAGCTGTGAACGCAAACATCAACTCGATGGCAAAACTATATTGACTTAATTTTTAAGCCGCTGAATGATGAATTAAATGGTGCAAATACGGTTTACTTGCCTGTTAATTTCACATTTTGACCTGTGTCCTTGAGTTTTTATATGCTGACGCTGTTGTGTACTGTTAAAGAAACTAAAGACCTTAGAGAAGGTTCTTAATGATGATGCAGAATGGCTTTAATGTGCACAGTCTTTAAGAGTGCTGCTCATTCTTCGGTTTGTTTTAGCCAAACTTTAAGTCATCCGTTTGACATTTTGGTTTGCTTAGGATGAAATACTATGATTTATCTGTGTGTGATTTCCCGTTTTTCTCTGCACAGCACGCTCAGAAAATAATGAGAAACATTTTCCCAGAGGCTGTGGAAATGCTATTTAAAACCTATACCGTCATCATAACATAAAGCAATAAATACATTTAGCCTGCATCAGAAAAGGAAATCTATTGCACTAGTAATATGTTTGCAATTGTTATTTTTTTCCCTTTTACCAAATTTTTCATATCCTCTCCAATCTGATATAATAACCCAACTTTCAGAGTCACAAAAAAGAATGGAAAATAAAGTTAAAGATTTTTTTTTTGTCAACGCTCCTTCGTATTTTTCTAAAGCTTAAAGTGATGCATTTCAGTTACATGCTCTAGGTCGAAAGACATATTTTTTTCCCCCATGGTCATAATTAGCAGAACATTTCATGAGGAACGTGGAGTGTAAAACATTTGCTTTGCGGTCCTATTTTTCTTTTGACATCAAAAGACTTTTTATTTTTATTTATTTCTTCTTTTTTTCAGTGTTTTTTGTGTCAGGGCAAAAAGGAATGAAGCTTTTGTGGTGAGAAGCAGAGAAACATTCGGTGAACTACAAAGTGTGGAAATTGACAGAGTTTAGTCTTTGGCTGCTGACAGTGTTGACTGGAGTAGAGCCGAGATTTTCAGGCTGCTTCCACAGACAGTAAGATCTAAATTAACCAAGATTTTCAGAGTGCAACATATTGCCAGGCACTTTCTTGAGTATACTGTACGTTCACAGGGGTAAACATAGAGTTTGAGGTTCTTTCTGTGCATTTGTGGAATCGCACATATTTGGAGGGATGTAAATCTAAATATTAGCTGGTTAAAATAACGGCTTCACAAAGCAAAATCTAAAGTGAACAATGGCATTTTGGCTCAAGATATGTTGAGATGTGAGGGGGGGGGGCGCTCCTTACGGTGTTTATGAGAGTGAAGATAATTTGTAATTATTTTCAGGAGCACAAAGACAAAGGCTTTTGACACTGAATGTTAATTGTTCAACTGGGTACACAACCACTTCATCATTTTGCTCACAAACAAGGGAATATGAGCGATGAGACAATGTGACATTTAACATAATAGGATACTTGGTGTCTCCGGGGGTAACAGGAGTCTTGGTTATGAGATTAGAAATGTATGAAATATACCATATACTGACATTTTCTAATATGTGTGGAGGACTGTGAAAAAAATCTTGAGTCCCCCCCTCATTTTTTAATATTTTGTTTCCAAGGACCCAGACTTGGTGCAGACCTGGGGTGCAGTGGTTAGCATTAGTTTGTATGTTCTTCCCATGTCTGCATGGTCTGTCTCCAGGTACTCCGGTTCATACAACTTCACACAATATAAACAATTTTAATATTTTCACTGCACTTTATAACTAAACCCTACCCTTGTGTACATAGCACTCACTTTACTTTATTTATTGTTTTCTATGCTTAGAGTTAAGAGTTAAGTTTTTTCTTTTTTTCATTTAGTTGTGTGAAAGTATCTATCTATCTATCTATCTATCTATCTATCTATCTATCTATCTATCTATCTATCTATCTATCTATCTATCTATCTATCTATCTATCTATCTATCTATCTATCTATCTATCTATCTATCATTTGATTAGCCAACTTTGTACTTTATTAATACAGACACTGATAAAGTGAGAAAGTAGCTAATGTTGAAATTCTTTGGCTATTATGGTCTTCAGTGCTGCTTTTGAAATACCACTCTAAACAACATGAGTCTTTGATAGCATTAATAAAAAAATAGTGAGATATTAGGAAATGGGTTTTAAAATTGGTAAACCTTTGATCTTCAGGATTGGAAAGAATGTTTTTAATTCAATAAATATGGATGGGTTCATGCTGAAGGAAATTTGGCTTTCATTTAGCTCTCAGTCTCACAAAGAGAAATGCAGTCCAAGTCAACAAAGTCTATTTTCACTTAGTCTGGAAAATATCCACAGAGAATCAGTTGAGCCTGGAAGAAGGAATGCTTTTGGCATGATACTCCACTTCTCAAAAGTCTCTCAAAACCTTGTGAATAGGCATCCAGGCTCATCCATTTCGCAGCCCGCTTTGCATGGCACCAGAACCAAGAAAATACTCATTGAGTGCCAGACCACAATACACAAAGTACAGTTTTCTCTTGTTTTTTTTTTTTTGGAGTTTTGAGACAGCTGATGTTAGCTTAACAATAAGTCTCAAATGTGCTAGAGAAAAAAAAATCGTGAATAATCAGAGAAATAATTAAAGAATAGTGAACCCCGACAAACGTGCTTTTGCTGACTTTCAGTGGCGACTCAACTGCTTCTTTTGGGTTAGAGGTGCAAAAGGCCACATCCAACACTGTTAACAAGTGCTTAAACAGAGATTAATGCTGTTTAAATAATTAGATACGTGATTTATTCATTTTTTTGTAAATCGGAAGGGCTGTTATCATTTAGAAAGTTGATACTTTTAGATTACAGTTTAGATAAAGACATACTATACAAATAGAAGGTACATTAAAAGGCCTGAACCTGTGTTTGTTGCTTTAAGTACATGGTATGCCACTCCATCCACTCCAATCCACATATTAGGTTTCCTCTATCTTTTCTATTTTTTAATTTTTTGGCTTATTGATTAACTCGATATTGCAAAGTGGCAACCATATGAGCAGTAAAAGAACCAAATTTGGTACGGTATAGCACTTATTCGTCTGCTTTTACACACGTGGGAAGGAGGGGGTGAGAAAAACTAGACTACCAGGACGGACTGTTTCAGTATTTGATTGTCGTGTTGTAAGGTGAATTTCTTGTATAGTGTATAATAGCAGACTGACAGTTCCATACTTCTCTCAGACTCCATCATTAGCTTTTCATGCACTTGATTTAACAACTGTAGCAGTTTCTAAACTGTCATTCGTCATTACATCTTGTATTGTGGGTATTGAGGCCAAGGCTGACTGGACTCCAGACCGTGCCTAATTACACTGTATATTATATCAAAGTGTAATAGCCTAACACTTGGTCTTTGACCAGTGCTACATTTCCAGGCAGACATGAGCCTCCAGAAAGAAAAATAAATAAAGGAAAGCGTGCACAGATCTGACAGCGAGTAGTCCTGGTGATATTTCATGATCTCTTATAATAACAATAAAAAAAGAAGAATTTGATAGGAGTCCTTTTTTCCCCTTCATCTCATTTATCACGTACACAGACAAAGATGTTTTTCTTTCTTTCCTTGCTTGTATGTCTGACACCGTAATTATCTTGGGGATTTACAAGCAGTCACAAGGCAACTCTGAGGTTGCGCCCAGACAAAAACACTTAAAGGCATTTCGGTCATTGTGGAGTGGATGAGGCTTTGAATGTGTTTGACAACAATATTGTTCTTGTCTTAGTAGTTGCTTGTCTGGAGATTCATCAGATTTTAATGAAAAAAAATCATTGCTAGTGGACAGCCAGCACACAAGGCTAGCACTGTTGTTTCAGAGGCAGAAGGTTTGAATCTGCCCGGGTCCTGTGCAAGTGTTTTCTCAGGGAGATCCAGTTAGGAATTTTAAGTTAACCGGTGATTCTACGTTGACTGTAAGTGGGGATTTGAGTCTAAGTTACCTCCCAATGTCAGCTGGCTCCAGCCCCCATACCCTCTCAACCTTTGCCCACTAACCCTCTTCCCCATGAGCCTTGTTAGATAAGTTAATATATTTGTTTAGATTAAATATTACAGGAAAACAAAGGCCATTGTGTGAGGTTGTGTAACGAGTGATAATATTAGCCTTTTGTACATAAGTATACACAGTAATAAAGTAAGGCAAATATAGATAAAGTTTGAGTTGTGTTTTGTGTGTCCACACACTTTACCATTTTTAGCTTGGAAAAAAAATGAGTGCCATAAAATCTGTAGGGCAGCAATCCTACTTTCAGTATTTAATTATGGATCCTTTAGCTTATCTCCCTCTAGAAAGGACAGCATCATCTCCCATTTCATGCTACTCCACAAGCAGAGATTCGCCCTGCCTGGCAGCTCTGCTTGCACTACTGCGTCACATAGAGCAGTCGCACACTTGAACCCACACATCCACTCCCACATGCACAGACACACACTCGCTTTCACCTTGTCAGCACTTGCTCCAGATGAATCTTGATGGATAAAGCTTCCATTAACACATTAGAGTGTCTATATCCATGTCAGTGCAGCTGCGCACCTCACGCATGTGCTCCCTCTGTACACACTGCTCATCTTTCCCCTGCAGGTGGAGCTGAGCTTGTTGCACAGCAGCAACAGCAGCAGGGTGAGCTGTGATTAGGCGTTTGCTCATGATGATGTAAAGTCAATTCAAAGAGGCATTAATGTGTTTACTGAAGAAAAGTAGCTATTTTCCACATCCTAAAGATCACTTTGTTCACTGAGGTGAGTTCAGCTGTCTAATGTTAGTTCTTAAGGTTCCTTCTTCATGCCTCATTAGCATTGCTATTGTGTGATTGGAGGAGATGAGCTTTTACTCTACTTTTGGCTTCAACCCGGGGCTCATTACTCCTGCACTCTCGCTCGCTGTCCATTTTGACTTTATTTTCTCACACACATGCAGTTTGGGGCAGATTATTATAGAAACCTGTAGTTCTCCCATCATGCTGTAATTCTATTAAGTAAATACAGTGACATATACTTAGTAACGTATTCACATAACTTAATTGTATGTAACTATTTACTCTGCAGCCCTACAGACGTAATTTAGACAGCAGTGGATTCAAGCATTTAAAAAAATTTCATTAACAGATTTGTTGGACGTCATTTTTCACATCGCACAATCTGTCATCAATAGATGCAAATACAGTCAAACACAATAGAATTTTTAAAAAGCAGAAAACAAAGCGCCTTTCATAATTTGGAACTGCCAACGACGGCTGACACTGAACCACATCGCTCATCATTTCACAAGATGCCAGGATCTCATCCGCCCACTTGCACACATCCTTGGAAACACATATACACAATTACACAGACATGCATCTTTTTCTTCAAATAAACACACTCTCCACCCCCTCTATAATCTCCATCCGTCACTCAGCAGGGAAAGACATCCTGATCCTCCTCCGATGAGTTGCTCTCCATTATGGAAGGACGCAGTGTATCAAAGTGCAAGCATTTATCGATAGCTCTGTTTAAGCCTTAATAAATACACATACAGTGCAATTCACAAATTTAATCTATCTATCTATCTATCTATCTATCTATCTATCTATCTATCTATACGTACGTATATTTCTATATATATATATATATATATATATATATATATATATGAGTTAAACAATGACAAAATGTATATTGCTTCTAAAATAATTAGATAATTCCCAAAGATAAGCTCAATATACAAAAGTAGCTGCAATTTCATGAAAATTGTTTTGGGGGTTTTTTTCCTCCCGTAGTTGCCTCATTCTCTGCATTTACATTTTCTCTTTCTCTGTGTCTCTTTAGGTGAGTCAGTAATGCAGTAGTGTGCGGTGAAACCTTCTTCTCTGAAGCACTGGGTTTGTAAGTGATGGGAAAGCATTCACAGTGTTTATTTTCAGTAATGACAGGTTCACACCTATTTTGGAAACTTTCTGAGTATGCCATCAAATCTCAACTTTTTCAGTTCCTCAAATTAATTCAAAAAGTCAGAAAAAAAATGTAAAGCCAGAAGCAATTCACCTCTCTTTCTAAATACATATAAAACTGCAAACCCGGTCTCCCCAACCACTGCCAGGAAGGTTTTATAAGGTCTAGTAGTTCTGGCAGGTTTTGTTGACAGGAACCTGCACTGCTTCATGTTTGGTAGAAATGTTCAGTTTGTCTCTTTCAACATGGGTTAACCAGGAAAGATCACCAAGCAATATCATGAAGCACACAGTTTGACATCTCAGCAGCAAATAAAACTTTATAAATCCTAGGAGATGCCACTTTTCTCTTACTGCCAACGTTATATGCCCAAAAGCAAGGAATAAGGAGTTCATGTTTCCTTTTCTCTGTTTCCACTTGTATATGGGAGCTCAACTACTGTAAAGACTCTTGGTGTGGTTGGTGTCATCTAAATAAAAATCATTTAGTTCAAGTTGAAGGTGGTGGAGATATCCATAGATTTTAGTGATTCCAACCTGAAACTGTGTTTTAATTTTGATGTGATGATAGGCTGCATAGCTTGAGGATAACAGCTATTTGAGATAGTGCTACATGCCAGGTGGCATCTACTGTTTGAGCTCCTAGTGCTAGTTTTTCCAGTTCAGACATGGCACCCTAATCAGCTCTTGGAACAAACAAAAATACAGTGATAATTTCTGCCAAAATACATTTGTTAACACTTTGCTTCAAAAGTTTTCGCATTGTGATTTTTATCACTAAAGAATGTCGTGTGCAGGCTGTGACATTTACTTTCCTGTTCTCTCGGGGTTTGTTGGTGCAAACATGAAGTGGACTGATATCAGCTTAAAAGCCTCATGTGATCACTTACTGCTATTTGTACAGAGAACTGCACATGTATTACAAGGTTTCTCTCAGCCTATTTATAACTTTAGTAAATGCTATGCTCCATTAAAATGCTCATTTCTATTTTCCAATACCAGATCTTTCTTTCAGTATTCTTTTTGTAAAAAAAATGTTTTTACACTAACACAGTTAGTTTTATAAGCTGGAAAGTCAGTAATTGGTATGACCACCTGTATTCTTCAACGTCACCTGAACTCTGTTAGGCAAGCCTTTTCGTCATTTCTTTAGTCCTCCAGGGAGACATTTAAAGCTTTTCTTTGGAAGGCTGCTGCTTTTCTTTCCCCTTCTCTGTAAAATGATCACACATTGCTTCAGTAATGTTGAGGTGCAAGGCTACCAGTCGTGGATTGACCTCTCCTGATTGTGCATTTTTTCTGTCCATGTATGCTTCTACTGCATTGGCAGTGTGTTTGGGATCATTGTCATATTATTAATTAACCAGTTGCCATTTCTGTATTCATAGTTCTATCATTTTAGAAAACATCCCAACACCACTTGCTGACATGCAGCCGCAAACCTTGACAGAGCCTCCACTGTGTTTTGCAGATGGTTGTTGACACTCACTGTGTGTATCTCTCTGCTGCCCTTGACAAAAACCCCAAACTTTCTAATTTGGATTCATCACTCAATAAGACCTGTTGCTACTGATTTTCAGTCCAGTTCTAGTGTAATCTGGCATATCCCCCATTCCCTTCCTTAACAATGGCTTCTTGACAGCCTTCCTTCAATAAAGACCATGCCTGATGAAGCTTTGGCAGCTTAAAGGCCAGAGGGATCTGTCAGGTCCTGTGTCAGGTCTTTGCTGCATTTTTTCCTTTGTCTTAGGGACATGACATTTAGATACTGATCTTTAAAAAACAAAAAGACAAAAAACATTCCTCTGAAAATGGGTGAAAAGGAAGCTAAGTGACCATTTTAAACAGACAAGAATTTGGACATTAGTGTTCACCACTGCAGCCCAGGCTCTCAAAACTGAATCTCCTCCACCTCCTTTGGAAGTTTTTGAAGACCCTGATAACTCCACAGGCAAAGGAGTTTCTTTGCCACCACACAGCTATGTGATCACAGCCTGTCAACATGCCCCTCTTAGCTTGTATGCTGTGCAGGGGCATTGTCCATGATAGACAGCAGTTTGTAAAAGGGCCTCTCTGCAACTGATCCCAGCTCACTCAGAGTCTACTCTCATAACCACGGTATTTAAAAATAGTAGGCCACTCTCAGAATGCTCACAATAGACATAATACATCATTTCTAAACCATATTTCATAATTATTTTCATAAAGATGAAGAGTGTCCACAACCAGTCCCTTGTGGTCTTTGATGGATTTTTCAGTAATGAATAAAGACATAACAGTCATTCTTCTCCCCGTTTCTGCTTGTAAATTTGAGACTGTTGACAGCTGTTCCTCGGGTATTTGTCTTGATATCTGTAAGACTAGATGGTATTGCTTATTTTAGATAGTAATTAATCCATACCACTCAAAATAAGGCCCTGCATTAATAAAAACCTGACATGTTCCTCCAAAAAACTCCAAAAATCTTTCAACTCTGCTATGTTCCTGGCATTTACCAGGTAGAGCCCGTGCATCAATATTTAGAAAATGTTTTTTTTGTTGTTTTTTTTACTTGAGGTTTTCTTTTCTTACATGCAAATGATGTTTGGATGTAAGAAAACTCTTGTTTTGTTCCATGAGCCCCACCTCGAATCTTGTCCTGAAATCCAGAAGAAAAGCCCTCTGCATTTCTCTCTGGTGATAGTAGTATTAACATAGTTGGTATTCCCGAAGTTGCCACTTGCCTTTCTGCCTTACTAGATGAAAATTTGGAATCATGCTGTTTGTAGACTGTGGCCAATATTTATTTTTCCATGAATGTGTATTTCTTATATGTCAAACACACACATCCACAGGGACTTAAAAAGTACAACAAGTAGAAAAGCTGCTTTCGACTGCTCCCTTATTCACAAGGGGTTGCCACAGCGGGTAGCTCCGCATGTTTGATTTGGCAGAGTTTTACACGGGATGCCCTTCCTGACGCAACCCCAAAGGGATTTGTGTCTCCTCCCAGAATCAAACTGGGGATCTTTCACTTGTTAGGCTCCACAGTGTAGTGCGTGTACTTGCTGTGCTTAAAAAGTACAGGTAAAATAAAAATAAAAAGTCAGATATACAATAAACTGAACTGAATCTTCATCGCCATTAAACTCTTATAAAGTTTCAACAGAGAGCAGGGAAAAAATAAAATAACAATGACGTTTTTTTTGCTCCCCCAAAGGGGAGCAGGTTCCCCAGAGTGATGTGTGCAGGTTTATGCCCCAGCACATGGGTAATTAAATGACAGACACATACAAAAACAACAGTTTAAGCAGGCCTCATATTTTTCTCCTTTAGTCTTTTATTTGTATCTGCTTTTCTTTTCATTATTCCCCCTTCTCTTCACCAAGCCCAGCTTAATGATACTGAAAGGCTGAGCTCAACCCTCTATAACCTCATTCTATCCAGCAGGACATTAGCAGCCCCTCCCAGTGCCCTCTGTCTTCTCTTCATACTCCTCTCTTCATCAGACACTAAGGCACACAAGCACTTTCATAAATAGGCAACATTTCCCTTCCACATACACACACACACACACACAGGCCGTTGGGCAGACACATGCACAGACACCTTCCCAGCTGTCTCTAGTAAAACATTAAGCACCCAGACTTTTGATCATGCAGAGTACGCCTGACTACTGAAATAGTAACAAATGAACCCTCAGCAAAAGTGAAACTGTTGTCCCATCTCAGTGTGCTTTGATTGGATCACATAGCAGGCAAATCCGCCATCCATAAAAAGGCTGCCGTGCAGTGAACCCCAGCTGTAGCAAAACACACGCATCTGGTTTGCATTAGCACAGTATTACTCATCTGGGATACATGTCTGCTCTTGCAATGGAGACCACCCTTCTGTTTTCTCCTTTTTTAAGTGGTTACTGGAGTCATTAACTACTGGTTTGGCTCATCATAAAATAGAAAGGAGAAAAAAAGAATGACTGACTGGAAAAGACCAACAAAAGTCATTTTAAATTAAACTTACTGGGAAGAGCTTGAAGGAGAGGGTGATGGGCTCAAGAAACTGGCTCACAGACTGTTTATGGAGTGTCACTTATAGCCTAGTGTTCTTTAATAAAGATATATAGCATTAATATGTGCATGTGCCCTCTGTTATGCTACAGGGCTTCCTTTCCCCCAACTAGTTTCTGACCAAAAGAAACATCTTGTTTTGACTCTGCCTTTTCCATTGCTAGAAACTCTAGACTGCCCTGATTTGCACAGGCCAGTGAACAAATACTGCGCTCAAAAGTCAGTGAAAGACTTGAGCACAGAGTTGTGCATTTCTTTGTTTTTTTTTTCTTTTGCTTTTTTATGAACACACGATATAATCACAGAAACAAAGAACAGACTTTGAAAGCTGTCAGATCTCATCGCCCTCTCTGCCAGTTTCCCTTCCTCCCTCCCTTTCTTGTGTGATGTGTCACATTCTGGGGTGTAAACAACCTCTACACTGGCTCAGGACTAGCATAGCCTCCCTTTGCAAGAGCTGTCACATCATTTTAGATGGCACATTAGATTGTGAACACAAGTGCACACACACACACACACACCCATACGCACATGCACACACACAGCAAACCCACACAACCCTCAGTTTATCGGAAAGACCTAACCCTATACGGCAGTTGGCATGTCTAGACTCTACTAAAGCAGTGAAAAACCGCATCAAACACACTCAAATCCAAGCAAACATCAAGGTGTGAGATGCACTAAAAAAGCAATTTAAGTACCCCTCATAAGTTGCCTTTAGTGTGTCTGAAAAATTTTAAATTAAAAAAACAAGAGGAAAACCACTCAAAATTCAACTCGTATGTAGTTGAAATGAGAAGTGACTAACGTACTCAAATTTACTCTGTTTTAATGAAATGGAAATTATACTTAATACTTGAGTAAGCTCATATGTCAGTGTGCAAATTGAAATCAGCTCATTAAGTGTAGTGGGCCACTCTTAAATCAGTATGTAAATCAAGAAGCATCGCGATGGTTCCACACGCGCTTTATGAACACACACCCTCATTCTTCATTTCACATTGATGCACGCCCTTTGACTCGGGGTATAGGTGTGTTGCTGAAATTAGACTGGACTAGGTGCACAGAGCAAAATGTTCAGCAAGAAGTTAGCCGAGACAGCTAAAGAGAAGAAAGGACGACAAGCACACAGAGCCAGAAAGTGTGTACAGTGTGTATGAACACAGCCGTGTCTCTGTGACTGTGTCTCTGTGGTTTACCTCAGTCTGTAAGAAGAAGCCAGCAATAACAGAGTACAGTGTACAGTGTCTGCTGCTCAAGCCAGCAAATAACTGGGCGATATTGTTTTGTGGGTGCACTATAGGGCACACGTTTGAGACATGACACGTAGCGAGATGGTGGAGCAGTCAGAGCGACTGTCCTGTTTATGAAAGGTCACAGATTTGAACCTTGCGCTAGTCAGCTACACACACACCCACACACACACTGCCATTCCCCTGCCTACTCACTGAACCCTGCATGTGCTGGGTTTTTTTTTCAGTTTTATTCATTTTACAAAAGCATTACTGTAACGGTTTCAAAACCTTAACTGCAAAACCTAAATGTGTATGCAAGTGCACATGTGTGCACTGATCTGCACATAAACACACACACACACTTATTTTTATCAGGTTTGATTTTTATAGTTATGTACTTTTCATCTTCTAGACTATATGAAATATTCTGCAGTCCACAGTTACTCCAAGAAATGTTCACGCCATGGAAAAAGTTAATACGCTGGTACCATTTTTATCTTGTTACAAACTTTAACAATATTATATAAAACATGCTTTATAGGATAGAAAAGCAATCAGAACAAAACTGGTCAGATTTTCTCCAACTAATTCTGTATTGCTATTATGAACTTTGGTATATCTTTTACTGAAGCACAAACCATTGTGCTTTAAGGTGTAGTTTCTATTTTTGTCTCTTGGTGGTTATGGAAGAAAAAAAATGTGTCTGCTTTCCTTTGGACATACAGTCGTTGTTATTTTATATCTCTGGATATAAAACTGTACTGTAGGAGAGCACACGGGGGGTGCACTGCCTATTTCTCAACGCGTTTATTTTCCAGAATGGTCCCCATATGTGTCCCCGATGAATTGCTCAAGATAAAAGTAGAGCCTTTTGGTGGATGTAAAAAGAAGTTAGATTGAGTGGGTGGAAACTGTGGTCTGGACTCTTGGCTTTGTTGCTGTTAAATATGGGTTTGAGAAACACCACAAATTGAGAGTCCAGCCTTTATATTAGATCATTCTTGGGCTCACTGGCACAAAAGCATAGTAATGAAAAACACACCGTTCTATTCAGACACACAAATGCTGCACTTTGTTTTGCTCTGTCTCCTTCTTTCAGAAACAAATCTACATAAAGCAGATGCTTCAGACTTCTTGTATGACACTGGAGGAGAGCGTTGACCGAGCTTAGCCGTTTTGCGGAAGCGGATGTATTATTTGGCTTCAGATATGAATTGAGTTTTTCTTAAGTAACATATTATTAATTTGTTTATTTCATGAGCCCATGTTGTTCTGAAATTCTCTTAAGTGTACAGGCTAGCTCCTACACACAAACTGTAAAGATGTCAACAGCGTGCTGTGCTGGTTTCCCAATTTCATTGGTACAAAACTAAGATCAAACGAGGCACTGATAGGAATTTGACCTCAAGGGAGCACGGACTCCCTAGGGAGGATTTTACTGTGGTCCAAGTCAGAGCCAATAAACTCTCCGTTCAAACAGGGCGATGACACTGACAGATATTTGTGTATGTTCTCGTATGTGTGTGTAAGCTTGCCATGCATGTGCTCTTTCTCACTGGCTCCAAAAAGTATTCTGTGACACTTTGAGATCAAAGAACCCAGAAATTGGCACTTGTGAGCAAGCATTTACCAGGCTTTGATGTTAAAAAAAAAGAAAAGAGCTAAAAAGCTAACAATCTGATGGGGTTAGAGATAGGTTGAGGAGAAAGCATTTAGTGTTTGAGGTTAAGGAAAGTGTTAAGGGTGGGAAAATGAACTAAAGTCAAACAATTGTCCTCAACAGAACAGAGGTGCGTGGGCTCGTACACGGTTTTTCTATTGATTTTTATCTTTGTGTAACAATCTCATGAATCCTTAGAGGGGGGTGTTACTGTCCTCTGCCCCACCAGGGCCCACATTGCCCTGCATGGAGAATGGAGGTTTGGGATTGAGGCTAAAAGGTTGATTGCATTAGTGACTTCTATCAGGATTCATTTGAAGACTGGTTTAGAAACAAAGTGATGGTTTTTGAACTTTGAGGGTGACCTTAACATTGGGGTGTCCATGCAATCTTATCCACTGGGACGTGTGTGTGTGTATGTGTATGTGTGTGTGCACGCAACCGTTGTCCACAGAAGTTTCTCAAGATCATATATCGGGCAATGCAAAGTTTTTTTTCTGTGGCTTTTTATCTCTCTAACTGATTTCAAAATTAACTCATGAATTATTCGCAAAAGAAAGTTCAGATAGTGCAACACATTTGTTTAAGATGTGATCTGGCAAATAGATGATAAAAATATGCAAACTGAGGAGAAACAGATGACAGAGGAGGTTTTAAGGACACACAAGGAGGAGAACCGAATCAAGAAGAAGCCTCATAGCAGTAGTGAAAAGAAGTGAATGAGGGAAAAATATAAAACACTGTAAATTCTCTGTCTTAACAGCGATCATAAAGAAGTCACTAAATTAAAGGACAGCAAAGTGGAAGTAATGTGAGGAATGCTCTGTTCCTTTGTTTCATGGTTGTTATATTGTCACTAGGAATTAAGCGCTGCCCTGAATTTTGTTCTCATATTGTTACCGAAAGTCAAACACATGAAGTTGTCCTCGTTTGCAAATCAGCACATCATGCCTTCATATAACTTACAGTCTTGTAAAAGTCTGAAAAATCTGAAATCTGAAAAGTAAGTGATCAGTAAGCAGTGTTTCAGTTTCAGGTTGTTAAAATCAGGCATATTTTCCACACAACTCCTCTTTGTTAACCCCAGTTATAAGTGTTACGTGACGGAGAAAAAGAGCAAGAGAGGAAAGCGTGTCTCGGGAATAGTGTCCTACTTTGAAATATGCACTAAAACGCATTTCAGACTGCATCCATCCCAGCTCGTTACATCCCTGGCTTGCCTGGATGTGATAGGAAGCTGCGCTGGATTGCAACCTTCAGGTTTGTCCTTCACAAAACAATAGCTCTAACAATCTTGCTTTCCACCGCTAGGTCAGCGGTAACAAACTCCCTCTGTCGCGTGCATGCTTGCTCAAGTGTTTGCAAACACGCCAAGACATTTCCCTGAGACCGCAGATCAAAGCACGTGTCACAAGCATAAAATCACAGTTTAGTCATTGTTGTTGTTGCTGTTTAGGTACATTGTTCTCGACTTGATTTTTTTCTTCATCCCCCTCCTTCCTCTCATCTCCTCTCCTACCATCTTTATTTTCTTGTATGTGTTTGATGGATGGGCTTCTGTATCATATGAATAATACTAATGTAGGCCCGTCTGCATGCACTGGTTCTATCCTTGAAAACTGAATGTGTCAGCGTCCCCTTTGTTTTTTTCTAGGTTTTTTTTTTCTGTCCTTTTCTCTCACTTTTTTCACTGTGTGTGTCTCTGGGTGTATGACAGCACTCTTTAGCTTTTACACCCCTCCCCTCTGCCTTCTAGGTTTATGTATAGACTTTTTGAATCATTCGTTCTATATTCAAACGGCCATTCATCACACTAGATCATGTCCGCTTTTGGAGTGAAACAAATAAATAACACATCTGAGCCCCTTTCTTATTGTATTCAGTCTTTATTTCACTTTTTCAAGTCCTAGCTCTTTTCCTTTTTATTTTTCTAATTCTCAACCCCCTTCTGTTTTTTCATGATATCCAGTTCCTAAATCGTCAGAACACTTACCCTACCAAGTAGCTATTTCCCCCCCAAAAAATAAAAATAAAAAAATAGGCACTTATTCTTTGTCCCTGATCCCTCCCTGACTATGTCAGTGTGTGACTCCAATACTAAATGAGCCACTGTTCATTGCTAGGAGATAAAAGATGGACAGGGACAAGTCGTACCCTGCTTTCTTACTCCCTCCCTCCTTATCTCGTCTCTCTTTCTGTTCGCTCGCTCTCTCTCTTTCCCGCTGTCCTCCCCACTGAGCAGTAATCTGGCTGATGTTGAGTACACAAATTTGTTAAGTTCGACTGCGTTTCTTCTCATCTGTGTGTGCGCACGTACACAGGAACAGGGTGCGCTCGCAGATGCATGCTTTGGCCAGGATGTGATCACGCATACACCTGGTGCATTTACACGTTGTTTGTCTCTCCGTCAGCCGTCCATGTGCTGCTGAGGGCGAAAGCTGTGTGTCATGAACCCTCCATAGCTGGCCAGCTGATTGTTGCCCATCTGCATTTTTGGAAAGTAGCACATTAACACTCGGGGAAACAACACAGGCCCCCAACAGCTCTCTCTCCTGCCTGCTATTAAAGGAGGAGTGAAGCTGAACATATTTTTATCCGACCTGTAAAAAGCTCAATTTTTACAGCCTTTGGATCTTTTTATGGGTCATTTGCACACACTGTGGGTGTTCTTGTTTCTTGGTATCTACAGTATCTCTTTATCACCTTCCCTCAATCACTCTGTCTGTTTCTATTTGTCTTTGCTACACCAATTACTGCACCTCTCAAATCCCTTTTGCCAGCCTTCCCTCTCTTAGCTCTGTCTATTCTCCTCCTTCACATTCACTTCAGTCCCATCAACACGTTTTTTTCCAGCCGTTCCTTCCCTCCAGTGTGTTTTCTCACCTATTCTTCACAACACCATCTTTCAGTTTTCTTTCTCTCTTCACTCATCTCTCTATCTGCTATGGTACAACTGTCCCCTTGGTCTTTTTGAGCCTATCATTAGGGTCCATTAAGGTTTTGGCTGTTCCACGGAGAATCATGAAAACACACTGTCACCTTCAGTGGAGAAATTTGGTGGAAGATATTAGGGAAGCGAGAAAATATCAGATGGAAATTGAAATGTGAAAAAAAATCAAACTGCTCTGTTATGACCATTGTGAAGACTTAACAAGAAAGGTGCCTGTGAACTGGCTGATTAAGAAAAAGGATTACAGCAATGTGACAACAGGGTGATAATGCACATTTTGTGTTAAACGTGGCAACATAATGGTGAGGTGCACATTATCATCTGGGAAAGCATGATATTTTGGTCTTTGCGTTTTGGTGTGGCCGTCGCTCCCTACAGATTATGCAACTTAGCGACTGTAAAATATAACTCGTGGATTTCAAACACATGACTGCTTAAGCATTACATTTGTTTCCAGCAGCGCTGAGTCAATGCACAAACAATGCTGTCGAGCTGCACTTGAGTTACAAGCACGCACATAAATAAATAAATAAATTGCATTTGTGCAGTGTACTATGTCTGTAGTATATGTCAGGTTACATGAATCAGTATGTGTGTCTGTGCAAGAGAGAGAGGGAGAAAGAGATCTATCAAAATGACACTTAAAAGCTTGTAGATCCGTGAACTGCTCAGCCAAAGTGGAGCAGAAGTCCCTTAGCTCATGCCTGGCACTCACACATCTATTTTAATTTCGCTGCTCACTGTCAGTCTTGCCTGACTAACATGTGATCAATATAGGCAGACACCCATGTAATTATGATAGATTGGATTTCTCAGAGCATGAAACTTGTGACGTGGGGCAGGGGGATTGTGACATGTTCGGTGTGATGGTAGGTCTGTTCTCATTAGACAGCACATTCTTGTTTCCAGAATGTCTGCGGTTCAGCATGCTCTCCTCCTTCTGAACATCAGATCAGTCACACTAGTCCAGCTGGATAGTCTATGGTCCAATTACAAAATAAGGGCCCAAAAAAATGGGTGCTCTCAGGAAAGATTTAAACGTTCCTGCTCACTTGCATATCATTCCGTCGTGTTTTCAGGTGCAGGTAAACGAGGTAGTGATTTGTGAGTTTATTCCATCCTCTAGAAAGAGAAATGAACAACAAAGCAGAAGGATAAGACAACAACCCAGATTTAGGTACAGTACAGTGTTCACAACCATGTTGTTTAGGATTACCTTACATATTTATCACCTAATGTGAGCTCAGTTGTCTTAGGTCTTGGATGAGAGCATGAGTAAGTGAGTAAGGCTTTCAGACAGAACAGGCTACAGTTGCATCTGAGTTCAGAGCACAATTCAGGGAAAGTCATAGGGGAGAGCAGTAAATTCATATCTTTTTCTCTCATTACCCACAGTAGAGCTGGGCGATATATTTTTTCATATCACGATATGTTTTTTTCATTTCAGGCGATAACGATGTATATCACGATATAAGCCAAATAACTATATTTGTAAGATTTAAATGTGCCGTTGCTCACAAGTAAAATGTGAAATAATTAGCAGCTTGTTTTAATTAAAATATTTATTTCCCATAATAAGTTCAACAGGGTAGATGTACTTAAGGAACATGAGACTTCAGTTTCAGATAAATAAAGGCAAATATTGCAAACTACACAAAAGGTAGCCGCTAAAGCGTTTAAGTTTCAAAACAGAACAAACAAAACAGACTACTAAATTGTCAATTCCACTTAGAAACAAAATATTAATTCTAAAAATAAATCTTAGGTCGTTTTACAGAAGAACAGACAAAATTGACTAACTTTTGTCAATATCAAATAAACTGAGAACTAAAAGGAAATTCTCAATCTCTCCTTGTTGTATAGCTTAGCTTTTCAAACAGTTTTAACAGTGACTTTAGTCTGACAAAAGCCGAATGACGAATTAGCGCTTTCAGTCAGAGATTAAGCATGCACCGCTTTATTGTATTTCCAGACTTGCTTTCGGCACAATTTACAGTGCGCGCTACTCTGTTTTTTGTCAGACTTGAAATAGCCGAAATACCTTCACACTACGGAACTTCTGTGGCCCTTCCATTCGACAAGCTCTCCGGCATTGGAACCATCATCTGTTTTTTCTTCGGTAACCTTCACTCACGCTCTCGGTTGATTTTTCTGTAGTCGGCAAACTCATTTCCTTCATTACCCGGGCTGCACGGCTGCAAAAACAAATACACATGTGCGCCTTGGCGCTTGTGCTGTACGTAACAAGTCACGTGACGTGACTCTGCGGCTGTGATTGGTTCGGCTCTGCGCTACTTAATTTGGATTGGCTGTTCTTTTTTTTTTTTAAGAGGACAAGAGAGATGAGGCCTATCGCAATAGTTTAATTTTTATATGGAGAAAAAGTTATTTCGCAATACATATCGTTATCGTTTTATCGCCCAGCTCTAACCCACAGTAAGATACTTTAATAGATTTGGAGAGCTGTTGGGGAGGAACACATATAGGAGCTATGTTTACACATGATGCCTACCTTTAACAAACTACCTGCCTCTTAAATACACACCTGACATGTCTGCTTGGTCCTGTGGGTATCCTTCATAGCGTGCAAGTTCAATTAATTTGAATTGCTTCAGTTGCTGCATGAGCTTGCTCAGCAGTAGTGACATTATAGCTGAAAGGCCCTTAAGTTATGAAGCCAACAAAAAGTTCTAAAGGCAAAAACTTCCATTTGTGGTTTGATAAAAAAGAAATCCCCAGGAAGCACTCCTGATATTTAGAGTCAGGTTGTTGCGCGGTCTACGCTCAACCTCCAAATGCATGATTCCCCCTTTGTGTATAAGTCTAGACACAAAACAGCAAACTGTTTTAGGTCAGATGGCCCAATCGATACATAGGCGAGTGGTGGGGTTAAAACAACAGAGATGCTGTGACAGATACATTGAAAATACATTGATGGGGTTTTTTTTGCACTGATAAAGTTGTGGAGTTGTAAAGTATTTTGTCTAGTGTCAATTATATCGTCAGTTATATCGTTATCGCAAATTTTCAAATGTATATCGTGATAAATATTTTTGGTCATATCGCCCTGGTCCAGCAGACATTATAGAAGTGTAGATGAGCGGATGTATTTTACTTCAAAACTTTCTCCAGATCATAACCAAATTATTAATAAGGAAAAGAGTTCTAGCTCGAGTATCGCTGTACCACGTTGATGACATCGATGTGGCCTTATATTGAATTCATACAGCTTTATGCAGAGTGTGATATGGAAAGAAAGCAGCTTGAGCTGTGTGGGGAATTTGACATTTTCTGTAGCAGCCCACCTCCACAAAGGCAGAATGTTTTTGTTGTGTAGAGTTTGATAATACAACAAAAAATGCAACATTTCCTATGCTGACAAGCAAACATCACTGAATAATTCAAGCAAAGCATTTGCCAATCAACACACAGTAGCGCCAGTAAAAACATGCAGATTATTTCCTCTGTTTGAGTGGACTCCAGCAGGCACTTTTGATGCTGGGTTGGCACTGAGTGCATTTATCCAGTGAATAACAAGCAAGTCACACTTGTTTAGTTTACAAGAAGTGCAAATCAAATTTCATATGTCAGTCACAAGCGCCCAGTTTAAACAATGTTCAGTACTCAAATAAATTTTCAAACTATGTTAATTTGCGCTGCACGGCTAGTCACTGGTGGCCCAAATCAAGTGAGAACTTCACAAATTAATTTGCCCTGGCTGCTGTAGAAGTTACAGATTTTGGTAATTATAGTAATTAGAATAGAGTTAGAGGTTTTACGTTTACAAAAATTATTTTAACCGGACCTAAAAAAAAACTAAAAAAAACTAGTTTGCCCAATGAAATGCAGAATAACTTTTTGGTAGTCTTAATAAAATAACACAGTGGAGAGGAATGAATGTTATTGTTAGATAAAAACTCAAATTACTGCCTTGCCAATGTTCACCAAGCTGTCATGCTTCAGATTTTGAGTCTGTCCATATTCATCTAATTTATGTAGTGAAAAATTTCTTGCAAGCTTACCTTCTTTTCCCGAGTTATGGAGTTCAAAACAATCCAGAAAGTATTTTTTCACAACATTTTACTGCCGAATACTGAGTTATAAAAGTGGCCTTAATCTAATTTTCCTGATGTATTAATGTTAAAATAAATTATTGGAGTTTCCTTGTCTTTAGCGCACGACATCTATCCTTGTTAACAATTCATAGCTAGATAGATTTCACATTTAAAGTTATTTTATGTTTTTATTGTCATGCCTGTCACTGTTGTACTGTAATTGTTTTCTACTGCTTTTGCTCTGGTAGTACTGAAGCGACAGTCTACTGTAGAACTGGCCAACATGAAAGCAACCATATTTTTTAAAGATGCAAAGAAACGTGAATTTCGTGCCGAGTGCCTGTGTAGCACTCATCTGTGAGGAGGCAAACGTATTCATGTGTAGTTTTAGTTTTAAAAGAATATGAAAAAGCATGTCGCTGAGCTATCTCTGTCTACATGATTTTGTTTCCTATCACTGATATGTAGTGGGAGGCAATTCTTTTCATACAAATGTTCCTGACAGGAGAAAGTATAAAGCAGTACAGTAAGGATAATTCCTCAGACTGTCAATTTTTTTCACCCAATTTGTTCTCGTTCAAGCTGAGATAAGTCTCTTAAGATTTTTTCCCCTTCACACAGTCCAGATATTGAGAAGTATAATAACTGCATTTAAAGAAAAGTAAGGATGTGCTCAAAAGTAAGGCCATGAATCATTGTTTTTATTTATCAGTTAACATAATATAATATATGTGTAAAACCTTTGCGTAACACTGTTTATTTCTAAAGCATTTCTTCAATTTTCTTGAAGTGGACTGTGGTAAAAAAAACATGTAATATGTATCCATATTGCTTCAGGCTTTTTCTGTGGAAAAACGTGGATCTTTATCACATCATCCTTCAAATGTCACAGTTTATTTTGTTGCCGTGTGTGCTACATAAGTGCCCCCTAGCACAACCATACATTTCGCGAGTATATACTTCCCTTTGTCCTTATTAAGCAGTTGTTGTTTTAGAAAAGCTGCAAAGTTCACAAGAGTGGATACGGGAGGTTATGGGAAAGGGTGAAAAAGAGATTCAAATACTCATCATGAGTACGGGAGGGCGAGGAGAGCTGAGCTGAGGTGATGCGTCAGCTATGCTGCCAGACAGTGAAGGTTCACCTCAGCACCCCGCTAAGAGGGTGTTGGGCACAGGTAGAGAAGCTTGCTGTTCCCCTGTCTGACTCTGTCACAGCCTCCCTATGGGAATCTGCCATGTGTCAGCAACCTTAATTACTACACCTCATCTCCTCAAAGATTAATGATGCCTCTCTTCTCCCAATATTTATCATCTTATCCGCTCATTTACATTCTGCTGTGCGCGTACTGTATGTTTGTGGGCCAGTAGTTGTAAATGCGTGCCATTTCGCACAACAGTGATATGCGTAAACTCGATTTTGTTTTAATGTAGTTGTGATTGTCTGCTAAGATTATTTGTGTGTATATGCAGTAAAATTAAGTGAAATGTCTTGAAGATGGAGCATGCTGTTAAACTCATTTGTTTTCTTAATTACCTGCCGTGCCCCAAAGCTCCAGTTTGCTTCAGTGCTTAGGTCCTGCCTGGTGAGGCTTTGTTTCAGCTTTTGTTAGTATTATTCCTTGTTTTATTATTAGTCTTTCTGTTTCATGCTGCTTGACATTTGTGTTTGAGTGTCAAATCTGTCTCTCAAATGTGTGCCAGTATATACATGTTTAAAGACGCTGTTTTGTGTATTGTCGAGTCTTGGGGGTAGATGACGTGCGTGTGCGTGTGTGTGTCAGCTACAAATAATAATGCATGCTGTTAACTTCTAGATATCCCCAGTGCAACAGCTCAAACTGGAGCAAGCATTCACAAACCATTTTTAGAAAGAGAGACCAACAGAAAAGAACAAGGCATAATGTCTAAAAGGTCAAAGGGGTGTCTCTGTCTCTATTCACTCCTGCTTGCTTTATGTAATATTTATGTTGTGGCTTCCCTAGCCTCTCCCTGTCTAATCCACATACCATGACCAACCAGCCAGATCCACCCATGTTGCTTAAATGCCAGTAAACTACAACCTAGTCTGGGGACACTGCTCTGTTGTGTAATTGTTCAGTTTAAAGGGGATCGAAAGCTGGCTTTCCTTGTCTTGGTTACCTTTATACGGCTATCTGAATGTAGAATGTCGGTCAATCGCCTAGTGGTGCATTTTCATTTAAATAATTGTTCAGATACCATTTACCGTGAAAATAAGCCCTGATTATCATGCATAACTGCAGTTTTATCATTGAATTCCCCCTTTCTCCTCAAGTCAGCAAGTGCTCATTTTTTTCTGAATGATGTCACAAATATAAACAAAATGTGAAAATAGCTGGGCAAGATGCTGCCAGCCAAATCACAGTTATTAATATCAATTTATTCCCAACCTCTCGTCTTTCCTACAGTTTCTGCATAATCAAGCTGTCATCAGGCAGAAATATTGAGATGGGGAGGAAGGGGGTGGAGGGTATAAAGGGAAAGGGAAAAAGGGAGATAAACATAGCTGAAACCTCAGGGAAAATGTATTTCTCTTTAAATTGCTCTGCAAAGTAACTGAGTGCAACACTGTATGGAGTTTGGGAAGTATTTGTGCTGAGTTGGTATATGTGAAGGCGCGTAAAAATAATCTTAAGGTATGTGTATACATAATGATAACAGGCACATTTTATAGATTTATAGATTAAGGTGGTCAGTATGTTTGATAATACTGAGAAAAGCTTAAAATTTCGCTAAGGCAGAAAATGCAAATGTCCCTGCTGTCAAAGATGACAGTTGTGTATTGTGCTTTTTAATAATTCTTATCTCTGATTATCTAAAGCACTAACTGAGAAGGATCAGTGTGTTAATTGATTGAAGAGTCGCTAATTTACATGATAATGTGGCGGAAAAAAATACAACCCCGTGTGACAGATGACGGATGATGATAGGCAACTTAATTGCTGGGTAATTAAAGGAAGCAGCAACATTTTGGGTGACGCCGTAGCTGGATTCGTATCTCTTCTCCCATGATTAAGCCCCAGATTATGTTTCTGGATGGTCATTTGAGTACTGTTTTCCAGCTTTTTGCACATCCTTTGGATGTCTTACGACAAAGGGTAGTGGCATATGTGTTAGCGCAGCACAAAGCTCGGTGATCTTATTTTTTAATTTATAATCACAAAGCTTGTAGAGTTTGAATGTGCAATATTCAAGATATACAAAGACTTCAAAGTTAAAGATGTATGAAAATTGTTATCGCTATGTCAGTCTGAGACAGCAAGCATATGCAGGTGCAGGTGTAAAAAAATTGTCATTTCTTTTGGGATTTAGATTTATCACTTATTTACTGAGGCATAGATTAAAGATGTGCATTAAAACAAATCATTGAAAATGGCAACTGCTCTTTACAAAGTCACTAGGTGATGTAGAAAATTTTCAGCTGCCTTATTTTGGGCCCAAGAGGTATTTACTGTGCTGCAGCCTACTTAAAAACCATAAAATCCGATCTTCACCCTAATCATAATACAAGAGAGAGTGATGTAATTACTTGAAAAATTTATTCAAAAAACATAAACAACACAGGCTGTTGGCTATAAATTGCTAATGCTAACCAGACATATGCAATGTGTGACCCACCTGCCGCTGCTGAGACGAAAACTTCCACACAAAGCAGTGTATTTAGGTCGGAGTAATATCACAATCTAACCACCTTCTTTAGCAGCTTTACTTCACTTTAAAAAAAAATAAAAAATAGACATTTATATAAATATATGGTGAGTAATTTCAAAATACATTTCTGTCATACCTTCAGAGCCCACCAGGGCGTCCCTTGTGGTCACTTTGCTCAACTCAAGAACACAAAGACAACAGTTATGCTTTATTTGAAGTGTCTTTAAAAGAATGTGCCACTAGTCTTTTCCACAGAATGATGTCTTATGAGTTTAGGTAATAAGTTTCAGATAAACTTGATTGAACATTCCCAGCTTAACTAGAGACAACAGCACCTTAGACCGGCGCATCAGTCGCTGGTGCAGTGCTACACAGCCATCACTGTCTTATATATTAAGTCCAAGATATGGTGTGAGATTCTTTTGGCTGTTGATATGGCTATTCACCAAATTTTCACCAAGTGCACACATCCTATAGTTTGATATTGTAAACTTACAACATCCAATAGGAACAGTCTTACTGGCTGAAATAGTCTTATTTGCCTGTGATCGTACTTAATGAATGATGTGTTCAGTGGTAATGGGCTATAATATGGTGCTTTCTAATGATCCAGGTGATGCCCTGATGTTGACACTAAACATGTTGTCAGTTATTATACGATATAGTTCTGATGGAAACTATTATCTGTCATCAAAAAAAACCAAAATAAGTACATGGCACTCATTATTATTTTTGAATAATATTTCTTCTCTTTAATTGTTTTTTTTGCCACTGCTTTGGATTTGGAAGTGTTACCTCTATAGCAATTAATTTTGAAGTGTTTCTACATGAAACAGCAAAATAAATGAAACTGGAACAAAGCACAGTTGTGAATTACATCTATTGTAGCCTTAATTGCAGCTATTTAAAAATCATAATAATGTGGTTAATTGATTGTAGAAACATAATCCTTGTTTAGCCATTGGAATTCTTGTGTCGAGATATTATTTGCCAGTTTTTCTTTAAATTGACTGCCACCATATATCCTCGCAAGACACTTTAAATCAAGTGCATGAGTACTTAAAAATACAATCTTGGGCTCATGGTTTTTTTTAGTATGGTGCAGTGGTATATTATGGTTCCAATATTCTTATGGAAACACATAGCCATTTCCAACTAACCTTGGGCGGAGAAGGGGCTGAGGAGGGAAAGGCAGTAGCAAATAGGAGTATTAATCACAAGACAACCCCCCCTCCACACACACACGCACACACACACACACACAAGTATCTAACAGGAGGCAGGAGCCACATATATGGAACACCCAGCCAGAGAGAACCAATCATTCTCCGAAAGGCAATGAGATCCCTGATGAGCAGCATCAATAGTAATCATAGAATTTGCCATGATGGTGATGGATTTTTATGCCTTTTTGCCCTCATTACCGGCCAGTCTGATAGCTTAGCTAAGCTCATATTAACTTAGCTAAACTCAAAAATAGTAACACAAGTAAGCTACAGCATATGTAAAACAGAGTTTGGTAATAGAGTGAGTGGTAAATAGAATGTTAAACAAGATTTATTTATGTTTTAACTTGGAAAAAACACCATTATTATCATTACAGTATTGTTATCTGGTGTTATTTTACTGTAACCAATCGTTCCTCATATCTGTGGTTGGGAATGACTGGAAAGTACAAAAACTTGGCTTTGTGTCTGCAGTTTTTGTAGTGCATTGCACTTTACACCTCTCAAACTTGGTAAATTCCCCTTAGCTACAAACATAAAGTTGATTTAATTTGAACTGAGTGGGCTGTTTCACTGTCAACATGCAACCTTTCTTCAGTCCAAATCTGCTCTGAAGGTACATTGACAAGAAATATCTAACTTCGACTTTCTTGTGAAGTTAATGTTGGACTCAAATTACAGTGCAGTAGCAGCTAGCCTGAAGGGAAAACTTAAAGTAGTTTAATTTGCCATTTATACTGTATAGGGAAAACTGAGAGAAGAAATCCAGCATGAAAAATGCTGAGGAGTTCTTGCCTGCTATTAGTCCATTAGATACCATTTGTCTGAACCTTTGAAATACAGGCCAATCGTTGATTTAATTTCTAATTGACAAAGTAAAATTAGATTTTTCCAACTTGATTACATGCCAGTAAATCATTCAGCCCTGCCTGTTGAGGAGGAGGAAAAAGGGGGATGAGAGTACCGATTCTTTGTTCTGTTTTGGTAAATTGAAGTATATCGACCTCTGTAGTTCTTGAAAAACTACCAATTTAATTTTGGATTTAATTATTTTTTTTAAAGTGTTAACGTGTTAAATAGAATAATCAACGAATAAAAATTTTGTCATTTTTAGGCAAGTATCTATCTATTCTGTATCTATCTTGTTTCCTTATTTGAACAGCATTACAGAAATAGTGACATGAAGTTGGTGAGGGTATGCGAGGATGATGGAAAGGAGCAGCAGCAGTGCAAGAAGACCTTTAGCAGGTCACAGAAGATTAGAAAGGATATTTGAAGGTTAAGCTGAACTGAACTCTGCACCAGTGTTTTTATGAGCACAGAGTTAAGTAACTGTTTTGTTATTTCCACAAAATACAACGATTTTGTTGCAGTATTAAACTGTTTGGTCATTTGGTTACTTTTTTTGGCCACATTATGTGTACAGATTCAATTTTACATGCTGAATGTGAAGCACCTGAGACCATGCTTTGGCTCTTCCCATGCTGAGTGGAAGTTTGCCTACACATATGGAGCTCATGGGCTACGTCTAAACAAGCATATGGTTTTACCATCTTAGCAACATAGATGTTTTTAGTCTTCAAAGTAGTTTATGTCAGTCTTCATTCTGAGGTCATGGGTGCGCATGCACCATGACACAGTTGGTTTGTCGTGCATAGCACACAAAATGCATAATTAGAGTCATTAGTTGTAAACATGAGGTAATCGTTAGCAGTGGACATATTTTTAGACTCTAATTAAATGCTTTTCATGTCAAAAGAGCACAGCTTGATGAGTAAGATACATTCTAGTAGCGCTTTTTCATTTTTACATGCTAATTATTACTTTTTAGGTTCTTCTTATAATGAGATGTAATGTACATATGCTGAAGTCTTGGTCAGACCTTGTTGGTCCAAGAATTTGTGAAAAAGTGAAATTCCATTGGGAATCTAAACCCAGACAAAATTTCTATCTCTTGTCTTAGGCTGTGGTCTTTTCATGGTAAAATTGTATTCTTTTTCATTATTGCATATTTAGGAACAGCTAGTAAAAATAAATTAACGGTGAAAATGTTTAAACATTTGGATTTGGAGCCGGAGAGAGCGAGAGGAAGAGTTTATTAGGTTGGTTGTTATAGACTCGCTTGCTGTTGTTTCCAAGGGAACAGCTATGCTGTGTGTGGAGGTTGCTGTAACCTCTGAATTCTCAAGCATTACTTTCGGCTATGGGCTGAAATTGGCTGGGATATAACAGGATAACATCTAATCTCTTCAATTAGATCCACCAGGAGGCTTCCCACTGTGTGTCTGTGTATTAGCTTGCATGCCTTTGTGCATGTGTGGGTGTGTGCGTGTACGTGTGTGTGTGTGTGTCCGTGTGTCCATATGTGCAAACACATACAGTATGTGTGAATATGTGTATCAATCTGCTCTTACACAATAAGCCAAAAAAAAAGAAAAATCAAATTTGTCATAGACATTGTTTGTCCATCATAGCCATATGTATCATCCACTAATTGCAATGCATCACAGAGCAGAATACCAGCAAAGAAAATCTATGGTGTGCTGGGAAAATGATTCTTTACATGAATGGTTCTCTCTGTGTCCAATATATAAGCTTTTAATGTCCTTTTCTCACACTCTTCAGTAGCCATCTAAGTACATACTTAATACTCTTTCCTTTAGCATATATAATATATAATTATCTATGCTCAGCACTCCTCAAAGAGCTGCACTTCAACCAATATTCAGTTATAGCCTCCTCTATCCTCTCTCCCATCTGTGCTCGGGGCAGAAAATATGTTCCTCTCATCTCTCGTAAGGCATAATTTTCTCTTTCTCACTTACTTTCTTTCTATCTCCCATTCTCTCTGCCCCCCTGCACTCGTTTCTTGCAACACTGGGTGCTTTTTTTTGCATTAAGCAATTGCATCTTAACCACTGTAAAACGATTACAGTGTAAGAAGTGAAATATTGAACACAGAAGCCTATAGATCAACTTAAAGCTGGTGTATATCTATATCTATATCTATATATATCTATATATATGTTTATGCAATCTTGTATCTTAATGTTAATTATGTCATTATTATCATTACCTAGGTAAATATTAGCACATGGGGGTAAATTTCTTAAGGTGTGGGCTCATTATTAACATATTTGGGGTGCACTCTTTATTATTATTTCTTTATTATTTATTACATAAATAAGGAAAATAAGAAACAATTAGAAGATAAATTTGAAACTAAAATGTCAATGATGTTTGTATCACAATCTATCAGAATTTTCTAGGTTGCTGCCTGCAAAACAACAAGTGTGACCTTGACCTTGAACTCAAGGTGGGCAAAGACTCATTAGGTATGTGTAAGTTTGACTACTTTGTCCAGTACTGCAGGGATGGCAGTGATTTTAGAAAATTATGGAGACACAGAAGGACAACAGAAAACTTGCAGCAGCCTAAGTTCATCTGTCTTTTGGCCAGATAAGATAAAAATCATAAAAAAACAAACAGTAGTGGGAGATAGATGAACAGGTTACAAGAATTTGTCCACTTCTTCAACCTCTGTAGGCATACCTATTCAGAATAGATCAATAAATGTCTAGTCTAGTCTTAAAATTGCCATTTGTTTGCCAGTGAACCATTCCTTTCCTTAGGTGTGCACAGCAAGAGTTTAGCTTCATTTTGGAGCTCACAAGTTCAAACAGGGTGAGCTCTAGATTCTGCCTCTATTAAATATATATATCTTTACTTTTGTGTGCTTTTCCAGCGATTTTTTTTTTCTCCGTGTCTATACTGAGTCATGGCACTGCAGACCTGCAGGACTACTTGGATTACCACTCGGTGCTCTCACCTGTTTGGGTAGAATATGAAAAAGTTTGAACTTTGAAACTGGAGCTTTACAGTAAAAGTGAAACTTTTCTTTCAAGTGTAAGAAAAATCAAACTCACAACGTAATTGGTGATAAAAAATTTATACAAGCTGCCCCACCCCGAGAAGGTCAAGCTCCTGTGCACCTCCTTTCTTCCTAATCCTTACACAGACTGCCTCCTCTTGCAGAAATCTCTTAGTGAAAAATTTCAATCAAAGATTATTTTAAAAAAAGACATTAATACTCTTACCTTTTATATATCTTTTTTTTTCCCTTTCATTTTGACTTGCTTATTGTTTGGACAAGCACCCTGCTTTGCGCCAGTGGAGAAGTTACTGTCTCACCACACCATGAAACCACCTAATGTTAGAAAATGATGACAAATGGTGTAGTTAGAAAGGCTTAGGCTCTTCAGTTACTAAACTGCCTACAGTTTGCTAGCTAGCCATGCCTTCCTCTTGTTATCTGTCCTTAATGCAAACATTCGTAAAACAGCTCAGGCTTATATTTAAATTTCCCAAGAATTATTAGCTGAAGAAGAGGTGGATTAATTTTGCGAAGATCCACATTGTTGGAGAGCTTAAGCTCACCGTCAACAACCTCCTCAGCTGTGACCATTTTACTCCTTAAAGTTGAAAAAGAACCTTTATTAGAGAAGGCTCATGAACAATGTACTTACTTCTCTTTTCCTACTGAGAATGCTTTTTATCCTTTAAAGATTTGTTGTATATCGTTAACATAAAATTAAACAACAATTTTTAAATGTGGTGCTAAAATTACCATATCAGCCTGGCAACAGCAAAGTGAAAAAGATATTCAGTATCTAATATCAATATGCCCCTCCATCCCTGGTCCCTTTGCCCACTTAAGCAGCCCATTTTAGCTAGCATGAGGGCTGTCAGTCATCACCCTCACACCTCTTGCATTTTATCACATTTCTAAAACCTCCTAATATAAATCTTGCTGACTTATTTACTTATTTTAAACATTCTAACAGATTTTCTTCTGTGGTGCGAGAAACTTGGAGTACATATTTATTACTGTTTTTCTATACTGTCAAACTCTCAGTAGGCAGAATCTATTGGTTTTCTCCCCATCGCTGGATCTGGATTGCAAAAAAGTCCAACGTTCAGATCACAGATAGTGAGTCCAGCATACCTACACAAAAAAACAAACAAATAAAAACATATTATACTATTTAATGGCACAGATGTCATTAGCTATTAAAAATAAGAATCCTAACACAGATCCATTTGTTCTGATAAATATAGATTAAGGGTTTCAACATGTTCAAAGAGAATGGCTCTTCAGGGAGCATGTCATACAGTCAGCTATGTGAAGTATGTTATCAGCTTTGAAATATTCATAAATATCTGTATTTGTGATAGTCTTTAGCTATTAGAGCTCCTTGCTTTTCCTCTATGATGCTGTTAAAGTCATAATTTTTTTTAACCAAGTAAAGCTCTTAACAAAAAGGGATTTTTTTTTTATTGTGTTCTGGTTCAAAATCATTAGCCATTTGCATTACTGGATTGATGAGCTTTTCTTGGAAAATATACACTTAGTGTTTTTTGTCACATGAATCTCACATTAATCCAGAATACCCCGCAAAAAAGGGAGCAGCTTCGGAAAATTTCCAAGTGATCTTGTTGAAATGTTCTACTTATCCACAGGGAGCCAAGTAATTTCAAAATGCTGCAATTTGAGTAAAAGCTAAAACAGTGTTCCAGCAAGAAAAGGGCACTGGTAACACACTTTCTCTTAAAAAGATAAATAAATAAGTAAATTTTTAAAACAGGCAATAACTGTAAGGAAGAAAAAAGCACACTAGATTGTTTTAATTATTCAATTTTACTTACAAGAGAATGCCTCAAAAGGTCAATAGAAGAAATGCTCTGGGAAAAAAATAATGCTGAAGGAAAATAACTATAACGTTCAAAGTAGTCACGTAGGAAAATTAACCTGTGTAAAATTTACCTGAGTACAACTAAATGTGAGAAAAGGATAGTAGATGTAAAATTACGATATTTTATATGATAAAAAGAGAAACATTGTAGGGAATTTCTCACAAATAAGAAATGTTCACCAATCTGCAAAAAACTGTCTATAAATACAATTTTAGAATAATGTTCCTCAGTGTAAAGACTGAATGTGAAGACTCATCTTCTACAGTACACAAAATCGAGAAAAAAAACTCAGTGAATGGAGAAATCTCAAGATACAAGTTCACAAGAGACAAGGTAGAAAATGAGACAAAGCTTTTTTGGCATGGACTGAGACAATGTGGTCAAACAAATTGAAATGTCAAATTATTTTTGGAAAATATGGATTGTGTGTCCTCGTAAGTAAAGAAGCCAGGAACCATCTGATGGTATGGGGGTGTATTAGTGCCTATTAAATTAACAGCTTGCACATTTGGAAAGGCACCAATCAGTGCCGAAAGGTATATAAGGTTTTAGAGCAGATATTACAACAGCATAGCTTCATATTAAAAAAAGAGTCGTACTGAACTGGCCTGCCTGCATTCCAGACTTTTAACACTTGAAAACATTTGGAGCACCATGAAGTGAAAATGAAAAGAAAAGAAATCTCCTATATCAGACTGGAATGGGAACATTTCTCTCTCAAAATTCCAGCAACTGTGCCACCATCAAATTCAAAATTAGAGAATATTTTTCTTAAAATGGTGCATGCAAAGTAGATGACATTGGAACAGAGAGGCACTTGATTGCACTTGATTAATGTAGCACTATCCACCAACCATGATGCTTAGTCTGTGGCACTAACAGAATAAGTGCATTGGTGCTAGCTAAATGTTTTGCTTCTGTGTAAATACAGTTGGTGGCAGAGAAAGAGAGTCTGAGGAATTGTTGTGTATTGTTAACTTGTTGGACTTTCCTCCCTTAACCTATAGTCAATGACAAAAAGAAAATTACTTGAAGAGCAACACCTCTATCATATGATTTTTTCTTTTTTTGCAATTTGCCTGACAACAGCAGTTTTTTCCACACTTATTTGAAGCACAAACAAATGACACTGACACAGAATCCTCTTGTGAATTGGCAGGTCTATCACATGCATTTGCATGATACTACTAAGAATATGTCATGGTACACTGTGGGATAATATCACACCTTTTCCTGGTGGGAATCTCACCACCAAGCACTTTAGGATGAACAATAAATTCCCTTGTATTCTGTAGACAGACGTTTGCAGCCATTGCCTACAACAGATTACAAATGTGTACTATATTTGTGTTGTAGAATTACTAAAAAATAAAATTGGGACAAAATTCAGATCATGACAAAAAATCTAGCAACGTTAAATAATCAGGCAGCTAAAGCAAAATAAAGCAAATACTCAATTACTCAAGTTTTCAACTTACAGGTGACTCATTCATCAGTAATCATTAAAGACCTCCTAGAATATTTTATGAAATTAATTTCAAAAGAAAGGTCAGTAAGTTGGATTTTTATTAGTTTTGCCTGTTCTCAGATGTGAAAACACTGGTTGCTGCAGTATTTCATCATTGGCACGGGTAGCATTAAGCTACATTTAAGCAGCCACTTCAGAAAGATGCAATAAGGCAATTTAGATACTCTTAGATACTGCTTATACTGGTGTAAAACCAATATAAGACAGGTGTATTTACACAAATGATCAAACTATATTATAAAAGCTGTTATTGTGTAAATGAAAACAGTTGAAACCTTCAAAGTTTATTGTGCTTTGAGTAAAATTTCTTCAGAAAATATACCTCGATTTCTTGAATGAGAGTCCATTGTTGCCTATTTAAATCATTGCCCGGAAAATAAATAAGAGCTCAAACTCGCGACTAAAAAAAATGACATATATATATATATATATAAATGCAATCTGAAGAGGAAGGCAAGTGAAGAAAAAATGACAGCAGTTGTCAGGGATGGTTAAAGATGCAGTTTGAAAAAAAAAATCAGCACATAGAGGAAAATCCTAGATAATTAGCAAAACTGAAATCCCTTGCCGGAGAGATTTTTTTTATTTTTTTTTCACAGAAATAAATGGCCAGCATTACAAAATGACAGACTAAGCTGTCCGTATTAAAAACTGAGGCAGCCTGTCTAGTGTAGCAGTCATTAGGTTTTTGAGCAAGACAGATCTTCTATCTATGCAAAGAAAAAGTCAATCTGGCAATATTCTGTATTCTGTGAGCGAAATGAATTTATGTGTGGATACTTCTTTGCAATCGCAAAATTGTAAAATCTGATTAAAGATATACACAAGAGACATAACTGCCCCACTATCTAATTGAAGAATATGGTGAGAACAGAGTGGAAGAAAAATGAGAGTTGTCACTCACCTCATAGCTCGGCTAGCATGACATTATTCTCTTTCAGAATCACATGTCTTAACAGATGAGCTTCACTGGTCTTGCATTTAGAATATTTAATGTGTTTTGGAAATATTTTCATGCTTGTTTGTTTTTTAATGCTGCTTTTAATGAGAGAAAAACAAAAAACATCACAGATTATTTTTTCCATTATTCCCTTAAAGGAATTGCCCGCTATTCCTGTAAAGCCATGTGACCTTTAAGTGTAAGCTAATCTCTGGGTGCTGGCCTTTAATCCACTGACACTTTTTATTCTTTATTCAATCTCTCTATTCAACACTTAAGAGTCCCACACTAGTCTTTATCCAACAAATATTACATGTCAGTGCTCACTCTCTTATTCGTCCTCACTTTCTCTCTCAAGTCTCATCAGTAAAGCACGTGTGTCATACAGCAAAAACAGAAGCTTGTATCCAGAGGCTTTTTCCCAAATTGATTTAGGAGTAGCGGTACGTATCTGTGGAAGCCCAGGATGACTAAATGAGGACTATATATATATGGATTTTTTACATACACTTGTAGAGCTATGAAAAAAGTCAAAAATCAATTTAAAAATTACATGGTAGCTGTGAGATTACGATGGGAGCGATAAGTAGGAGAGCTTTTGGATCAACATGCTACAGCATGTAGATGCTCGCACACTGGGAGAGCTACAGCGAGGCCAGGAGAGCTGTTCACATAGACGGTCTACTGCATTATTAAAAATAGCTGTACTATAACTGTGTGCATGTTTGTCTGTGTGTCTGGAGATCAGGTGCATGAGCAGAGTCTTGTGTGAGTGTCGGACTGTAAAACAGCTGTCTGAGACAGTGACTCTGACAAAGATGGATGAGATGGCTACACGAGGAGCTGTCCACCAGGGCAGAGTAGACATTGCCCTAAAGGACGAAAATACCAAACACGTACACATATATTTATTATGTCTCTCTTTTTTTTCCTCTTACACATAGACCAAAATTGTGTGTGTCCAAAAAGAAAGCCGTGAATTGCCTCTGTATTAGTATTTTGCTGAACTGGCAACTACAAAGAATGGCTGCTCTGAAATCAGATAAATGTGAAAATACGAATGTCATGCTTGTCCGTGCCAGCTGACACCAGACCAGACCAGACATACACACACACATAGTCAGACTTACATGCTCTATTTCCTGACAGATAACATATTCATTGGATTTTTTTTTCTTTTCCATCGTCAACATGGTGTCACTCAGTGGTCATCAGTTGGAAGAAATTGTACACAAACACGCACACACAAACAGAAATATACAGAAACACATACATAGATTTAAGAATGACATACTAATTAACAAACCAACATTTCTGTGTCAACATTTTTATTTTTTATTTTTTTTGGACAGGTATGAAGAGTGAACGAATGATGACGAATGCTCCTCATAGTCCACTATCCCAGCTTTGGTATTTTTTCTTTTAGTTTTGGAGGGTGGGATGTTTGAGTGTTAGTAGACAGTTAAATGGATAAAAGGAGTCAGAAACAGAGACAGAGAGAACAAACGTTAAGAATAAGGCCAGTACCACTTGCACACAGTCTTCTTCAACGCAGTCGCAGCCTTGCAAGCACATACAAACACAAAGAAAGAGAGAAGAGCTGTCTCTTGTCAGTGCCAGTCACTTAGTCACAGTGCCATGGACAGCCACCTTGTACAGAGTAGTTTTTTTATGGAGAGAAGAGAAAGACAGAAAAGCAGCTAAAGGCTAGAAAGAGATAGAGAGATAGAGGATTAAAAAGCAAAACGCATGGTAACAATGAAAAAATACCACCAGATGAAACAGAAATAAATACTCAGGCGTGAAAATGTTTATTTGCTCTTCAATGAAAGGTTAAATGCAGGAGAGGCCTCTGGAGAGCCTGAACTTGTCCAGCTGTGTTTACATGAGCATTTTCCCACAGCTTTTTTTATTTATTTAGTTTTTCTTTGTTGCCTACTTCAGACCCAGCCAACACACTCAGACAAAAACTGGCTCATCCCAAGGACAAAACTCCCAAACACAAACTAAACAATGTATTGTATACTGTGGCACAATGTAGAAGAGCCACCTCGACAGGACAAGACTCAGCTGTACTTCTGCATCTAAAGGTCAAAGGTCACTCTTTTGAGGATGTCAGTGTTCACATTTTTGACAGAGAAGACAGACTGTTTGAAAGAGAAGTGAAAGAAGCCATCTATGTCCACTGTGAACTGCCAGTTTTTAACGCCCACTCACATCTTGCATCAGTTGATCTTAATAAGTCACACGATAGGCAAGGTCTCACAATGGCTTCACCCAAAACCTCTGCTGATAATGACCCACTCCTTTTTTCACACCTTGTCTCATGTGATGAAGCACAAGATCAACGGTGGGTTAACGACCCTCTAAAGGGGCAACTCCCACTAGGGCTTAAATACCTGGGACTGTCCAACATTTGGTCTGAGAACTGAAGAAGCTTCTCACATGTGAAACATCTTCAAGAAACTTGAAGAAGTTTAGTTGCTTTTCTTTCCAAGCTCCTTAGATCTTCAGTTACTAAACTCCAAAGAATGTTCTGTACAAAATGCTGACTAATTTAATTATATATAAATTGCCTGTGTAATTTGGGTACATAAGTGCAGTGTAAAATGTTAAATTTAACAGAAATAGTAATGGAATTTACTTGATTGGTATACATTCTGTTTAAACCGAGCCCGAGCATATTTTCCTTAAAGATTAAGTATTTAAATAAATAAACCTTAGATTTTATACATTTCCATTTCATTTTACTCAGAATGATCGGTTCATGTTTACTGAGGGTGAAAAATCATTTGAGTGTAGAAACATTCTGGGAGGATGTGCACTGATTAACACCTATTCTGTACATCTTCTGTGGGATGTGTTACTTTCCTTCAGTGGCCACGGATTTACACATTTAATCCCATTAACGGCAAATTGTGTAGGTATTTAATTTCTACCAGCCATTTCCCAAAGCCTACCTCCACCTGAGACAGCCTTGTGTTCCAATTTATTCCGCTGGAGTTTGAAAATCAGCACAGAGTGACTTAAAATACTAAATGATACTGATTGGTTTTCATCCCAAAAAGGAATTCTGAGCCAGGCTTGAAGTTGTTATCACTGTCTGTCTGCTAGCCCTCTACGAAAAAGAGAAGTGAAGAGATCAACAAAAGAGAACTTTTTAACGTTTTAAAATTTGCAATATTTCTCTTATGGGGTCAATAAATCCACTTAATTCCTGTTTGAAAGTTTTAGCTGGTATTTGGTGATACAACTGCAAGTTTTTTAAGCAATTGGCCAAAAAGAAAAAGAGAAGAAATTGCTATGACAAGGTCATTTTAAAATTTCTCTACTTCTGAAACTAAAATGGTGATACTCAAAGGCGTATGCCATGTCATATCACCTGCAATAATAGTGATATAAACTTTTACATGATATAAAATGTTCATATTGCAGTGTAATTGCTATACCAGCGCCATGCATTTACATTCCCTAGTAAGGAGCAACAATTTCAGCCCAGGCATGTCTGAGAGCAAGAGCCGCAGATCAGCCTCCAATAACAATTTAGTACCTAAAAAGGAAGATACTTCAACATCATCCAGCAAAGTACAGTACTTGCAAAATATGCAAGCAGATTGTTCCCGCTAAAGGTGGCAACAACACACTTGTTTACCACTTGAGACACAACAGACCATCGAGGACAAGCAGGCTATGAAGAAGGCGATACTAGCAGCTGGTGATGTGCTACCAAATGTAAATAAATGACTCAAACAAACATGGCTGAGGTACTCAATAGCTGCACTCCATATGACAGGAAGAGCTGGTTCAATCCGCTGGTTAAGAATCCACAATGCAACATCCCAGGTAGAATCATTTTCAGTTTCAATATGTGCCACAGCTGAAGAAGTACAAGGTTATGTTACTTTAGTTATTGTTAAACTAAAGTATGATCGGCACGTATTTTAAACTTAGATTGTCCAGGGAAAACACTACCTAGGTTAATTTTCTGCTTACATTTGACTTATGCTGCGTCACTGTGTATAATGCGATGTCAATCCCATTGCACTATAATGCTGCTGTTGCTGCTGGCACCTTGTTTCAATAGATTCACACCTTAAATTAGGAAGTGTGTCATCAGTGATGGTAGCTCATTGGAAAGGAACAATGGAAAATACCATACATCTGCTTACACCTTTAAATCTGATGCCTGTGATCTGTAAATACAATAAAAGATTCAGTATTTTTCCCTATATCAATAGCAATAAAATCTTGATATTAACCAGTAATAGATGCTTGCATGGAAGCAGCCGTTCCAACTGCAAATAGTCCTTCCATCCTTCCAAGTTTGAAGTTGATCTTGTACTCTGTATTAAGAAAGTCTTTTTTTAGACACTGACAGGGTTGCAGTGCCTCTGACTCATTGAGGGAAGAATGTTTTCATTCCATTATATGCATCCTGCCTAGCTTTGGTTAGCTATTCAACTCTCACGGTCAGTAGAGAATATCAATGGTTGCCACTACATTTTATACATTAAGTTCAGTTGGTCTTCAGTGATTGAAACCCAGTAGCTACAGTAAATGATTATTCCTGAACTCTGGTCTTTATTTAAGATGAAATATTGCTTTACCACTAGTGCAGCAGTTTCATGTAGTCTGGAAAGGCAAGTCAAAACACTGATACCATTCTGTAGCTTCAAGGACATTTCGACATCAGCTTAAACTAGTCTATTTTTTCCATTTTTATTTTTTCTTTATAATGGGGAAAAAGTATTTTTCTGCAAACTTTGTAAAAAAGACAAAAACAAAAAAACCCATCATAATATTATAATGAAAATAAAACCAGTGCCATTGCAGTGCTGGTAAATACACCCAGTGGACCCCACAAATGCTAATGTCAAATGAAATCAGATATGAGAGGATATTTAAAAGCAGATTGAAATTTCCTTGTTGAATATCTACACTCATCCCTGCTGTAAATGTGCTTTGTAAAGATCAGCTTGCGTGCCCCTTTATGTGTTTGTGCTGCTTTAGTCGTAACAAAATGTCTTGTGTTTTCTATCTTTTGCGCTGCCATATTGTTTTGTGTTGTCAAGTCTCAACTGCCTCTGAACCTGTTAGATCCCTTGTATTGTTGCCATCCTCCTCTCTTACATTCACCAGCTGATGTGAGGCAAGGCCGCCTTGTAGTGCCTGCTGTCTATTTACTCCCATTCAGGGGATTCACTTGAGAGGCCACAGCTCAAATAAATTCACTCAACAGCCACTGCTCAGTAGGGACCTCTTTCTCCTTTCCCCACTTGCTTGCTCATTCTCTCCCTGCCTCTCCCCCTTACTTCCTCTGTTCTTTCTCCGCGTCTTTCCCTGTCTTTGTTCATTTCTTTTTCTTTCCCTGTCTTTCTGCCTCTCTGGCCTCACGTCGATTTGTCCATTTCTCCATGGCCTTTCTGTTTTTCTCCTTCAAACTGATGAGGAGCACTGGTTTAACACTACAGCAATCAACCAGCGCCATGGGAAAGCATGCATGGTGCTGTAAGACATAAAACCGGGCATGCTGAGTTGCTTTTAAACAAGTACCCAAACAAATGCAATTTGATGACTTGCTATATGAAAATGCACGAGCAGCATATGTTGGATGGTTGTTGTTAGTTGGTTACCGAAAGGTAAACCTTTTCCTGAATACATTTTTTTTCTCCTTCAGAGCATTTGACCATTGATTATTCAGTAAATTTTCAAAAGCAGGATGCCCTCCTCTGGTGATGCACACAGATTTTCTTTCTTTCTTTCTTTTTTTTTTTTTTCAATAAAGCTCGTAAGGGTGAACACACACAGACACTATGTGTACATAAGCTCGAGAATATACACACATCTGCACACACAGACACCTAATCTTATGTTTCTCCTTTCCAGAAGGAGCATGAATAAAACAGGAGTGCAGAGACTCAGTGAGAAGCAGTGAGAGACGTGGGGTGTGCTGGCAGATCTCTCTGCAGCAGTGGCAGTGTATTCGTGCCACAATCTCCGTGTCTGGACTTACAGGATTAGCTCACTCTTGGACGATGTCTGCTCTGAGAATGCGCACTCTTTTGCTAACCTTTCTGTACAAACATGCTCGCAGAGGCACACACAAACACACACACAGACACACATTTAGACACCAGTGTGCACATGCAGCTCCTTGCAATGCAATACACTTCCAAACTGTTTAAAAAAGCAAATTAAAACACTTCATATGCTGTGCAGTACTTCCTAGAGTGGGCACTTCGCTCTTCTCTTTTTCCCCTCCTTTTTTCCCTCTTTCTACTTCACGTTTCTTAGTGTACTTCATTGTCTGTCTCCGTTATGTTTAGAGTGTGTTCTGAAAACCACTTTTTTGACTAAACATACAAATGGTGCTTATTTATACAAAGCTGTTTGCTGTCTTAGATTTAGATTTTGCCTTTCCTTTCCTGAAGGATGTCCCAGTATATTCTATAAGAGTCACCTTTCCTTAGCAGTTAAACAGCTCAACCAGCTTCTACAATAGGTCCCACTTAGACTATTTGACCATAGCCATTGTATTTTTTCCGCATTTGTTTCTTCTCCATCTTCTTTATTCTCTCATGTGTCTCCACGCAGTCGTTGCTTTTGCTTTAAATTGCCATTTATATTATTTGCATTTCTTTTTTGGACTTACTTTTGTTCATTTTTTCCTGGCTTTAAAGTTCACTTTTATTTGCTTGAGCACTATATTACTTTTTACCTCTTATCACACACACAAAAAAAAGATTGTAGAATGTGGTCATTTCATTTATTTCGAATGCTATAATTTTCAAAACAACCCAATCTGATCTGGCACCTTTGAAAACTATCTCTATGCTGTTTTTGCTTGATATTCAGTACTGCTTTTTGCAGGTAAATTAAAACTAGCTTTACCATTAGAATATTTGAAGGTGAAGTATTTAATGTGTTCTTCACGAGGAAGCAGTTGGAACCGAATTAACTCAAATGAGCAATTTGATTATTTATAAGAAATAAGACATCCTCTTTCTAGGCAGTAACAGATTCTGTTGGTGGATATATCAGAAATCCAATTCCGTGCCATTCCTCCTTAAAAAATATTGATATCAGTAGTAGACCGAAACCTTGTGTGTGTGTGTCTATCTCCTTGCTCTCTTAGCTGGTCTCCAAATCAATACTTCAAAATCTCCAGGGTTTCTTTGCCCTGCTAGTGAAGCAGTTATGAATTCTGAAGACTCAGCTGACTGAACCTCTGACCCTGAAAAACGCCCACTGAAAAGAAATGAATGCTGCCACTATGTTATTTCAGTTGCAGTAAACAAATGGAATGTGGAATGTGGAAAAAAATGCAATGCCTCTCAGTGCTTTTAATATTTGATTCTCTTGAACGACCTCAATTCTCAGAAGGTCTGGAAGAAGAGCCTTATTCCAAAATGAGGTATCCACTATTTGGAAAAAGTGGTGACACCTACGCTGAAAGCAAGACTGATGGCAAAAGCTAAAAAATAAAGAAAGAAAGAAACTGTCGGACTTTTTAATGGATAGTTTGTTAAAGACCTTGGCTGAATGTAACTTTTGCAGACTGGTGTGGCTACAAAAAGATGTTACTAAGTGATTTGTAAAAACAAAAAGACATATTAGGTCCCCAATCCTTAATAGGCTTTATGATAATTTTCAACAGATTTTAAGTTTTAAAGGTTTGGGCTACATTAACTGCATTTCAACATAAACTTAACAATCAAGCCTCCTACTTCCAGCAGGTTAAACTTGAAAGAATATGTATATACAATTCCTGTTAGTTCATGGTGTTGTTCACTTGCACTAGAAGAAAAACAAAATGAAATATTCTTATTTGTTGTGTATGTGTATCTGTGTTTGACTTTCCTCTGGGTCTGCGTGCAGCTTGGCTCACTAGTTTTTCAGATAAGAGGAGCAGTGGGAATCCTATGAAAGCTTAATGTGCAGCTTCATATTTAAAAGGAAGTGCATTAGGGGTTTTGTGCCCCCATCAACCCTCTCACAGCAGAGCTCTCCTGCCTGCAGCTCTGCTCAAACCCCTCTCAAAGCCAGCGACCCACCAGATCAGTCCACCTCTGTTGCAGCAGTGAAATTTAGTCCTGAATAAATGAGTTTGCATTTAGTTGCAAAGTCCTTTTCTCCTGCAGTAGCATGGTTCAAGTTAGCGAATCCAGCACTAGTACAAACCAGCGTTACTGGAAGTGAAAGTAGTTACAAAAACATATATAGAGTAGTTAACTTTAAGGTCAAACAGACTGTTTATGTTTAAGTTTTCACCTGGATTAGATTTTTGATCCTGCATGTTTTTGAGGTTGTTTCACTGCCTTTACTGTAAATATGCTCGGTTTACATTGATTTTTTTAAATCTAAAATTCTCTTGCCTTCAGATTTTACCTGTTGCATTTTGCATTTTGCAATATCCATCAAATGACGGTTTCAGTGTTTGCTAGAAAGAAGGAATCTTCAGTAGAAGGAGAACTTATTTGGGTGATATTTCCCTGATTACCTTCACAGCAGAATTATCCCTGTATACTCGCTGACGCAGAACAATATACGCAGAAGTGCCTGCACATTATTTCAAGCAATGTCAGTGGCTTCCCAGCACATTATTCTTTAAAGCACCATTATTGACTTAAAAATTTTATGAATATGTTGTATTCAGGAGGCACACTTATGTTTGTGTCTTTTCTTTTTCTTTACTAAAAGCTCTTGGAGTTTATGTCGGGATTTGAGTCTTTTAAAACCGGCTATATATAGCACCTGATGTGAAATACTGGATAAAGCAGCCTACTTTTGTTTATTTATTTATTTCTTTCAGTCCTGAATCATGGATGGAGGTGCTCTAATGTTTCTTCCTGGCTATACAGGATGACAAAATAGTCGTGTCTCATGTTGTGATCCATTTTCCAGTTGGTCTGCTGTTCGTTTGGGTGTTGTTGTTCTTCTAAAAATGCAGTAAGGCTAGCAGCAGGATCCCAGAGCTTGTTTGAGGTGGCTGTGTTTCCTGTCATTAAATCCCTTTTTGTTGTTGTCCACCTGGTGGTGTAAGGTCCAGATTGCTCCCAGCTTTTCTTCCAGTGGATGGTCCGAGCGAAACAGGTTATACTAGTTTGTACTTGCAGGTTTTCACATTTGTCTTGTTCGATGAGGGCGATTGCAGAGTTTCAGGAAGGACAGTCATTTCGCATCTCTCTCTTACGGGTGATACAAAAGCATTCATGTCTCATTATTGTTTCAGACCTCAGATATTTTACATAAACAGAACTGGCTTTTACATGACAGAGCAAGGTTAGCTCTTTGTTTCCCAATGTGTTGATTGAGGTAGAAATACAACAGTGAATAACAGTGAGAGAAGATAATGACAAAGGTAACAAAAGATAACAATGAAGAAAAAAGATGCTGTGAATTTCTGGTAAACTCAGGCACTGACAAGTGTAAGTTCTGGAGACTGTGTCGTCTCTGCATTTCTTTCTTTCACATTTTAAAATTCCATTATAAATTCTATTGTAGTAGCTGCACGTAGAATATCACATGCTGATGCACTCTTCACTGTATTTACATTGGCTCTTATCCATGCTAAATAATTGCCCATATCTCCATGCTTTTCCATCTGTCCATTTCTGTCTCTTATTGTTTATTAATGTGCTGGAAGAACTATTAGCATTCTTCATATGTGAGTAACGCAGTGTCTTCGCACCCCCCCCCCAAATTTGTTTTTAACATGCTCTTTTACACATTTTTTTCTCTGTGTAACTTAGAATGATTTTTTTTTTCCCGATGGTGATTTAGACCAAGAATGAATTCGTTCCCTCTGTCTCTGTCTTAGACACACAGTATTAGCCTCACACTCAACGCTTCCCTCGTCCTGCATCATAGTCTCCCAATTACTCAGAGTCAGCGTGGTTCAACGCAGAACAAAGGCTAATTTGAGGCATGTCACTAGCTAATTTGTGACATGTGGCTAGTGCTTTGAAATGATATCACACATAGCTTGTTGAAACAGCTCTCCATTTTGATCTCATTAGCAGCCTAGTTGCATATTGGTGCTGGCCTCACTGTTTATCAGCTCCATGAAAGAAGTCGTTTGTGAAGAAAGACTCTTTAACAACTGATCATATTCTGATTTGTATATAATAATTATCTTCAGTCCCACATGTGGTCATGACCGCTATTTATCAACAAACAAGGAAAAAAGGAAGGGCCTTTAACTGAAGACTACTACTAAATATCATAATATTTAACGACATAACTGTGGGAACATCAGCTGGTCAAGTACATTTGGTTATTGTAATGAAAATCCACCTAGACCTACTGTATCAAAATTAACTGTCAGTTTGGTATTATAGTAACAAAACACCTCTGCTACGTATTCACTCGGTTTACACCCCACCCACGCCCAACCTCAAGATCATAATAATGTGCAAACATACTTCATTAAACTACCAAGCGTCTATTTCTTGATTAATAGATCACTTATTCACACTCAAGCAAATCCAGGAAACTTCTTAGGTCCCTCTGAAGTGCTTTGCACTTTGCAAACTTTTCTAATCAGCACTGATCTGAACAGCTAACCTTGCTGTGTGGTTCCAGCCCACATAGCATCGTTGGTGTTTTGAGCGTCGGTGGCTTATAAATGTATTTCGCCAGACGAGACAGGTTTTGTTCTTCCCTCTCGTTTAGCTCAATAGGCTCTGTAATTAGCTGGCGGAGTGTGTCTGGGAAGAGGAAGAGCACAGAGGCCTTGATACCCAGACGTGACCATGAAAAGCATTTTCTTGTTAAGTTTTAAAGACTAAATGATTGATGTATTTCCCCCCACGTGGGCCTGGCGACCTACCGTGCTCTGATCTGAGCCTGCCTTGCCCTGATTGACTCCTGATGAAGTTTTGATTTTTAGTAATTTCCCAGTGCACCTCGTAGTTGAAGGAGAGGTAAAAGGGTTTTGTGAACAGGTATGAAAATATTATTTTCGGAAAGAATATACTGTACGGGTAATGTTTAGCACCATGCATTTTCTCGATAGAGGTTATTCATCCACATATTAACATTTTGCTGATGCAGATTTTTGCTGTGTAACCGTTGTGATCCTGTGTTCAATACTTCACGTGCAGATGTATTGATCACAGCGAGGACATTACGTAATTACACAAATTCAGTAAAGTTTTTCTTCTGCAGCAACATTATAAACTTTGCCTAGATTCTCTTTTATTCACTTTCTCTTTCAAATAGAAAGAAAACTGATTTCAGGCTTTTGAGTGATTAATTAAAATGAACTTTGTAGCCCATGTAAAATTAAATCATGGGCTTTTCTTTCTATATAATACATACGGTGTTTGTTTGTCTCAGCGTATTAAAGTTTTGATCAGATTTCACATCATCAAACTTTTACCATCACAAAACTCATTAGAAAACCAGGTGTGCATGTGTGTGCATACGTGAGTGTGTGTCTGTCAGTCCTATTAATAAAAACCCATCAGTAAAGCCGAGTGAAAGGATTTGGACATTTGGATTACAGACACTTAACTTAGGGATTTAACACTCGCACAGTCTGAAAGCAGCAAAATCATTATTAGCTGTCTGAATGAAAGGTCACTTATATAGAAGATCATAAAAATGGATTCTCTATCTGTTCTTTCCCCAATCTGCTTTCTTTACCTTTTCAAAAAAAGTTGGCTGCAAAAGGTTTACGCTCCAGTGTTTTACAGCCTTCTAAATCTAACTTTTCTAAATGTCACTCTCTATGGGCTTAAAATATGACACGTTGATGGCTTTTTAATTGGTCATTAATTGTGCAGCTACTGTATAACTATAGTAATTAATACATGCAATAAACCTACATTCTTTTTCTGTCAAAAAGGTGGTCTTTTAGTCTTAGTGCTGCCATAATTTTCAGATGTGTGCAGGTGTCTGACCCCAACTACAGGTAATTCTTAGCAGCGCTGGAGCTCCATATGTGTGTATGGAAGAAGCTGATATTCCTCCACACACCATATCTATGGCGATGTGGGATATTTCTGTTGTTGTGGTTCTAAGCTCACACATTCCTCTATCTGTCACATGCTTCACATGTTTCCATGTGAACACTCGTTCCTGTTGAGCTAATTCGGATGTTGTTTTGCTCTGACCTCTGTTTGACTACTGTGGCACAAACACTGAACACAGTCTTCCTGACATCATGAAATGGGTGTCTTTTCTTACTTTAGATATTCCAGCTGTAACTCTTTGACCCGTACGCTCCAGCTACTGTATTGTGCAGTGCGTCACTGTTGTGAAGGAGTCGCTGCAGGTTTTCCAGTCACAGTAAATAAAACATCCTCCCCATAGTGGTGAAATATTGAACAGAAGAGGCACTGAGATGCTTGTCTTGTCTGAGGTAGGGGGGTAGAGGGCCAGGGGGGTTGTGGATGCAGAAAATGGAGAGGAAAAAGCACCATGGCTGGGGTGAAGCAGTGAAGATATGGGTGAAAGCGCATCACCGCAGAGAATTCAGTTGGAAGAAATGGTTCTGAAAGACAAAAATGATGGGATGGTGGTAGAAGCTGATAATGGACTGTAGGCAGGGTTGCTCTTCCTTCCTGTTTCTTTTGGTTGCTCAGATTGAAGAATTCATACATAAACTGTGCATAAAACGAAAGTAACTGCAGGTCATGGTTACTTTTCTTTTGCCTTAAACACATATGGTCTCCTCCTTGTTCCTTCATTAAGCTCCTGCTCAGTCACCCTCCATAAGCTGCACACAGCCTCACACCAAATATCACACTACACTATCTCCGTTGTCACATCACCACTAACACATGCCTGCAAGGCTGCAGTCGCAGGAGAGAATAACACAACTCTCTGCTTTGTGACTCTGTGCACACGTGTAAAAGGGAGGGCTGTTATTCATGACATGGGCTGCTTGCCGGTGTATTTGTGGATTTTTAGTTTATTGAATATGTTTGTTGATGTTGGAAGCAAGAGTATTTAATAATTAATAGGATAACAACTCCTCTTCTTACAAATGTTACATAAATTCCACATTGTTTTTTACATGATTCCTTCTGGCTAGTGTCAAATTGGTCAAAGTTAGGCTTTTTCCTTATTTTCTGTTGCAGTGGTGGATGCTCAAATTAAACATGGCTAAAGCATACAGCATGTGTGAGTAATCACTGTGAGTAAATGCTTAGATTTCAGATGGCTCTTTCAATCTCTAAAAGTTGGGTTTTTTTTTTGTTTTTTTACTCTTGCCGAGTGCCAAGAGCATCAATATGTTTTAAACATCTGGCAGTTTCATTGTATATTAAGAGATTCTGTTATTTCTGCATAAGTTGGTCTTTGTTTTAGAATAGCTCATTCTTCAGTCTGGAGTTTATAAAATATAGTAAAGTCATCATTAATAAATTAGATAAAACATCCTTCAAACCTAAACATTAAATAATCTTCTCTAGCTAAATAATTTCGCTCCATTAACAGAAATTAAATATTAGCCACAGGAAGTCAGGCCTTATCAGAATCCCTGTTATAATTTTCTGATAGATGTAAGGCCACTTTTTGTTGCTAGCATTCAGGAAAAACACCCATTGGGGTTGACTAACACCTTACCTCACATGGTTCCCTGTCTCAGCGTCTGATCTGTGTGATCCCTGTCCACAGTAAAAGTCTGGGACAGAAGCAGCATGAAAACAAAATATAAACCTATTTTCTAAACATCAAACAGCTTCCTAACAGCAGACATAGCTCTTTTCCTGGTCTCAAGTTATACTGGTCCATCCTTAGCTTCTTTTCATTATCCTTCATTTGTCTTTACTTTTCTTAGATGTGGTATTGGACCCCATCCCAGCTGATAATGGACTCTTATGCTAGATGTAATTACCCACAATACCATTTAGGTGTATAATTTCATAAATGCACAAATGTCAGTGTTACAAATGATCTTTGTTTCACAAATTAATGTATACTGTGATATTCATCCTGAAGACAGTTATTTGGGAATCTATAAATGCCTTCTGTTGGTTTTTGCATCTTATGATTAGAACCATGAGTAAAAAGAGTGTTAAGGCATTAGTACAGGTCCCCTTTCACACTGTCAATACCTCACATAAAGCTTCTGGTAGCCAATATTATAACACATTTAAACCCTCAAAAGAATCAAGGTGTGTGTGTTGTCTGTTCACTGGTATATTGGAAACATTCCTCTCATGCATGAAATTAAAGCAAGCCAGTACAACCGGTATCCTGCTCTACCCGCGGCTCTTTATGATGCCACTGAGAAGGAATCCCCCTAAAATTAAGGCTGTGAACAAAGTTGGCCTACCCTCTTTGTATCCAAATACCTGTATGTATGTATGTGGAGGAAGCTAATCAGAAGTGGAAGGAAGAGAGGCTGAAGTTACTTATTTAAGAGAAGGGATGAACTGTGGAACTGCACCAAGGCCAAGGACAAACAAATAATTCTCAAGCTATGCTTCAGAGTTATATTCGTATTTAGTCTTTTTAAAACCAGTAGAAATTCTAAAAATTTACAAGGTAACAGACTTCTGGTATATAGATGCAAGTATAAATAAAAAAATATACCCACTTCATGCACACAAAGTCAAAATGTATTTTTTACTTACAGAAAATGGAAAAAGGTAAGATGTTGGGGTTTCCTGCTGTGTCTAAATATGTAATTTTGTCAACCCCTTTCTGTGCATCACGACTGCACCGCAGACACTAATTACTACTTTTCAGCTTGGAATCACAAAGCAAACCACCACCTATAACAAACCTTAAATCAAATGCCTCAATTATTTCGATTGGCATTTGTATGAAAAAGTATCTTCACTCTGTGTTTTAGATATTTTAAGTTGTCAGTCAAAACTCAAAATGCAGATTGAATAGATACAAGAAAAAAAGACAGAGAAACATTAATTATCACAACAGTTAAGACTCAACCCCTTCATGTTTACATACCAGACGTTTGCATGAGCCTAACCTAGCCTAATCTATATTTGTCATAGAAATTATGTTATCTATGCACATCCATGGTGTGACTCAAATATGAACTCTGACCCCAGATCTCACTGATTTATCATGACATAAATATTCTGTGGCCATACCAGAAGAAGAATTCATATTACAGTATTCCACATAAATATCAGATTGGTTAAAAAATTTTACAGCAAAAGGTCAAAGGTGAAGTTTAGACAGGCACTAAAATGGAAACTGCAGTTGACTGGTTGCCAGAGGCATGCAGTTGCAAAGCCACAATAACTCCTCTGTCCAGGGCAAATTTCACCCAAGGGAGACAAATAAAGAAACTTTGACTTTGAATAGTCAAAAAAATCTAACAATTCAAGAACTAGCAGATTAGAACGAGTCTGTTCAACAAGGTAAAGTGAGCAATTTGTGAGTTTTAATGGGCAATACAGTGTGGTTAAATTATCTGTTTATTTATTTTTAGTATTTCTCAGAAAAATGATTAACAAACTTCTAACAGGTCAGAGATCAGGGCAGGTCATCTACATTGCAGAGCAGATGCAATATTTCATGACAGGGTCTTAGTGTCGAAGATGCAGTGTGTAGAACTTCATGGTATTGCAAAACCGAGGTTCTGAAATATATATACTGTGTGATAAAAAGTCAATATTTTTAGATAGTTATGATAGGGTTTTGTAAATACCCAACACTTGGAGAATTGCAGTATCCTTTATGCGAACGTCAACACTGATGAAGATGAAGATGTTCCAGCACTAACAGTCAACAGATACAGCTGCAGGAATACAAAAGAAAAGTGCCGTCAAAAACACATTTTGTCGTCTTTAAGTTCTTAAAATTGCTATATTCAAAATTTGAGTGCAGCAGAATTGCTATCCCAGAGAGGATTATATTTGAGAAAACTGGAATATCTAACACACCATTTGACTGATAACCTTCTTAATGTAGAACAACAAATCCTCAATTAAAATGATTCTCTTTAGCTCAGCTTAGATATTGGCAGTTTACTCTCCTGAAAGCCACTGCAAGTATGAATTTAAAATCCTAGCAGGGGGACCATCTGTACACTACACTCAAGTCCAGTAATGAGAAATAATAAGCAAACAATAATGTCTGCTTTTGTCCGATTGTTTAGATATAGTACATTGATTTAACTTTCATGCTTCCTTTAAACCTGTTAATATTACTGAAAAATGACTTGATATTAAAATGTATTGCTAAAATGTTTTGGTGGTTTTCTGGAATATATAAGTAGCCTTTATAATAGCATATTAAGTACTGGCATATGTGTTTTTTAAAGATGTGCATTGTGTGACTAATTGTTATCTGTATTTTTAATTATGTATATGCTGTCAATACTGCTGAATGCATGTGAGCTTGTTGTGAAGCTAAAACCAGTTTTTTAGATTTTCTCAAAACACATTGTGCATTGTGAAGACAATGAATAATCTGATTATTTATTTACAATCCCAAACCCCAAAAACTTGGGACGCTACGCAAAATGTAAATTAAACCAAATGCAATCATTTGCAAATCTCATAAATCCATATTTATTCATTCAGTAGAGCATAGAAAACATATCAAATTTTTAAACCTTGAAAATGTAGCAGAAGAAAAAAAAAAGATCTACTGCACAGCAAAGTTTTCCACTTTGCTTCAGTCTGTTTTAATTGAGCTTTGGCCGAGAAAAGATGGTGGTGTTTCTAGATCGTGTTCACATATGGCTACTTGTTTGCACGACAGACCTTTAACTTGGACTTGTAGATGCCACGCACGGTCTGTGAACTGTGTTCACAGGCAGCGTGCTCCTGAGCTCATGCAGTGATTTCCATGACAGAATCCTGTCTGTTTTTAATGCAGTGCTGCCTGATAGCCCGAATATCATCGGATTCCAATGTTTGTTTTTTTGTTCATTCAGCACATGCACATGAATTCATATCAAATTCTTCACAATTGTCCATTAAGGAACATTATTCTGTAATAATTCCACAATTTGACCCACACCCACACCCATTAAATCATGAATTAACTGTGATTAACCACAATTTCGTTGGATAGCTGGGATCAGTTTCACTAGCTGTGCCCGAGTCTGATTGCTGCCAGACTTGTTGAATCAAGAAATCACTTAAATAGAACCTGTCTGTAAAAGTGAAGTAGGCCAAAAATCAATAGATCATGCTACGATCTTAAACAACAACTGAGAAAAAAGTCGACGTCAGTCGGCCTGGAAAGGATTACAAAGTTATTTCTAAGGCTATGGGGCTCCAGTGAACCACAGTGAGAGCCATTATCCTCAAATGGAAAAAACTTGAAACAGTAGTGAACCTTCAGAGGAATGGTTGGCCAAAATTACTCAGTACAACATCCAAAGAACTCCAGGCCTCACCTCAGTTAAGGTCAGCATTCATGATTCAACAATAAGAAAGATGCTGGGCAAAAATGGCATCTATGTGAGAGTTCCAAGGTGAAAACCACTGCCGACTAAAAAGAACACAAATGTTTGTCTCACATGTGCCAAAAAACATCTTGACTTGTCTTTTTGGAAAACATTCTGTGGACAGAGGAGCCAAGAATCAAACATTTTGGGAGGTTTGTGTCCTGCCAAATCTGGTATTATACTAAGGCAGCATTTCATAAAAAGATCATCATAGCAATAGTCAAACATGGTGGTGGTAGTGTTACTGTTTAGGGCAGGCGTCGGCAACCTTTAACTTTAGAAGAGCCATTTTAGCTCCTCCTACCAAACAACAGGGCAGACAGGTGGATGATGGATGTAATTGGGAGAGCATAAATTAATACATTTGGTATATGTAATTACAGGGTTACGGTTAACCTTTATCCTAACCTGTGGCTCGTGAGTCACATGTAGCTCTTTAGCCACTGTTTTGGAAACTGTGACAGACAGACAGACAGAAGGACAAACCGATAATATTTCCTCTGGGGGGAGAATTGGGGTTTTGGGGTGGTCTAGGAGTTTTGGGAGTTGGGGATCTTTGGCCTATTGTTACGGATTTGGTTCCTGTAGAACCATAATACCAGCTTGGTTTACACTGCGGGCACTAAGTCAGACCTATTCCCAGTGAGTATCGCCTTTTCTAACCATAGTGACAGTCCGTACAAGTAAACAGATAAACAGCTTGCTAGGAAGTTAATGCAATTTTATTCTCTCTCTTGCTAAACAGTAAAACTTCAAAAACGGTGTTGCCTCTAGAACGTGCAGCTTGTTTATGACAGCTGATAAGTTTTACCTCTAGCTCAGACATTTGCAAAATTACTTCTGGAAATGCAAAACAACACAACAAACAAAATAGAAAAATTGCATTGTCTACAATGTTCCCACAGATGATCACACAAACACGAACACTAAAGCATCTGGTGGTTATATTGTATTTCGCTTTTAAGTGACTAACAGCTGTCCCCTGGTTGATTTCTAATTAGAAAGCTATTGATTACACTCAATACCAAACTTCCACTAGGCCTGATAAGCAAACACAACAGATGTTTCAGAACATCAATATGGGAATCATTATTTAATGAATGCCATATTTTCACTTAGTTTTAGTATCCCATTTCAAAACTTAAGTACCAACACATTCCTAAATTAATGAGCTGCAGGCAGCACCACAGTTTCAGACCAATATAACAGTTTTAACTTTTCTCTGGCAACTGCACAGGAAGCAGAAAAAAAAAAGTAGACAAGTGGTTGTCTGTTATTAATTGTCAAATCTGCTATATGGAGCTTTTGTGTTTCATCTTTCAGCCCCATAATTGTACCACAAAAAGTGGATTTGTACAGTAGTTTAGCAAATATCTTACCTCCATTCTAATTTATTCTGTACCCTTTTCTACCCTAGTCTGGCAAACGTCAACCTGTATTTAGCAGCACTAATTAGATCAGTTCTGCAGCACAGTGGGAGACAAGTTGGATGTCACTGGTGGTTATATTTGTGCTCACTGGTTAGAATTTGGTAGTTCTATTTCTAATTTTGTTTTATAACAATCTTATCATAATAGAAATGCTGAATGGAGCCACTCAAAACAAAAAATCAGCCAAAGGTCCCAGTGGAGATGTCATATAATTGATAATGACAATTATATTGATAGTAATCTAACATGCTTTTGTTCGTGCTTGTTCATTATTTTATTTGTAAGTCAGCCTGAGAACACAGAAGAAGGTTTACCAATGTAAACAGCATTTTCATACTAGAATACAGATGGATGGATGTAGGGACAGGCGGATGAATAGATCAGATAGATCAAAGAAATCAAATCTTATTTTTTTTCTTGCTTTTGCCACGTGATGGTAGTCTGGGGTCAAGAAACACATGGTGCAAGAGTCTGCTTTTGATGTTGAGTGTTGATTTACAAGTTTTGACAGCTATTAAACATGCCTCAGGTTCAAAGTCATGCTTCAGCAGAGTGCTTTAGTCACGTCTCTGCCCCTGCGGTTCACCCTGAAGAGGGTCCCCAGTGTCAGTTCTTCTTCCCAACTGAGGAAAAGACAAAGGGAGGCATATGGCAGTAGAGACACTATTAGGAAACTTTCCACTCAAAATCTCTGCACCCAGTGGTCTTGGCTAACTTTTGATGTCTTAGAAGTACTGTTCAGCTCCATTTCATTAGTTCAAGCTTGGAGATAGATAGTTGGTCCTCTCTCCTGTTATGACAACTGTTATATTAACCAGCTGAACCTGCCAGGTGCATACACTGCTCTCAAAACAGAAACTCTTTTTCATAACACACAAACATACCATCTGACCATACTTGCACTGGATAATGCTGGTTTAAAAGTCACGCAAAGCGATCTTGCTGTAATGAGGAACATTGTGATCCAATCACGAAACTGGTTGTGACTGCAGCTTTTCAATAGTCCCGCGTGACACAAGGAAATGGCATTATCTGTTAAATGGAACTATTTCTCTCCAGAGGAAATAGAGTTGAGGTTCACTGCCAAGACTGTAGTCAATAGCAGTCCTAGATAATCAACACAATTTATAGAGAATCGTTTTGTTGTAGCAATTTTTAGGATGTGTAAACATAAAGATTTGTTTGTTAATTGACTTCACCTGTAGCGAAACTGCCTACAGAACCAGATTTCCATAAACATTATTTGTTTCATTTACTGTTTAATTATACTATTTATAATCATTCTTTCTCCTCAGTGAGTGTCTATACATGCATGTGTTCACGCATGCACGGTGCCTGTGCCTGTGCGTGCGTATGTGACATCACACTCAGCAACCCTCACTAAACCCTCTTATCCTTCCTCTGGGGGCACAGCTTAGTGTAAACAAAGGGAGAGAGCGCAAAGAAAGGGGGAGGCGGAGTGGATTATCATCCCTCTCCTCTTGAATCCGGGGGAGATCAGCGAGTCATTTACACAACATAATTCATTTAAGATGTATTATTCCCCAAAAACTAATGGACTTAAACACAACAGCTGTTGCCAGCATATGACACACTCCAGTCGGTTAAAGCAACCAATCAAGGCTGGGGTGTCAATGCAGTTTGGTTTTCCAGCATTGAAGCTTCCCCCTTTTAATGCCTTGGGAATTGCGATGTGTGTCTCTCTTCGCCTTCAGCTGTGAACTTCAGTTAATGAGAGGCAGAAATTCTATAGTGGATGTACTTATTTTATACAGGTTCTTATACACATACACACCATTACCTCTTGCAAGCCAACTTCCTAACAGAGCTCAAGTATATACATATCACTTATCATCCTTGTTATAAATTTGTTGAAATGCCAAAAAATCATAGAATATACATGTGTGTGCATCACACATGGCTATACATATATATATATATATACATATATATATATATATATATGTATAAATATTCTGCCCAGCTTAGCAAAGTAGCAGCAGAGAAACTTATAGTATTGCCCACCTTAAGAATAGCATCAGCGGAAATGACTGACTTAGTGGATGCATTATTTTCTTGTTGCAATGGTCTTTTAGTTTTGCAAAGTGCTGAATTGTGTTGTGCTTGACATGTTTTCGGAAAACAATCATCTATACTCAAGTCTTTTTGTTTTTTGTCATTTTGTCTTTCATTTCCTCCTCCTGCTGGCCTGACTGTTACTGACCGATGTTGTTTCATCATCAGGTAAGCAAACAATTTCCTGTACTCTGACACAAGTCTGTTGTGTGACTTGGTTCCACATCCCCTTGTATCCTTTGTCCTCTACTTGTTAAAACCATTTTTGCCTGACAGTTTTCTGGTGATACTATTTTTTCTATATTCGGTCCTCTGGAGTAAAACTAAAGGCCAAAATTATATTTTCTTGTTTAATATAATATAAACCTATTGGATTTGCGATGCAGAAGTTCTTATTCTCTTTAAATCGAAACTTGCTGTTAACCATAGGGACATTTATATGTAATACCAGCTCTATTACCTTCTGTATTCAGATATAATATGTCATTTCTTATAGAGTTGTATTGTGATTGTATAATATATTAGGGTCAATCATTCAGAATACTGTATTTTCAGTCATTTGAAAACACCACCAGTGTATTCACAACATCAATATCAGATCCTCTGCTGCTACTTCTACAATTTCCTTCTAAAAGTTTCATATCTTTTGTTATTAAACCTTCATTTCTCCTCCATTGGAGTCATAATATTATGTACTTATTTTCTAAAGCCTGAACATTTTTTACTGAAAGTTGCAATATAAAATTGAGAACATAAAAGAAAACCTAATTTAAGCAACATACTTTAGTATTATTGTTTGGCTTTGCCTGTTGAGCCTGTTGAGGCCGAACCTTGGACAGATCAAGCTACGCAGCTTAGCAGGATTTACTTTACTTTACTTTACTTTAGCACTGTGTATTTTGATTTAAGAACATAAACGCTATAAAAAAAAAATCAGACTGTCCATTTCATTACACCAAGTAGTTAGAATATAAATAAACAATATGTCTGCTCATTATATCTTGCCTACTCAAGCTGTTTACAGTATGGTGTGTTTAAATGGCCATAGGTTGTGCCTACAGGCATAAAAATGATTAAGGATACAAATCACTGTTGAATGTTTTTGAAAGTTAATCCCGTGAGTATGCACAGAGTGCCAGGTTCAAGCAATTAAAAGTACAGATCTTTAAGCAGAAGCTGACGTTCGTTTCAATCCTGTACATCTCCAGAAAAAAAGCAGCAAACCGAGCATCTTTAACAATGGTATCTCAAAAAAGAGGCACTCTGTGGAGTCAGAGTTAGGAGTTAGAGGTTACTGGCAAGCTTTCAGGGGTCAAGCCAGTGATGGTGGCTGTAGTAAATATCTGTAATGGCCAATAATAAACAGAGAACATATAAGGTCCCTGCTATTGTCAGCAGAAAGCTTGGTACTATACATCATTCTAATGGCATCCCAAATGGACAATGTCTGCCATTGTCTCTAAGCACCAAAGGCAAGAGCAGCCACCACCTCTTTATCTCTTTAACTACCCAAGCTGTGGAGAAATACATGTTGTGGTACCTCATAAGATCTAACCATCCACCACTATAAAATCCTGTCCAATGAAAAGATCTAATATTAGTCCTGTGCTGCCAGTTTAACTAGCTTGCTTTAGTGTCTGATGGGACCAGTGTGTGAGAAGCTGAGCAGTAAATCTTCCCTGTGTCCTGGAGCTGTTACCCACCTGCACCTATCCCACCAAAAAAACGTATGGATTTAAATCCAGATGTCGACAAAGGGTTATACTTCATTTAGCATGTCAGATGCGGTATTACATTGCATAATGTGATATAATACTGTATTGAATTGTATTACATTTGACTGCAGTTTGTACATGGACGTATCTGTGCACTGCACCCAACCAGCACACCATACATGTGCTGGTTGTAGACTGAAATCGTGGTGCACAGCCTGCCAAATGTTAATGTTTTTCTGTACTTGAAAATTCTGTGTTCCATGGAGGATACTGAATGTTGAACAGTGGCAGTGAGCTAAAAGAGAAGCTTCCGCAACCCCAGAGAGATGTTTAAGCTTAAAAGTCTTTGTGTAAGGGCTTTTCTGCTAGCCCTGCAAAAACCTGTCCCATCAGTGAAAGTGAACTGTGCATCTAAAAATGTATTATAAATGAAAGAAACCAGTGCTTTCCTGTTGTGCACTTTTGTCTCTCAAATAAACCAAGTGAGCTATTATTGGTCACCTGAATAGACAGTAATCACAATAACACGCAAGTATGCAAATATATCGAATTAATGACAAAACCAGATTATCTTGGTGTTGTCATAGCGATACCTTTGTGTTGATATGACAATGGGTGTCTTGTTATAGCTTGTAAATTTGGAGACTTGCTGGCGTTGCCATAACGAGAAACTATATGCTTCTGTTTATGTTCAACATAATGAACACAGTGCTACTTTCAGAGTTACAGTACTTCACACCAAACACTGACAACGATTTTTTCATAGACCTCGGAGGATTAATTTGTGGGGGAAAAAACACTGACAAAAAAGTGATGTGGAAAAACAGTAATCAGCTACTTTTGCTTTAAGTGTGATTCGCATCATCCTAGATCCAGCCCTGCCACAGCTGTTAGCTTTCTAAATCATTTCTGGATGAAATGACTGGCGTAGCCCTAGTCAAACATAATGAAACAAACACTATAAAGCATTTCTGTTTGAATAGGAAGCCTCTGATTAACCGTTTATATAATCGAACAATGTGACAAGTGACATATGAAGTTTATTTCATGTTTCAGGTTTCAGTGTGTTGACATTGTCACAGCGTGAATAGCATATTGAATATACATAGCACACGGTAGATGCTGTTTAATTCAGCATCTAACCATCGGCTGCCAGCGCCTGGTCCCTCATTACCCATCAGCCCATTTGCCAGCTGCCTCATCATTACCCATCTCCCCTGGCGGCCCCTGTCACTCAAAAGGCTTGGGAAAAGCTGGAAAGTCAATTAATGTGTGTTGTATGCAAGCATAACTGTCTGCCTGTCTGCTCGCCTGCATGTGCGTCTGTGGGAGCGAGAGAGAGAGAGAGAAATACAACAAGAAGGTGGTTATGTGTAGAGTTAATAATGCCTGGGTGAATAGTGTGCAGTCGGTACTGAAGGTGAATGATTCATGTCCTTTGAGCCATATTTTTGAAAAATGTGACCAATAATTTAGACCCATGCCAAATGCTAGGTAATGTGCAGAGAGGGAGAGAGAGAACAACATACGCTTGATATTACTTTTATTTTACATGTGGCACACAATGCTTTGCACTTGTCTTTGGATTATTATTTTTGGTTATTTGCTTTTTCCCTGAGTTCAGTGCTGTTTTTCCTGTTCCCTTGTTACTTTCCCTTTTGTTCTTCCTACCTGCCCATGTGTCTTGTGCCTGCATTTGGGTCATCTTTTGAATCAGACTTAGTGAATCAGTGCGTAGCTGCTATCCTTTCAAACAGTCATATTAATTGTCCCTTACTTTCCAGTTTTCATTAATATTTTACATTTCTCAAAGGTAGTTTGTCTGTATGAATATAACCAAACACATTTTGTGGAATCCTAAATTCAATAAAAGAAACCTGATTTCGCACCAAGTTTTTGCATTTATGTGGTGGAAGTGTTTATGCAAGATTTCAACAAATGTACTGTAATCCCATTGCATCTGCATTCACAGGAATGCTGTGCTGCATACGAGCCAGCCTTCAGTTGGCTGTAGGTTTCAGTGTTCTGAAAGGCAAAGCCTTCATTCTCCCGATAAGCAGTTTTTTGGTTTAGCAGAGAATAATAATAGTGAGAACAATCCTTTAATCCTCAGAATGAAAATTGGATTTTTATGTTAATCTGAATATTTCTTCTCATGTATAATTAAATCATTCCCTTGCATTAGCATCAGCATTAATCTGTAGTATCTAGACATTCCTGCGCTTGCTTTTGGACCCTCTATAGCCATATCAGGTGTAATCAAGTGAGTAGCTTACTGAGTGGTGAACGTGTCTTATCAGAGAAAAGTTTTGCCTAGTTTTGTTGTGCGACTGCAAAAGGTTGCCTGCAAAAAGGCTGCACAGTGTTTCACTTTTTTTTCCTTGAAATGTATCTGAAATATTGACTGCAGAGGGACAAAAAAGCAAATTCCTAAGAACAACAGTACAGTACATTCAAGTCACAGATATTTTGTAACCAGATGTTTTTGCCAATTGGCTCCATTTATGAGTAGCTGGTGTACCTATTTCAAATTCAGTGGGAGGTGTAGCTTGAATTTCTCAGGTCTAATGTGTTGGGCTAGGATGAAGTGCGTGTGGGCAGTTGAGTGTTTACATCATCCGAAAATGTCAAAATGGATGATACTGAAGTAGAAGCAAATGAACAGATGATAAGAAATGTAGGGGTGAGAAAGGAAGGAGGGAAGAGAGAAAGAGAAAGTTTTTTCAATGCCAGATGGAAGAGCAGTTGGCACCTCTCTCATTACTGTGGGGATAGATTTTCCTCTATCGCACCAACACACATACAATCACACAAACACACATGCACACACATGCAGAGCTACCTCCTGTCACTCGATACCACCTGCCCAGCACCTGGTCATCAAAGCAAGACCAAGGAGGGCTCTTATCTTTAGTTGAGGGAGAAAGAATTAGACGAATGGAGAAGGCGTGGAAGGGCACTAATGCCATATGCTTTCACTTTTGGTTATTTATTAATGCCTTATTTGTCTGTGTCTAATTCATCAATTTACCTGAATCAGCTTTCTGTCATCTCATGCCATATTATATCTGCTTCTTTCTCTCTGCTGACGTCTGGACATGTGGATCTGTGTCACGCCCTCACAATCAAGGCAAGCGAGGCCTGTCGTGCCTGTGATAAATTAAATGTGACACAGATGGGTGGAGTAGCTTCCCCCTTTGATCCAAGCAGTGCAACAGAAGGACAGACCCTGACCAACACATGTCAGACAAAACTGTTGGGCACCACCAAAGATAGCTTTATGGTCCCATTGGATCTAAGCCAGGGGTTGAAACCACAGAGAGAGTTGGCCAGACACACACAGAATGGCACCATGGACAGAAACGAAACTGCAATTATTGAATTTGAGGAGTCACAAATTCTGTGGTGTATGATAAAATGTGCGAGGGTGATACAATGCATGATTGTGTTGAAAGAGATGCACCAAGTTTTGAATAAATCATATCTGCAAGTGTGAACTTCTGTGTCTTAGCCTGTCAAGCTAGATCTCCTCACAAGCTAGTTGCAAGGTAACAGTGTGAGTCACAGCTGAAGAATGTGCAATCAAAATGCACTCAGCCTCATTTTCTGGCAGATATGTCACTCAAAAATGAGTAGGCAGCAGCACTGACTTGCTTTAGATTGAGAATTATCTGATGTACAGCAAAAAAGTGGATGTCGTTATTGGTGTTTGAGCTCAGAGTGTTCACATTCATTGACTCCCACAACCGTACCCGGGCATTCTAGGGTCTGAAGTTGGTAGGAATGCGTTACATTTACTCCATTCTTTGTATTCAACATTCGCTGTCTGCTCATCTGTCTACTGCCTGACTTCATTCAAACTCCTGTCAACTTCAGCGAGAAGTCAGACGAGATACGGCATTGAAGTCCAATACAAGCTATGACGAGTACCACACAATACAATAACATACAATTGATCAGGATTGTGCAGGTTCCACTAAAATGCACTGACTGAAAACCACAAGTATACATAATACTGTGTCCAGTTTCCATATGCAGAGAAGCAGGCAGTGTGCATTCAAGGACAAAAACTTCTTTTGGCACTTGAGATTATGTATCTCCTAACTAAGCCTTTTTGGTCATAGGGCCCCAGTTTGCTACACCTGTGGTTATGTTAATGTTAGAAATATGTTGTCATTTAAAATCACAGTTATAATTGCCCCCATGGAGTGAATTCATTCACACCTGAATTTATTAACACTGGGATATTATGCAAACACGTTTTCCTGACAGTCAGGAGAAAGTTTGTCAGTGCTAAAATATTCTATTGATATCACAGTGGCTGTTTGATTGTAATGTATTACATTAATCTAAAAATGCACATGGCGTAATGCATACTCATGGCTATTTTTAACTATATCGACTTGAAATGTAATAGTTAATATGAGATATGCCTCTTCCAGATTGTGTGGAGGGTGAGGAAAATCATTTTGCTCCTGCCCCTATGTGTCTGTATATAATAGCCTATTAGAGTCTTGCTTTTAAGCATTGGTACTGCAGTACTTACACCAAACTGTCTTGAGTAGACCTAGGTCATTCAGGCTTGCAAATCCAATGAGAACAATGACCTTGTTTTCCATTTGGATGGGTGGTAAGTCAGTCTATCTCTGTTCCCCACAACCACAACCATCCCTTCCCTCTATGGACATCCATCTTTAAGAATTTCCCCCTTTCTTCATTCTTCTTCTTCCTTTTATTTCCCTGGCCATGTTTAGGCCTCCCTTTGACTCTGCTTCTATCTCTTTTTGTCTCTCTCGCTCTCCTCGTCGTGTACTCCACTGGGCTCTGCACTGGCATCCTAAATACAATTACAGTCTACAGCTGAATGGAGAGGAAGGGTCCTCAGGGACCCCTAGAAACAGGAAATGGTCAGGAGGGTTGGACTGAGGAGGGAACGGCAAATCCCTAATTCAATTGGCTGAACCTTGGCAACAAGCCCCTGGCGACTCTTACTGTGGAATCAGTGGAATCAAACAATGCGGCTCAAACCACAAGAGAGATTTTCATCCACACTTGCAAACACACACACGCACACACACACACACGCACACACAAACTGACACAAATGCATCTCATTTCCTTGTTTCGTAGCTCTACGTTTCTTCTTTTCCTTTGTATAGTCTTATAATGCTTCATTTATCCATACTCTATATAAACAAAAATGTTACACCATGCCTCTTAGTCCTTCAATTCAGTTGTTTTCAGTCCCTCTGACAAAGGTGTATAGATCAAGTGCTTAGCCATTTCTGCCTTTGCAAACATTTGTGAAAGAATGGGCCTTTCTAAATAGCTCAATGAATTTAAGTGTGGTGCTATAATAGGATGCCACTGTTGTAACAAGTCACTTCATGAAATTTCTTTCCTCCTAGATATTCCACAATCAGCTGTAAATGGTATTACTGCAAAGTGGAAGTGTTTAGGAACCACAGCAACTCAGCCACGAAGTGGCAGATCACATAAAGTTACAGAGCGGGAGAGCTGAGTGCTGAAGCGCATAGTGAGTAAAAGTCGGCAACGCTCTGCTGACTCAATAGCTGCAGAGCCCCAAACCTCCTCTAGCACAAAAGCTGCACCAGGACCTTCATGGCATGTAGCACCTTGATGCAACTGTTGTTGTGTTTTTGCGCCAAATAAATAAAATTCAGTGAATTGAATGAAATGGGGATAGCGTGTAGGTGCCCCAGTACTTTTGTTCATATAGTGTAGAACAATGCTTAATTTTTAATCACCAATATAATCACTTAACTCTAACGCTAGCTTAAAGGTTCAGAGTTAGCTTCTTTGACTTTTTGTAGTGTCCCATCTTGCTGTAAACTCTATTGTTGCCCAGTTATCACAACTGGGAAAGTGATCAATAGCTGCTCTGTCTGTCAATTCTGTTGACCTAGAGCCTAGCGTTTATGAGTAATTCATGATTGTAGAGGAACTGCACACTCACACATGTTCAACACACTCACAAATATAGACGAAGGGAAAAAAAATCAATCTATAACAACACTAATCCACACTGTGGGTGTCCATCAGCAACCTGGAGAGAAGACCAGTCACCGACTCACATGCGCATAAGCATTAATAACTAATATCGCAAGGGAAAAAGGCAGAAGTGATTTTATGGAAATCACAGTTTTGAGACAATTTCAGGCTTACTGGCTGTGCTGAAGACTACTTTGAGCTCTGTAACCTCAAAACACATCATTTTAAAATTAGTACTTTGAATGTCTCCATCTCTAGTGCTTACTGAAGTCCCTAATGCAGTCATAACTGAAACCCTTTGTTAATGTCATATCATGTGACTGTAGCTGATGATCTGTGGAAAGTAAACTGGAGTCATCAGTAAACCCTTAAAAACATTTTCAAAAGACTAAAAGCATAGCAAGTTCTTCTGTATAACAAAGGATTTGTTCGCCTATTTTGAAACCTCTGTGTCAGATTTCATATATTGGGAGACAGAAGTGTATATAAAAAATGTATATTGTCCAATTGAATAACTCACGATCAGATGGGAACGCATTATGCTTTTGTGTAGCATAGAAACTGCCTAGGGATTCCTCTTCTAACCATGAAAAAACAGGTGCACAGAAATAACTTGAAATATTTATTTATTTATTGCATCATGCTTTCTCGTCCTTCTCCCTCAGCTTTGCGTCTTCTGCTTCTTCCGCCTCTCTCTACCTCCTACTCCCTTAAGCCTCCGTTCTCAAATGCGGTTGCCTCTGTTGCTCTAATGCTTGTGTGAATAGTACTATTAGGCCCCAAAACCTTACTGATAATTGGAACAAAGTGGGGGATCGATGTAGAGGGCACACACATACACAACAATATAAACAATCACATTTCCACTCAAACACATACTGGTGCTTTCGCAGACACACAGTGGACTGGAGCCCTGGAATCAATACAACTCAAAGGCAGGATTTTCCTCAGCATTTACAATGCATGCTCAAGACAAGCTACCGTTGAACATTTTGTGCAACAGATACAACAACACTGTGTTATCATTATTATTTCATTTGTTTTTTGGGGGGTATCCTACAGAACTATGCAGAAAAATGTATGCAGACAGAAAACACACATTAAATAGTAAAAGCTTTTGCTCCCTCGAAGTTTGCAGGACTGAAATGCCTTGAACAGTTTCCTTGAGTCTGAAGAATCATCTAATGTCAATATTTATGTGTATATTAATGACAAAACGTGTCCATTCTTACAAATACTAACTGTGGAAAAGCCTCGTGCTTCTTTGACATATTACTTACTTTGACATACACATATACTTCTACATTACTCTTTTGAAATGTGCCAGTATAAACCAGTTTTCAATGGCACTGCTCTTGCTAAGACAGAAATAAATTCAAAAATCTCTATTTCTCTGTGGTGGAATGTCTGTCTTCATTTATGTGTGTGTGTGTGCGCGCGCTTTCAGCATGCAAGGATGCACACGCATGTGTGTATTCCCCTAAATAAATGTCTTGTGTTTTATGGAGTTTTTCCTAGGGGAGGAAGGAGCAGCCAACTGAGACTAACAGGCAGGTCTAAGTGGAAGTGTGCTGATGGGTCTAAGTGGAAGCGTGCTGATGTAGGAGGTTACTACATCCATTAAAACAGGAAAGATATTTAATCATGGCCTTCAGTTGTCCTTCTTTGAGGGCAACAGCATCATAAATGTCCCTGTTCTTTCTTCCACAGGTCGCTTGTTGCCCTTTGAGCAGTAAAAGTAGCAGAGATGTTTAAGATATTAAATCCCTTTAATGTCTTTAAATTATTTGGAGCCTAATAGGCTCTTGTTTGCATTCTTTTTTTGGTTTTGGTTAATTTGAGTTAAAATGGTTTTTGCTGTAGCCCAATCTAAGGTTCATTGGATTTTATTTCTTTTATATCTTGAACAGCAAGGACCTCGTGCAATATGCATCCTTTTCTCTACACATGAAACAAACACAAAACGAGAAAAGAAAAGAAGAAATTACTGATGTTATTCAAGTTTACTTATTGTTGAATTTTACAGTTGGGTTAAGGAATCTTGAGGAAAAGTGAGCGCTTACCTCTTTCTATTATTTTTTAATATCTACAAATCAACCTGTCCCACATGGTTAAAGGCAGCAAAAAGATTGAGTAAGTAAACAAGCGCTGAATATTCCTCCTCTATCGATCTGATAAAACTGACATCCAATTTTAAAATTACCATCACATTAAAATTCCATATAGATAAATAGCCCATCTTTAGTCCATTACACAATGTCTACACTCACATACTCAAATTCGGCTTCATCCTTTTGCAAATAATGGAAAAATAACCATCATGAACTCTTTCCTGTCGTCTTACAGCTCATTTAGTCGGAGATTGACCACACATGCGTGTTGCTCTGCCCTTTGTTTCCTTGGTATTTTTAAGTCATTTGACTGTTTACAAGACATTTTAGAGACGTGCAGGAAAATGTCAACAAAAATAAGACATTTATCCACATTAAATACACGATTTCCTGCCTGTTTTCCTCCATTCTTATTGACTTCAGATCATTAGTTTAGGTTCACACGAGTTCACCTTTCTCAGTTCTTGCAGCGCACCTGAGTTCAGCTGCAGCAGACAGCAATAAACACAGTAGATATTAAAGGGCCGTTAAAAAAAGATTTATTTGACTGCTACTTGACTGCTACTTAAAGCTTGAAGTTATGTGCTTGAGACAGACATTTACAGCAGTTATGATCTCCCATATGTGAGATAGAAACCAAGAACAAACTAAAGTAAGCTTAGTAGTTAACAGTATTTATTTCTTTGTGCCTGTGCACTTCAATTTCTGTCATATTGATACCTGAAACAGGCTTCCAACTTATCTATAGACGTCAGGTGCTCCTCCTCTTTTCATGCAATTTCCCTTCATATTATATGACACCATAGATATAAGGTGTCAGATCAATCATGTACAATGCGCAGGGTGTTAATAATGGCATCAATATCTGTACTTACAGATGTGCTTTGCTTACATGAGGCTGTCAGATTCAGCCTTGATTAGCTTTTCTACACTAAAAGTGTTGGGTGTGTCTTGAGTTAATATATTTTTATTAAACAGTTAAAGATATACTTTGTATATAAATAAATATTGATGCAGATGCTGTCTCTACGCAATATTGCAGTTGAGTAATCCAGTGTAACTTTATATGGGTTTAAATTAATAAAACTAATAAAAATTATACAATTGACAGAGAAAAAAAACATAAAGTTCCCAAAGTTTGATAACGATCTTTTCAGGAGTCGTCGTTGTTATTGGCTTAAAATTATTTGAAGTAAAAATAGGGAAAAAATAAATAATAATGAAAATGAAAACCTGGAGTGAAGCTGTAATAAGTACTGAAACGGTAGTAAGGTTATCAATATCAACATTTCAAATAATGTCAAAACATAACAAAGCATCGTTTTTTCTACATATGCTGTCATTTTCTTGAGCTATTGCATGGTGAATGTAAACTAATATTATGTCAACATCACAAGGAGACTGAGGTCTAAAAAAGGTAAACATCAAAATAACAATTATTAACCTGTTTATTGTTTATACTACAATAAAATAATTTTTTAGTATTATATTTATATTAAGTTTTGTTTACAAAAATGAATAACAATGTCAATAACTGAGCAAGGTGTTGTTTATACTCTAAGTATTGCAGTTTAGTACAAACTGTAAGTACTGTAAGCAATACAGTGTTGAATGTCCAGGTATTGAGCTTTTCCATACTCTAAAAATACAACCACGAGGTCAGAAGAAAACAGGCATAACTGCCGGTCACGACAACAGCTCGCATTAGCTTTGGTTTCATTTTCTGAAGGAGGGCAGTCTCAGTTCTTGGTATCAATATTAAATGCTGTGGAGCCTGTGGACTGTGAAGTAGCACAGTGTAATGGTTATATAACACCATTAGAAACAAGTGTGAATAATTTTACTCAACAGGTTTGCCTATATGCCATATTTTCTCAGCTGAAATGTTGTTGTGCTCTGAGTATATCACCAGGAAAAGAATTTGGGAAAACATGATGCCTTTTTTTACAGACAGATTTAATCTACAACACTGAACATAGACTCCTCTATAGCAAATATAACAACTGGTTGTGAACTTTACAAAACAAATCATCATCAGCAGTGCAGAAATCACAAATGACAGTGAAACCGAGCTGCTTCTTTATAAGAACAGAAGAATTATGTCAGTTTTGGTAAGGTTAAGTTAACCAGCTATGCTTTTTAAACACTACTTATCCTAAAATTAACCGGTCAGAAAAAACGTATTTATATTTTCAGCAGATAGAGATGTGCATAAAAAGCTACTGTATGTGTTTTTGTAGAGAAGTGTCTTTCTAAGGTCATCTTGTCTGTGGTCTGTGGTGTCCTTGCCTGCTTGGCCAAACCATCACAGTTTATTTGTCTTTAGGTAATTGAAAGATTACAGAGATTATCCCACAAACCCAACTCCTGCTTTTGGAAAACTTCTACCCCTCAACTCTCTCTCTTGCTCTCTTTATAGTTCATCAGTCAATCAACCAATAGACCGTGTTAATAGTTAAAAAAGCTTCTGTCTAAAGAGGATATTATTTATCAGTGCCTCTTTTTTGACACCATAATCACTGTAATAGATTGTGCATGTGTATTTTATGCAGATATTCACATACTTCTGTTTTCAGAAGGCTAAATGCAGTACCAGAGTATTGGACTGTCATTATGTCTACATGTATCATTAAAGCCTGGCTGCACCACAAGTCAGGATGAATTTGCATTTTGGTCTATTTTATCCACTTAAAAGAAATACAAGACAATAACTGTAGAATTTAGACAATGTCTCCATGCATATATTGGAATAGATACAGTTCTTTTTTGATATGGTAAAAGATTTAGTGGGAGTAGTGTGAAATTTTGCACATAAGGTGTGAAACCTTGTAATTCAGTTCTCTAAACAATAAACTGAAGTATAACTTTTATTAGATCCTGAAAACAGTAGTGAAGTTTGGCAAACTCACACCTAACTGAACAATCCAAACGCGACTCCATTGTGCTTTAGCAATAACCTTGTCATTTTCATGATGGCTGATTTGCTACGGTTGACAGGTGGGATTGTACTAAGTGAGCGCTTACCTCAGAGGATGAAAACGTATTCATTCAGTAAACCTCTGTGGATTTATTTTAGACTTTATATATGCAGTGGCCTTTTTCTAGAGTTACCAACTGACAATCACAGGTTGCCACCCATCTATGAGAGCATGGCTATGTGTCAGGTAACTGACATTTGAATGGTCTACTCACTCACTGTGTGGTGTTGAGGTGTCAACACCTTTGTCTGGACTTGACAGAAAGTCAGCTCTGATGGATATGACATTGCAGCTCCTTGACATTATTGCTCCCATTGAGAGGTCTGTAGGAGTCCACAGGATGCAGGATACAGAATCCCTCTTTCTTTCTCTGTTTCACATACACACTCAGACACATAGCCACGTGCATTCACACGCACACTTGCGTGACGTGACGATACAGGCTCAAAGCCAAATCGCATAATCCTTCAATGATCCATCAAGTGTTTGAGCACCCATTGTGTCCTGACCATTAACTGGGCAAGGAGAGCATCTTTGAGATGGTAATGTTGCCGCTGTCATTTAGCACATGGCCAAGACAAAATGCCAACTGCTAATCAGCCATGTGTGTTAGAGGAAGGGAGAGCACAAGAGAGAGAGGAACATTAAGGCTTTTCATAAATTCACATAGGCATTCTTCCTCATTATTTGTGTGGAAAACCTATCACAATCCGGCCCCAGCAAATAATTGGGTTTTTGTTGGGAATCTCGTGGAATGCAGTGAATGCTTAGTATTTATATAAACTTTCCATCAGCCGTGAACAATTGCGCCCATTTGGCAAGAAGTGGACCACAATTAGTGGGTAACTACTGACAACAAGTTCCAGCCAAAGATATAACTACAAGGAAGCTTGTTTCTATGTATTTTTTTTCTTTGTTTCTTACTCTTATCATATTATCTTGATTAATCTTTCAGGTCAGAAAGTACTAAAGTACCCTGACTAATCTTTAGTGCCAGATAATACTTGAGTTACAAAAGTTTTTTATAACTTAAGTTCATATCAGAATGTATGTAACATATGAAAATGAAAGCCAGAAAATTTTACAGTAACAAACTGTTTTGGGGAGATTTCATAAATTATGGAACAAAATAATTTCCTGTAGTATTGTTCAAATACATCCTACTAAATATCATGGCCAGAACATATTATTTTTGAAACAATATGTAGTACCTGCACCCACTTTACTTGGAGCAGCATTTGCATTCCCACACAAATGTGCATCATGGTGCACTGGGATGTTTGGGCGCATTGTGTGGTACACTGTGATGTTGGGGGCGGACATTTAACAGATGGTGCCAGCTACCTCCCAGGATAGTAATGTTCAATTGTCTGTGTCCAATTTACACCTTTGAAATGGGCGAAGAAGACAGGGAGAGAGGACAGTGAGAGAAATGGTACAAATGAAAGCAGGGTTAAAAAAGATACATGGAGTGTATTTTTTTCTTTCTTTTTTTATTATTTTTAACGTCTTTAATTATCACATGGATTCTGTTCCTTCTTTTCCAAAGCCGCGTACACTTTAGCGTGCCTGTGTCCACCTTCTTCTTCTCCCACCACCCCCTTAGCTACACAGCTCCCATGGACTCGTGCCTGTGGAGCGCTGTAATAAGAGCGTGTTGAGGTCAACTTTAATTTGATAGGGAAAAAAGCAAACAAGTCACCATTTTATTTATTTATTTAGTTCAATTGCCACACTCGGAAGGAATTAGTTCCAGTTCAATTTGTTCAAAATGACCCAGATGAGTTCAAATTTGTCTTTGGTAATTGAACACAGTTTTTCTTTTGTTCTTCTGTAAATATAAGCTGAGCCATGAAATGGAATTATTCATAGCTCCCAGCTTTGGTTGGAAGGTAATGGGTGAAGCAAGGTGTGTCAGTACCTGGATATTTATTTTCCTTATTGGGTTTGGGACTTTTAATCATCTTTTTTTGTTACCATACAGCTTCCAGTGAATGAATAAAAAGTAATGTATCTAATGCCTGACTAAGTCGGAAGATATTTGGGAGAGAGTATAATGCCTTTTCCCAAATACATATGAATACATTTAAAATGATAGATTTAACTGTTTGTCACAGGTTTTGTGTTTAACAAGTATATAGAAATGGAAAAGCAAAAGAATTGGTAAAAAGTAGACACTTTAGTCATGACTTTAGTCATGTCAGAGAAGCAGCTTGAACATGATACTACGTTCATATGGAAATGCGTGCAATTTTAACGTCCTAAAAATATATCTATTCTGAAGATAAGCCTATTTCAAAAATAAAGCTTGTCAGGTTTTATGTAGATTGCACTGCCTGGGGTTTAGCTCCTGTGGGGAACCTGTGCGTTGTAGCGCTGCTTCGTTTACTACAGTAGCTTCATTAAAAACTCTGCTCCATTTCTCTGTCTCGCTGTCTTATGTGTGTTGATACATCTCATGTGTGCTCGCTCTGTCTTTGATTAATGTGAATCCACATCACCCACACTCACTCACTTGAGTTTTTCTTTAGAAACACCGGATGGATAATGGAAGTGTAATGAAATCTGTGTACAATACACACACACAGTCAAGGTTAGCCATTTTTACCTCTGTTTACCTCCCTCTGTCCTCTCCTACTCCACTCTACTCCCTGCTGTCTTGTTTTCTAGTGGCCTGCCCAGGGATAGAAGAAAACATGATGCATTTTTGACTATTTTTGGAGAAGGAAAAGACACTTAAAACCATTAAGGTCTCAATCTTTGGATGTAGAAATAAAAAGCAGGCAACTGGAATACAGAGGCGAGAATGCTAAAGTCACAGACTTGAAATGTATCTTAGTCTTTTTTTTTCCTTTTCGTGATCCCGTCTTCACTCTCCGTTAGGCTTCTTCCCGCTGATTATTGCCATCATTAGAAAGGGCGATTTGCACTGCTGTATTCCACCCATGCACACGCACACACTGACTTTTGCTTTTAAACATGCAATGGTGTGCAAAGAACAAAAAATGTTTCTTCAGCTCGCAAAATATTAACCGTCACACACATGTGCTCACACAAGCTGCAACATTCATTAGGTGTACATAGCCCTGCAGGACCGAAGCTTTCAGTCTCTCTTGTTAAGAATCTATTCTCTTCTCAACCTGCTGGAAAGCAACTGTAACACAATGCCCTAAATAGAATGGGATATAAAGGTGATGGTTTGAAAATATGAGGTAACAGCCTGGCTATGACTGAAGCATTAACAATCACAGGGAGCTTGTGCTGTTTGATGCCAAATGGTCCCTTGAGGGTGAGGCTCACCGGTCAGCTCCCTACAGAGACGCAGTGAGCACTTTGCCAATTTACCATCATTCTACCCTTTGTAAGGCAACACAGCACAAACATGCCTTTGTTCACTGACCTTTGAATAATTCAGCTCGAGCAAAATGCTATGACACATTTTTGATCAAAGTCTCACTATCAAGGGGAGGAGGCATTTTCCAGACGCTATGTGTTCCTCTCCACTGAGGATAAAAGCTTCACTCCACAACACAATCACTAACAGTAAGGATAAAACGACAAAATAGAAGATCCCTCAGAAATGTAGGACAGTCCATTTGTTTAAAATAATGAGAGCACCTGACGCTGGATAAAGCATTACTCCCACATAACTCTTTATCCTCTAGGGATTTCACCTCTGCGTGGGGTAAAAAATTGGAGCTTGAATTATCTGGAAGTTTTCCATGGAAATTTCCTGTCCCTTCACCCTCTGATAAATGGTTGCAGATTACAGGTTGGTGACCAGGCGTACAAATCCACTTCAAAGCTTTGTCTGGTGGAAGTCATTTGTTACCCCCAAGGCATCGATCACAATATAACCTCAACTTCTAAACAATTCATTTGAAGAAGCAGAGGAAACAGAAAGCTGCTGAGTTATAGGCTAGAGCTGGACTCTCCATCATCTAATGACAGTACCTGTTTGACAGACTGCATTTTTCTGCGTATGCGAGCACGTGTATGCATTTAGCTGCGTCTATCATCCTGTAGCAATATGTGTTTGACTTTTCTTGTTGTTGAGATTCATAATTTTGTTACCCCCTTCGGCATTTTGCGGAAATTGAAATGTGCTTCTCGAGTTCAGGGGGAATTTCTTTAAGGTTTTAAATGGCAAAACTAATGGGCTGTGTGTGTGTGTGGGTGCGTATTTGCAAACGCGTAGCTATATTTGTTTTCTGCACTCGAATATGATCCTGGTCAAATCTGCACTTTTCTTTTATCTCTCTCTGCTGTTGGGACTGTCCATACAGCACTAGACAAGCTCCCAGAAATATGACTGCTACTGCACGCAGACTTGATAACAGATCAACATGTATAAATCACAACAAACAAAATCAATCAGTTCTCATTAAAAATAGTCCTGCCATTCTCAGAAGTTGCCATGCAGCACGGGACATGTCAATAGTGGGAGTAATAGTTTTAGAGGCTGTCTGGATCCTGACAAACATTAACAAGAGATGCAAATTCTCAGTAGAAGGAACTTTACTCTTCCCATCATTTTTTTCACTACTGGCAACACATTAATTTATTGGAATATGCAATTGTAATTACAGTCACATCTATCTGGGCCTTAATGGTGAGGCAATGATTGCTAGCTGCTGGCTCTTAATTGCAGTTACACTGTAAGTCTACATGCGAGTGAGGCAGATGTCCTTTGTCACAGTATATGCTGCACACTGTGCACTTGCATCTTATAAAAGGCTCTGACATCACAGACAGATGTTGTACTTTCAGTTATGGATATATTTGGCTTTGCCTCATAGGCATGCATTTGGTTCCACATTATTACCGCCAGTTTCTGGCTTGTTATTACACAGTTACAGACATTATTTAGCTATAACCACTGTTAAAAAGTCATTATTTGGATATTGATTTGGTAATTGAGTGGCAACAGTTGGCTATTTCCATGTTATTAAGGTCTTATTTCCACCTTATTACCCCACTATTTAAACTGCAGAAGGTGCTGCTGGTTTATCTTCTTGTAAAAGAGGGAAACAAAGTCAGAGAGCCTTTTTTAAATGTGTGTCAGTCCTAAATAAATTGATTATTTAGCAATGATTGGCACCAAAAGTATTACTGACGCTGTGCACAATATATAATGTTTGTTTTTAGCCATGTTTCAAAGCCTTCAGTTTTAAAGACAAACTGTTTGAGTTAAATATTTAAGAAAAACCTATTGTTTGCAGTCTGGGATGTCAGGTCTTTGATGTTTAATATCTCAGAAGTGTGCTCCATTCTGATAAAACCTGATAGTTCCAGGCCTGTTATTTGTCTAACAGTTTTTTCAGTAAATTAAATAATGTTATATCAAACTACTCAAACCAGGGAATAAGATCAGTAGAGATTTCTGTACAATACAAACTGCTTGATGTTTCTGATTAGTTCTAGAGGCAGAGCGTTATATTTATGGTAGCGAGTATGCTTCATCTGAATTAAACCTTTACCATAAACCAAAGTATTTTTTTAGATTTACATAGGTTATATGCATGCTTCCAAATGTGCAAGAGTGTGCAGTTGTAGTGAGCAGTGAATGTGTTGTTTTGTGTTGCAGTGTATGCTGTGACCTTTCCTATAGAACCGCTGTGAAGTCAAGTGACAGAGGAGCTGTATACCAAAATGTCCTGACATTAAAAACACGATGCCATGGCCACTGAATCCTTTTCCTAATATACTAACTCTAGATTGTGACCAGAGTGCGTGCATTTTTTTTTTATAACACAATAAAGTGTGGGGCTTTTTCGGTCTCACCTTCTGCACCACATCCACCGCTGACAAAAGATAACTAAAGATGACTTTTCTCACTGTGTTGAATTTCTCTGCTAAAACTTGATCTAAATTAGTATTTGTTCAGTGATGAATCACAACATCTGTCAGCCAAGTTATTTCTAATTGCGTGGCAGATGTCCGTACAAAATCTTTATCACAGTTTTAACATAGCTGTCACGAACAAATTGCTCAGCACCACAAAAAAAAAATCAATGAGCTCAACTTTATGTGGGAAAAATTTGCAGTTGAACGAACATATTAACGATCTATTGGATGTGGGCGCATGTCTGATTATTCTTTTTCATTTTTTTCATATATAATGACTGTGCATGTTCCATTGCTTCTACTTCAGAAACAATCAGTATCATACAGTCAGTACTACTTCCTCTCTCAGTTATGCAGGTATCTAAATGAGAAACATCAGGTGGATTTCTATTTTAAAAACAGTGTAAAAATGATCTGAATGGAGCAAATAAAACTAGCTTAAATATATGCAATGCAATCAAAATGACATGTAATGTATGTTGCATCATTCCTCACAACTTTTCTTCTGTGTACAATTAAATATGTTGCAGTTGGCAACAAAAATCATCCTTTAAGTTCAAGTACCCTCCTATTTATTATCTTACTGTTCCTTTTGCCCCCCAAGGCCACCCCGCTGGACACGCCACTGTCAGTAAGCACAACCAGAATTCATACATAAGGCACACTGTCGATTTTTGAGAAAATTAAAGGATTTTAAGTGTGCCTTATAGTGTGTAAAATATGTTATACAGAAGAAAAGAATATATCGCGATATATATCGTTACTGCACATGCTTCAAATTATACCGTGATATGGATTTTAGGCCATATCGCCCAGCCCTAGTGGAAACATACATTTAATATGGAAGACAAACATCGTGATGTGAACTGGATCCAAATAAGAACCACAGAGTTACCAAAAGCTTAGACAAAAAGGGATGTCATTTTACTGGGTCACCTCTGTGCTCGACCTGTGCCAACACAAAAATGAAGCCCAAAGAGGTGGCAGTCTATCATCAATAAGTAGTGGATCCCTTGAGTTATTTTCTTTCCACTTTGCCTCTAGAGCATGCAGAGTCACAATAACACAGCATATGTTCTTCAAAGAGGTAGAGAAAGAAAAACTGCATCTTCTTAGATTTCTTAATATATTTTCAAAGATACCCAGGCTTTCACAAATTAAATTCTCAACCTCTATTAAATCCCTGCTGCATACAGCACTGTGCAAAACAAATCTTGAGCCACTCTCCATTTCTTTATGTTTTGCTTCCAGTGAGTCAGACTTGAGCAATAGTCTTGGACAATGGTTGTCCAGGCTTTCTGAAGGTCCTTGAAAGGGTTTTCTTTACATTGGCTGCTTTTTCATTAATTTTGAGTCCTTGCGAAATAGGTGAAAATACAGCAGACGACTAACCCTAACCCTGGACTGAAAATCAGTGGAAACAGATCTTATCTGGAGTTTTTAGTTCAAATCATTATTAGTATGTGCAAAAGAGGTCAGGAGAAAGGTACAGCACTTAGTGTCTATATCCATCTGTAAAACACAGTGGAGGCTCTGTCATGGTTTGCTGTATTTCAGCCAGTGGTGTTAGGGATCTTGTCAAAAGTGATGGAATTCTGAACACAGAAAAGTACTGTCAGATTTTAATCTACCATGCATGTACCATCTGGAAAGAATCTGATTTGCAGCAGATTCATTTTTCAGCATGAAAGTGAACACACTGTCAGTGCAGAATACCTGGATAGAAATACACACAGTGGAACATTATCAGTCATGGACTGGCCTCCAAACTGTTTGGACCTCAGCATTATTGAAGCAGTGTGGGACCAAGACTAAAGATGATTAATGATTAATAAAAGTAATAATGCCAATATTGATAGTAAAGCTTGTTAGATTTGTACAAGCTTATATACTGTATTTTCATATATGTTTGTATATGTTTCAATAAATTGCTCCGCCTATTTCACATGTTCCTGCCAAAATACAAAGAAATATCTAGTTTCATTCCTTCAGATTGCTGCCTTGCAGTTAAAAGTGTTCAAAAAACCACATTTTTTAAAGTAATTCTGAGCTGTACTGTACGTACAAGGGCTGGTCACTGTGCTGGCAAACAGAATGTACGCAGCTAAACAGAAGCTCTCGGGGCCAGATTGTCTGGTGCCATTCACACATGGTCTGGTGATGGTGATTCATAAGATTTTGTTGCAATTGCAGAAAAAAAAGTCTGGAAGGCATTCAATCTGGGACCATAAACACCGCTACAGAGCATCATCTAAAGATGGAGCAAGTGTTATGAAGAGCATGTACGTGTCATCAACATGTGTGCCTCGTGTGCCCATCTTTGTCTCTGTTTTATGGGCATTCAGTTTATGAGCGCATGATTCAACCGCAGACAGAGTATGTATGTGTAATTGTGTTAAGGAGTGGAAATCAAATATGCTAGATTAAATGACAAAGCAAACAGATGTGTGTCTCTCTGTAATGGGAGAAAACATGGGTGTGGTAGACAGATCTAATAAAGCAGGCAGTATGGTGGCAATAAGCTGAGTTAAGTAACCTTGATTCCATCTATTAACACTGTTTACCATATCCTTTATTACAAAGAGATGAATCGCAGCCCTTAGCTAAAGCAGTGCTAAATCAAATAGGATTTAAATGCATTTGCTGCTAACTCAAATGAGATTCAAATGCATTCACTTGATCGCTATTTTGAAGCTGATTATTTTGCTTTGAATAAATACAGCCACGAATGTGTGTAGGGCCCTCTATGAATATGTCACAGTGTACATGTTTTTTATGCTCTCATGAGTATGTGACAATTGATAGTTCTATGTACAGCCAAGTCATAAGGTGACAAAGAGTGTGTTAAGGTTTTACAGCAATCTGCTCACCGGTGGAATATTGGTTGGATTCCAAAGGGCCGGGAGTACATCAGACATATGGCAAAACAGCTGCTGCTGTACGAAAGATAAGCTAAACTCTCCATCATGCCATGTGACACCTCAGAGAGCCTCGCTGCACACATCGATCTCCATAGGCTTTTTACTGCTTGTCAAACTCTGAATATATCTGCCACTGTGAAAAAAGGTAGCCTGAGGGGATAGGCATTGCAGAAGGGCAGAGTAAGACGCAGGCAAGGAAAGGGTTAATCAGGAGGCAGAATGATTTGAAAAGAGAGGTGATACAAACTCCTGAATGTGCATAAGTTGAAGGAAGACGAATGTAGACAGAAGAGAGGAGGAAAACAGGAAGGATGTTGTATTGCAACATCCTTCCTCACGTCCTCCCAGGAGACTTATACCCCGAGGGAATACTGTGATCACTGCTATGTATGTGTGCATGTACATGCCTGCGTGTGTGTGTGTCACAGTAGGTGGTTTCAGTATGAACTATCACACAGTTTATTCATGACAGCTCCCTGCTGATGGGTACAGAGACACCGAACAACCTGCTTGCACCTCAGTGCTTTCCTGTGTCACCACCATGCAGTCACTCACTTTTCATTTTCTTAGATAAAATGTCATTGTTTGCACATTACTTAGACCAAGAGCCTGCTTTAGCTAATACTTGGAAAGAGTGATGGCATGCATGTGTATCCATCTGTTCATATTACAGTTATATTTACACAGTTTGAAAAAAAAAACCCCACCAAATGTCTTAAGACATGTGATGTGTTAATGACTGTCTTTTGTAATAGTATATAACATGTATCCAAGAAGCATGAAGTTCATTTAATGCAGATTACTTTCACCCTGCAGGACAGACCCCATTTTTACTACGCACTGTTATTTGTGCACGCAAGATGCCATGAAATGAAGTTAAAGCTGAAGTGACATGGGTGGCAGACAAGTTCCAAATTAAAGCAGTTGAGACTCGATACAGACAGTGTTATTATCTTATGGCTATCACGCCTAGTTACACATTCAGCAGAGACACAGAAGCATACTAGGGTTCTAACAAGTCTGAAACCGTGGCCAAACCCTAATTCAGACAAACCGAGAGGATTTACGTGATAGAAACACGTCAGAAGGACAGTGTAACAAAATAAGGGAAGGGCTGCTTAATTGCTTCAGCTAACTGCAGGGATACCACTGGTATGTTAGCTAAGCTTTGTGGTGAAAAATACTTTAACGGGTGTCTGTTTAGCAATTCTTTATTAAAGGCTTGTTTTGTGTTGGGGTAAACAACATGTGTGTGTATATATATATATATATAAGTAATAGTAATTGCATTATTTAATGGTTTTCTAATTAGATCGTGTTCATTATGCTCGTAGTCATGTAGTACTGTTAATCTCCAGTCCGGTTAGTGCTGGGCCTGGTGAAATCTATAATGCAAATTTTCAGGCATAACTTGATCTTAAAGACTGCCGAATAATGCAGTTTTTTTTTTCAGTCATGATCCAATTGTGATTAGGTAATCGTGAATATAATATTGTAATATTTATAATTAAGCCCCATCCGCATCCATAAAAGACTTTAGACATACACAGATAATTAGCTTATAAATACTAGTTACTGATGTGGTAAAATTATTGTCTTTCCCATTCATTTTCCCTCTCCATTTCATTTCCAGGTCAGTACACACTGTGCTTTACTCCCATAGTGGCTTCAAAGTTGAGGTTAATTAAACATGGTAACTCCCTGTTTCTCACCACTAACAATTATTTTGTCACCAAATTTTTATTGACATTCCATTAGCATCACTGTTTGTGCCCTCGCGAATATCAAGCTCTGCTGCAGCCTTGGTTTGGTCCACCGACTAAAAGTGCTGGTAAAGAAATATTCATAAATAAAGTGGTATGTTGATGTGCTGAAGTGAACTCTCTTCTGAACATGAAACAATGGAAAAAGAAGAGCTTTTGTGTGTACAGTATACACAAACAGCCAAACTTAATCCAATTCAGGTGTTACATCCTTATCTCTCTCTAGTGGATTCTCTCCAATCAGTATGAAGTATTGAGAGCGTGTAATAGGTGGCCATTGTGTAATCAACTGGGGATACTATGCTCACTCCATGGTAAAATGGGGGAATGAGAGAACGGGATGAAAAGCATTTTATGCAATTTCAGCTTGACTTACAGAACTGTTGTGTCGGTTGCCTGGTAACTGTAAAACTGAGACGCAAGTGTGGAGATGCTAGTGAACAAGTCTCCCTCCATTTCTTTTTTTCTTTTTTCTTAGCAGCTTGTCCTTTATGTCTCCCTATCAGCTGTATACACCGTATATTCCTCCTTTGTTATGAGTGAAAAGTTGTAAAAACCCACGTTTTTCACCTTTTGTCCGCTTTTTTTTTCCCCACAGATTTTGACTTAGAAAGATCACAGAGGGAGAGTTGTGACAGGGAACTCATACTTTGACAGCAGGCATGAAAAGCAGGGATATAGAGAGGTCAGACACGGCTAAAGGAATATTTCACAAAGCCATCAGTCTCATGTAGAAAGCAGCCCTGGTGGACATGTGATGTCCACTGCCCTTTTGTCTGTTGGGCCCTCTCCCTCTTGACCAGTGACACAACAACAAGGTGTGAACATTTCAAGAGTCTGTGTGTGTCTGTGTGCATTTGTGTGCATGTGTAAAAGAGGAGCGATGTGTCACGTGGTCACTTTTTTTGCCCGATGAATATGACATGTAATATATGTTTCTTTTGTAGCACTTTTTCTTGCATTTTCTTTTATCTTTCATATTCTCACTTCCCCACGCTACCTTGCATCTTGGCAAGTTGTGAAATAGTACTAACAAAGCGTAATCATCTCTGTCAGCCACTGAAAATTGGCTATCAGGATTTAATGGCCCTCAAATATAAACAAAACAAAATCCATGTGAGAGTCAAGCGAGTGTACGGACTGTTTAGCAGCTGGTTTGTATCTCCGGGCCCGCATTCAAGGATTACTTTTTGCTACCTTTCTGATAGTACATTTAAAATTCTGTATGAAATTTCCATATTTGTCATTGAGAGAGAGCGCAGTTTATTAATCTGTAATCGAAAAGAAACCACAATAATTTTCATAACCTGCAGACTCGGCACCTGCAGTGAGATTCTCTTTGTTCTCCCGCTCCCTCATTCTTTTTCAGGCCCTGTCTCTTAGAGCTGTACACGTTTTCAGGCTCACTGGAGGCATTCCAATAGATCCATCAATTTGGCAAAGCAGTGTGTGTGAAGCATAAGAGTCATTCCCTCAGGATACACACGCAAATACACAGACACACACACGCACACTAATAGACAATCTATGTTGTTTATTTGCCTCTCCTCTGTGTTTTTACCCGCAGGATGTCTCAGAGGTGATGCTCATGTGTTGGTTAGGTCCTCTATGTTGTGGTTCCATTTGTTTTTCATACATGGCTTTGCTGGCCTGTACTGAATAAGCTGCTAATTGAATACTCCCATAGCGTGCCATACACTGGTTTGGACACCATCCCTGTATGTCCTTCACTTCGCTGATTACAGCACTGTCAGTCACAGGATGATATGATGGTTCACCGGTGTCGGAATGTGTCACTGCATCCAAACATATAAATCATTACTATGAAACAAAATCTTTATTTTCTACCCAAAGTCAAAAGACGCACGGCAGCACAAATCCACAACATGACACGTACAGTATGCTCAAACCCATATACTGTAGGTCTGGCAGTTAAAAAACCAAAAGCACTCTTGCATGATCCACATGATGTGTCTCGACTAATTAAAAGGTGTCACACTCTAAGGTCTCAATTTGCTGATGAGCTAAATCAGGACATTCTCTTTCAGGGTTGACTGATCTGTGCGGGTGGGGGTTCAGCACTTGTGACTGACATCCAAGATAAAGACAATGCTGTTTCTGCACATATGCGACAGATGCAGACACGCTGTTCTTCCTACAGTTATCTAATCAGTTGTTCTGTCTTCTTTCTTTGTTCTTTTTCCTCTGTATTCTGACATCTGCCTCTCTTGCTGTCCGTCCAACCCCACTTGCCTACTTGGGGACTTCAGTGATGGCTTCAAAAGGCAAAGTTCGAGGTGAGTGGTGGCTGCTGCTGCTGCTTTTCCTGCTGTGCCTCAAACTCAACCTGACAAACCAATATCAGAAAAGAGACTTAACCTTTTATTTTTAAAAATTAATGGACGAATATTTTAGTCTATTTGCTTCTATTCTTTTGTGTGCGTGTGTGTCTGTGCTGCTGTTCCCTGATTATTTTGAGAATAGTCATGTTTGTGTATTTGGGTGAAAGGGTTGGTTTTTTTTTTCATTTCAGATTTCTAATACAGGGTTTTGCCATAGTGGGATTTATCACTATCCCAACACTGAAAAATAATGTAGAAAAAATGATTTGCTTGAGAATAAAATTAGACAGTTTGTTTCAACATAGGTTTTTAGATTTGTAAATTAGTACTAGGGAAATCATTTAGGTATGTATATACTGCAAACACAGCTCAAGGTCATGCAATTATTAATCAACTATTTAACTGTGTGATAATGTCCTTTGCCATTGCTTTTATTGGAAAGGTGGCAGTAAATTAAAGAGATCCAAATCTTCTCCGTCATCTTCTGTGTCTGCGCTATGGCAGCGAGAACGGATTATAGATCAAAAAGTGAGTCAGAGAGGAGAAGCAAAGTGTTTATTTGAGAGCAGATAACCTGATTTCATTCTGCGTGCCTCAGCAAATATGCTTCTCAAAGACTAAGAATTTATTCAACCGTGGTTATAATCCCTTTCTGTTTAGTTACCATCTTTGGCTAATGATTACAGACACGCACACACACAACAGTCACTTCCTAAGCAGAGATGTGATCATAAGTCAGATGAAAGGATTGGTATCAGCTAAGGTTGGCATACCTAATAAAAACACTCAAACTGTATCAAAGCATATTTGGCAGAAATGAAGCTCCTTTTTTAAATTTTATAGATTTTTCGCAGTGATTATGCAATAAATACATTTCTTCAAGAATCATAATCTGAGCCAAATTTTTAAATTAAAGTGGCAGAACTTGAAAGTGTTTGGCACTGTGCAAAGCTTTTATATAACTCAGGTTATTATGATGAGATCGCTTTGGAGCTCAGTCCCAAATTCATCCTGCAGCATGACTGTGACAACAGCAGGGCAGTCAGAACCAGAAAGAACAATCCTCGACAACAAGAAGAACATGGCTCCCGCAGCAGATGGCATGAGCCCTGATCGCAACTTCATGGAGTCAGTATGGAATAAAATGAATAAACAGAGGCAATCAAGACAGAGGAAATATGGCAAGTTGCTCATTATTTTAAATAAAATAGCAAATCAGCTCATGTGAACAGCTTTTATCTTAATCCAGAAGCCTCCTGTAGAAAAGCAACATTTTATATAATTATTTTTGTGCTCAGAGCTCGTACGGACCTTCTACACAGGTCCTTCCAGTGTTTGTTTCCTTATGGTGCATCTTAACATACAGGGCTAGAAAAGCTGTATATTACTAACCCAGTCTGAATGTAATGGAAGGAAGTGAAGGAAGCAACACTTGTTGTTGTCAGGGTTTGCCTGCTGCCGAATGGTAGATTTGGTATAATCCTCATGTTAAAGCCCTGTCATCGCCTTACATCCTCCTTCCCTGCTATCCTCAGCTGTAGTGATAGTAGTCACAGGATCAACATCACATTCCCCCTCAACACTTCGCTACAGTTTTTTCTCATTTTCCCGCTGCGTCTGAATGCATAATGAATTTAGACCACCTCTTTCCTGATCAGCATCCAGCTGCATGTGTTTAACTGTATCATCTCTGTCTCACTCACTCTTGATTCCCTCCTCTCTTTAAAGGCTACCCTAACCTGACTATCATCCTTTTCTATCTTACCGCAGCAGTATAGGAAATCCATCGCACTCTTTAATAGGGGGAACAGAAGATGTGTAGATCAGAGTCGAGCACATGTCTCCGGCCTGCCTCTCTTACCCTTATAATGAGGCTACTGGTAGGAAAACATAACAAGCCAGATAAGATTCATGCTGATCAGTGGGTGGATAAAGGCTTAGTTCACCTCAAAGTATCGGTTCATCGGTATGTGTGCGACTGAAGGACTGAGTGGATGGTTAAGGGTGCCTTTATTCTTTTGTAAATGTATATATAGCATCGCCAATTACTGCATACAGCATGAAAGATTAATTCAAAGATGGGTTTTTTTCTGTTCTTCTACTTTTTTCTTTTTTTTAACTTGTGGAAGTTTAAATCGCAGTTATATTTCACTGTCAGCATTGCAAATGAGCACGAAGAGCAAAAAAACAGCACAAAAAATAAATATATGGCACTTGTATGTGCACAAGTGACACAATTTCTAACTAAATTTAATTAGTGTTTTTTAAACTTTACAAAATCATTATCTAGAGTGAGTCTTGTACATGCATCACTTGCACCGTAACCACAACACATAAGTTGATTGGCCAAAATATTTACAAAGGGCTGCTCATAAAATATTCAAATAGTCACTGATAAAATACTGTCTATATATTATGTAGATGGCATGTGGGTCTCCTCACCAACTCATAGTAACACTGCAGTGGTGGTGTTTCTACAGAGTCACATCTGAGAAAACGTTTTTACAAGCACATGAATTATATTTTCGCTGGGAAAGAATAATTCAGTATGAGCAAATGAACTTCTATTTTCTGCTCAAATGTTAAAGCTATTAGCTGCATACTGTAAATACACAATCATAACATCTTTTAATAAGTTTCACTCAGTTTTCCTAATTTTCCTTCCCAGCATCCCAAAGCAGCAATTTTGGCATAGTGGCCAAACCGCATTACTATAACATCTGTATTCATCAAGTGATGCACACTGGCTCAAAAGCATTCATTCAGTCAATGGAAAAAGAGTCAATGCGAAACTGAGTGTTAGAAACTCTGCAAAAGGCCTCTTCTCATTATAAAAAAGACTCACTCTAAGACATAAAACATGCGCTGTTAACATCTGGTACTAGATAGCAGGGTCTTGCTTAGCCTGTCGAAGCTGTTTTTTGACTGGCAAACAGTTTGGGCTTCTCAATCTACTTCGCTGTAGTGCATATTAAACAAAATGCTAAAATCAGTCAATTTCTTTCTTTCCATTTTTTTTTATCTTATATCTATTTAAAGATAATCTTGCCCCAAGTTTTTGGAATCACAAAACTGTGAAGTTTAGTAAGTTTGCTGCGAGCCACAGGTTGAGACCTGTTTTCTGCTTTTCTATACATTTCTGTACACAACTACTTCAACTCAAAGAATACAAAGTCACAAGCAACTCTTGTTTGCAGCCTACTCATGATGTACAATGAGTTGTTCACTTAGATGAAGAAAATTGTAACTTTAAAATATGCATGCCGTCAGGAAAGTTGTTATAAGAATTTCTGTAAGCCAAAATAATAGCACACATGGGAAATTTAGTGTGGATATAGGCTTGCAGACCGTCTCAATCAACCCGTGAACGTCCAAAAAGGAAAACCTGTAAAAGCTGGAACCTCAGCACAGTGAATGCATATGCCACTGGAGACTCACATTTTTAAAATATATATCAGAAAGCTGTTTTTCTATAGACTTCTGCAGGACCGGAAGTCTTTTTGCAACCACAACTATAACCTTCTGATGTCCTTCACATGGATTGAACGTTTTTAGGCACTTCCATATACTCTGATATTATTAACATGTGAGATAGCTACACATGTGAAACCGTTTCATTTATGTCACCTGCCTAAATTCATGGATTTGATTGATTGATTGATTGATTGATCATACTTTATTCATCCCGAGGGAAATTCAGCATATTTCTTCTTCTTGTATGTCCTGTTTCTGTTTGTGTGCAGCCCCCTGCTTGTTGTCCACCCCTCCTATAGTGATACATCCATTCTACTGCATTTTACAATTTTACAAAAGAATTTACAAAAAAAAAAACCCATATAAAACATACATAAAACCTCGAAGAACAGACAAAGAGAACTTTTGAATCTGCTCTGTAGCAGGATTGATAAAGAGGAAGTGCACTTGTTAAATTTTGTATTTACATTTATTTAAAGTATCAATCTAGCTTGCTTTCCTAATCTTTTGAGACAGACGGCTCTCAAAGTTTAGGAGCATTAACGACAAAAACTGCATCCCCAGACGAAAAAACCTTGGATGTCTGTGAAAAATATTGGCTGTCTTCCAGTTGGCAGTAGAGGATCCAAGAGTCCAAGGGCTAGATTTACTAACAGTCTGCGCCAGCGCAAACCCTCTTTTGGCATTAAAAAGCAACGACTGGGATTTACTGAAGAGACACAGTGTCAGTTTTGCGACTGACAGGTGTGGATCGAGGTATTTTTGCAGCTGGACTTATTGCCTATATATTTCTAAGAGTTTCCCTCTCAGGGCTCAAACTGTTTTGGTTCTACAGAAAAAGTGTGAATGTGTAACTACAGCAGTGCATGGTGTGCTGCCTGACAAGGTTGGCAAGTGGTAGCATGTATAATGAGGAAAGTAATGGACCAAGACACCTGCCCTGTGCAACACCACAGGAAATGAGGGCAGTCTCTGTGGTATTATGTGCTCTACTAAGTGAAGATGTGATAGTGGTCTGTCTCTATTCAGTATTCTAGTATCTGAGTTCTGAGGCTTCTTCAAAAGAGGCTGTACTACAAGTGTTTTGACTGTGGATTTAAAAACTCAAATAAAAAATTCAGTTAGTGCATTTCACAATAATAACAACTGGATTAAATTATGAGATGTAAGATTTTCAAAGAGTTCTGAAACAGAGACAGGGGAAAGTTTGATCAAATTTGGAGGTTTTATGCAAGGTAAGACTGTATGGAAACCTAACGTCCATTGGGATGCACTCTTTTCTACCTGTCAAAAATATTACCTTCCCATCTATCCATCCGTTCATTTTCTGCATCTTACCCGTTCCATACTGCAGGGGCACCAATCAAAGCAGAGCTGCCCAGACCTTCCTCTCCCCATCCACCACGACATAATCTGAACTGTTGATTTGTAAGATCGGTAATCGTCAATTGGAGTGATTTCAGTCAAAATGAAAAACGTGTGACTGTAACTGCAGCTAGTATCAGCCCTGTCATTGTGACTGACTAATAGCTGTGGCAAAAGTGCTTTGTGGCAAAGTAAGTCTGACACCAACCAAATGATGAGAGCTGTTTCTTTTTTCTTTTTTTTTTAAAATTAGTACTTTCTGCCCACTGAATCTTGCAGGTCCTCCTGGGGTGACGAGCATTTCCCTAGATCCTTCTTAAATGAACAGAATCTGTCAACACATCACTACACATTAGAAAATCACACTGTGTCATGTTGATTTGGGGAATTTGGGAATTTTTGGTGGCAGCAGTGATTAGTTTGATTTCCCTCATGAATGCCACCCTAGCCTGCGATTATCCTGCTCTCACCCTGTATGAAAGCATAAGAGATGAAATCCTTCCTGTGATAAAAAAGAAGATGAAGTCAAGTACACTCTTCCTCCACATCATTTTGCAAGAAAACACAATAAATTTGATTTCCCTGCCCTCATGCTTTCATGATATTTAATTTGAATGACCTACTAAGCCAATAAACATGTGGATGCCTGCTAATATTGCTTGGCCTTATATTCAAGAAGAAATCGAGCCAAAGCTTTGCCTTCATGTCCTTATAAAGTGAAAAATTCAATAGATGAAGCTGTGATCTTGCTATTTTGAAAAACAGTGAAGATAACATTTAGTGGATATTGCACCTATTACTATTACATATAAAGTGCACAGCAGTATGTATAGCACAAAGAGGGTACACAAAGATATGTATTTAATAGTACCTGCTTAAATTTTATGTATAAATCAGGACTGCATAACTTTTGAATGTTTCCAAAGTTTCTGCTTGACAGTTCAGAGAATTTAGCTGTGCAAGAAATGGCTCTTTGATGGCTAGAAGGAAACATTTAAGATATTGTTCCTTTGTTTCTGCTCTCGCCTCAGTTGTTTTCTTCATTCTCTCCTTTTTTCTCCCTTTTTTTTTTTTTTGCTTTCGCTTATCTGTCAAAATATGTGCTTATATCCTTTCCTAATTTTCTTTTGCTCTCCGCTTCGTCGTCTTCTTCTTCTTGCTTGTTTGCTTTTGCTAGCTGGAAGAAAGCACTGTATGAAGTATTTATGAAGGCCTGGTTTACCTCCGTCATAAAACCGTGAGATGTCTGACCTTGGCTCAGAAAGGATAGTGAGATCCCTGGCCATTCTGGACTGAGCAAGCTTGAACTCAGGCAGCTTACATGCTGAGAATGGGCAGAGGTTTATATCTCTGCCCTTTAAATTGATGTGGCTGAATCAAGGGCAGAAAATACTGGGCAAATGGTAGAAGTGTCTGGAAACATGTCTGGTCACCAATTTGAATTTGGGTTGTGGGCTTTTATAAATTTTGATATGTAGGTTTGGCTCCTGAAAAGTGGCATCGCAGAAAAGTTCAGCTGTGGCAGGTCTTTGTCATCAAAAACAGAAACAAAAAAATCAAGAGGAGATACGTGAGCTGGCATGTTTGTGCTTTGTAAACTCGAGAAACACCACTTCTTCTTCGGTGTTTCCCCTTATATCATATTAAATGATATTATTGTCCTTGTATTAACAGCATGTGTTAACATTATTCACTCAGTGGAAAAGGAAAAAACATACACAAACAAACCTGGACTCTCTCTGTAACACTGCTCTTAAACAACACCTAACAGCACCATGGAGAAGTAGGTGATATTTTGTTGATCTGACTCCAAGGGCCAAGTTGGATGTCAAGTTTGCAACGGCAGCACCAACAGCTGCCCAGTCTAATTACTGTATGTAAATGACAACAGCACTGCCGTAGCCAGCCTCTCTGGTGCCGAATAATTAATTTCATATCTCCAGATCAAAAATGACTGTCCTGAGGTGATTGTATGCCCGTGCTGAATACAAAGGTAGCTCCACCCTCTGCAGGGGTTGCATTCAATTTGCTCACAGCAAGAAACTTATCATTGTCAAAAGAGCAAGCTCAGATTAGAAATACTCACGCGGGCATGCTCGCTTGCAAGCGCAATTTACATACGCCTCATTTGCCAAGAGAAAAAGAACAAAGCTGAAAAGTGAATGTTTATTCAGTTATAAGAATGAAAACAGAGAGAACCACTATAACCCAATTTATGTCCATTTGCATGACAATATTGTTCATATAAGGACAGGTGACAGATTAAAGTAAACACCTGAACTGTAGACCCCTACAGAGAGGGGATCAGGTGGCTCTGTTATGCTGTGAGGGGCATAATGATGGCACTGTGTGGGACCACTTGCCCTCTTAGAGGGAACTATGGCAGTTCTAAGTGATTACTTTGGCGCTGTAGTGAAACATTTCAATCCTGATGGGGATGATCTCTTCCGGGATGAAAATAATGTGATCTGTAGGTCACAAGGGATCACCTATAAGAAACATCGAACTGAGATGTCTGACAGCACGCTCCACTGCCATCATCAAAACCCCAAATAAAAGGAGCATCCACACAGGAAGCAACTAGCAGCAACAGGCTGACCAGGAGCCACAAAAAGTCAGTGACATACAGCGACTTCAGGTGATGGCAGGTGATATAACTTGTGGTGACACAAGGCGGGCAGATCCTGAGCTTCTCAATCAGCGATTAAAAATTAAAATGAAGAAAACCACTGATTAGTAACTATATAACTTAGGCAACCAGACACTACAATATCTGCTAGTAACCGACAATCAGCTACAAAGTGATGGGCGATGAGTGTGGGTGCTTCTTAAGGGAATATCTTTGGAGAACCTGATAAAACAACACCCTCCTAGTGGTCTTACTAATTTTAATAATGATTACTAAACTTAGATATAGAATAACAAAATGTATAATGATATGTCAACTGTATAAATATTTATTGTCGGGTATTAGTTAACTGAAGTTTGGATCATACGTTAGAAAAAGAAAGGTTAACAATTAGAACTGTGTGAAGTCTTCACCAACTATACAAGGTTTTAATGGATAAATGCACACAGGGAGAAAAATGGAAGGGAGATTTTAAATATTTTCACTTATGAGCGTTTTGGCAGCAGTGAAAGTGCTTTAACTCTAACTCTGCCTCCCTCCCGCAATACCAGTCTAAATGCATCCAATTGTGTTTTTATTGCCGGAGATTTCACTTTGTCTTCTCTTTTCAAGATATTCGAAAGATAAATTACATATGGTGCTTTAGACTCCACTCATACTCTTGTTCTTAAAAGCTGCTATATACTTTTTGTCACAGTGGTAATTACCCTTTTTTTCCACAGGAACATGCAATTTCATTTCATAGTGAACGCTAAAGGCTGGCTTTTTATGCCAGGCATAATAGTGTTATGAAATGTTGATAAATCACATTGGAGATGCAACATTGATTTAGGATGGATGTTGATAGAAGGCGTGAAAAAGGTCACCGCAAAAGAGAAAAGAGACAACGCCGTGTACGCAGCGTGTTCTTGAGAAAAACGAAGGAGAGAGTGTGAAAATTGTCACAGTTGGAGGGAGAGTCCCAGAGTGAGGGCAGTGAGTGATGATGCTCTTCTCTGACATGTTAACTTCTGTTCCAGGAAGTTACTAACCACATTTTGTGCTTCATGTGATCGGCCCTAGCCTTTCCTTCCTGGAAATGACAGCGTATTCTTATTTTTATTTTTATTTTTCCAGTTGCGTGTTCAATATTTTTTCTGATGCTTTAAACGAATGAAGAGGTTGGAGAGTTTTTATTCTCAAGGACGCTGTGACAGGATACATCCCTGGCTGATGAATTCACACCAGCTCTTGAGATGATAAAACCGTTGACCTTGTACCATCTCTCCAATCACCAGGCCACCCTGCTGCCTGACACTTTGAGAATCACTCTGAAAACCTTGTGTACCCAGCTGCGTAGCCACCTGTGTAACCTTATAGACACTAACTGGTCATGGCAAAGCTGTCATGTCCTATGTAATCTTTTGCCTCTCATTCATTATCTTCTTAGTGGGATGCCTTTTTTAACAGTGAGCCACTTAAAGGCCACGTTTCATAGTGTCAGAGCATCTGAGAATATGCTTTGCAGGGTGGCTAAACCTTCGATGCGGATTCAGATGCACATTTTTTAACACAGGATTATTGGAAAAACATCAGCAAGTGCTCGTAATACATTTATTTTTGTATTATAACATATAGCGATAATGGGAAATTCTTCTCTAAGGCCCTGCAGATCTAGTTCAGGTTCAAATGATTAATTGCTCTGAGCTTAACAGTTTAAATGCAGTTCTAGTGTGTTACATTGTGGGTTTTATTTTTGTGCTTTTGACTATTGTTCTTACTTGCGGTAATAACATTGTGCCTCCTAATTCCAAGGGAGTCCCACAAGAGCTCCCACTCAGTGTTAGAACTTCTCTTTTCCCAGCGCTGGAAATAAAATTAAAGTTTTAAACAAACCCGGAGATTAACCTAACTTGTGTGGTCAAGGAAACAAAGGCAAGCAGAAAAATGTATACACATATTTATTATTGTGTTTAACGTCGTAGATAATAGCCAGACTTAACAAGCTAACTCTTAGCTCTTTGCCAGTTCTCACATCTTACTTTTTATAACCCACACAAATTATGGCCATGCTCTACTAATCTGGAATTGTCCTTTAAATTTTAAGTGTGATCCCAAGCCTGCAATTATCACTTGTGCTTGACTGGCTTAAAAGGTGACTCGGCTAATCAAAACTGTGGCCTGCCTCTTCCCGTCCTGTAATCCTGTATTCTCGGCCATACATCACAGCTCTACAGCTCAGTTGAGCTCCAGTCCTGGTATAAAGGTCAGTAGCTCCAGGCTGTCCATCTGTCTGCTGCATCTCTCTCTTTTTCTCTGCTTCTTGAATGCCTAAATAAGAAAGGTTAGTAGACTCGGCTGCTCTTGCTTGAAAGGTCATGTGGGGGAGCAGACAGGAAGCACCCAGGATACTCTTATATTCGTATCAGTGTTATTTGTCCAGTCATTTGCTTGGGCAAGAAGCGGCTGAACTGGCCCGTGCATTTTTCTATAATGCCTTTCATGTTTAGGCACTAAAAGTAAAGTGGGAGCTGTGTGAGGACTATAGCATTAGTTCCTCCTGTCGCTGAAGTTACCGCAGCTTCGTGTGTGCATGCAGGGTTCTTTTGATGCTGCAGAATGAATTAGGAGCCAATCAGAGCCCACCTTTATGGTAATTTGTGACGGATAAGAATCTACAGCTAAAGTGTCTGAAACTTTTGCACAGTATAGTAAGTGATCTAATTCGAGCTAAATAAAGCAGAGCTAATTTCATTATGTCATTACTTTATAATGTCATGTAGATGAGAGGATTGTTGACCTGTCTTAGCCTTAGCATGTCAGTCAAGGTGGAGGGCAATTAAAATGACCCCATTCGCCGTGACAGATAGAGCACAATTGAGCAACAGAAAAGAGGTAGGATCAAGATAAACTTTAAAGACTAGGGAGCAGCAGGAGACAGAGAGAATATGAAAATGAGAGACAAAGCAAGTGGAAATGCCACCCTTCAGGGATCAACTAGAGGAGAAAACGTGACAGAGAGGGTGGAGGGAATTGAGTGGAATGGATGTGAACTGGAAAAGACAGAGCAAGAAACTGAAAGTAGGAGAAAGAGTGGAGTTGAAGTGAGGAAAGGGCCTAAATTTAGACATGGAAATCAGGAGAGAACAGCTGCCTCCTTCCCTCAGGAGATACATTTAAATCAGGTCTGGCTGGCCAGAGGGGAGAATGGAAGAACCTACTCCACTGGCCAATTAGGCGCAAAGAACACTACGCTGTTCTAATATAACCATCATTGTGGCCCCTTTGGCCCTTTCAGTCCCAATGGAAGTGTAGCACCAGACACTGACGCAAAGCATAGACAGAGGGATCCCCGGACTATTGTAGATCTGTGTAGGAGAGGAGAGGAAAGAAGAGGAGAGATGAAATGTAAAAGCTAATAGTTTAGCGTGTCTAGCCGAAGTAAACCTATGGCACAAATATTTTTATATCGGCCTGATAGACCAGTGTGCCTCTGCTACCAGACTGCTACCAGTCAGTCACTGACCAAATAGCTTTACATATATCCAATTCGGGAAAGGAACTGCAAACCAACTTATGGTGAAAATGTTATGGCATGTGGCAGGCTTTATGTCATTCCATGTTGACCTGCAGCAGGCTGACGTTTCCCTCTCACAGAATGCTGCAGTTCGTAGTAGAAAACTACAGCTCTTATTTTGTTTTGTAGCAATACGCTATGCAAACACACATATCAGTTTAAACTGCATACAGATTTGAATAAAGCTACATTCAAAACAAAATAAAATGAGGTGTGTTACACAACATATCTACAATATAGTGCTAACGCAATGCCAAGTAATTAGCCAGGGTATCCATCTGTTTCCTTGTTGAAGTAGCTGTTGTTAAAAAATAGTTCTATCGAATTCCAACAGGATCAGCTCAGTCAGTACGAGGCAAAGCTGCAAACTAGCATTTTAAAGGTGTGATAAGAGAGCGATGTGGGCATTTAAATGTATTAGATAAAGAGTCACACTGGATCTTGGGGTGTTATATTTTGAGATTTGATTTAAGTTAGCCATGTGCACTGGTGTAAAAGTTATTAAATGTGTGGTTTTACAAACTGATAAATGTTTGAATTTAAAGAAAACAAGTGATTTTCACATATCGATCAGATTCCGCTGGTAAGACGTAAAAATTTGGAGCCCAAAACCAGTGAAGAAAATTTGATCTTGTTGCATCGTAGTCAAAATGTATTAGCATCATAGCACAGTCACTATGTATCTTTCTACACACACACACACACACATATATTTATATATATAGTTGATCATTTTCTGATATTACAATTCTGATGCTGTGATACTTTTACATTCGGTTACTCCGTAAGTCTTTAGTGAAAATCTGAATGAGCGAGCCACATTTTGGAAACGCTCATTTTCCCCCAAGACATACGTGGCATTTTGCCATACTCATTAAATCACTCAATTCTTCCTTGTTTGTCATAAGCAGATAATTTGGAAAACAAACTCGTCTATTATATTTTAAGATATAAGTGAAGAGTTGGCAACACAACAAGCAAGCGGCTCCCCAGACACATCTGCTGCGGTAATGAACTAAAATTATATTTTGCAAAATCTCACTCACAAAACATCATTGGTACCATCGGGTATGGCGGTTAACCATTAACTTCTCTTTGTGGCCAGCAGAAAGGAAACAAAATGTATCACACTGGGCCGCATGTCGCTCCACTGCGTGAGCGAGAAAAATGAGAAAAAGTAAGTGATTTAAAGAGAAGGAGTAATAAAGAGAGTGAGGGCAGGCGCAGCAGAACGGTAAATCGCTGGCAGATCATGCCTCATGCAAAACTTTCATGAATAAAACATATTCCTAGCCTCCCATAGCTCACATCCATTTTTCCTTCGTTTCCCTCCTCTTCCCGCTCTATCTCTCACACGCATGATTAACCTCGGGAGGCCTTAATCAACACTGGAAATGACCCGTGCTCCATGACTTACCTCTCGCTTCCTCTCTTTCTCTCCTTCACCTCACCTTCTCCTGTCTCCGCACATCCTTCGGCGTGGGTTTCCCCTGCCTCGTCTGCTCGCCCAGAAGACAAAACACCGTCTGCGGGTTTGTTTATGCTACCTGTCCAATAATTAACTTATGTAAGGAAAACTCCATTAGCAACGTTCAGTGGATATCGTGGCGTTTAAAATCTCACAAATTTGAAAAAAAAAAATTCACCTTATATATGTTTTTCTTTTCTTCACTGTTTCCTAATCCTTGCCTGGGGAGGAATGGCGGTTTAAGACGTGAGAGTTAGCTGGGGATGAATAATCTTTCTTACCTAAGCCTTCATTCACACAGTCTTTAAAATCTGTCCTCCGGGGATGGGGACAGGGATAGATTTATGGTTATTATTATTTACTTGCTTACTTGCTCCCTCAGCCTTCACACTAAAGCGTACGCAAACACACATGTACACCCACACGAGCAACAGTGTGAGCTGTCCAGAGTTCTGAAAACTGGCAAGCAGCTATTGGTGAACTGGCTCCAGAAGTGACCTGTCCGTGGTGCTGAAAACTCCCTCTATTCAGCTTAGAGGTCACCCAGAATGATATCACTCAGTTGAGCTCTGCGATTCTCTCTTTGGATGCAGGCTTAACACAAATTAACATCCATGCATGCACACGAGTCCACAGAGAACAGTTTTTAATTGGTCTTCCCTGTGTAGCTAAGGTTTCAGGGTTGGTACCGCGGGCTAAATGCCTCCTGTGTGTTCAATGTTAGGGTCCAATTTAGCACACAGTAGTGACTGGCCAGTCTGCCTGAACATTTGCTTTGTAATTAGGCTGTTAAGCTTCTTTTTTTTTTTCAAACACACAAGACATTTTTGTTCTTCCCTTTTCTTCCCTAGCAAAGAGCTGATTTACTCCTCCAGTGATATTAAAGTATTTTACTTATTTTTTACAAGCATCCTTATCAACCAGCTGGATAAAAATTGAATTCCCCAGTTTACCTGCAGAGCTTCTTATTTTATATCGCCATCCTTGTGCTGAATTGAAATTCATCAAGAGAATTTAATTACCAAAACACCCTTACAAGTTGAGCAATCGCAAATGTGCCATCTGTCTGACTCTGTCTGCCCCTGCAGCTTTCTCTGTCCCCCCACCTGATGCATCCACATCTCCTCTTACACGTTTCTCGTTTGTGTCGTTTTGCAGCGATAAGCGGTCAGTATCCTCTGGTTCAGAACGTGACTGTGACAGAGGGTGGGACAGCGAACCTGACCTGCCGTGTGGAGTTTAATGACAACACCTCCCTCCAGTGGTCAAACCCAGCACAGCAGACCCTCTTTTTTGGGGACAAGAAGGGTGAGTTGATGGAGCAGACACCAGCCACCACATGACAGATCTGGTCTTTAAAAGTATATGTTGGGTTTGCAGAGGAATGCATAAAACGGGATTGATTCCTTTTTTTTTTGTTGTTGTTGGTTGGAGATTGACCTAAAAAGCCAAAAAATCATACTTTTTCTATCTGTCTGTGTCTGCTGTGTCTCAGCATCTGTCCCACATTTCTCGAGTTTGTGTTTTCATGTCTGTGCAGCACGTTCTTTCACAGTAAGGAGAAACAGATACACTCATGTCCCAGCTGCTTTTCATGATGTTTTTTGCAAAGCTTCCCTCTGTGGATGTATAGTATGCCGCTGTTATTATTCTTTTACTTTGTTACTGTTCATCCTTACACACATAGATAGACACACATACCCCGCTACAAAGAAGCTGTCGGTGGTCGGAGTAGATGTGACCAGCTCTATTTTGAACAGTATAACCAGTGCTGATCATCACCTGCCATTAGCAGTTTAAGGGCTTTGGCTTCTCTGTCTGTTTGTGTGCATTTTGTTTTACTTCACTGTAACGGTTGTCTGTGGTGAATGATTGGAAAGTATAACTGAATAAGGTAAGTGGGGGTGTAAGAACAGGCTAGTGCATTTTTCATCCATCCTATCTGGCATTTCAAGTACAAGCATGATCAGTGCAAACCTTGGATCAGATTAACCACCGCCAATAAAAAAATGATGTGGTGGATCAAATCCATTTTTATTTTCTATAACCCCTCAATCTAAATTTAAAACCGTGCTTAAAAGTTTTAAATTGATGTTCTGGTCAAGTTGGAAGATCAGATCATCCCACATAGGGATGGGTACCGGTTTTGGCACCGGTTCTGACATAAGCGGTAGTAACCAGACCGAAAAGCAGCGCACATTTCGGTGCTTGATTTCGGTGCTTTTTTTTCCTGAGCTGTGATACACTTTAGATTCTAGCCAATCATTTTACGTTTCCGAGGATGGTAGGCGGGGCCAGGTACGTACGTTCTTTTAGAGCAGAGCTACAGATTAAAAATGCCCAAGGCGAAGCGGTCAGAAGTCTGGCTGTACTTCACAGCAAAAGATGCAAACTCAGCAGCCTGCAACAAGTGCTTTAAGCTGATACTGTGATACTGTCAAAGGAGGTAACACCTCGAATCCGATGAAACACCTGGTGACGCATAGCGTTTTTTTAAAAGCCGAGAAATGCGCCGTATTTGATAGCTTGCTGCGAGACCTCACACCGAGCACATCTACTGCGGGTGTGGTGCCTGTTATCGGACCTGGAGTTAGCAACATCCCCCAAAAACCCGACGAGTAGAGTCCTGGCCCCTACCCCTGACAGTGTAGCAGAAATGATGACGGATGATGATGGCAGCAGCAGCCGTTCTCCTCTGCGTGAGTAGCTTCATGTTGTTCGTGTGTAATTTACGTTGAGTACGCTAACCACATTATTACATTAATGCATGTAAGGTGAAGTAGCAAACACCGTCGTAGTTACATGCGGCTGTCTTCTTGTTTGATGGCAGATACTCCCTTCACCCTGGCCAAAAAGGCTAAAATGACCAAAGAAAAAGTGGAAAACAGTTAAACATGAGAGGTTTTTGGACAAAGTTTGTGTTTTTTCCATTGATTAAGCACTGCTTCCAGCCAAGAGTGATACCATATATGCCCTATAGCTGCAGAAAAGGCTAACATTGTTATCTTTTTACAAAAAAACAGCTGAACATGAGAGGTTTTTGGACCAATTTTGTGTTCTCCATTCTTTAAGCACCGGTTTGAGCACCGTTTAAGCACCGGTGTTGTGCCAAAAAGTGATTGCCTGCCAAAAACGGATTTCCAATGTTTCTGTGTATTTTTCATGTGTAATATCTTTACATATGTTGGTAAATAGACTTCGGTGAACAGGGTTTACAAAGGGGTTATATATAGAATTAAAAAACTATCTGTTTTTCAAGTATCTTTACAACTCTGTGTTATTGTACTTACATTATAACCAATCCGGTCCTTTATCCCCACTTAAAATATTTTTACAGAACTATTGTAATATTTGCTGCCATTTCCGCTGTCCTCTTGGCCAACTTACTCTTACAAAAGACATTTTTAATGTTAATGAGATTTTTTTTAACTGCATAAATAAAGGTTATATAAAGGTCACTGCCAAAAACTGATTGCGGCTTCTACCTTGTTACACGAATGTTGTTTGTGGCTCAAGATGACTTTATGTCATCCATGAGGGATGCATTTGACACATGTTTCACATATTATAGCCCAACAAGTTACTTATAGAAGTTTAAATACGAGCAATCAGTTTTTGGCAAATACTGGAAATCAGTTTTTGGCAGACAATCAGTTTTTGGCACAACACCGGCACCGTTTCAAAAGTACCGGTTTGGCACCGGTATGGGATAAAACCTAAACGATACCCATCCCTAATCCCACACAGTCTGTTGGTGCTTAGCTCGTACCAGCATCAGCGTCTGCAGCACACAGTATATTAGGAGTGATGCAATATTGTTGGCTTGTGTATAAGTGAGAGCAATAAAGTTGTTGCTGATATTCAAAGACTCATTTTCACATTTTGTGGTATAGCCTTCATCAGCAGAGCATAACTTGCTGGGGTATCCAGTTAGCTATTTAGTGGTACATTTTTCCCCAGGTATTACAATGGGTTCTCAGACCCAAATGACTGTCGTATAACGCAGAAGCGAACAAAAACACTTTGGAACTACAGTGAAATTTCATAGCACATAAAAACATCAGCAATGAAAGCCACATCTTTGTGAGAATTGCCTAAAGAGTGACAAGCAAAAAGTACAGACTTCACTTAAAGTGCGTGGGTGAGGGGCGTGTTTAAATCCAGTTTAATGATTTAAAAATGTTGAACAGGAAAGACTTCACACTTTTTTTAATAAGAGGTGTTAATATCCGTTTAATCAAACTCGTGCTTCAAATGTATGAGTTTGTAAACATTTTGCAACTGTGAGGATATGCCGCAGTGTACAAACAGAGGAGAGAATGTTTAATGTTTTGTTATATAGGACTTTAACAATCTCATCAACACATCCCACTTTCAGGGAGAAAACAGCCTGGGAGTGATGTCGTCTGCAGAGAAGAATCGAAGCTCTGTATAAATAACAGTTTATATACCCGAGATCTGCATATTCCCACACAGACATTTCTCCATTAAACAAATGCAAGCCCTTGTTATCGTTCACACATTCACCGACACACGCAAACACAATATCCTGCATGCATACACAAACTCTAGGTGTGGCAGGAAACTACGATTGTTTTAATGGCTAATAAGTACAGAGGGTTTATTCCTGACCTTTTACACCATCTTCAGTAGTGTCCCCATAAAGAGGATTCATGGGCCTTATTTAGTTGGTTCATGCCTGTTGGAGTGATTGTGCCCTGCGCATCTCTCAGCTGTATTATTTGAGTGTAATAGAGTATGAATCACACTCTCTTGTAAGTGTCTGGATTAAGCACATATGGGATTTACACAGTCTTTTTCCATTATCCCGCTGCCCACTGGGTTGCCTTGTCCAGTTGGGTGTTCGTGCACTGTACGCGTGTGTGTTTTCTGTGTTTGTGTTTGTATGTATTTTTGCATAGAGTAACTGAATGCATGCATGGGGCAAAGCATTTCAATTTTCAGTCATTCACGTTTTCACTTACCTGCCTTTTTTCAGAAAGAGCAGCGGTAAAAAGCTGCATTGAACATCAAATTCAACAGTTGATGTTCTCCGCAGGTTATTCCATATCACACCAGGGGTCGGGCTTGGGGGTCTATTTCATGGCATTTCCAGTGCAAGGCTCTGAGATTGGAAATGAAAAACCAGCCAAGGACTCTCTTATTATCAGAAAAGCAGGGGGATACTACTAAGGCTCCAGAGCTGTGTTGCTGTTTTGGTTTGGGTCTGTGTTTGTGTATGTGTGTATGTGTGCTTTGGGAGTTGTCTTGCTGAACGTGGCAAATTCAGATGCACATGCTGATGGGAGCACAGAGATGGTGAGTGTTTCCAAAGTGCCACTGGCAGTGTGTGAAAGGAAAGATGTCTCAGCTGCAAACGCCTTTGAGCACAGTAGGTTTCAGATTAATTTTCCTTGCTGCCTGTTGGGAAGAAGAAGATGGGGATTAGGGCAAGCACACAGTTGCTCAAAAATACAACCCCAACTCGGCAACTTTTTGCATACTTTGCTATGTCACAGTGGTTGAAAAAACTATTTTTCCCCCCGTCTCTTAATGTACAAGATATTTTCCATGCAGTTTAGCATCCACCTTGTTTGAACTTGCAGGTTTACTCCGTGTAAACGCAATTCTTCTTTAAATGTTAAAGGTCTATTTCAAAGTCAGCTACCGTAAATTTCACTGTGATGAATTGTGTTTTTTTCCCCACTCTAATTTAGACCGAAGGAATCATTTCAGATTTCCGTATTGATGCGCGTCTGCTCAACAGGTTGGTGACTTTGCACTGCACCTGCATGAGCACGTGTCGCATCACAAAAGAACGTCACTTGCATCCGGGGTTAAACCCAGCCACAGAGCATTAGCATAAACATATTGCTTTTGGAAAGACAAATGCAGCAACTGACTCCATCGCAGTCTTTTGAGTGGTGCCGGTTTCTCGGCTGTTGTTGTTTAATGTCAGCGCTGAGACTCACCTCTAAGACATTTAGTCAGATGAAAGAGACTCCTCTTGTCTCCCATCCTCTCAAAGGTGCTGGCTGTGAAGAGTTGTTTGAATTTCAAATAAGTCATTGTCCCGAATGTAGCCAATTTTGTCCTTTCCATCACTTACCACTAAGGGACTTAAGCTGTGCTTTGACAGTGAGAGAGATGAGCGCTGGGCAAGAGGGATTCTCTCTTTTATAAGATTCAAAAGAAGCTAATATCTCCTTACAAATTGCTCTTTTGGTTGACTTGATAATAGCTTTATTTCCTGGATGGAGAAATTCTGCAATGACCCATAATTACAAAATATTCGTTATTCCCATACTAGAAAGAGCCTATGTATAATTACTTTCCAGGCTAAATTTGCAAGCCTATTTAGTGGACTCATCATGTGTGAGCGCTCGCTATGGTATGACATTTAAATCACTTACTCAACATGGTTGCTGTAATTCGCTAACCCTTTTACATACCATTTCTTTCTTTCTTTATGAACACCCACATGTGGGTTTTCATTTTCAACCTACTTCCTTGATTCTTTTCCCTTCTCTTTAATTATCTGTCCACCCCTACCTTCCAGACTATGGCAGGATCATGGTTTACCTGTCTTTACATGCATCATAAAGCGTTTCCCTGCAGCACAAACTTGGCAGAGCTGAATACATTATAGTTCTGTTCAAAATGATACTAAAGCTGCAGGCCTTTGTACTGGGAGCTGTGTGGCTAGAAAAGATGCTGCACATATTTCTCCAGTAATGTAATTAGTGGTCTGATATTTGGGTTTAGGTCATGTTGTCTTTGGACAACCTCCAGGAAAAAATAGTAACATGCCTTGCAGTGTGGTGGTGTAGTATTTCTTCAGGGTCAGAAATAGTACACTTTATTCTGGAACTGATATCATTTATATTTGCTCGTTTAGTTCCTGAAATAGTTTCCCAGCTAGATAAGTACAGGGAAACTATCGTGTTACACTATGAGAAGATTTTTATTTAAATTTTTTTGCCATTTTCACCTTCACTGAGTAGATGCGGCAGAGGCAGGAAATGTGAGGAAAGCGAGCAGATTGACATGCAGTAAAGGTCTGAGTTCAGCGTGAATCAAACCAGGGACTCTTAAAGATCCTTAAAGATATTTGCACCCATGTGGTATTCACTCTGAACACTCAGCTATTGAGTTGGTCTGTTTACAGTAGAAAAAGATAAAAATGGATTTTACAATAATAGTTCTCAGACACATCTTTTAGATAAAAATGCCATTGAATACCGTTCTTTTCATGTAAATGCTACTCTTCAGCAAATCCTCATAAGTGCTGTTCTGTATATGTATTTGTTATGAATATATGACTAGGCACTGAAATTAGTTTGACATCTTTCCAGCTAAATGCTTTATTAATGCTTTGATTTTGAGAGATTAATGCAAATTTTAAAGCATTTTTCATGCTCTTCAGTTACTCTGGTCTTGCCTCATGCTGCTGAAAAGGCAAACTGACCATTAAAAGGTCACGCTGTCTTTGTAACTTCTAACGCAGTGTGAACTCGGGGAGCTACCTGAGTCCCACGCATATGCGCTGGCATATTAGAAGAACAGTCAAATTAAAAACTGCATTCTAAAAATGGGCAAGTTTTTCAGATCTGTTTGCTGCAGAGGTTATTTGTAGCATTTTTTGAAGTACATATGAGCAATAGTTTGTTAATGGTTCTTGAAAAATTACCAAGTGCTGAGTGCACCTGTGGTGGACAACTCTGTCTATGCTGTGCTATTTGCAGATTGATTGAATCTGTTTAAACATTAAGATTAGTGTTATGGGTGAACAGCTAAGGGCCAACTGCTCATTTTTAGGCCCCCAAACTGCTGAATATGAAACTATTCAGGTCCTAAGATATCAAATATTCAGCTGTCTGAATCAATTTGCTGGCTGTTTGTGAGCGTGTGAGCGTGTGTATCTGTGCTTGTAAGCCCATATATACGTGTGTGCATGTGGAATGTCAAGCCTTCCACCTCCCCAGTATGCAACCATGAAAGCTTTGATGCATTCAGAGTATCTGTGCCTGAGCAATTTAGGGGGATAGGCTTTTAAAAGTTTTCCAAAGTAAATAACAAAATAAGAAATGCCTGACAGACTTTTTATTAAACAGATAGTAGAACTTTCTCTCAAAACTTAATCTTAGCTAGAAAGTTAAACTTTTGAGACAGCTGTCTTTTTCCCCCTGGTAGAGTACCTCTATGAAACATCCTTTCATATCGGGCTGAAGATTGGTACGGTGTTCTCTGTGATAGAAAAAAAAACTTGACTGTAAATCTCCAAAGATCCCTAACAAGTCCCCTTTCTCCAAGACAAGGACCATAAAACATGAGAGGAAGAAAAAGAAGGAAAAGGAGATGGAATGTAGGCCTTGGTGGGATAAAGGAGACGAATTAAGGAGGCATTTTATGAGAGCTTTCAGATGCAGTTATCACCTGTGAAAGAAACAGGCAAACTTTTTCTCTGACCTTGAGGATTCTGCGTCCTCTCTCTTTGTCATTTCACTTTGCGCATGTCTGTGTTTGAATGTAACATTCAGCGTTTGATTTGAAAAAAGGAAGAAAAAACCTGCTTTTGTTTGCAGTGCACTTAGACGTGCATGCAGGTATTGTAATTAAAAGTAGCGTTCTGTATAGTTGTCACTGTGGATTGGAGAAACTGGTGTCAGACAAATGTCATTTCTGCTCGTTCTGATGTAAAACAGGCTGAGGTGAGACAGACAGTGCACTGTCAAATGAGGCAACAGATCCAGTTATTACTGTCTTTATTAGTAGAGCCACTTATCATTCACAGGGTGTAGAGAAGAATACCGGAGGCAAATGGGAATAATTACCTCACACTTATAGTGTCAGGCTTATTCTTTCTGTCTTTAAGGAGAAAGTTCTGGAGTGCAGAATTGGGAATAGGAAATAATTTCTCTCTCTCGCTCTGTCTCTCTTTTCTTTTTTAGAAAAAGAAATACATATTTTTAAACTGCAGCCTAAAATTAAGAGTTGTTTGCAGGGAACCTTTAATCCTATAAAAACAAGGATACGACACTCCAGACCTTTTCCACTTTCTTTTAAATGCTTTGCAAAGTCATTTTGAAGGATAGCTGTAGTGGATACCCCAGTAAAAATATGTAGCACCTTATAGACACCCTGCTCTCGAGCTGCTGGGGAAAATGTATTCCTCTGCAAAATACAGTAGAGTTTATGGGTAAGAGCTGTCTCCTCGCTGACCCGCTTCTCACAAGGACTTAATGAAGTAGGGCTGGCGAGGGTGTCCCACTGAACTCGACATGGCAGGTAGAGACTGATGAAAGAAAATCATTTCTGTCACAGGAAAAATCTCCACAAGCCAATTACTCTATAGAGTATGGCACATTTTACATTTTAAAAAGCCAGTATTCCACCGAAAGCTATAACAGGTAATGGAGGCTGAGGAATGCCTGAGATAGAGAATATACATTAAGCAATTCAATAGGCATTGCATTCTGTTTGCTTTTCCCTATCAGTCCCTCACACACACACATTCGCGCAGACAAATTCAAGTCCCCAGATGGGTTGTTGACAAGGAAAAGAGAACAGTCACATCCAGACACAGGCGGCTGAATGTATATTCTGAAATTTGCACTTTTCTCATTATAAAACTGTGTCACTTGAATGAACAAACACCTGCCAAGGTTCCATACTAATACATACTGTCCCTGGATAGATGAAGGGACGGGGAGGTAGAAGGAAGGAGGGGGTCAGTGGAAAGAGGGAAAGAAAAGGGCAGAAGAGAGGAGAAGGAAAAAATATAAGGAAGCAGTAAAATGTGCAAACATGACAGGTTAAAAGTGAGTAGTTTGAAAGTCCTGGCTGTCATATGGACTCTGTATGTCCATACAATAAACACGTGTCTAGTGTAAAACAAAACAAAAATGTAATTACCATCTATTCACATATACGTTTCCTTACCTGCCACTTTTAATGGTGCCACAGAGCAACACAGGAAAACTGCTACAGTATCTATGCAGTCTAATTAGATATGTGCTGGACTCCAGTTGCACACACACTGTGCATGTCACCATATATAAACAATTTGCTGGCATGCTGTGGTCATCTACTGTGATATTTGCAGTTTTAGTGAGGCTCACCTAACATATTGATGGATCACAAAGCCATCAGCTGTGTGTGGTAACAAACTTACTGTAGGGTTACCCTGGTGGAGATGGACAGAGCTTTGAATACTCGAGCCTTCTGTTCTCTGTGGAAACAAAGGGAAAGTGATTAAATAGATGCCTTTTAGTTCCACTGTGGTAACATGTTTTAAAGGTGAATGCTGCCTATAATGCAGGTTTGGGTAAGACACTGGTCGGACTGTGCCATAGTCAGATTTGGATACTTAACATGTATTGTGCCATCGCTATTTTCTGTGATCTTAACTAATTATTAAAGTCAGTTTCATAGCAAAACCAGGAGGTGAAAAATCTCCATGACAGGCAGGTCATACCTTATGTTTTGAGCTTTAATGGTGAAATGCAAAGATAATGTCAATAAGTGGAATAAAAGCTTCCCAACACGTGTTAACAGATTAGAGGCTAACAGGAATAGTGGCGTCAACACCGCTACTCCACCTGTTTATGTTAAAATGTTGACCAAAGGTGGTAAATGTCTGTGTGAACTGCTGAAGATGCACTATTTTAATTGAATCTGTTATTATGGATCAAAAATGTAAATTGTACAGAACAAACAGAGCATGTTTGCCTCCATCCACAGTTTCCCACCCATAATAAAAATGTCACTTCAAATATATATATATATATATTTTTTTAAAGGCATTTTGCACCTTCTGTCTGTGCAAGCTTTGCTTTGTCTTAGCTTTCCATTTCAAAGATGCGCTTTTCTTCTCGGAGTCTTGGAGCTTTGGTGTTACCGCCGTTCACTGTTATCTGACGTCACGGCTGCATTCATGGGAACCTCAGCATGGATGCTGTTCTCAGCCTAAGGCCATCAGCGGTTGTAATTGGATGAAGAGAGAATCAAACTTGGGCTCAGTGAGCAAAAAAAAAATGTGGTTGTATTCCGTCAGTAGTTATTGTGGAATACAAATCTGCCACCCTTTGATGTTGACAACAACACCGTCCTCCACGAACACATTCAGGGCTGTCGGCACTAATGGTCTATAATGGATGGCATGCAGCTGCAGCACCTTCGCAGACAAATAGCAAAGGATGCATTCCTCTTCTCCACTCTCTCTGTCAATATACAAGCTTTCATGTGAAAGACTAGTGGTCGACTGTAGTTTGTTCTACATGCCGTGGAAAAATGTATGTCCTGTGCACCGTTGATCTGTGTCTGTTAGCTTTTATGTTGTATAAATCATGTATAATTAGTATATAAAATTTGCACCCTGAATAAAGTCCAAATGTTAAAAAATATAACCTACATTCATTGGGTGTTTCATCCCTTAATTGTATCCGTCCCCATCTGGCGGGCCAGAAGTTGATGTTGTAATGATGTGGTCACATGAGCTTCTGGCCTCTCCAGCTTACCCTAACCCAGTCAGCGCTATTCTCCCAGCTCTGCCCTCTGAGAGATCTTGCTCTTGGTCTTCCTAGAGCTAAGTAGCTTCTCCCCTGCCCCGATCAGCTGGGTGGATGGTGCCGATGTCCCAATGGGTTTGCAGTTTCATACACATCTCCTGCTCAGAGATATGTGCTAGATCCAGGAGGACCGTCTCTCTTGGGTGAATGACATATTGCAGCCTGACAAAGGTGTGGGCCAAGATGCTTTTGTTTCCACAGAGCATGTCTCAATTCCCAAATGTGCAGGTTAGCTGAAGGGAATGGTGCCTCAAACTACACTGATAGAAACAGTGAAAACATGTCTCCAGAAGCCAGTTTCACTGCCTTTGTCCTTTGACTGTCTTTTGCCTTCTGCGACCCCTGTAACTCAGACTATCTCTCTAATCCGTCCCAGTTAGGTAGTTAGGTAAGCATTTGGACAATAGCACAACATTTTAGTCTTAATTCAGGACTCTGATAAAAATATTGTATTAACTCTTTAGGAATTAAAGTCGTTGTTATAAAAAGCCTTTTCAGGAGGTCATTGGACAAACTAACATCATTTTAAATGGTTTGTGTTTAACAGTTGTGTTGAAATGCTTTGCAACCAGTGACCACTTGAAGTCAGAACCCATGGATGTCAACAAATGCTGTGTTTCCTCATATTCACTTACAGGCCTTTAATGCTGCCTGTCCATATTTTTTTTCTTCAATAACTGAAAAGCATGCTCTGTTGGGCTGAGATCAGATGACTTGGTCTTTGAGGAATATCCTATTTCTATTCTTTGAGAAACTTTTTGGTTTCTCAAAGGTTTAGGTCATTATGCCTATGCATAGTGAAGTGCATAATGGATAGTGAAGTTTTAGAGTATTTGGCTGAATCTGAGCAGAGAGTATAGCCCTCTGTAATCCTCCAAATACATCCTGTTTCATCTGTCAGCAGTCACATCATCAGTAAGCACTAGTGACACTGTAACACTTCCACTTGCAGCCATACATGTTCATGCCATAATGTTGCCTTCACCATGTTTGACAGATGAGGTGATATGCTGTCATTCCGCTACAAGTTAATTTTAGTTTCTTCTGTCCTAATTTTTTAGAACTGTTTTGTTTAGGGCAATTCAAATCTGGCCATTCTGTTCATGTGTGTTACCAGTGATTTTTCTTTTGCTGTAAATCCTCAGCGTGAAAGCGTCGCTGGATTGTAGACTCTGACAATGATGTGGCTACCTCCGCGAGATCGTTCTTAACTTAGTTAGATCATATGAGTGGGTTTTGGGAACTGTACATTGATTCACTTTAGCTGTCTTCTGCTGTCTTTCAGGATGTTTAGTGTTGCTGATCAGCCTGTGCATTCCTCCTCCTCCTTCTCCTTCTTCTTCTTCTCCTTCTTCTTCTTCTTCTTCTACTTCTTTTTTTTTTTTTTTTTAAATGTACCTGATTTTTGATCTCTTTGTTTTGGATTTTCAGCCTCCCTCACTTACATAAACATGTGTTTGGACCTCATATTGAGAGTACAAGTGAAAAGAATAACCTGAGAACAGGCCTCACCATGACAATGACTTGCCAGTTAGTTGTCCACTTTTGATTAATTGTTTTTGGGCCTCTGAAAATGGGGCACTGGTATAAAAGTGGCTTTAATCCTTAAACAGTGAATTTAGTTTTGTTTACAACCTTTTTTTTTTAACCTAATTCTTTAAATTAATTTAAACTTCAATTATGTTATTCTTTAAACTTTTGTTAAACCCCCCTTGATTAAATATGAAAGTCTTTATGCCACACATTGATTATTTGATTTACAGTCCACTGTGTTGGTGTACAATGGTAAAATTACAAAAATAAATGGGCTCATTGTCCAAAAACATATACACCTTACTACATTTCTAGATAAGACAGACTTTGTAACTTGCTGACCAACTGGTCTGATTATGGAAGTGGGACTGAAATCTAAGGGTATTTTTACTGTTAGCAGCTATGTTATGATTTCATGGTTATATATAACAGCTTTCATGTTTCTAAACCCAGCCTGAATCCCCTCCTTCCAGGGGGCTCAGGATGATCCTACTTTTTGGCATCAAATCTATCCCGATCTTTGCCTGTAACTACTGGAGAAAAAAAAGCAAAAACACATGACTGGATTACAAAATCCGGATTATGTATCGAATAATGAGAATCATATAAATTCAGTATTCGAGGAGTATTTAATCGTCTTTCTCCATTTCTTTATCAAGAGGTGATTGACAGGATTTCCCCACTTATTCAATCAAGTTTTGTTACAGCTGAGTCACTTTACAATTAATCGCATTTATTATAAATGTAATGTCATCACAGCAAGTCCAATCATTCTCATTTCTTTGCTCAAGTAAACCAGCAAATCAGAAAAGTCTATATGCTTTTCAATGAACTCCTCATGCCCCTCATTCTCTCTCAAATCAAATCTTAGAGTGAGATTTCGAAGAGAGGACAGGATGAAGGCAGAGTTGTATCGCGACAGCAAGCGAGCCAGCAACAGTAAATGTATTTCCTGACATTTGCCTGCTCGTACTTCCTTGCCCAAAGCAAATAAGACAACAGTTGAACTGAAGCATTGTTTAACTTTTACACATTCACAGGTTAGTGGAGCTGCCTGAGTAGACAGAATGAGGTCTTAGGGTGGGTGGAAAGAGAGAAACTGAAAGACTGACAGAAAGATAGATAAACAGAGACAAAGAGCAGTCTTTGTTGGGATTTAATCCATATTTGCCTTATTTTATTTGTTGGGACAAAGTCTATGCATTTGTTTGTATAGTTTGATGACATGCTACAGGAATCCTAACTATCTGTTCAGGAGAGCTTTAACTGGCAGTGTATTAGACTGAAACTAATTCTGTGGTCTTGCATTAATGGGCATGTGAACTCATACAGACACTCACAGAAACAGCAGTGTACTGTCACTACACTGGAGCCTACAGATATGTCATGTGCTCATATCAACTTGTCATGTCTGCTCAGGCTCTGTACACAACGTGTAGCGATAACCGGTGTTGTGAAGAACGGGAAAGGACAGAACAAATGCAATAATAAATGAGACAGAGCAGCTGTCGTTTAGCCAAACTGATTACAACACTTTCGCCATCGACGGTAGATGTTTAGCCTGGAACCCACAAAGCAAAGCTTTCATGTCTTGGCAGACCAAATGACACAGCATTGCTCACTGACATTTCTCTTTATTTTTCAGCTCTGTGATCACAGCATGCACACATAGAAGCTTCCAAAATAATGCACCTAGAAAGGCTAGAAATGTGCCACTGTCTGACATTTACAAAGGTACAGTTTCCACTACGTATAGATTATTACCTGTGCAGCACTGAATGCCTTCTGCTTCACCCAGTTTTAATGAGAATAGAAGATGAGCAAATTTTTCACGAGTACTGTCACGGGAAAAACTACACGTAAATCCTCAAAATTATTCTAGTGTACGGTTTGAAAAAAATGTTTCGCAACACATAGATTATTACCATTACACTTTCCAAAGTTATGAGCAATTATCTGGCCCAGTTCCTCTGTTCTTTGTTACACCTATTCTGAAAATTCCCAGAAGAATTGTTTGGTCCAGGTTCATTTTGGTTCTACATGAAATCTTTTCAATTCAGATTTACAATATCCCCAGTACTGTTGTCTGCCGGGCCAGTAGTGTGAAGCAGTACAATTATTTCTTACATCTCATGTTTTCATGCTTGGATGCCCATCAGCAAAAAGAGTAACATATTGATGAAGTGTAAAGAGTGCAACTATCCAGCTTTGCAATAAGGCGCCGGCTCAGCCAGCTAAATACAAAGAGAGCGCCAGCTTCTTTCAAAGAATTTGAAATGAGGCCTGATCTATATCTTAGCCTTATTAAGGTGCCTATTAAAAATATCTAATTATGTATTACTCCATTAATACATTCGAGTGACTAGGAAATTACATCCATCCATTTTCTTAACCACTTATATGTTTCAGGGTAGCAGGGGAGGGCTTGAGCCTATCCCAGCTATCATAGGTCACCAGTCTATCGCAGGGAAATTGCATCCATCACTAGTAAAATTACATCTGATGCTCGAACTGCAGGAATATAACAAAATACAATGACAAGACATTGTATATTTTTGCCTTACATTTTAAAGATGTTTCACCTAGTATTGTGTAGTATATAAAAATTAATTAAAGTTTGGATTGGAGTTTGAAGAAAGGCTGAAAAGCTTAACGCTTTATGATGTTATAATTGATGTATTAGATACCTTGGGTATCATTTCTCATAATTCTGCCAGCCAGACTTTAAAGTACTCCTCAAACAGACTGTGTAATAGCTTTTACTTTTCAACCCTGTCTAGAGAGGCAACAAAACCCAGAGTGTTTTTTTAAATTATCATAAGATACAAATACGCTTGCAAAAGCTCACATGAAAGAAAATGTAAACATCTGTACAGAAATAGTCATGCTATCTTTCTGTTCTTTCCTTCAACCCAAACATACTAAGTCACACATGCACACACACTGTACTTGAACAAGGGGAGTTCTGAGTCACTTTCATGGAGATTAAAAGCAAAGTAGCCTTGGCTGCTCATATTAAATAAGGTTTGTAGAAAGGCATTATACTAGCAAAAGGAAGGCTTGACTAAATCTTCCCGACAGCCAAGGCCACAGAAACAGCAGGAAAGAAATTTCTGCACACTTAATAGTTCACACAGCCTTTTTTTTTTTTTAATTGCAAATTAGTGTGTAGTTTTTCGATGGCCATTTCCAAGGTGTCGACGAATTTTATTTTATTTTTTTTTTATTTTAGCTCACGTTCCCGTCCTATCATAGACGTGAAGTCTAGTTTGAAGAGCCCTCTCGTATCTGTAAACTCGCCATTCAATCACAGCAAATCTATTTCTACTTGCACATCTTGCCAAATTCTCATTAAGCCTCACTCTCTGCCTTTTATTGCAATATTGATCCCCACTGCATTCGGTTATGTCTTTTGGAAGATTACATTTTCATATAAGTAAATGTCTGCAGTGGTTTACAGCAGTGAAAGCTGTGTGGTATAGTTTAATGCGGTGGTTTGCTGATGCATTCATTTTTAAAACTAATGGAAGAAAATCAATTTCATTTGTACTGATAGATGATTTTAATAGAGAAGTTCATCTAGGATATGCATTAAGTAATACCGAGAGCAGATGTCAAAACTTCAGGGCTTCTGCTGTTGTGTTTGTTTGTTTTTTTCAGAACAAAGAAAATGTTTAGAACCAAATTTTTTTCTTGTTTGTTTTTTTTCCAGATAAGATGATTCTAGATTGGTTAATCTCTCTCTGTGTGCTTTTTAAACCCTCTTTCTCTCCATCTGTGGATGCAGTTTATTCCCTATATGGACATCAACACTGATGCATTATAAGAACCACCGTTCAAATATTAGGCACTGTTTCCACAAGTTTCTCCCACAGCCGCTAGTTTACAGTTATTTGAACATTTTTCTGACTATCTGCCTCTGGTTATCTGTGTTTCCAGCTCTAAGGGACAACAGAATCGAGCTTGTGCGTGCAACATCATCAGAGTTGACCATCAGCATCAGTGATGTCACGCTGTCTGATGAAGGCATGTACACCTGTTCTCTCTTCACCATGCCTGTCAGAACGGCCAAAGCTTACCTGACTGTTCTGGGTGAGTACACGATCCAAAGCAAAAGCAAAAACTCTACCTCAAAGGAAAATGTCATAGATGGATGTTACAGCAGCTCTAATGTGTGTAAAATCTGTAGTAAAGTGATCTAAGTACATGTTTTTCCTCTCTCTCTCATTTGCCATGGCTAAAAAATAATATATATACTTTTTTTAAAAACTCTAAATAGTGTTTTAAAAAATAAAAAAACAGCTTCCAAATGCAACGCATACACTTTAGGTTTGCTTTTACCTCAAGCAGAAATTGTCGATTAGTGAGAAAAAGACGAAAGAAAGCAAAAAAGAAATTGCATACCTTACTCAGATGTCTCAAGTGGCTGTATATCCATTTCTGCTCATGAGGCTGCTGAAGATACAAAATCCTCCAAATGGACTTTCTTTTTCACTGTGTCTCAGGAGCTTTTCAAATCCAGTAATAATAGTTTGAAAATAATTTGCAAATCTGACTCCCCATTTGAAATCTTTATATAAACATATATAATTATTATAATTCACAAAATGAAAATAGTGAAATTGTCAAGTATAACAATATTTATGTCATTATTTTGTGAATTTGTTGATTTCAGAAGATTCGGAGTTACTAGTAATACAGCATAGCTAGATTTTGCAACCTTACTGGAGCCTTGCTTTTCTTTTTTGAGGCTATCAGCTTATTGGTTTGCTGTGATGCTATGTTGTTAGAAATAGCCTGTTGCTTATGCCTGCAAATGCAGATAAAAAATAGTGTACACTGTTAGTACCTCCCTCCCCTTAGCAGTGTTTGTGTTGTGATCATGGCCTCACACAAACATTGTCTCATTTCTTGCCACTGGGCTTATTATCTTGCCAATTAGTTTTTGCTAATCTTAATAGATGTGCTTGTGCACTCCAGGATCATTAGCTGGCTCTCTGTGTTAACAAGCATTCTGAGAATTAGACATTAAAGGCTACTGCTCAATAAGGATATGGAGAAAATCATTTTGCAATTTTGAACAATAGTTAATGGTGCAAGCTAGCAAACAGAGAGGGTGATTTAATAAACATAGCAAATAGTCTGGGGATGGCCTGGTTTATCTGCCACTGCTTTGGGACCGTAAGCAATGGGGACGAATAAAAGAAAACACCGAAAATGATTTTGGAAAAAAACCTGTAATACTACAAATATTCAAGCGTCGCATTCAAATGATTTGGTGCTTGAATAAAAATATGTGCTCATCTGTTGCCAGTGTGTAAAGCTGATGGGAATGTCATCAAGGAAAGTAGTGTTCAACCTTTTACCTGATGGCACTCTAGATGTTACAGATATTTTGAGATAGAGTTCAGCCTACAGGTAAAATAAATGTCTGTAATAAATTTCATAGCAATCCATCCTATAGTAGTTGAGACATTTCTCTAAAAAATGTGAAACTCCTGAAGGTAAAGTAAAAGTAAGAGCTCTGAATAATCAGGAATTCATCCACCAAGGGCCATCAATACTGGCACATTAATGCCTGGTAATCTTTCTTAAGTCTGAGTCATCAAAGTAGCAGGTTTACCAACAGACTATTTCTGGAGCTTAACTATGGAATGCATCATTAGCTGCTAGCATTTCCACTAATACGGCTAATGCTGATGCATGACTTGATGTGCTTAGTATTCGATCAGTAATTGAAAAAGTATGTAAATGTTATCAGTTCACTAGCTGGGACCACATCCTCGGTAACGATGGGCGATGAGGGATGAGGAAGTGTGAACTGGTGCTGCAGTTTGGGGAAGGCCTCGAAGGGGACTGGCGACGGCTCCCGGGCTGGGCAGATCCCCATGTACTAACGAGAAATGAATGAAGGAAAGGAAGAGAGGAGAAGAGGAGAAGAGAGGGGAAAATGGCGGGGAAGGGTGGGGCATGAAAATGAGAACAGCAGGTATTGGAGAAGGGGGGCTTTTAGCCTGAGGCCGGAGGGGGCGTGAAGGAGGAGTGGTCCCGCTCCTGAAATTCAGATGATATCTCCACTAAAGGATATTACCTTTAGCTCTAAATACCTTATGATGGACCTGAATTCTCAAAAGCTTAAAGAAAATGCATATATATTTATGTGTTGTGTAATCACACCCCACCACAGAAATTTGTGGAATTTCCCTTTTTTCCGTGTATCAGAAATTGAGCTCTTTTCTGCGTGTTCAAAACTGGGCTTTATAGAGAGAGGGTGTAAAGCTGTACAGCCTATAGCCACCCAAGGGGAATGTGACTGTACACGATGAACAATGCACTTGATCTGCTTTTATTCAGTCTGGAGGGAAATCCATCAAATACTTTTCTGAGTCAACCCACACGCACTTATTCGCACACCACCGTTCTTAGCTGGTGTGGCACTCTTACTTTAGATACTTCAAAACTAACCAATTTGCATTAAAAAAACAGGCACATTAAAAATCACATGTATAATATTTAGCTAGATGAGGTGTGAAATCTCACTAAATTGTGCCTCTGCCGAGCAGCGGCTGTTGTTGGGATTATGTATGCAGTTTGCACCTTCAAACAAATGGGAAACATAAAACAGGAGGACCTTTAAACTGTGGCAATAAACCTTACAGGAGGTGGTGAGACAGACAAGGCAAGAGTCAGTCAATGGCATTGACTGACAGAACTTTCAGTCACTCAGCCGGAGGCAGACTTATTGCTCATTGACAGTGGAAGGGCAGACACCACACATTTAAAACACTCATTATGGGAAAGGCCAGTGATTAACATTTTCTGTAAATAGTAATGGCCTTGTCTGCGGTCACAGCCTTGTCACACACAGACATACAAAGAAAACTATTTGTCAGCGTACAGTTTTTCCTTTGATTGATGTGATGATATTTGGGGTTTTATGTTTTCACAGGAAGTCTAGTAGTGAATAAAAACCACAGGAAAAACTGTGGAATTGTTCTTTGATTGCACATTGATGTGTTTTTGTGTATTTTCTAATTCTGTGAGCATCAAAAACAAAATTCCTCTCTGCCTCATTGTATTTGTTTTGCAGCAGAGACAGTGTTTTATGACCTGGAAAACCAAAGAAACAAAGCTAATGGTGAAAAATTATGTCTCTTATAATCTGGTTTGACCTAGCAGTAAAGTAGGGAATGACCCAGTGGTTAGAAAAAAAACATCCACCCACCCATGTGCCAGCACGAATCTTCTGTGATGTACCGTCGAGCATGTCGCTGCTTGGTGAATCTCTGTAGTCTGCTCTCTAATCTCCCTGCAGGTGGGAAAGCTAGGGGGGCGGGTGATTTCCAATAAGGCATACTAATATTATTGTTGTATAATGACACCCTGCTGCGCATGAATTAGTTCTGCCATCGCTGTGATCTCCGTTTCCATCCTTCAGGTGTGCCAGAGAAGCCAGAGATCGATGGCCTGACAAAGCCCGCCATGGAGGGAGACCACATCACTCTGACCTGCATCACCCAGGGCAGCAAGCCCGCCGCTGACCTGCGCTGGTTCAGGAATGAAAAGGAGGTCAAAGGTATGTAACGTCATACCTGCGTTTACACCTGCATCACATCTATGGGTACTGTGGCTAGAAAACATGCCGTCATGCAAGCAATTCTAAAAATCCTAATCAGAGTTGGTGAATGAAAAAAAACAAACTGAAAGGGACATTATGATAAGCACGTTTGCTTTTGTGTTCACCAAAAACAGCCTGATGATTCATTCGCTTTTGTTCAAAGATTCTGTTGTTTTAAAACATGATCAACTTATTTTATAAAATCAAAAATTTACGCTGTTCTCTGTAAATTAAAGTAAAAAAAATTGTTACTTTTTTATAAATGAAACTATTTTGTTACTTTCTTTGTATTCCGTATCTATTAGCTGTGCTCTAATAGCATCACTTTCTGTAATTGGTATCTGCTGATTTACTGATATTTTAATACTGCCCAGTTAGACCCACAGTGATCTCTTTGGAAAGCCATCTCGCTGTGTTGTCAGATACAAAAAATATTGGCTATCGCATTTCACAATGGCTCATGATTGTGCTTTGTGATAAACAAACGGAGCAGAAATGTGGCAGAAAGTACTCATTTGTATTTCAGAATGGATTTAAAATGGGTATTTTCTTTTTCATAAAACTATTGCCATAAAACTGCCGCATTGGATGTCTCTACAGTGTATTCTTGTTCCGAACAAGTTGTTTCTAATAGAGCAGATTCAGCATGTGTCCTCTGGCCTGAGACCGATACATTAACCTCCCTTGTTATTAGAGGGCTGTTCTAAATCTCACTGACTGGACTACATACCTCATTTCCACCCTGCTCCCGCTCTGTTCTACTTGATGAACCGTCCGCTTTGTAATTGAACGAGACAGCGAGAGGGGGAGAGAGAAGGAAGGAGAGGAGAGGAGAGAGAAAACTGATAAAAGAGATTTGGACATGAAATGATGAAATAAAGTTTTTCAGGGAGAGGAGGAACAGATGCAGTTGTGTATCAAATAAAGTATATAACCCAGTGGGACAGACTGTCACAGATCATCACAGCTGAAGAACTCTTACAAAGGTTTCTCTGTTGATTCAGAAGGCAGATTAAAGTCAGATATCAAAATGCAAATTGCCCTTTTTCTAATTTAAATGACTGCTGAATTGGATTGAAAATCACACATTGACTTTTTAACTGCCAGAAAACAATGCAAATTTCTAGGAAGGCGCTGTCAAAATCTTTGTATAACTCAACAGATCACTGAAACCTAATAAGAATAACAAGCAGGCAGGTGTTACACATTCTGAATACCCAATTAAATGTAGCAGAATATGCTTTTTGAGAAGGATTTGGGATGCGCGAGACAGAAACTCCCCAACATTAATTTCCCTCCTAATACAAAGGATTAATAAACCACATAAAATGTTTTTTTGCCAATGCGAAGATAATTTTTTGTCTTATTAACTTGGCGTATTAATACTTTTCTTTCAGCTGTCGCAGACTAAATTAGTTATGTCTGTCATGTCTCTGGCACATATTTCTTCTTGTAACTAAATGGGATGTTTTTTTCTTTATGTGTATTTTTTAAAACTGCTTTATCAATAGATGCTTCTGCTTCTGCCGAGACACCTTATAAATCACCTGGTAAAGTGTTGTTTCCTGCAAATCATGCTAACTTCTTTAATTATCATAATATTTAACATGAACATTTAAAGTAAAATCACATTCTTTCAATTAATGTTGTTGTTAGGGGTTTTTTTTACCCACTACACTTAGTATGTCTTTTGTTCCCCTTCCAAAGAACAAGCATATAGCATATAACAGATTACAAACTAATTAGCAGACTGAGTATTTTTTCCTTGCAGGCTTATTGTGTCTCTACGGGTGATTATTGCTACTCCCAGTGGCCAACTACTGAGAGAAGAGCTCCCTGTAAGGCACTGCTAGCCAGGACATTACGTTCTTTTAATTTACCACAGAAACAGGTAGTCAGTGATATCCTTTGTGGCTTAAAGTAGAGAAAATCTCAAGAGGATATGCTCTCTCATTAAGGTCAGATGCTATAATTTGCTGCTGAACATGGGCAACAACTGTCTTTATTTCAATCCTTTAACAATTGTATAACAATATGTTGTTCGCTGTAGTTGTTTCTAAAATGTGCCTCGGAGCCGCCGTTTATAAAGCAGAACCTTGAGACAAATATAAATGTCAGATTAGAAATTTGTCGTCAGACCCGCAGTTGGACTCGTCAAGAATTTCAATCCCAAAGGATGTTTGAATTTACTGAAAAGCTTCCTGAGTTTCTGCCGCTACACCCTTTCCACCCGTGTTTAAGTCCAGACAGCTCAGACTGCTATCTGGCTTTAGGATTTTCTATGGTGCAGACATGCTCTCAGATAAGACTAAATCAATGCTGGTTTTCTACACAGTTTTAAGCAGATATCATGTTTATCTTTCATTTTAATTAGTTTGCTGATGAGATTGAATCTGTGTCATCACTTTTGTTCGGAAATGCTCAGAACGAGGTCTCTCCTAAAACAAGCTTTGTTAATCTCGCCCACTGGATCTGAGCGGAGTGATTTACCAACACCTGAAAAAGTCACCTCTAACCAAACAAATTCATGAATAGTAAATAGAAAACTTAGAAGAGTGCTGGTCTCAAAGGGGGAAAAAACATTGATCCCTCATAATAATCTGTCTTCCTTGACAAGTACGTGTCCGTCCATACAGAACTGTTTCATAAAAAGCTGACAGATTTCAATGTTTTGAAGTTTTTATGTTTTCTAAAGATAACATAAAAAGTGTTCAAACTTAAACATTTTAGTTTAAACAGCATGGTTGCCTTTTTTTGTTTTGTTTTTTTAATTAGATGCCTGCAGTGTAGTTGCTTTCTGCAATTTATTTATCAGACATATTCAGGACATGTTTGGTTCAGGGAGAAGCCAGCGCTCAACAATATGATTGACACAGGCACATTTACATATTTAGTTCTGCTTTGTCAATCACTAAAGCGTGTCTGCCACTAACTGGACCATTTCTTGTACAGATAAGAAGGTGTGAATGGACCCAGTCAGTCTAACTTGTTATATATGACAACTTGTTATATAAGACACTGAAAGGCTGGTGTCATTCACAAAACATTACAATATATTTATTTCTTTTTATATATATATAAAGAAACTGTGTTGCATTTAAATGGTTAAAATGAAATGAAACCAATAGTATGCCTCTGATGGCTGGTGGTCTGGGATGTCCTCCAAAATAACAGACTAAAAAGAAAAAAAGCACCTAAAAGCAAGCAAATAGAAAACAGCATGTGTTAATACACGATGTATCTATGCACGTGTAGGTGGATTGGAGTGCACTTCAAGTGTTCATCATCCTGACAGGATCAGGGTGTGTTCAATGTGAAAAGCCATCTGATTGTGAGCGACCATGCTGGGAATAAATGACAATTGTGACATATTGGTGTGGGATCTGGGGGAATAGAGAAGATTATATTACTGGCAGAGCCACTGGAGCAGTCCATCACCCATTCGCATGCAGTTAACAGACACCCTATGCTAAATGTGGGTGTGTACATCTTTGTATACGTGCGTGCCTGCATGAGCAAAACAGACAGATGGAGCAGACAGCGTGCATGTAAGGACATAAGCTTGTGTGTGTGGAACAGAATCCAATATTCTTATTTCTCAGTCTCTTTGTCCCTCAGATCCCCTCAGTCCCCACCCAGTAATGATATATTTCTATCTCAGTTACACACCATAACCCAGAGAGACCTCTTCCAATATCACCACATGTAGAAGTTGTTTACACACCGCTGAACCAGGGGGAGCTGTGTGGAGACCAAGCAAGACAGAGATGAAATGAATATTTATTTCAAATAAGGGTGGGGATGTTCTCTATCAGACTAGCATTATCATACTCTCTGACCTAAACTGTAGAGGTTATTGCTCTATCATGTAACGCAATAGCTCTATTCCAAGGGGGCTTAAGGGGAAAAAAACACAGAGATTTGATTCAAATTCGTTTGCAGTCGCATCCCTATTCAGTTGTCAAACTTGTTAGTCAAGGACAAGGTCTGAACGCTATTTAAGGTCATTGTGACCTCACTTTTCGTACACTATCACTCAAATACTACTGACTGTATTCATTTATGGTTAATTCTCCAGAATTTGGTGCTACTCACTATTCGAACGTTCGAATGGGGGTGAAGAGGTGAAGGGGAAGGGGAAAAATGTGAACACTGTGAACATTCCACTATGAATCAAGTTCAAGAATTTAAAGAAGTTTTGCAGTTAAAAGAAAAAATACACTTTTCAGCTGCTTGGGCAGTGTTAGACAGCTTTGCACAATACATAAAAAAGTCTGCGTTGGAACTACATTTATACTATCCAGCTCCCCGGGGTGCTGCGGATCAATGACCATTAAAGATGTAATTTCAAGATGGCTCCTGCAAGTCACGGTGGCATGAATAAAAGATGCGTTAGATGCACACACAAAAATACCTCTTCACCCTCTCTATCCTGTTACATGTGCGCAACAAAGTACTTGCAAACACGCACATCTGACATATGATCTGTGGAAATCTGTTAGGTTTCTATATTAATCAGCATTAAGATACAGGGCTCAAATGGACAAACAAGAAGTTCCACCTGTTTTGTTATTTTACAATTTAGGTGAGAATTTTTCAAAGCCTTAAATAACAATATGTCATAAAATAAAGAGCATAAGGGCGAACGGTTTCCTTTCTTCTTTCCTTCGTCGTTCGTTGAAGGTATATCCGACTCATCCTGTGAGTTTGAGGTTAACAGATTTAGACTTGTGCACAGAAGAAGAGATCGTATTGGTACGCCCACTGTCTGCGCCCATTAAACGCCACGTCCTAGAGGTGGAGCACCTGTCCATTTTTTTTAAATGTCAAGACACTGAGACTGACCAGACCGCTCCTTTTGGAGTGGAAAACCGTCTTCACAAATCCGCAGTACACGCTTCTTCTCTGTGAATGCTCAGGGAGTTTCATGTCAGAAAGGACATTATGATACTGGTCTGCCAGGCAGTGATAGAAAGTCTCCTAACATTTAACAGCGCTCCCCCCGGTTGTAGTCACACGTCAGTTAAGCATAGAGTCTAGCTGGTAAGGCAGATCAGTCAGGGGAAGATGCTTACAGACAGCCAACAGGCAAGCTCCCTGAACGCTGCACAGTAGCAGGAATAAGCGAGAAGATGGTGGACAGCACGATATATCATCTCCACACCTCGCTAGAGCGGGAGCTTGCTGCATATTTTTGCCCTTGTTTTAAAGTTTACTCATCCTTATTGTTATGCAGCTCATCTGGCAGGCAAAGGGAACAGCATACATAGGTGCTAATCTGCCAATATTTTCGGGTAATATTGTGTATTTCAGCGAATTTAAATTTAAAATAGTGTTTAGTCTCGCATATATTTTGATTATTCTCACTCTCACCCGTAGAAGATTTGATATTGTTCCTGCTTGTGCAAGTTGCTTTAATTCTCAGATGGGATGCAGCTCAGGGTATGTTGAGTCAGCCCTCGGACCCCTGCCGCCAGGATTAGTCAGGTCTGGCACTGTTGCTCATGATTCCTCCACAACCCCAGCAGACCTCCTCAGTCTCTCTTGTCGGTCCCTCTATGTTCTCTTCTTCGGCTTCAACTCTCTCCTGTGAAATCGCTTAAAGGGGTCAGATTCTCGCATTGTACGCCTGTCATTTCCATTTCTAATCCTCCAAGGCTCTGTCTTGGCTCACACCATTGATGCAGAGCCATGAGCACCCACCCACAAAACAACCGCATTTGTAGCCAAATACTACCAGGCTATTTGCGGAAAAAAGGTACCACAGGTGCATATGGCAGCATAGTGCCATTTTTTTCTCCTTTTTTATTATATCGGGTCTACAAATGGTGTTTGTAATGAGAATAAATAAAAAATGAATATGATTTTTAAATAAAAGCTAAAATTTGCTACAGTATTTTTTAAGTATCACATTATTTCCAGTTATTCCTCCATTTTCTACTGCTTATCTGGGTCGCGGTCGTGGTGTCAGCAATCTAATCTGAGATGCCATTGCTACCTTTTTCCCAACCACCAGCCACCTCCAGCTCTTCTGAGGGGACACCAAGGCTTTCCCATGCCAGGCAAAAGAAATAATCTCGCAGGGTCAGCTCCAGGGCGTCTTTCTGACATGCCAAAACCACCTCAACTGGCTCATTTTAATGCTGAGGAGCAGCAGCTCTACTCTAAGCCCCTTCTGAATGACTGAGCTCCTCACCTTATATCTAAGGATGAGCCCAGACACCTTTCAAAAGAAGCTCATTTCTGCTGCTTGTATCCGAGATGTTATTCTTTCAGTCACTACCCACAGTTCATAGCCATAGGTGAGGTTAGGTAGGAACATTTAACAGTAAAGCTTAGCCTTCACCTTCAGGCCGGTGGATGCTGTGTTCACTGCAGTGCTTTCCTCTACAGAATTATTCCTGCTTGTAATATTTGCCACCTGAAGACCCTGTTTTTTACTTTCTTCTTCCTTGTGCAGTGTTTTCTCAATATGCTTTGAATCTTTAAACGATTTAGTGCTATGTTGACAATGTTTTTCAGTTCAGCATTTTTCTAAAATATTTGTAATTGTCGACTTTCACAGAATCTCTGACACGACGTTTATATCCAATCATTCCTCAATTTCAACACCGAATATCAACATAAATATTTTCTGTCAGTTAAAAAATGCTTTCTGGTTTTATTTGCTTTGTAACATTACATATACATGTAAAAAAAAGAAGCCTTCATGGAAAAATTTGCTGAATCTTTTGCAACTTTTCTTACTCCACTGAATATAATGTGTCTGTCATGTAACAGTTTTTCTTTCTTCTTCGATTGACAAGCCAGAGCTTTAACGGCACCTCAATGGCAGCTGCTCTTTTCAGCTATGTTTAAAATGTGATAAGATACTGTATTTATGGACCAATTACATCAACTCTTATCCAAACACTTCCACACACACACATTTGTGCATGCTGATTGCTGCTCTTTATTGATGAAGTCTTACTTGGTGTTGGACAACTGTGATTATGTTCTCGAAGTGGATCTCGGAAGACTCGGGAATTATAATGTTAATGAAATTAAACTTTGAGCGAGCATGTCAGTTTCTGTGCTCTCATCCTGAATCACACACAAGCAATCAGAGACCATTTAAAATTCCATGACAAAAAAAAAGCTAAAGGAATCCACACTCTTAAATTAAACGGCCAAATTATACACTAGAGAAAGTCATTTTTTGAGTCTTTCCAGCAGTTTTATTTCAATGCAAGCATATTTACAATCAAAGAACTTCAAAAATAGAATTACAATTAAAAAACTCAGATATAGTAATGTTATAAGATAACTAACTAACTTGAAAACGATAACTTTTTTTTTGCTGAAAGTCTACTGTGAAAAATAGAACATTAGGAGCATGGCCAAGTGCACATTATAATGATTGAAGTACTTAAATTTGCGTCTTTAGCAGCACAACTGTGTGTATAATCAGACTGCATAATTCAAGATGATACCTTCAGTTTATTCAGTCATCACAATCTTTTGATTTACATAAAATAGTTTTTATAAAATAAAAACACTGTAACTTCTTATCCTCTTTGGAAATGTGCTGTAAAATACCATCATGTCAATATGGACCAAAATCTCAGAGGAATGTTTCCATGACCTTGTTGAATCAGCGATGCTGAGCGATAGAAATATATATTATACTCACCAGCCACTTCATTAGCTACGCCAATTTAACTGCTCTTTAAAACAAATATCTAATCAGCAAATCATATAGCAGCATCTCAGTGCATTTAGGCATGTAGACATGGTCAACAAGTTCAAACCAAGCATCAGAACGGGGACAAAAGGTTTAAGTGACTCTGAATGTGCTTTGGTTATTTGTGCCAGATGGGCTGGTCTGACTTTTTCAGAACCTCCTGATCTACTGGGATTTTCCTGCACATATGGACCATAATCTCTAAGGAATGACTCCAGCATCCCGTTGAATCTATACCACAAAGAATTAAGGCAGTTTTGAAGCACTTCAGTCCAACACACTGACACAAATTCCAATCCTAATGAGGACACACACAAGATCGTTCTTTTACTCTTTAATTATGAACACAAAGCCAACAACACAAAGCAAACTTGAAATCAACCCAGAGAAACTTCAAAGCAAATTCTGCTTCAATTCTACTGTAACTGAAACATGTATAAGTAAAAATAGAGGCTCCACTATTACAAGTCTGACTCTTCATCGCTGCCTTACTGATGAAGTTCAGGCTCGGTTGCCATACACTCAGCTTTAAGCTCACACTGGGTTCTTTGCCAGTTTTGTGTTAGCATGCTGTCCACACAGATGTTTGCAAAGTGCAGATTCTTTGCCCTGGATGCAATTTGCACTTTACCAACATACTCTTGTCTTCCCATGGCATAAAAATAAAAGAAATGTTTATATATCAATTCCTCAAAAGATACAGACCACTCCATTTTCCTCCTCTCTGCACACAGACAGAAATCAGCTGACTGTAGCACAAGTGAGCAAGAAGAAAAAGACGTTTGACTTTTTTTTTTCTTCCTATCCACCCATCTTGCAGATATCTGAAGGACCTTTTCTACGCATGTCACTTCATAAATATGATGTGATTATTGAACTTACTACAACAGTGGAATATCTTACTGAATTACCAAAAAATCAAAAAGAGCAAAAGCAGATATAGCATGTTTTAATTTTTAAAAGAGCATTTGTGTAGAAGGAACCTTCTAGTGTTGCAGACAGGAGGAGAAAGACAGGTTGGACTCATGTACTGACAAAGAGGCAGGGAGTATCAGTTCATTAGGACCTGCCAGAAGTAATAGAAATGGAAAGAAAATGTTTGCACTCCTAAAATAAACTGTTGATATTACAAGTTAGATGTAATTTATTTTAGCCGTCCTTTTTTTTTCTCTGTCATCTCCTGTATCTTCTTTGTGAAATGCAGCCATTTTCTCTCTCCCCTGTTGTTCGCATGGATGTTGCTAACACTGCAGACCTGTCAGTCATTCATCTCTAGGGGAGGCGGGCTCATTGCCTCAGTTGGGGGAAGTGGCTGAGCAGAATAGTTGATTGGCAGAATTGAGAGAGAGAGGAGACAGTAGGGTGGTATGCTTGGAAAGTGGAGCAGATGAGCACAGAGGAGAGAAAGATGTGGAGCGTAAACAGTCTCTTTAGGAGGTACAAACAAAGGCGGTCAGCATGAGAGATACGGTACATACAATACACTTATGATATATATAAAAACTGAAAAGGAAGGACATATTTTTTGACAAAGCAGGGCAACATCTCAATGCAGAGATAAGCCTGGACAGTTGAATACATTATAGGAGGAAATTCTTTTCTTGTTTGAAAAGAAACTCTGAGTAGGATGTAGCGACTTGATATGATTTTTAAAAACTGGCCGCTGGCGTAATGTAAACAGACCAAACACCGTTTGTTGACGACTGGCTGAAGAGATTTTACTGAGAGAAAGAAGGTTTTAAAATAACTCCTTGGAGGTGGATATGTTTAGATAATTATCATCACGTAAGACAGCCAGTAAGTAAAAAAAAAACCCAAAAAAACCTAGTGGCATTGAATTGTGAAAGACTGTTGAGTTAAGTGGGAGATGTGTGGTCTGAAGGAGGATGCTAATTTGTATTGCATAATGCATATATAACAGCTCCCAAGTTTTTAGGAACACGTATACCTTATTTTCCAGTTGCAGCACAAACATTCTCGGAAAATGTTTGTGAATAATGTCATCATCTGCTCTCAGTTCTGGTGTCTAATTTCTCTAAACACTAGCTATTTCCTGATATATTGTAGTTTTAGGTGAGATCCTTTAAGAGGGTGCTAAAGTTTCCGCGAAATAGTAATTTTCTTAAACTTTAAGTTTCTAGAAAAGGTAACAAAAACATTAGCAGGAAGAAGAATTAGAAGCATTAGAAGTTACTACTTCTGTGATGTAACTGTGGTCGTGTAGAGTTCACAGCGAACCACTGATCTACTAGGTCAGGGTACTCAAGGACAGCTTGACAGAGAAAGGGAAAGTCAGTGGTTTAGAAGTCTCATTCTCCACTTTGAAGGACTTCTCTGCCTTTGAGGTGCTTTGCTTTTAGAGAGGAAGGTTTATCACTAACTGATAGCCTTTCAAGGGCTCTGATATGGCAGTCTTAAACTTGAGGGCAGGTTATGACCTGTGAATCAAACACATTTAGTTTATCAAAAGTCTACAGTGTCAGAGAAGAAATGACGGAATGTGGAATATTCCAAATTTAAGCTGGCTGTAGGATTTTTCCGCTATCTTTGCGGTGTCAGGGATATTGGTGGTCACAGGGAGATGCAACAACTGATTGCTTAGGATAGCAGGTGTTGCTGGGATAGCTCTGAGAACAAATTGTACTGATAAAGAGAACTGTGCATAATGACACTTTGCTAACAGGCTAATTTAATTACTGCCAATTACTGTCTGATTTCCACTGGTAATGTTTTTTGAAGTAGTTGTCAGGCAGATGAATCAGACCAAAAGGTCGGATAGATATGAAGTGCATGAAAGTGTTGATTTGTACAAGCTGAGTGGGAGCACATGCAGAGATGACAGGTGAGGCCACACGTAGTCAGAAATGTTAACATTGTAAATATATGCATTCAAAGAGGCACAACTTAGAGTTGAGGCAGCTGGCTTTCATTTTAACACTGCCTGCAGCAAAATCCAGGTTGAATTCGTACTGAGGTAGCCTAGACATGCAACAAAGTGAACTTACAGAACAATAACAGTAAAAGAGCTACAATAGGGTAGCTTCCAATCTATTGTAATCTTTTGCTGCATGTAACTGGAGTATAGTAACATGATTGTCACATTACTGGAGCATGTTGTAGCTTTAAATACAAGCAGCTCTTACAATACATTTCTTAGTGCTTAGTAAGAGCTCTGTTTGCATATTTTGTATATTGGATTGATTGGCTGTTAGCATTAGCCATATTCTTGGCTAATGCCAAAACAATATTCAGTCACAAATCAACATGAGTAATGCAAATTTTGATAATTTGATATGTAACTATGTATTTTATTCTATAAATTAATAAAGAAAACACTTGAAATTGTTACCGTTTGTTGTAGAAGAGTTTTTTTTTCTTAAAACAAAGGATTTTTTTAACCTATATTGCAAAGCTAAGACAATCACAACAATGTGACAGGTCAGTGCAATGTTGATCCTGTACATTGGTTGAGTTTTAAAGACAACTTAATCACCCTATTCATAAATATGGAAAAATGATCCTTGCTCTTAAACTAGTGAAATGTGACCCGTTTCAGGTATACCTGTAATGAAAATCACTATGAAGGTACATTGAAATTTTAGGCACTAATTGTTTTGCATGATAGGCATGTGTTCTGTATGAATCGAAGACTAGGGTGGAATCTGCCAGTGGTTGTAACACATTGGTTCGTAGCTATCTCACCTTGCAAGATAAATGTGCTGCAACCCTGACAGAATGCAATTCTCTCCCAAGGTGCCAAAGAGGTGAATGCAAGTGGGAAGACATTTACAGTACGGAGCTCTCTACAGCTGCAAGTGGATAGAAATGATGATGGAGTGGCCTACACCTGCAGAGTGGACCACGTGGCACTCACACAAGCACCACAGCAGGCCACTGAAGTACTGGAGGTCCACTGTGAGTGTAGACGCAAAGTACAGCACTCAAACACATATATGAAGTGTACACATGAGCATAATGGATAACAGAAAATTCAAACCAATAAAAGGCAATAACTACTGTAAATAGCCATGGTAATGGGTGCTTTTATGGCTGTTGAACCCAGTTAGAGAACATTTCAACTAATGAGGCCTCCATCATTGTATGTAAATGCACTATTTCAGAGCTGATTTTCTGTGATCTTGCATTTATAATTTTACATTTAGGCACTAGTATTTTATTCAATCAGTATCCCTTGGTCTGGGCAAAAATTTATTGTCCAATTGTCCAAATGTATTTATAATATTTATATCACCCCCTGGAATTGTATGTGTGTGTGATCCAAATGCTGTGTGTTTGAGGGTTCTGTTCATTATTCAAGAACTGCACTTTTTTGGACAAAGACCTTGGATGTTGTTCCTGGAATCTGCTGGAGCTACTTTTCTAGTTTCGAGTTTATAGCTCCTATTATCACTGGGACTACTTTGGACTTTACCTTTCAGATCTGCTCCAGTTCTTCCTTCAGCTCCTGATACTTCTCTGTTTTTTCGTGCTACTTCTTCTTGATCTTGCTGTTGGCCAAGATTGCCACATCTATCAGAACTTCAGTCTTCTTCTGCTTGTCAGCCACCACTATCACCTGGTTTGTTGGCCAGCAGCTTGTCTGTCTGGAAGCTGAAGAACCACAGGAATTTACCCCTTTTGTTCAACTCTGACAATGGGACTTGGGGACTTCTAGTCCATATGCAGCACAGGTGTTCTTTGGTTGTTCCTTGATTGTTGTTGGATCTTCCAACAAGATGGTGCCAGCTTGGATCTTACACCCTGTACTATGTATTGAATAGTCTCCAGGGCACCTTTGCAAAGTCAGCAACTTGGGCCCTGTGGTAGACTCCTGCTTATATGGATCTGGTGCGCTGTCCTTTTTAAGCTGTCCTTTTCTATCAACCAGTAGGGCTTCCTGATGTCAGCTAGTTACATATGCGGGGGCTTGGTTGTCTAGGATAGTTCCTCTTCCTGTTCCTCATCACCATCTGTCTGCCTGAGGCAGGCTTAGAGAATCTCATCTCGGGGGAATATATATATGTATCCCATTTATGTCAAGAAAATGTGAAAACAATATGTTTTATATTATCTTCCCTCAATTATAGCCGTCTCTCTGTTTGTCTTAGATGCTCCTCGTGTGGAGATCACCCACTCCCTTGCAGTCCCTCAGGAGGGTCAGTACTTGAAGTTAGAGTGTGTGTCCAAAGGAAACCCTTCGTAAGTCTCTCAAAGTTTTCATTAATTGGTTGACATCATGCTTTCATATAGTGTTTTATAGAATAGATCTAGATGTAGCATGCTTTCTTTCTCTTACAAATTCTCTTACCTTTCAGGCCAGATCCTGTGATGTGGACAAAGGACGGAAGTGAACTTCCTGACCTGGACAGGATGATTGTAGAAGGAAGAGAGCTTACCTTTACGTCTCTTAACAAGACAGACAATGGGACCTACCGCTGTGAAGCTAGCAACCACCTAGGGACCAGCAGTGCTGAATATGTACTCTACGTCTATGGTGAGTTCAGGGGAAGCATTGATATATGGATAATTGCATTTCATGTCACAATATAAAAAAGAAGTAAGTCAGTCAGTTACTAATATGACACCATTGGAAAAAAAAAAAAAAGCTGCAAGAGGAAAACTTGGTTTCCAACAAAGCTATGTAAAAATTGTGAAAAGTATGAACCTCACAGGCATGAGTACAAAACACCATTGAAAAAATACAGGATTATAATACCTCCTGATCTGCATACTGTATCAATGCTAATAGTGATTAGTGGTACCATCCCTCACAGGGAGAATAAGGGCCTCAGGTGACACAAATGCCACCAACGCCTTTCCTTAAATAAACCTGTGTCCCAGATACACACACACACACAAACTCACTAGGAGGGAAATGTGTGAGAGAGGCAAAATTTAGTGCTGCGTTGTCAGGAATATCACCAGGAAGGATAAGTAATTCCTAGTAACGCCAGAGGAGGTGGAGGATAAAGGGACTCAGTGTCAGGGAAAACAGATAGTTCTTCCTCTCTTCCGCTTCTTCACTGCCATTTGTCTCTTGGCATTAAGTAATAATGCTTTAAAAAATAGCAAAGCAGTGAAACATCTCTTTTCACTGTGTTATAGAAACAGAATCATTAAAAAACAGGTAGTTCTGACGTTAAGAAGTGGAGATGAAGAAAAACTTCCCGAGGTTGATCAGTAAAACATAGTATTAATAATATTACATGAGCTATTTTATTTAGAAACAGAAAGTAATGAAAAATCTAATTAGAAACTTTTGAGTATAAACCCGAGCTGCCCAGGTAACACAGGTTACTATGACTAGGTCATGAAGGGCTGTGGAAACCTCTAAAGTGAGGAATGACAGAACAAAATGAAATACTCGTCCATGCAATTAGATTTATTTGATGAGAATGCAATTAATGTATAAGCCATTCAACCTTTCTCTAAGTGAATGCTGTAAATTTTTAAATATAACACAAGTCCACGCAAGCAGATGTAAAAGGCAATACAAAATATGCTTATTTTATGCAGAATGCCATGTGATAAAATCAAGGTAAGGATTAGGTATAGAAACCTTACATTTTTCTAATTACTCATATCACTGAAATTTAAACTTAGTACGCACACGCAGTATCTACTGAGACAACGTTGCTGCAAAGATGCAAATGAGTTTCATTTGCTATATATATTCTGTCTGTCAGATTTTCGCAGATCATTGCTGATGCTTTTAAAATAATGTTGGCGTAGAGTATATCGCTCAGGTATTTAGTTAAAGATTCCTTCTTTGAGTTCAAAGCCACAAAATAGGATGAGTGAAGACTAATTATGTATACCATGAAAAATGTATGATACTTTTCAGCTTCAAATTCAAATCCTGTGCATAGGTTTTATTAAAGGAGGCGATTCTGAAACAGTGCTGTTAGAGACCTTTAGAAATTTTTTTTTTAATTCAGTCCGTCAAACATTTACCGAGTTTTTTTTTTTTACTAGTTGATTATTTGTTTGAGCTGTAAAATTATCAGAAAATCCCTTTCACTGTTTCCTAAAAGCACCAGGAGATGTCTTTACATTCTTGTCTTTGTTTAAACCCCAAAAGTGCTGAATTCTTGAAAATTCTATGATTAATTAAGCAATTAGCTGTGGCTCTTATTTAATTAGTGGATTGCTCACACTTGTCATGGCGCGCCGCCGCACCTAACAATTTCTTCTGAAGCTGCAGCAAGAATAACCAATGCATGTAATGACAGTGATGTTATTAAACTGACAAATTCTCTGCCAGAAAAAAGACAATTGGGTGTGGGAGGGTCAAAAAGTCCTATTCAGATTCATTACTTGTTCTCTTGAAATGGCACCCAGTCTGTTCCTATCCTTCATTAGTGATTATCACACCTTTTAGCCTTTCACAATTGCCTCCATAATTCTTGGAAAATACCTTTTTAATGGTTCCCCTCGAACAAGGGGACATTTTCTCTCTTCCCTCTTTCCCGAAGACATGCAGTTAGCTGCTTAGTGAGTCACGCTAAGGCTGAAATGTCACCAAGACACAGAGGACAGTTGGCCCAGAGAAAGACTACGAGAGCCAATTAAAAGCTTCTGGATCACCATAAAATGCAGAGTGACATAAACATAAAAGCCAAGGTGGTAATGTAACCTCATTAACTTTGTCACCCAATGTTTCGCTCTCACTTTTTTCTGTAGCTTTAACATGTGACAGTGAGAAACGATCAGTTTTACCATTATCCTGTAGTGAGAAGCCAAAATTCAACACGGAAATGAGAGCTTAACCAATTTTTTTTTTTTATTCATTTGTCAGATTACGTTTTCAAATCATCAGCTGTCTTCCCTCTCACATGTTGAAAGGTTGCTAGTGCAGGGTCTATCTCCAGAGACAGTCGCCAGCATTAGCAGATTTAAGGTTAATTCTGCTCTTTTGCTCCACAAATTGCCCTCACAATTCAAAGACAGAATACTTGAAATCAGAGTTGACAGAGAAAATGTAGAAGATTGGGACTCTTAACATCGCTGATCATTTCAGAATCAGTGAGAAAGCCTTACTGGCCCACTAAAACAGGAACAGTAATGCACTCAACTCATGTATGTTGTTAAGGGCATCACATTTCATTATACTGGAAAGGGCATGCTTTCTTGTGCTGTGATCTTATGTTATATGCTTTGAATTGTGTCATAATTTTCCCTATGTGTTTCCCATCACTGTATATTGTTTTTTTTTTCTTTGTGTTCTTTTAACGTATCTAACTTTCCCCATGTGAATTCATTTTGCTGTTGTTGTATTTTGTGTATATGTGTTTATCTGTGCCCTCCACCAGACGCCCCCACCACCCTGCCTCCACCCACCACTCCCCCCTACATCCCATCACTCCAGATCCTACCGCACTATTAGGCTCCCACGCCTCAGACCCCACAGTCACTGGCAACAGAGGTACAGTACCACCCCACGCATCTCCACAGCATGCTACAGCATAGTCTAACTTCCCTCTCACTTTCATAGCTCCTCTGTTACTTCTTTCTCAGCTACTTCTCTACCTCAGTCATTTATATTCTTATTTCTTGTGGACATAAAACATGTGAAGACACTTATAGGTCATCCTACCCAATTATTGCCTTTAAGTTTTGACACTTAAACTATTTTCTCACCCGAAGGACTGTAAACATTGAGCAATGATATATTTTTTTACACTGGGACAGACTTTTCTGAGTTTCAGAGAAACTCCAGGTGTTCAGATACTCTGTGTGCTGTCCCCTTGGAATTGCAAAGACTCCAGCACTTCTGTGCCCTGAAACCTCAAAGAAGCAAATGTCATGTCCAACTGAAAATGTCTGGCCACTGGAGATATCTCATCATGCCTTCTAATGCTGTGTTAACTCTTAGAGAATCCTAACTTGACATAGTCCCTTTGCCACTAAGACTGCATATTTGGTGTTTTTAAAGTGGTCCCTGTACAGAACTAAGGCTTTTCTCTTTTTCGTCTTATGCCCTTAAACATAGATAAGACAATGCTAATTTCTGCATGCTTGTAAGCAGGCTAGCTCCAGTAAGCATATAGCAAGCTTCATTAGACTTTGTGCTTCCAATCATGCATGAACATAGGCGGGCTTAATGCTGCATTTGATGGCATGCCATTCCTGACTCTAAAGAAAGCAAACAATACTTTTGCACTTAGTAAATCAGATACTGTTTCTAAACACTGATTATGCAATTTCCACACATAAAATCTTCCCCATATTGCTTTTAATATAGTAAAACTGTGATTTTTGCTTCTTTTTGGCTTTTGTGTTGCTTTAGATGAGTAAACTACACTACATTTATGACCTTTTTTGTTTTCTGTAGGGGAAAAGGAAACAAAGAAATGGTTGGGGTAGCCATGTTTTTTTGCCAGTTTGTGCACTAACTTGGCAGAGTTTGAAAATGTTTTCATTTTGGCGTCTGAATTCTCACATACAAGGTAGATCAAATGCAGCATAAGGCCGTGCTTCCCTTATCCCTGTGTACAACGGGGGACGGCAGCATCCTGTTCCAGCTCTAATGCGGCTGCCAGAGCCGATCGTTCCCACTCAAGACAATGCTTGCGATTCCACCAGACATGCTGCAGCCCGTTTCAGCAGCGTCTCAGAAGCAGATTACAGCTACTGATGACACAAGGCCCTGCAGCAAAGGGCTATCATAACAATCTCCTCCTGCTAGCTTTTGGCTGAGTTTTCCACAGAAGTTTTCACTTTGCTGTCTGCCTTTCAAAAACAAGGGCAGTAGCAACCAGCCAAGGTTGCAAGCCACGTGAATTCTAATGCACTGAGTGGTGAGTCCCAGGTTCAATTCCAGCTTGACATTTGCAGCTTTTCGATCTCACGAGTAACATGATGTGATAATTAACAAAGTTAGTCCGTTTTGACAGACTTAATTACCACTCGCGGCATCATAGGCTGCCGTTGCCACTCCTCAGTATACGATGCATACTCTCGCTTCAAAAGGAGTCAGTCCCACTTGAGGTCCTCTAGCACGTCCATCTGAACTTGTTCAAAGAAGCCAGTTGAGTTTTTTTCTTGTTATTTCTTTTTTAGTTCTTTGGTTGTTTTCTGACCAAGATCCCTACTGTATTTTTTATGTTTTTCCTTTTATTTTAGGAACAAAGTTTATTTGCATTGGCTAATTACACTGTGCTTTTCCTGAGGCCATACAGATCTAAGCAATACAAAAGAAAAGAAAAGCAAGAGAAAAGGAAAGAAAACAGAAAGAAGAGGAAAAAATAAACCAAGGATCTGTGTGTAGCAACTAATTGTAGTGTATTTTATACGACAGTTCTTCCTCTCTTCCATGAAATCACATCTAAATTGTTTAACAAACTCTGTCCGTACTTTCCAGTAATCATCAAACATGTCCACCCTGAGTCTCAAATGAAATGTCAGTTTTTCCATTACAAAAATATCATGCATCACATTAAATCAGTCTGCTCCGTTGAGGCGCTCAGCCCTATACAACAGGGAGGTGACCCTCAGGCGGACACAGAAAATGCTGAAAGGAATCGCATATCCCACCTGTCTAGGGAAAGCATCAGGATCCTTCAGGAGGACACGGCTATGGAAAAGGATGTTTCGGCACCCCTGCGACACATAACTGGCAGTAAACAGATGCAGTAGATGAAAAGGATATGGCGAGCCTCTGGGAAGGTGTAGTTGCTTTAACCTATTTGCCAGGGCACAGATGCTGACATGGCACCACATCTGCTACAGTAGATTGATATGTCCACGTTTTTGAGTGACACGTCAATTTAAAGCTAATGTGCTGTGATGGCCCGTATGCAGAAGAACTTGCTCACTCATATATCATCTTCATCGTGGTTTCCAAAGCTGTTATCAGTGTGTGACATGTTTTCCTGAAGTGATTGTGTAAACAATCCATCATAGTGTGATATCGGTAATAGCACATAAAATAAATTTTGTTAACATATTTATAACGCTGTATATTTTCTCACAAAGCAACATATTTAACACTGTATATTTTCTCACAAAATGTTGCACAAAATATGAGCTTTCAGTTTAGCTGCAATTAAATATACTTACAAAATCTATGCATTCATACATTTTCTGACGCTTATCTAGGGCTGGGTCACTGGGGCAGCAGCCTAAGCAGGAGTCTCCCCATCGCCAGACAACACCCACTCTTCTGGTGGGAAAGAGAGGCCTTCCCAAGCCAGCCAAGGGATATAATGATTCGAGGGTTATTGGGTCTCCCGCTAGTAGGAAGTACCCAAAACACCTCGCTTAGGAGGTGTCCAGAAGGAATTTGAGTCAGATAATTTAACTACCTTAGGTGGCTCGTTTCGAAGTGGAGGAGTAGCGGCTCTACTCTGAGACCCTTGCTATCTCTAAGACTGAGCCCAGCCAACCTCTAGAGGAAGCTCATTTCCACCCCTTGTATCCCACAGCTCGTGGCCATAGGTGAAGGTGGGAATGTAGGTCGACCAGTAAAGCAGCAGCTTTGCTTTCACACTCAGCTCTCTCTTCACTGTGACGGACTGGTACATCATCCACATTATTGCAGCTGCTAAACAAATGAACAAGACCCCAGAATACTTGGGGAAGCAACTCTGTCCTTATGCAGGATGGTTACCCTAGCCTTTTCCAACTGAGAACCAGTGTCTCAGACTAAGAAGTGTTAAATCTCATCCCATCCGTGTTAGGTGGTTGGGATGAAAGCATCTCATTGGCTGAAATCACCCTAATGGCAAGCTGGATGAAGTCAACAGAGCAGCATCATCTGTGTATAACACACAAGATTCCTAGACCGCCCAACCCTGCACCCTCTGCTCCTTAGGTGTGCTAAAAATTTCTGCCCATTATTTAAAATAAACGGTGAAATATAAGAGAAGAGAGTCATTGATCCTTTACATGTAGTTCACCCAAGCAGCTTTATTCATTTCCATTTATGTGTGTGTGTGTTTTTTTTTCATCATATAGACATAAGCAAGATATCATCTGTCTTGTCTGTGCTCTTTTGCTCCCTCTCTTCATTCCTCTCAACATCATGGTCTCCATCTCAAAATAATTTCCTCTCATCACTGCTGCTTTCTGTAAATTACCATCTTTAAAGTCCTTTGGGAGGCTTGACTCCCCTTCTACCTTTCCTCCGCTTTAGTCCCTCTCTAAGCTTTTGTTCAGTTATTCCTCTCCTTTCCGCTTCATCTCTTCTGCCCCCTTACATCTCTCTGAAGGCCCTGTTAGATAACAGTCTTCCACACATTGTTGGATGTTCTTCATCAGTGTGCCTCAGTTCTTCTCTGATGTCTGTTTGTGTAGTTCAGAGACACAAGAGGAGCCGAGCCTCTCAGTATATCTACAGGGAATCTAAATATCAGACTCCTTCACTGCGTCCCTAGTCACAGGATACTACACTATCTGTTTTCATGTGTCTACTTGATTTATTACCAGGTTTTTCATGGCCCTGGATGAAAGCAAACAACTGTGGAGCTTTACCAGCCCCACGACGTTTTGTATTTTTGCATAATGAAGTTGTCTTCCTCCACAGGCATGCTGTAGGTTCAGCACTATAGCCTGTATGCGTTCTCAGGTTTCCCTTTGTCTTTTCGGTGATCTTTCCTTCTCTTTTATCAGCGTATGGGGTTTTTTTTTTTTTTTGAAAGCGTACGACTATCCCTTTATGCATTTATCTGGATACCAGCATTAGGGTTGTGGTTTCTTTGATTGGCTGTGGATGATTACTCTATGCAAGCCCTCACTTCTACAGTCAATAAATTGGGTGGGTTATGCTGTTGGTACCTTTTGGAGCATTTGCATGGATATGGCTTGGTGTGTGGTACAGCTGGTTCAAGAAGTTTGTGCTTCAGATTTCATGAGTGAAATATTAATATTTTATCTACCTATTGGTGTGTAACTATACAGTAAAAGGAGTCAGTTTGTCAACTGAGCTTTCTAGTGTTAAGTGAAAAACTGGCTCTCCAACCTCTTATCCAAATGTTGACACTAAAACCAATGGGTGATGTCACAGTGGCTATGTCCATCTTTTGTATACAGTAAATGAAAAATGCTGTCTAACTCGTGTTGCACAGCAGCTTTAAACTGGCTGCAGATATGAATTTCTTTCCTTTCAGTTGTTTAAATTATTTCATATACCGTATTCACAAAAATGTGTTCCCATAATGATAAATGTTATTGTCTAGTAGGATTTCACAGTAATGGCTTTTTTATGTGTTACTTTGCTGACACAGTCTCACCGAGTTTTAGTGGCCAATATAATCATATACCGAGACATTTATTTATCCTTGTACGAATATTAGACAATAAATATTTTATCGTACACTTACTGGAGCTAATAGGAAATTTAGATTTGATAAAACCCATGCCTTTACTTGTCTTGTTGACCTTTAGAGTGCTGGTAGTGCACAAAAAACCAAGAGATTCCTCTGGTTTTCATTTGTATTGTATAATGCCAGAACTGATGCATTACTGCAGTCTCTAATTCTCTTTATTAATGATGTGCTGGCAGGTATGCCCAACACTCACACTGCTTCAGTAGCCCAGCCAGTCTTAATGGCTATAATAACTCTTTCAGTAAGTATCAGAGGTCTATGTAATGTCATCAGACCTTCACATTATGAATACACACACGCACACACACTGACGCACAACACGCGCACACATGCACGCACATCCACACATTCTCTCTCTTGAGTTCTCTAAAATATGCCAAATGCTTTTTGTGGCTTGCAAATTAGCATTGACCTTGTGATGCTAAAAGGTGAATCATGCACAAGGGTTTCTTTGGTGTTTAAAATATTTACTATTCACTTCTCATAATAAGCATTCGTGTGGCCAACCCCAGCCCCTGTAGCCTGGTGTTGCTGCAGAAAAAGGGCCCCACTGCTGGGAAGACAGCAATTATTCATGCCTAGTGTCTTCTCCTGTGGAGAAGAGAGAAAAACTAAAATACCCCTATACCTGATTGTAGAGTAAAGGTCTTGTTGCCCACGAGGATAAGAAGATAAAAGTCAAGGAATGCAACAAGAACCTTGGGACTATTAATCAAAGTGCAGTTGTCTTAATTGATACAAGAGGGATGGTTACTACGTGGCATTTTTACTGACAGTGGAGGTTATCATGATACTCTGTACTTTTTTCCCTTTTTTTGTGGCCGGTGCTCCAAAGCCAAATCATTATTCTTCTCCTTTTTAAGCTGAAACCAGTACCTGCAAACTTAAGGAGAAGTCAAGAGCAGAGACAGTAACAAAAGGTCAAGGTTCAAAGATCAGGATTAGCCCCTAAGCTTTCTCCCTTCTGAAGTGTGCACTGGCCAAAATGCTGCATGCAAATAGTAAAGCAAGGTTGTTGGCAGTAGAACCAGCTTGAGATGCAGATTGCTGAATTTCCAGTCTTGGCCAAAGAGTTGGGCATAACAGATTCAAAATAAGTCAAAGTCTGCAAGCCTATTTTTACCAACTTCTGTTTGCAGTTACTCTTTTTTCCCAACTTACTGTCCTTGCAGAAGAATTAAAGGAGAGCAATAGGTCTTTACTTTTCGCATTTAATGTGAAAAATTGTATTACTGGGAACATTACTTTCCTTTAAAAAGTTCTTTTGATGAAATGTGGCCAGAAACATTATTTTTTCAGATATCCTATAACTCTATTCATCCTGATTATCTCAGGAATCCCTGGAGATGATTTCTTCATATTTACAAGACATTTTGGTTGTCAAAGATCAGTGTTACTGCAAACTCTCAATCATTTTCTAATTATAATTATAAATTATTATAAAATTTCATTTAAACAGCATATTTTATGGTCAGTCTGTCGGTCAATCCAAGTCCCAGGAGGAGCCACAAATCCCTTGGAAGTTCTGTCAGGAGGGGCATCTGGTGTAAAAATCTGCTAAATTAAATATTTGGAGCTACCTGTTGCATTGACTCCTTGTAACAAGAAAACAGTTGAAAGTAGCATTAATTAGGAATATTAATCTAAACACTCACCAGCTATTTGCTTATGTACATCTTTTCAACTGCTTGTTAATGCAAATATCCAATCAGTCAATCATATGGCAGCGACTCAAAGTTACAACTGAGAGTTTTGATTTTTACTGCAACATTCAGATGGAAGTCAGAATTTGGCAGAGAACAGGCGAAAACATGGCTCCGTCCTGCCCTGTATCAATGATTCAAGCTGCTGGCGGTGTAATGTTGTCGGGAATATTTTCTTGGCAGACTTTGGGCCACTTAGTACCAATCAAGCATTATTTAAACACCACAGTCTGAGTATTATTGCTGACCATGTCCATCCCTTTATGGCCGTCGTGTACCCATCTTCTGATGGCTGCTTCCAGCAGGACATCACGTGCCGTGTCACAAAGCTCAAATCCTAACAAACCGGTTTCTTTAACATGACGTTGAGTTCGCTGTACTCAAATGGGCTCCACAGTCACCAAATCTCAATCCAATAGAGCGCCTCTGTGTGTGCATCCTACAAATCTGCAGCAACTGTTTGATGCTTTCCTGTCAATATGAACCAAAAGCGCTCAGAAATGTTTCCAGCACCTTGTTGAATATGTGCCATTAAGAATTAAAGCAGTTCTGAAAATTAAAAAGGGGTCAAGCAATGAAATGAAAGTTTGGGATGTCACTCCACATGGCTCTGAAACTGTACACTAAGCCACACTGCAGATTCTAAATGTTATGATGCTAAACATGCTGAAAACTATATGTAACCACACAGTGAAACAACAAGCGGCTTTACCTCAGCTGTAATTGCTGTCATTACTAACGTCTGTTTTTGCTTCCTGAGAAAGGAGAGGGAGAGACAGCTCTATCTGCTCCCCGCAGCTCAGACTCTGATGGCAGCGTTGAGGCAATCATCATTTACCTAAAAAACACACACACACACACTCACACAGGCCATTATCACACTACATGTAACGTATGTAAACTTGCTTATGTTTACTGACAACCTGTCACCTGATTGTTGACTGTCTTTTCATGTTCCTTCTGTGCTCTGGCGTTGCAATACTCCCGACTGTGATTATCTGCATAATTCACAAAATACCCATAGACAGTTTAAATATAGGCTGTATTCGCATCCCAAAATAGGTTATTAAACATCATTTAGCCTGTTTGTACATGCCGGGATGTAATATAATATTATATATAGACTTTAACATATAACATTCAAGTCATTTGTTTTAAATCTGCCTTATATAAATCTAAATTATACATGATTTTGTAACCCAAAAAGTGAAAATAGGTGAGAAAACATGCATCAGAGAATACAGTAATTAACCTTACTAATGGTCTCAAAACTAAGAAATAAATAATTGGGTGGTTAATTCAAGGTCCTTAATAATAAGCTTTGTGTATTTAGGGAGATTGTTCAAATTTCAAATCATTTCTTTTCATCGCTGTCACAAAGTGTTTTGAATTCAAAAGAGCTGATTGTACTCCACAGGTGACCATTTTCTGGCTATAACCACACATTCTATTCAAGCTTATTCAAGCTTATTCAGGCTGAGGACAAACCTTTTGTGAAAACTCAATAAGGGAAAATCCTTGGAGGGATTTGTAACTGTTTTATTCCATTGATATCGATCTTGCTTTTAAATGAAGGACACAGGTAAGGCAATGTGATGACCAGAAAACATATTTTCTGGAGGGCAAGTAGCCCGGACAGCTCTTTAGTCACTGTGCTTAAACCAGAGAGGTACAGGCCGCTGCATCCCTGGGGTGAAATGGTTAAATATCGGACAACGGAGATCACCTTCACACCGCTCTTTAGACGGTAAAGCTTAGGAGCACTGGAGAAATTAAAACATAATGCAAAGGTCTTTCCACTTATTGCCAGGAAAGCTTATTGATGACCTGTCACATTAACTCGCTTTGGGGAAGAATTATAGCAACAATTTGGAATAAAGTGTAGAACAGAAAAAGAGAAATCATTAGATCCTGGGGCTACTGTTATGAATTACATGTAATAGCCCTTCTTTTCATTAAATCCCAATGGCAGAGGACACTTTCAGCAATCTTGAAGAAACACATACACACAGAGAAGGCAGTCCAATTTTCATTTATTGACATGAAGTGCTATTTGGTCCTTTTATAAATTTTTCCTTCCTTGTCCCCCGCCCAACCCCCCCAAGTCGGGCTTGTGGTGGCAGCTTACTTCATCCAGAATCGCTCATTTCTTTAAGCCATTATTTGTGCTGTTCCTGTGCTGCAGTTGGCTCACACAGCACGGTTCTTTCGGCAGAATGTAGCAGTGTCGTTTGTGGTGGAAAATATTTGAAAAGCAGCAGCAACACAGGCAAGATTAAGTTACCACAAGTGTAACATTGATGCTATCTTTCTGCTTCTTCCTTTGGTGGATTTTATTGCTGTTTTGAAGAGGTTATGGATTTTGCAGAATGTAGAGCTGCTTTGATAGATGATTCTTGCATGAGACTTAATTAATTCTTATGATTAATTATCTTGCTTTGCTTATAACTCCATGCTGTTACCCTGCTGACCACTATTTCTTTTTATTCCGCGAGTAAAAAAAAAAGAAAAAGACTGGGTTGAATATTCAAGATAGTGTCCACATGTGGGCTTTATTGAATGATTAGCTGAAGTAATTTGTTTTCAGAATCTAATTAATCCGCACGACCCAGCAAGCAGCAATGTGCAAGGACACACACAAACACGCCAACACGCACATCTTGGTAGCATCTACTCTTTTTTTTTTAATTCTCTCATGGGCTTGGGTGCATGCATTCAAAGGTGGACACACAAGTGTCTTTCGGCCCTCTGCTACAGCCTCCAGGGAGTCTTTCATCTTGGCAGTAGAGCCAGCATTAGATGCAGATTGGTGAATTTCCAGTCTCAGCCAAAAAGTTGGGCATAATTGACTCACTGAACAAGCAAAGTCTGCAGGCACTTTTCACCACTTTCTCCCCTTTACTTTCTGATTGTAGACACTCTAGCTTTTGTATCTGTGGCTTTAACTTACCATCAGTGCAGAAGAATTAACACAAAGTAATTCATTTCATTTATGTTTCACGGTAAATGTGAAGTGTTTTCAAATACTGTTTTAAAAAAGACTATTACTAGATAGATTATTACCCTAAAACACACAAAGAGGTTTGGAATTAGCCTGTTCACCTGTGTAAATCTACATGTATTCTGAATACCCTGGACTGATATCATTTGTCCATACATGCAAGTGTTCCATTCTTGTGAAAATGAGAATGTTTGATTGACTGAGGATGGGATTATAGTTCGATCTCCAAAGGTCACTTTTGCAAGAATGAAAATTATGATGAAATTATCAAGTTTGGATAGACATGGATGTAAACTACTGGTCAATTTGTTTGTGGCAGCACACAGGAAGTTTTGTCATGAAGCTATACCTCAACATGTAGCACCTTGCCATGGCAACTGCACACTTTTGCTATGCTTACCCAATGATGTTACGGTGTGACTTGTGTTACACATATAACACATGGGCATGAATCTACAGAAACATCCCTCAGAGACTTTGGTCTTTATTGGCATGATAGCATCACACAGTTGGCTGCACATCCATGATGCATGTTTGCGATAATTAGAGTTTTGTGACATGGCACATGATATCCTGCTGGAAGCAGCCATCAAAAGGTGGGCACACTGTGGTCATTAAGGGTTGGACGTGGGGAGTAATAATACTCAGGTGGGCTGTGGCATTTAAATGATGCCCAGTTGATACTTAGAGGCCCAAAGTGTGCCAAGAAAAAATTCCCCACACCTTACACCACCATCAGAAGTCTGAACTATTCATACAAGGCAGAATGAATTTCTGACTCTACCATATGAGTGTTGCAGGAGAAAGTCCTCAGACCAGACAACATTTTTCCAATTTCTATTGTCCACTTTTGGTGAGCTTGTGGGAATTGTAGTCTCAGTTTTCCTCTCCTTAGCATACAGGAGTGGCACTGGGTGGGATCTTCTGCTGTAGCCCATTGGTTTCAAGGTTCAAAGGTATAGTCATATTTCGTGAACAGTGAACAGGTGCATCTAAAAAAAAAATGGCTGGTGAGTGTGTAAACATACGGTGTGACAAAAAGCTGCTATATTTGCTGTCATTCCTAATGTCTGGGCCGCTACCTGTAGATAGAACAGTTTAGAGTGAAAGCGCTGTATCTGAGTCCTGCAGAAAAAAATCATGGTGGCTGTGAAACAATCATCATTTGGCAAAAAATGTAAAAATAAAAAATTTAAAAAAAGAAAAGTGAACACTGTGCTTGCTTATTCAGCGTGTACTATACAGCCTGTCAAAATCAGGAGGGGTGATTCAAATGTCATAAATATAGGCTGGCTTCAGCTAGCCAGTATAATATAAAAATATAATAAATACATAAAAACTGAGGGATACAATGTATTGAAATTATTTAGTCTATTTATGGATCCACTGCAGCCTGTGCAATATTGCCTCAGTTTGTTGAGAACTATACCTTCAGTGTCTTCACACTGTAGGATTCTGGCCTTTTTCTGAATGCTTACGCTAATGGGCGCTGACAGCTTTACTATGAATTTCTTTTCACTTGCACAAAACAGCCTCTTTGTGATCATAAAAATCTGTTTTGTTCTCCATCTCTAATGTGGGAGTTCAAACTCACAGTATATTCTAAGTTGTTGTTTTGGGTTGCTTTTTTCTAATTTTATATCAAATAAAAGTAAAAGTTTAAAAGGTTTCCAGGCAGGCGTGCCAAACAGTGTGCAGGCAAATATCAAAACACATTTTAATTACACTTACTAAATGGGTAATAAAAGGGGAACAGATGTGTGTGGTACATTATAAGCACTGGTGTTTTTGCACAGACTGTTTGGTTTTATGATGAAGAGGCAGAGGTGGTCGCATATCTTTCTTGCAGCACCTCAAAGCAACAGCCATCATTAAACAAAAAAGTAGTCCCCAAGCCAATAAAACGTATAAGCTCGATACACATGCTCTTTTAAACTTACTGACATCCCATTCAGTAATCATTCCATTAATGTACAACAAGTTTCATATTACCTAATAAAATAGCATCCAATTTATTTATGTATTTATTTATTTTTATGTTTCTCATGAATGGAGAAATATGTTGAGTTTCAGTTGCAAACTCGTATTCTCTGTTCTGCCACACCGAAAGATTCCCTGACCCGCACCACAGATACAAGGACACTGCAGCTCTATAAGCAGCCCGTGCTTAAGCTAGCTTCTGCTCTATTGATCTGAGCTGAAACCACTGCTTCACAGAGCTAAATCTAAAACTGAGAACGAAAAAAGCATAACACAAAAGAAGAAAAGGTGCCTGTCGGGGATGAATTTTAATATTCACAAAATTACGACCGAGAGGGAAAGAGAGGGAGAAAGATGCGTGTATGTTAAAGCAGCAGAATGGAAAGGACATTTGAATAGCTTGCACTGTATGACGAATTAAAGGATTCTGTCAGTGCAGATGAAAGGCGGTGTGGTGGATGGTGTGCAGCTATAACAATAATTTACACGTGGCAAACATTTCTCGTGATGTTCTTCAGACACTGACAGCAAACGGTGTTTGAAAAGTGAGATAAGGACATGCAGTTGACATGCAGTGTGCTGCTCTAAGAAGCTTTCTTTGACACTTAAGCTGCACACGTTTCTTTTGCTTACGTGCTGTCTGTGGAGATAGCAGCCCTGCTGAACCAAACGCAAACTAGCTTAGTGTTAGATACATACTTGTCAGCTGTGAGTGTCAAAGGAGTCTCTGTGAGTCACAGTTGTAGATAAAGTGTTTAATATCTGCTTTGGATTTACAGCACTTAGTGCTTAAGTACATCAATCCTTATATCACCTTTTAGACATCATGTCATTAGGTATATATGCTTAATGCATACACATTTTTATTTCCAGCCTTTACACAGTCTCTTAAAATGTGCACAGTATCTTTATTACATACCCTTCCACAGTAACCCCATATGGAGCCAGCATCAATGGAAGAGATCAGATGAGCAGTTACACTTTTGGCTCTCTGCGGCCATACAGTGGTTCACAGAAGACCTGAACCCTCTTTAATTTATTAAACAAGCCCAACTCGCAAGGCCAGGCGACAAGGAGGGTGTTATAAATATTAAAAGAAGAGTTTGCTCTGCCACACTCTCATATTAAATCACACAGAGAAGAATGTATCTGCCCTTATTAAAAGATAATGTGTTCTGGAGCCATAAAAATGTATAACCCACAACTCTAGATCCCTCTCCTCCTCCCCCTTCTTTCCTCTTTTGTCTTGGTCCAAGTGAAATTTCAGCCTTTTTGTCTCCATCAATCTCTATTTTGTCCCTTTTTACTTTGTCTCTTTGTACAGCCTTGTTGTATTTTTTTCTCCATCGTTGAGTAACAGCAGACTAGACCAGAATACATAAGAGCAGAATAGATGATTTTTTTTGTATTTTTTAAATCACTCACACAAAAGGCATGTAGACATTGTAAATGTTGCAAGCTTTTGACGCTGCATGAATATCAAGTTAATGGAGTACTGGAAAATTTGGTCTTGAATGTCACATAGTCTTCCCTTTAGCTTGAAAGGAGCTTGAAAGGTTATGAAATTTTGAACATTAATAAAACAACCAAATAACTATGCAGATAAAATCAATGGCACCCTTAGACTCCCTCTGCATTGTACCCTCAGCCCAGTTGAGGTCCCAACTTTCAAACTGTTGGCCCCTTACTGTGTTTGTAGGGAGAGTAGAACATTTTCACACATGTTCTGTACTTCTCTAAACATTACACATCAGGACCTCATGTGAGAATCCAGAATCAGCTGGATCTGACGTTAACCACCCGCCTCCCTAGCACAATGTCCGCGAATGTCTGATTGAGCTCGTGTGAGAAAAGAGCCGGTAATTACCCAGGTAATTCAGAGCAAGTGAGAATTATGTGTCCTGCAGCCTGCAGGCTCTACCCATCAAAATGAGGATTTCCTCCAGTGAGGATCTTCTGTCGAGAATCTCCTGCAGTATTCTTTTTTTTTCTTTTTTTTTTTAAAGAAGGACAACTTCAGACAAGGCCTCAACTTGATTATCTTGACAGTGTATGGAATTCATGTGTAAGAACGGCTGAATAGGGTGACCACTCACGGCACATTGTAAAAGCTTTGAAAAATCCTCTGTATGCGTGGTGCAGTGAAAAACACTTGCTTAGCAGAGTGGATTAGAGGCAAGAGGAGAGGAAGATAATGTTGGGCTCATGGTGGTCAGATTGATCCAGCAAAAGCAGGACCTTCTTATTTTTGTCAAAGCCTATCCACCAATGCAACATAACCAGCTACAGTTTGGTGAGAGACTAAGCTGTTTTTTTGTTGTTCATAATGTCTAGGATCTGGCTAGTATGCTTCTTTCTAATGCCACATCAACAGACACACTGATTTTATTTATTTTTTTTAAATCTCTTTTGTTCAGCCGCAGACGACGACTCGAATAATATCACTTGAACTCACTCTGAGCAGCTCTATATGTAGCTAAAAAGGCATTCTGCAAGTTTTTTTCACATATGCAATAATACTCCCTAAGCTATTGCCAATAAATCAATAAATGTGTAACTCTTGGCATGGCCTTGGAGCTATGAGGGGGCAGTAGCACGATGTATGACTCGTGTTATGAAGAATGCATTGTTTCAAATGTTTGAACATAGGGTCAGTAAGGACCAAATGGGTTATTCTTCTATTTTTGAAGCCACTGAAAACGCATTTTTTCCGGGATTTGAAATTTGCATTGTAATCTATACAAAGATCAGACATCCAGTTGGCTTGTTTGTGGCTGACTTGGGCTGTATAATAGCCAAACCAGAGTGGAAGTGGTCAGACAGTGATAGTGTATGATGTGTGTTTAAAAAACCCCAAAAAAAACACTCACAGTCCTGACAGGTGGAGGTGAGGAGACACAACCATGTGTGTAACTTAATGCCCTAGTCCTCGCCCTGCTGGGTCCTGCCAGGGGAACATTCCTCTACTCTTTGCTCCACTGACCAAGCAGAACTGCGGCGCAGTGAAACCACAAACGTCTGTGCGTGTGCGTGTGTGTGTGTCAGTATGAGTGCGCGTGTCCACTGGGAGGCAGTGAAGTGTGACAGCCTGGTCACTCGGACCATGGAGACTTATGGAGCGAGAGCAAGCCAGCTGTTCAATTTGGCCACATGGGCAGACAGAGAAAGAAAAGGAGAATACTGAAGAGAAACAGTGTCAATATACGACATGTGTTGTATGGCTAAACCGTCCTCCTATCACTGCCTGCCCTGCTCTGACATTGCTGTATTTTAGCTATCACGAGCCCACACACTGCACACAGACAGGGGCAGGGTTGTATGTGGCATTCCTCGGAGAGGATAATGAGATAAGTGCTAATTTCTCAGGTGTCATAGACTGATATGAATAATACAGGCCATTCCGTTACCTATCTTCCCCACTGCTGTCACTGTCACCTTTTTTTTTTAGATCCGCCTACAACGTGTCCATATGCTGTCAGCGCATCGGTGTCGTGTCTTACCTTGAATAACCTGAAAACCAGACTTTGTGAAAAGAGGAAGTCAGTGCGAATAAAGGAAATAAGCTTTTGTTGGAAGAAAGGGAAACCTTTGATGAGTTTTTGCATGAGGTGTGGACAGGCAGATTCCTTTCTCTTTCATGACTATCATCTCTACTGCTTATCCAGCAGCTGGAGACCTGTATTGACTCCTAATTCATTTTCCCAACAACAATTTCTGGCCAAGAATCAGAAAGAGATTGATCCCCCCCTTTTTATTTTCCAAGTGATGATTTATTTACTGTGTACTGCTCTTCCACTACTGCCCTGGTTTGCATGTTGGGGACTCCTACGGCACTGTGGGGGTGGTCCTGAATTATTCACTTCTTTTCTCCAAGTCCCTCTTTCATTCTCTTTTTCCTTCATTTTGCAGGGCGAATGTGTGCCTGCTTGTCTCTTTGTGTAAATCTGGTGTCCGTCTCTCTCTTCCCCTCTCTCTGTATTTTATTATTCTCAGACAGCTACGAAGCTCTGCTCTGACTGCATGATGTGAACCAAATGATAGCAGCTTAGAACAATCGTTAAAGCAGGAACGAGCTGGAAATAATCATCTCCTTCCTCTTTGCTCTGTTGTGTACTGTCTGCCTTTCGCTGTTCTCTTCTCTTACTCCCTAACCTCACCAATTGGCACTTTCATCAGCTCTCTTTGTCTCTCTCTCGCCGTCTCTCCTCAGATCCCAATGCTCTTGGGCAGCACGGCACTGACCATGCCTTGATCGGAGGAGTGGTGGCTGTAGTGGTCTTTGTCACCTTGTGTCTAATCATTGTTCTGGGAAGATACCTGGCCAGGCATAAAGGTAAAATCCACAGTGGACCAGACCTACAGCTCTCAAGGCTCATGGAGCTAGTGGAGCATGTCGTTCTTGTCCCATTAGAATACAGTCCTTTCCCAATTCCCAAGTTACACCTGCAGGTGTAGAACAAAAATGGGAAAGCTTACCCCATCCACACATTAGAAATGTTAATGAATATGTGCAGCAAAAAGTAATAGCACATGTTGTTATTGTAATTCACTCTCTATCCATGTATTTATCAATAATTTGAATGGAGTTTTTTAATTGCGCGGAGGGCCGTAATATTATTTTAATTTAGTTGTGATGATGATGGGAGAAAATAAACATTCATAAATCCACTTTGGCACCACAGGAAAAAAAAGCATTTTATTCCCAAACAGTATTAGACAAACAGTAATAATGTGAGGGAAGAAATTCATTTACACAATTAAACGTGCTTTCTGTATGTGTAAATGTAAATCACTTCTCAAATAGAAAGTGATCGATTGATTCTCAGACTAACTTGTTACAGTTTAGCTCCAAGTTCGCGAAGAAGAGTGGAAATAAAGTGAGTTCCAAGTTGCTGCTTGGTTTTCGTCACTAATGCCACAACATTAACTTCTAAGCTAAGAGCTCAATTTGGACTTGCAGCTTTGAGTTCTGATGGCCGTCACGCGCAAGGACGTGTTGATGCTGTTCTGCTGTATCGGTGCAGGGTCTCACAAATTTTGCTCTGCTTTATTTAAATACTCCACCACACTATCCCAGCTCCTCATTGTTTTAGATATGAATAATGTAACACTACTGATGTTGTCTTCAGATGTGTTTTTCGCCTCAGGCAGCCAACACCATGCAGGGCTGCTTGGTATTTGTTTTCCTCAATAGAAGTTTGTTTTTTCGTTGCCACAGGAACATACTTGACAAACGAGGCCAAAGGAGCGGATGATGCCCCCGATGCCGACACAGCCATCATCAACGCTGAGGGCAACCACGCGCACGCGGAAGAAAAGAAAGAATACTTCATTTAGACTGCAGGGGGAGCTGTGCAGCTCTCGCCTTCTCATTTCCTTCTTTTGATCTCTGTACTTCTTATTCTCTCTTTCTGTCTCCCACTTTTCTTGTTCTCCTCCGGCCACTGGCCCCCATCATGTCAACAAGGAACCCACAGGCAGTCCACAAACAGACAAGTTCCCAGTGTGTTTTCCTGTTATTTCCTTCTGTTGAAACGATTTCTGTCATTTACATCTTGTCCTTTATTTTTTCATTGGTTTGGGGTTTTTTTGTTTGTTGTTTTTTGCTTTTGGCAGATGTTTTTCACTAGCAGCTTGCTGTTGCTGCTGAAGTTGCCCCTTTGTCACTCTCTTCCTCATCGTCAACATGAATACCTAGAAATCTGTAAATCTACCATGACTGCTCCTTAGCCCTCTCGTTGGTCTTTACTCCTCTTCCCCACCAAGCAGACACCCAAACACATATTCCTGTTCACACACATCCACAAACACATATCATCTCTCACATCAACACGGTGCCTAAAAATACAGACGCCATTGAACTTCTGTCAATGCCTTCATGTATCGTCTGTCAGTAGCAATGTAAATGCTTTGTAGATGGTTACCTTGGCCATCATTCCATTGCTTAGCTCACAGCTTTTGATTACGCATCGAGTCTTTTTTTTTCTCTTTTCTTTTTCTTTTTGAATGACGATTTGTGCTATTTACGCCTTATACATGTCTGTCACACTAAATATGGTACTTTTAGGTGATCCACCTTTCCCTATTCCATCTCCCTCTAAATAGAGTTGTAATTAAACCGCTGACCCTTGTAAGATACGAAGAAGGATTTGTGTAACACTGTAGCAAGGTTTATCAGATACAGTAAGTGTACAATATGATTTGCATTATTAGGGTAGGAGTAATAAAGGGTAGTGTGGTATTGTTTAGAGCAGAGAAAAACACACCAAAAATATATGAAAGATGCTAGGTCAAGCGTTCCTTTTCAGCGAGCATAATCAAGTATATAAAACCACTTGCTAAATCTGCTGCCCCTGTACTTTTACCTGTATAGTCCTGCACCGTCCAGGCAGCGGTTTAGCAAAACACCATCACCTTCAGTGTCATCTGGACAGCTTACAGTAGTTTGTGTTTTCCATAAAGGGTTCAGGTGTGCAGAAAGAGTCACTCTCCTCTCTCTGTATAGGCTGTATAAATTGTATTCAAATAACTTTAGCTTTTCACTTTGAATAATTTGGTTATCGTTTGTCACATTGAAATTATTTTAAGGCTTGAGGAACCCGTGAAATGTAAACTCAACCATAAAGTGTTAAAACAAGACCAGACCAATAACATCTGCTTGATTACTGTCATTTTTTTTATTCTGTCACCTCCAAATTTATTTTTAAATAGTTTTTAATAGTTTAGTGAAGCTGCCCTCATCAGCTTGTCATGCTTTTTATGCTTATTTTGCCAGTCTGTCTTCATTAATTCAACTTTAATTTCCATTTCACGGGGTCTTCAAGAAAAAAAAGAGAATAGAAAAAGAAACAAATGGTGTGAGTGCTGGGTCATGGATCTGCAGGGGCCTCTTTTCCAAAACTTAAAAAAAAATACTGAAAACAAATAGAAAAGCACAAAATTGTCTGAACGAGTTACTGTGTTCATTTGCCAACAAATAGATCGCCTTGTGAACGGTTCTTTCATTCAAATGGGTAACGAGAAGATGAGAAGGCTGTCTTTAATTCAATTCTGAAGGAAAAAAAAAGTGCAGTGCATCTTTTTGAAAATGTAAGCTAAATCATGTTTTTATATTTAAAAAGAAAATGTTTCTAATATTTTTTTGATTTTAATGGTTAAGCTCCCTGCTGTATATTGTGTCTGCTACAATGTGGTTGGTTGTGAAAATTGCTGTTAAATTCTGGATTCCTGTATTTGCTCAAATATGTATATTAGCCACCTTATCTAATTACTTTTTTTTTCCATTACATTATCCTCATTAGAGAAATTTTTAAAACAAATGTATTTTTGTTTTGGCACAAGGCATGTATATAATGTGTGAGAACTAAATTTTGGTAATACACATTAGCATGTTTTTGTTTGGTTCTTTTTCATGTTTAATTTATTTGAAATTGAAATTTATTTAAGAGAAAACCACAATGAAGATGGTATATTTGTACCTTGATTTTGGGAAAACGGTGGCTTTGTGTGTTTGTGGCCTGACCCTAGTTGCTCCAAATCTGAAGAAGTTGATGTTCTAGGACATTTGGCAAATCAAACGCGCAAAACTCCGGAATAAGCTGCTTTTCCATGGAAATTGAGGTAATAGAATTTGGAGCTCAAAAGAAACAATACCTCCATGCTGGTGGCAAGAAAGTTTCCACATATTAAGACAGCCATGACGCATCATAGTCAGCAACCTTTCATCTTTCATGAGTTTGGAGAAGTTTGGCTTTGAAGGAATGATCCTAAATGCTTAAAAGCAAGGCACTAGTCTACTACCAGGGAGCAAATTATAATCAAGGGCAATAATATTTTGGGCCCAATTGTCTCCATTTTGGTGGTCAATTTACAACATTATGCAAATAGGGTCAACAAGAATCTTTTGTCTGTATTTTGTTACTCAAGCGCTGCTCGAGTGAACCACAAGTTGGGAATAATTAGGTCAATCTGCTCAGTTTTACCTTTCATCATCGATGTAGGATTTAGGTTGTTTTTGACATTTTAATACATTTTAAAAGCAGTTATTTGTTTGTTTTGAAAATAAAGAAGCTTTGCCACAGTTTCCATATCTTAGTGCACTGAGCATATCACTATATACAGGTTCAACTTCAGCGTCACCACAAATGTTCTATACAACCAGGCTAAAGTGTTCTGACTCTGGTCCTAGCAAACCTAGGGTTTTACATGTGTAGATATATTTCTTACAATGATTTAACATCTTTTTTTTCCGTTTCTTTTTTTTGGGGTTTTGTATCTGGTTCTATTCATTGTGTCTTAAATCACTGATGGTGTCAATCACACTTGGTGTTGCTTTACAACTCCAACTTTGAAACAGGAAAGTAGTTGAACGAAGTCAGAGAAACAAGTTAGGCGGTTTCATATCAAACACACTGAGAATTAACCAGGTCTGCAGTGATGAGTTGATGCTGGCATTAGTAATAAAACAGTTGCCATTTACTCAAGTATGCACTCTGACCAATGCGGTGGATATTTCTTAGTAATTAGTAAAATCTGTGTTTTGTTTTGAGCTTTTTTTTCTTTCTTTCTGAAACTCACATGTAAATATTTGTTTTGACATAATAGTAATGAGCTAATTTGTTGCAAATGGATTTTTATAATCATTAGACCAAACCTGAATCTTGTTTAATTTGTTATTTTAGCAGCCTGGCACATACGACCATGCACTACGACAGGATCAACTGTAGCTCTGTTATATCTTGGCTATCTTTGTTGTATTTCTTTGTTGTTGTCGGTTGAAAATAAGCTTTAAACGTGTTGCCTCCTTGATTTTCAACATTTATCAGTTGGGTTAATATTCACTAGATCACGAGCCTTTAATTTCATCCTGGCAGCAAGACAGTAACGGCACTAACAGAGCCGCAGTGCCATTTTCATTGGGCACAAGTCCATTTTGTGGGATTGTAAGTCTCTAATTTCCTGGCTCCAAACAAACCCGCTTTCTTCAACTGAAGGTGCGAGTCAGGGAGCTGCGGTTGTGCATTTATGCAGATTTAACAGTGCAATACTGGCAGTAATTTCGCCATGAAATTGCACCCAGTTTTGTGAACAATTTTCAGGTTGGCGGAGGCACAAACAAGACTGTGCAAAATCGCATTAAAAAAAAGTTTCATGTATAGGCTACTGTTTTGCCTTGGATTTGTCAGATTGAAATGCACAAAACGCACACCTTTTACGGGATGTAAGCTGCTTGCAGTGGGTTAAATTGGAAGATTGTTTATAGTTTCACAGTTCCTCGTGGGTTTGTGAGACCATTCGCTTTGAGTTGATTAAACCTTCAGCTGTAATCATCTCGTGTGTGTCTGTTCTGAATGCAAAAGAGGGTAACTGTACGATCTCAAGTTACTGTTACTATTTACCATGTGGGCTGAAACAGTATATTGTTGCCTAAAAAATGACCAGATTACAGAGTATCTTATAAACTCACATTAAAACACATATTTGAAAATCTTTATATTAGTGCCTTGTGACTCTGCACCTGAAGTTTGCCACTGAACCTCCCTCCTGGGCTCATTTAAAGAGAAATCAGACAAGTTGATGCGATGTGTGATTAATAAAGCTTTCCAAACCTGCTAAAAAAACACACTCGTTTCATTGTACCACGCTGACCTCGAAGCAAATCGGGTCACCGAACATTGCAGGCAGTAATGACACACACATATTTCTTTAAGTTAAGACTTCCAGGAAATTAGAGGCCGACGTTAGTATTCAAAATATTAAAATCTACTTATAAACAGAAGTGAGCGTAATGGACACTTTGGGTTATAGTCTGTCAGAAATTCTCCTTTTTTTAATCTTATGGTTTATATTTTTTTAATACATGAGTTTAATGGCAAATGTGTTCTCTACAGTAGTGCTTGTAACATGACATGGCCTGTTCCTGTCCCATCTCTCTTCCTCTGGCTCTTCAGATGTCTTTGCTGTACAGTATGGCTTCAGTGCACTTCTCTATCACTCCGCAATAGTGACACAAGAATCAATCAGCCCAATTTCTTTACTGTCACACCGATGACAACATGTGACACAATCGCATGTAGTGATGTTTCTTTTTTATTATTATTATATCTGTTTCTTTTGTTTTGCATCTCAGGAATATATTTCATTTAGAATTGTTGGTTTGTTTGTTTGTTTCCTGTCTTAAAATGGGGACTTGTGAGCACTTTTCACTCTGCTAGTCCCTGTGTGCTGACACCATGTATTTTTTGAGTTTTAAGATTATCACAATGATAATAAAAATGATTCAGTGACTCTTCAATAATTCTGTCACCTTGCTGTCATTGGAATATTAGACTAAGGAAAACGTTTTTTTCTTTTTAAATTTTTTGATCACTGACTTGAAATACTGAGATTTAGAAATATGCTGCAAATTACTGAGTTTCAACGATGATGGAAGGTGTCTTTAACTATCTAATTTTAGCTTATGTAAGCGGTTCAGTGCTTTTTGTCCTTTATCATGTTTCCCTTTGTAGCAACACACATCTTTATGTATATCAGTCTTTAGGTGGCAGGTGCTGCAAGGCACTGTCTCTCACTAAATACAAAATATCCACAGTGAGGCTCAGTAAAGATCAGGATTAGAGCTAGACAAATGTTAGTTCAGCCTCTGATGTACCTTGGTGAAATAGGGGGTTTGATATCAAGCTGTACTCCGAAAGCTTGATTTGATATATAGCACCGTAACGGAGGTGTTTCTCTCCCATTGTCTGTGGGATTTATTATATTTAATTTAGAGGTTCGTATGTATGAAATGAAATTGTTGAATAAATAGTTGCCAAAACATCTGTATAAGCCTGATTCCATTTTTTCAGTCATCATTTTCCTCCTGAAAGCCTCTTACCTCAGTATTTCTCAACTGAGTGATAATGATGCGCAATAAATACGCTGGAAACATCTGAATGTGTCCTCATGAGGATCAGTGCACAAGCGCACCCACACAAACACATACATATACACATACTTGCAAAAAGACAAGAAAACGCATGCACAGATACGTGTTCATGAATTTTTATTAACAAGAATAATTCATGTTGTGTTTTTGCGCCCTATCTGAGCTCTGTGGTTGTGATGGTACTATGATACCATTCACATTATAATGTGGTATCTTTTTGGCTCTCTCTGGTATTTTTTCAATATTCATAAATCCCCAGTTCGATAAAGGTCGGTACATTAGGTAAACTGTAAATAAATACAGAATGCGATGATTTGCAAACCTTGTAAATCCATAATTTACTCACAACATAGAACAGAGAAAACACATCAAAATTTTAAACTGTGACATTTTACTATTTCATGAAAAAAACTAACACGCTATGAATTTAAGGGCAGAAAAACATCTAAAAAAAGGTTGTGGTGGAAAAGTAAGGGGGGCTAAAGTGGTGGAGAAACATTTTTCATCTGATTAGGTTAATTGGCATCCGGTCAGTAATATGATTGGGCATAAAATTGTAAATTATAATTGTAAAATTGCATCGATTTTGAATCTTCTACAAATTGTGACATCAACAAAAGATTCAGAATCTGAAGAAATTTCTGTGAATAAGGAATAATGCCAAAAATCAATATTGGATAGCTGTGATCTTCACTCCATAGAGTGGCACTGTGTTCAAAACGGGCATGGAAATCACTTCATTACCAAAAAAAAAAAAACATTTGGCACAGCATAAAACCAAAAATAGCTGTTGAGCAGCTGTAGTCCTCTATCAGACATCAATGAGACAACATTCCTCTTCCAAAAGTCCAGAAGCTCCACTCTTAAGTTCCCAGATGTTTACAGACTGGTGTTAAAATGTCAGTGTTGCTGCATTAAATTCAAAATTACATTACTTTTTTCTTAAAATTGCAAATTTTTCTCATTTTAAACATTTGGTACGTCTTTATGTTCATTCCGTTTCTTTTTACAATTCCACTTTTGTTGGATTTGAGGTTGTAATACTCCTTCAAAAGTATCGCTATCTGAGATATGCATGAGGAACTTTGAAATTAGTGCCAGTAAATCAGAAGAGAGCAGTGCATGGAAAAGTCATTGAAAAGAATGAGGAAACCTGGTGATTTATTTCAAGTCTATGTTGCTGGGGAGAAATCACTCTAGCTTGAAAGACACCGAGGGAGATGAAATACAGAGGAGATAATTCTTAAAGTTTCTAACCATTATTGAACTGCTGGTCATATCATCCATCTATTTTTCTTGACTGATGAGCCAACTAAGTCGGCCTGGACCATGCCCCAGCTGTCCAGAAAGGCAGGGTACACCCTGGTTTCCAGTCCATGTGGGCTGCTATATAAAATAATAATAAGGTGGAAAATATGTAAGATAAACTTGTGCCAGGAGAAGTCCATATGAAAAAGAGTGGTGTTCATTTAACAACTCAGTGTATTTCACCATAGATAAGGCTGAGAAAAGCTCTTTTGTGGTGATTCTACTGGTAAAATTGTAATAGCTGACAAAGTATTAAGAGAAATAAGGAAAATAGAGACTCCATGTATCGTTACACCCTTGACTGAGGCGCATCTCTACTAGCTTTTTAGTTACTTTTATGAAAGTTTTAGAAATGGTGCCCAAAAGAGAGAAAAGCATTCACAAAGAGCAGAGTGCTTTAATAAGTAAGCTATAATTTTCTTCAGATCCTTTGAATTAGTCAAACCCAAATCCAAACATTTGAGCAGGCAGAGTATTTTATTGTAGTAATGAGATCGGTACGTACATTATCCTCTTTCAATACTTGAAAAGATTAAGGTTTGCTTTCTAACTGCATCAGGAGAGTGAGAAATGGGCATAAATGAAGGGAAAGATGGAGCACATAAAGAGGAATGTAAGACTATGAAAAGGGAAAGACTGGGAGGAGGTGTGGATGCAATGGAGCCTGAAAGACAGGAGGGAGAGGTATCCACCCCTTTCAGTGAGTCAGGAGATGACTGAGGGGGGAATTAAGTAATGGCAATAAGATGTCATGTTAGGCTGAAGAAAGCAGCTGCAATCAGCCCATCTGTCAGGAATAAATACAGCCTGGAGTGGGTTGCATTTGTGCCACCGAGGTATGATTCTTCTCCTGATGAAAAGTGAGGGGTCAGTGAATGACTCAATTACCACTCAATCTGTCAGAGGAGTCATGTGAACTGGCACACTGAGAAGGAGGAAGACCTAACAGGACCAGCAAAACTGCGTTTTCTTGCAAAATATTACTGAGCGGACATGTTTTTCATACTTCCTTACTGTCAAGCAGGCTTTGCAGCCAAAGGGGTTGTATTCCATGCGAGAAATATATCTTCTTCTTCTTCTTTCAGCTGCTCCCTTTAGGAGTCTCCACAGCAGATCATCTGCTACCCCATCTCTAGCATCCTACTCGTTTACACCTGAGTTGATCGGCTCTGTGGTCTTTCTCTTTTCCTCCTGCCTACAGCTCCATATTCATATCCTTTGTCCAATATATCCGCTGCCCCTCCTCTGCACATGTCCAGATCGTCTCACCCTTGCCTCTCTAACTTTGCCCCCAAACCATTCAACTTGAGCTCTCTCTCTGACATACTCATTTCTAATCCTGTCCCTCCTGGTCACTCCCAATGAAAATGTTAGCAACTTCAATTCTGCCACTTCCAGCTCAACCTCCTGCCTTTTTGTCTGTATCACTGTCACCAAACCACACATCACAGCAGGTCTAACTATTGTCTTATATACCTTAGCTTTGTCAGATTTGCTGAAAGATTTAAATCTGTAATATTATTGCTTTGATAGGTGTGATGTGCAGAAGCACCAAACTGCTGGATCACACGCAAATGTCTATATGAAGTATATTAAGCTAGATCTAGCCATCCATTTATTTGTGAACTTCAATTACAAAGCCTTGATTTTACCATTTTATCTGTATCTTGATTTTTTGGAGCCAGTTACCACATTTTAATCAAAGGATTTTATTTTTTTTTTAGCCCAACAAACCACATGGCTCTATGTTTCTGTGCTTCCAGCATCCACAGGAAGTCTGTACTGTAGGGGTTCAATGCTTTGTGGCTTTAGGCATGGAACGTCACTTCTCTGGTGGGGAAGGAGAGATACTGGTTAAATTTATTCCGATTCCACTCTGGAACCAATTTCCTACAAAAGGACTGGACTTTGTTCCACTTTTTGTCCCATTGCACATCAAGCAGGGGTCGCTATACTTCTATCCCTCCTGATGATTAGTTCCCTGCAGCTTCAGGTTATTCACCAAGCCGCAGTTTACAGTAGTGAGGAAGTTTAGTGTTAACTTGGGCACTGAAAATGAAACCTGGAGGGGTATGACTGGGAGGAATGGCCACCCCAAGTGTTGTTCTGTTTCTGTGGGACACAGGAGGCAGCTGACAGATACTGGCAGGCCAGGCAGAGTGTAGCTGTGGTGATGAAGCAAAAAGTTTGAGAGATGTTTATTGGTACCATGGAACATGGCTTTTGGTCGGCCTGGAGGCAATTCTAGCAAAGTGTCATAAGTGGAGTGGAAGCTACAGCAGAACAGCATGAGAGAGGTGTGGAGGGGCATGAAGACCATCACTGGATTCAGGCCAACCAACAGCAGGGGAGCTGAGGGAGGTGAGAATAGAGCTAATGAGTTGAATCTGTTTTTCAATAGATTCGACACCACAGTGTCTGCTCACACCCTCACAACCTCACCTGTAGTCAGCCTGGAATCCAGAGCCACACCACTGTGCCAGCCTCTCTTTTCACATGGCACTGTTGCCTCCTGTGAGATTCCTGACACCCCTCCCCCACCCATCACCTTCACTCAATACCAGGTTGAGATTCAAATGAGGAGACTTCACTCAGGCAAGTCTGCTGGACCAGACGGAGTGAGTCCCCACGTCCTCAAGGCCTGTGCGCCCCAGCTGTGTGGAGTCTTCCATAAACTGTTTATGCTGAGTCTGAGTCTGCAGAGGGTACCAGTGATGTGGAAGACATCATGCCTCGTCCCTATTCCAAAGACGCCACATCCCAGTGGCCCCCAGGATTACAGGCCCGTGGCACTGACCTCCCACATCATGAAGACCCTGGAAAGGCTCATCCTGGACCAGCTACGACCCATTGTCTGACCACATCTGGATCCCCTTCAATTTGCCTATCAGCCTCGTCTCGGAACAGAGGATGCCATCATCTACCTGCTAAATCGTGTCTATACCCATCTGGACCAGCTGGCGAGCACTGTGAGGGTCATGTTTTTTGACTTTTCCAGTGCTTTCAACACCATCAGGCCGACCCTCCTGGGTGATAAGTTAACAGCGATGCAGGTGGATGCTTCTCTGGTGTCCCGGATTGTTGGATGTATCAGCAGGGATGATGAGACAGAGTACCGGGCTGTGGTCGACTCCTTTGTCACGTGGTGTGAACAGAATCATCTGCAGCTCAACGTGGCAAAGACCAAGGAATTGATAGTGGACTTCGGGAAGACCAGGAAACACTTGACCCCTGTTTCAATCCAAGGGGTCAGTGTTGACATTGTGGAGGACTATAAATACCTTGGAGTACATATTGACAATAAACTGGACTGGGCTACAAACATCACAGCACTTTACAGAAAGGGCCAGAGTCGTCTCTATTTTTTGAGGCGACTGAGGTCCTTCAACATCTGCCAGAAAATGCTCAGGATTTTCTATGAGTCTGTTGTGGCCAGTGCGATCCTCTATGCTGTTGCATGCTGGGGGAGCAGGCTGAGGGTCGCAGATGCCAACAGACTCGATAAACTGATTCGTAAGGCCAGTAATGTTGTGGGTATGGAGCTGGATTCCCTCAAGGTGGTGTCGGAGAGGCAGATGCTGTCCAAGATAAAGACAATGTTGGATAACACCTCCCACCCACTCCATGACACGCTGGTCAGTCACAGGAGCACGTTCAGTGAGAGACTGAGATTACCAAAGGCACCACTGAACGACACAGGAAATCATTCCTGCCTGTGGCCATCTCCCTGTACAACTCCTCCACTTAACACACTGTTTACTGCAACAGCTACACCCTTTTTGCACATGTTCTTTTTCAGCTATTTATTAATAAGTGACTTTTATGTATATATATGCCTGTATATATTGTGCTATTCTTAGTTAGTGTATTGTCTGTCTCTGTTAATGTTTGTTTATAATGGAGCACTGTAACGAAAAATAATTTCCCCTAGGGATCAATAAAGTATTTTGATTCTGATTCTGATTCTGATGATAAAGAGTAAACAGCACACGGTGAGGACGGAGTGATGTCTGGAGTGGAAAATAGAGGTGGGTGGATTGATTCGATAGCATCAACATCAGTGCTGGTATTGGAATCAGATCGATACTAACGCAGGGAAAATGAGCTATCAAAAATGTCTGAACCTGAATTTATTTAGACAACAGAAGTTGACACAAACTGCTTTAAAGAGAGACACATTTACATATCAGATCTCCAAAAAACCCTGTTTTAATATGCATGAAAGTTGAAAGGTGTGATTTATTGTCTTAACTAAGTATTGTGGAAAGTAAAAATCCAGTAAAAATGATTAAGAGTTTAGAAATTTCAAATAGATTATGATTCATCTCATAAATCGTGACACATTGCTCTCCTCTATATAAGCTGCCTTTACAAGTTAAGAGTAGCAGTACCTGTACTGATATCGGCAATTTGCTTGGTATCGGATTTATATCAAAATTTGCAGTATTGCACAGCACTACTGGAAAGAATACTTCACTGGCACACCTTTCATTGAGCAAGCAGAATCTTGGGATGAGTTTAATGATTTTATATCTTTTATTCTTTTATGCATTTATATATTTTAGTCTATGTGGCATATATTAAGTTACACTGTTGAACATCAAAGCCTTGTTTCCTCTTCCTTAGCTTCTAAAGGACTCACTTTTAAGACGGGTCTGTTGGTTACTAGTGTCGATGACGTCGTGCAATTTGATTACCTTGTTTCTGTAATCGCGTCTTAAGAATACTCTTTTCATGTTAACATGATGTGGCGAGGCAACCCCTGCCTCTCCACACATGTTGTGACAGCTGTTACTAGCCCCAGATGGGATGTGATGGGATGGATGGACGGATGGATGGATGGATGGACTTTTGAGCTAACCTTAAGTGGCCATGAGTTGGATAAATTTTTAGTACTTCACAATAAAACACACCACTAAACTGTCTCATAATCCAAATCCAACACCCATCACTGTATCCACTTTTAGATGGATATATATTCTCTTTATATCAGAAATAATTAGATACTTCTTCAAACCTTAAGCCTTCAAGGTAGACTTTCAATTTTCTCAGTTATTTTACTGGCAATAAGAAATATTAGATTTGTCAATATTTTTCTCAGTAAAAGTTGACATAGAGGCTTTATTGAATGTTTCTAAGCCGTTATTTGTTATTCTTTTCACAAAAGAAAACAAGTGGGAATTTGGCTCAAATATTCCCCCAAACATGATTAATAAATCATGAATAACTACGATTTTAAACCTGTTATAAAAGTGACTTAATAATAAGTTAAAACACAAAAGCACAACAAGCCAGGATACAGAAATGTTATATTAAAGTAAAAAAGGATTGCAATACACGGTATACATTCCAATTTGTGCAGCCTATTTAAAATTGCTGCTTTGTTGCCACCAGAGAAATGACAAGGGAATAAAGCAGGAAGGGAAATAGGGGTATTATTGATTGATGCATTCATTTAAGTTTGTCAGTGCAAGACTGTTTCAGAATAAAGAATAGCCCACATATTGGCAAAGCAACCACGTTAGGGCACGTTAAACACGTTCATGTAGGAAAGTTTAATTTAATAAAAAATAAAGTCCTGAAATCAGTCTTGAGCATAGACACAAATGTCTGGAATATGAATATAACACATGAATGTTCACTCATGTGTTTACTCAGTACAGCATTTTCCTGCCCCTTAGTTTAATGTTGGGAGACGCACAGGAGAAAACTGTTTGGGGAAAAAAAAGCAGCAATTAGAAACATGGATGCAGATGGTTTTGCTCGGGAAAAGAGTGATCTCATAGAGTTTATCTCTATTTTTGAAGGCTGCTGCACAAAAGGCTGTTTAAGATGAATGGTGCCCTGCGCTCACACACGGACACACAACTCTCGTTAAGTGTCACTTTCTGAATGTGCCACGGTGTCGAGCCTCACACCTGCCCAGCGCTGTCAGTCTGCCAGCTGTGAGAGCTGGAGCTGTCTCGAAGGTATCAGCCGCTCCATATGCAAATACATTCCTCTTCTTTATGATGTGGATGCACTAGCCCACATAGCTCCTTCTTTCAGTGCTTTTAGGCAGAGCCACTTTATTCTATCTTTCTATCGATGCTTATCTTTTCCTCAACTGCTTTTCCCCTGCTCTAAACGCAGGACTCTTAATTCATCTTCATTTCCCTCTTCATCTTCCTTAATTCACCACTCATCTGCAGGATCCTGTCCAGTAAGAGCTCCGTTGACCTTGCAAGATGATTCTCTTCAGAGGATGACAGAAGATATGTTAGTACCCTTTGATGTTCAGTTATTGTGCTGACCATGTGAGGCCAAAGCTTCGCCAACACATTGCCTAGATACATGTGCACACATTCTCACATGCACACACACAAAATGTTTGCTGTGCTTCGAGATGCCATCAGAGAGGAAAAAGGCTTTGATGTCTACATGTTTCACTTTGAGGGAATTTTCCCCACATGAACCACTGAGGTCCTCTTTGACTTTCGTGAAGTTCAGGCCAGTGAACAGAGGTGATGAAGCAGGGGACTGCCAGTCAACACCTTATACCGACACCCTTCCATGTCACAGAGATATAGTGAGAACATATATTTTTGTACGGTAATAACAATACAAAAGAATAAAAACACAGTGAAGCAGAAGTTTAGAGACTGTTAAGTTATATATCAAATGGTTAGACTTAGGAGAAAATAATAAATTGTGAGTGCATATTTTACTCATCAGACCCTGAATGCAATTATAGTTAATGCAAGACAAGAGAAAAGTATTAGATGTACTTCATTCATTTAGGTAATGCAAGTACATTGAGAAAATAATAAGATAACTAATATTAATATATAATCACCAAACCAAATATGCAGCAAGTTATAGATAAAAAGTAGATCAAATATATATATATATATATATATATATATATATATATATATGTGTGTGTGTGTGTGTGTGTGTGTGTGTGTATATATATATATATGAATAATAATAATTCCCCACTCGCCCCTGCGGACGGTCAATCCTTCAAGCTCGGGTCCTCTACCAGAGGCCTGGGAGCTTGAGGGTCCTGCGCAGTATCTTAGCTGTTCCCAGGACTGTGCTCTTCTGGACAGAGATCTCCGATGTTGTTCCCGGGATCTGCTGGAGCCACTCGTCTAGCTTGGGAGTCACTGCACCTAGTGCTCCGATTACCACTGGGACCACCGTTACCTTCACCCGCCACATCTTCTCGAGCTCTTCTCTGAGCCCTTGGCATTTCTCGAGCTTCTCATGTTCCTTCTTGCTGATGTTGCTGTCATTCCGGACCATTACATCTATCACTACGGCCGTCTTCTTCTGTTTGTCTACCACCACTATGTCCGTCTGTATCTGAAGTCCCACAGGATCTTAGCTCGGTCATTCTCCACCACCCTTGGGGGCATCTCCCATTTTGACCTCGGGACTTCCAGGTTATAGTCGGCACAGATGTTCCTGTACACTATGCCGGCCACTTGGTTATGGCGTTCCATGTATGCCTTGCCTGCTAGCATCTTGCACCCTGCTGTTATGTGCTGGATTGTCTCAGGGGCATCTTTACACAGCCTGCACCTGGGGTCTTGCCTGGTGTGATAGACCCCAGCCTCTATGGATCTTGTGCTCAGAGCTTGTTCCTGTGCTGCCATGATTAGTGCCTCCGTACTGTCCTTCAGTCCAGCTTTGTCCAACCACTGGTAGGATTTCTGGATATATATATATATATACTGTATATATAAAAAAAAAAAAACACCCAGTACGCCCCTGCGGGCGGTTTATCCTTCAAGCTCGGGTCCTCTACCAGAGGCCTGGGAGCTTGAGGGTCCTGCGCAGTATCTTAGCTGTTCCCAGGACTGCGCTCTTCTGGACAGAGATCTCCGATGTTCTTCCCGGGATCTGCTGGAGCCACTCGCCTAGCTTGGGAGTCACCGCACCTAGTGCTCCGATTACCACGGGGACCACCGTTACCTTCACCCTCCACATCCTCTCGAGCTCTTCTCTGAGCCCTTGGTATTTCTCCAGCTTCTCGTGTTCCTTCTTCCTGATATTGCTGTCATTCGGAACCGCTACATCGATCACTGCGGCCGTCTTCTCCTGTTTGTCTACCACCACTATGTCCGGTTGGTTAGCCATCACCATTTTGTCCGTCTGCATCTGAAAGTCCCACAGGATCTTAGCTCGGTCATTCTCCATCACCCTTGGGGGCATCTCCCATTTTGACCTTGGGACTTCCAGGTTATACTCGGCACAGATGTTCCTGTACACTATGCCGGCCACTTGGTTATGGCGTTCCATGTATGCCTTGCCTGCTAGCATCTTGCACCCTGCTGTTATGTGCTGGATTGTCTCTGGGGCATCTTTACACAGCCTGCACCTGGGGTCTTGCCTGGTGTGATAGACCCCAGCCTCTATGGATCTTGTACTCAGAGCTTGTTCTTGTGCTGCCATGATTAGTGCCTCTGTGCCGTCTTTCAGTCCAGCTTTGTCCAGCCACTGGTAGGATTTCTGGATATCAGCCACCTCCTCTATCTGCCGGTGGTACATACCGTGCAGGGGCCTGTCCTTCCATGATGGTTCCTCGCCTTCCTCCTCTTTCTTGGGTTTCTGCTGCCTGAGGTATTCACTGAGCACACTGTCAGTTGGGGCCATCTTCGTGATGTATTCGTGGATGTTTCTTGTCTCATCCTGGACTGTGGTGCTGACACTCACCAGTCCCCGGCCCCCTTCCTTCCGCTTAGCGTACAACCTCAGGGTGCTAGACTTGGGGTGAAACCCTCCATGCATGGTAAGGAGCTTTCTTGTCTTGATGTCAGTGGCTTCTATCTCCTCCTTTGGCCAGCCTATTACCCCAGCAGGGTACCTGATCACGGGCAGGGCGTAGGTGTTGATGGCCCGGATCTTGTTCTTACCGTTCAGCTGACTCCTCAGGACTTGCCTGACCCTCTGCAGGTACTTGGTGGTTGCAGCTTTCCTAGCGGCCTCTTCATCGTTCCCATTCGCCTGTGGGATCCCCAGGTACTTGTAACTGTCCTCTATGTCTGCAATGTTGCCTTCTGGTAGTTCAATCCCCTCAGTTCTGACTACCGTCCCTCTCTTTGTTACCATCCGACTACACTTCTCCAGTCCGAACGACATTCCAATGTCATTGCTGTATAGCCTGGTAGTGTGTATCAGTGAATCGATGTCTCGTTCACTCTTGGCATACAGCTTGATGTCATCCATGTACAGGAGGTGGCTGACAACCGCTCCGTTCCGTAGTCGGTATCCGTAGCCAGTCTTGTTAATGATCTCACTGAGGGGGTTCAGGCCTATGCAGAACAGCAGTGGGGACAGAGCATCTCCTTGGTAGATCCCGCACTTGATGGTGACTTGTGCTATGGGCTTGGAGTTGGCCTCTAGTGTTGTACGCCACATTCCCATTGAGTTCCTGATGAAGGCTCTTAGGGTCCTGTTGATCTTGTACAGTTCTAGGCATTCCAGTATCCAGCTGTGGGGCATTGAGTCATATATATATATATATATATATACATATATATATATATATATATATATATATATATATATATATATATATATATATATATATATATATACATACATACATATATATATACATATACATATACATACATATATATATATATATATATGAGCTGTATGCCAAGAGTAGTTTACGAGACATTGATTCACTGATCCACACCACCAGGATATACAGCAAAGACATGGGAATGTGGTTTGGACTGGAGAAATGTAAATGTAGTAGGATGATAACAAAGAGAGGGAAGGTGGTCAGAACTGAGGGGATCGAACTACCAGAAGGCAGAAGGCAACATTGCAGACATAGAGGACAGCTACACGTACCTGGGGATCCCACAGGCAAATGGGAACCATGAAGAAGCCGCTAGGAAAGCTGTAACCACCAAGTACCTGCAGAGGGTCAGGCAAGTCCTGAAGAGTCAGCTGAACGGTAAGAACAAGATGCGGGCTATCAACACATACCTGTGATTATATACCCTGCTGGGATAATAAGCTGGGCAAAGGAGGAGATAGAAGCCACTGACATCAAAACAAGGAAGCTCCTGACCATGCATGGAGGGTTTCACCCGAACTCCAGCACCCTGAGGCTGAATGCTAAGTGGAAGGAAGGAGGCCGGACTAGTGAGTGTCATCACCATGGTCCAAATATGTGTGTGTATACATATACATATATGTGTATATATATATATATATATATATATATACACATACAGAGAGAGAGAGCTCCTAGAGAGAGCTTCTGATGCTCATGCTTTTGTGTCTCTGTGCAATCGCACATTTATTGTTCACTCTATGGCCCTTGTGGGGGGAAAAAAGGTGTGTTCTAGTATTTGCTTTCCATATTTTTAAAACAAATTGGCATCCACTACATTGCTAAAAAGAGCTGAAAACTTTGCGAGTTTAACAAACAATAATACATTTGTGGCACAGGGGGAAAAAACTACTTTACTGGCCCTGGATAAAGTTGTCAAAACATGGCAGAAGTTTTCCAACTGCTTATTTCATGTGAGAGAACGTATCCATTAAAGCTGACAGCCTGGACATGAAACTAATAGCAGCTGTGCGGTTTCACATCAAAAGTAATAACAGCACAGAGCCAAACATCACTGTATGGCTGTCCAAAGAAGCTCATTTTATGTGAGACACCAGTGTAGTAGGAGTATATCATGGTGGAATGTGAGCTTTATGGTGGACTGCAAAGCATTAGTCCGCCTTTGGCTGGATGCTGCCATGGTTGCAGTGGTACCGCTAATTTATATCTGCTGCACAACTAATGGAGGATATAAAAGGCCTGGGGTCTGTCCATTCTAGACTGCGCGTTTTGGGGCACAGCTCCAAATGATGAGAAAGCACAGTGGTTAGTGTGTGTGTGTGTGTGTGTGTGTGTGAGTGTGTGTGATTGGGTGCTGTGAATGGTGATGCCTCATTAAATTGCTGCAGAGTTATCATAGTTTATTATAACAGATTACACTCTCTTTGCATTTTTGTCTGTATTTCATGCACAGACACTGCAGCTAAGTACAAACACAAACACACACACCACTTAGCAGCAGCTCTGAAAGCGTGCGTTACGTAATTGCTGCAAGTATAAACCAAAAAGTATTGCTTCTTTTTCTTTGGCAGGGGCAGCCATTCACTTCTGCTCTCCATCTTCTCCGTTTTCCTCTGTGCGATAGTAAGAACATGAGCCATTCGTACTGAACCATGATGCTTTGAAATGTATTATAATTAATTTTTATTATTCATTCGCGTGTACTACCTTTTAACCTTATTAATCAATTTATTAATATTTACTCTGTTGTTGTGCTCCTTGTGTTTAATACTAATTGTAATATAGTATGTTTTTGCTCAGTGCAGGTTGTCTGTCCATGGCTGCATCAGCAAGCTGACTCTGTATTCTTAGTGGGTATTTGGTAGTTCCTCTAGGGTTGATTGCTTGGCTCTTCAGTTGAAATCTGTTTGTTTGCATTTTCATCCATCCATCCGACTTCTTCTGCTCATGCAATTCAGGGGAGCTAGTGCCTATTCTAGCTGCCATAGGGGAAGAGGTGCATCCTGGACAGGCTGCCAATCTATCACAGAGCTAACATACAGAGACAGACAGCCATTCATGCTCACATTCACAGCTATGACCTATTTAGAATCATGATATAACCTAACCCCGTGCAGGTCGTTGGACTGTGGTAGGAAGCGCGAGTGCCTGGAGAGAACCCACGCAGACACAAGGAGAGCATGCAAACTACAGAGAAAGGCCCCAGGCTGGATTATAATCTACGACCTTCTTGCAGTGAGGCAGTGGTACTAACCACTGCACCACCATGCTGGGTTTTTTTTTTTTTTTTACAAAATAAAAAAATTACAGCATATTAAAAAAAATATCTAGCTGATGAGATTTGCTCCGTTTGGTCCCAGAAGAACAGTCAAAATTGATGCCACAATGTGGAGGTTATATAGTGATGACACCTATTGCTCAGGGAAGACTGCAGCAAGCCAGGAATGCCTGTAATGCTGGTATAAATGGTGGCAGGCCTGTGGTGAGGAATACATACTACTGATCTAGGTACATTTTTAGTTGGAATCAGATGTATGTATTATCATAATATGTTCTGGTACATTTATCAGAAAGTATTAATGCTAGAATTGTTTGTTGCCTTTACAGATTCTTTTTACAAGTTGGGTGTGGCTTTAGCATCTAAAAAAATCTACCCTAATTGTGGCATACAAGTACTTTAAACAGGTAATTCTTTTTAATAGCCAGCAGGAGTGACTCCTCAAGTTCTTTGACAATAATAAACACTTTCAAGTCTACATTCAAGTCTTAATGAATACAACATCAACTTTATTTTGAAACTCCTGTTCTCAGCTACAAACATCAGACCAACATTTTCAGCCCTTGTTTTTAAGAAACTGTTGATCTCGACGTGGCTGGGACCATCTTTTGAATACAGTCTTTGGGTACATTTAATTTATTTTAGATATCTCCCATAAATGTGGATATTGTTAGCATATTTCTACATTTTGCATTGTTCCGTAGTCAGTATAATAGTTTGCCCCTTACTAATACTTATTAAGCAGGGTTCAATGATTCTATATTGAGGGATTAGCTTTCTCAGTAAAATCCATGTCCTAAGGTATTAATATTTCCCTCAATCTGCAAAGCAGCTTAAAAAAAACATCTTACTATATAACCATTTTCTAAAAGTTGTTACTATTTTTTTTAATCAGACATGTCTAAATGTAACTATCAGCATGCTCTTTAAGGCTAAATAATATCTTTGATTTGATTTAAACCATGGTATTTTTTTTTTATAATCTTCCATCAAAGTTACTTTATTAACCCACTTTTAAAATTTAGCTTAAAATATAATAAAGTTTAAATAAAGATTATAGATCAAGTATGTGGGTTGCTATTTGGTGCTACAGTTTAGTGCCCAAGGACAACAAAGTCTTGGTTATCTGCCTGGTTCTAGGCACATAGATGTGGATTTATTATAAGAACAGGCCACAGAATCCATCTTATTCTGCATTTTCAGAAAGAAAAAAAATCCATGCCCCTGGATAGAAATAAATTACTTTAATTATTTCCCAAATCAGTTAAATTTTGTGTTATGCCTTCTGCAGCTGCATTCTCAACATTTAGTGCATTAACTGGCACCATTTCAATAAATTACAAATACTTGAGTCAGATATCAAAACTCACTGTATAAGGCCTACTTCTCTGTTATGGAAGTCAAGATATGTGGCCACCATATATTGCGTCTAAAGAATTCCTGTAAGTATGAAGATGTTAAGCCACCAGAGGGTTATTATAATTTTGTTGTGCAGTTCTTAAGACCTATATGATGACAATAACTTCACCTTGCATTGCATTGCAGGCAGTCACCGCCCAGGTGTACAAATTAAAAACTGTTGAAAAAGCTGTAACTTTATCAGAGGTTGCAGAAAGGTCACGATGAAGCAGGTGTTTTTCACTGAGCTCCGACTCCACATGCTTCTCTGTTCACAGACACTACCCCCTCTGGTTTGGTCAGAGGTAATGATCTATGTCGAGAGAAAGGTACAACTTTACACCAAGGTGCCACACTGGGGTCAGGGTCACCTTTAAACAGATGTTATGGCAGAGGCAGCAGTCAGAGCATCGGGACATGGGTCAGTATTAAGCAGATGTTGCAGACCGGGAGGGATTAGCATGTCATATCCTCTATGAGCTGACTAAATGCTACCTTCTCTGTGAAGAGACCTCCTGTTTGCGAGTGCAATAGCAGGAGCGAGGCTTTTATGCTGTTGTCATGGTGTTGCTAAGAAAAGATCGTTAAGGTTGCATATCATGAGAATGCACCGTTGAAACATGGCTCTTTGTCACGTCATTCAGTCACTGCAATTACTTTATACTTCTCTGTGATGAGCTTTAGTCCCCTTTTAATGTCATAACTCAGGAAACTTGTTTTGTGTAAGAGAATGTCTGGGTTGTTCAGTAAAGAGGATTTTTTTTAAAAGAGCAGTGGAGGTCAGCTGTTCAGTCTAGGCTGTTCATCCTTCTGTTTGCATGTGAACAGAGAAATACAAGAAGTCCAGGAGTGATGACTTGTTTATCAGTGGTTGTTTTTAAGCGATGCGAATGAAAAAAATGTTCAACAGATGTCACCGTGGTCCGAGGTAAGTGAGGTCCTGCTGTCCCCTGCAGTTCTGACTCACCGCTTTGCTTGGACACAGTGGGTTAACACGCACAGATCTTAACCAAGGAGGAGAAAAACACATGACTCACACAGATAAAAATGAATAATCTATTGCAAGACTTCACTGTTAACTGCTCTGTTAGCAGTTAATAAAGTGTAGTTTAAATATGTATTTTTTAACAGGTAGAATAACTTAAATATTAATAATATTGTTACTGTATACTTTGGCAATGATATTTAATTATAATTATGTTGAAAAAACAAACAGCAAAACAGCAAAGCCTTTTGAATGACATGCTGAACTTGTTTAAGACTGAACAATAACTTTTTCCCTTTATATCCCGAGGCTAGTAAACTAATTCATTTTCAGAGCTGAAAATCTTGACTGTAGGTGATTGGAGTTCAATTCCAAAACATCATTGAGCAAGAATCGCAGAAAGCAGCGATGGGACAGTGGTGACCCGTTTCACTGCTTTTTGCAACCCAACTATGGATTCCAGTGACACGTTTCACTTTTTCCTCTAGAACATTATGTTTGGCTTCTATGGAAACCAATCAGCACACAGATGAAAACACAGAGACTTATTGAAAAACTACAGACATTCTTTTCAACATCTGACCCAACGTACCTTACTCTTACTTACTCTTTATCCCCCTGTTAACGCTGAGTTGTTGAATAAATTATAGGTTTTTGTCTCCAGAATCTGAGGTCTGAAAGTGTCTAGGTGAATGCGGTGTTTGCTGACAAAGTCACTTAACCCAGTGCTGTGAGATGTCATTTGTACTTTCAATGGCTATACTGTACACATCCTTCAAAGCCTGTATTTTTTTCTATGCCTTCAAAGGGCATGTACAAGACAACATGTTTGTGACTCTTAATTTACAATATTTATGATTATAAATACCAATCCCTCTATTCTACATCAGTGTTATACCCATGCAATTACCCAGCTACACAATTAAGGTTAAATCATTTTTTCCCACTTTTTGCCATACAGTGTAATGCCATACACTGTGATGCTACATTACTCATTCAGCAGATACTTTTTTATTCATTTATTTTGAGTCATCTTTCCATGTGTTTGAATCTTGAAGTCCAACAATCAGAATAACTTTGGTTTGTCCTGAATGAATCCTGAACGAAATTCAATAATGTGCAAAGAGTCAACCCTAAATTATTTATATTCATGTATCCCAGCCATGACGATAAAGTTTAACATCCAGGCAGTCATGAAAAAGAGGATTTACAAAGTTCAGCGCAGTTAGAAGGACGTTAGCTTGCTAGTTTCCACCTAAAGATGATAGAACGTGGTGACTGAGGGGTTTTTAAATAACTAAAAAAGTAAAACCTGCATTTCTATCACTTTAGAGGTAAATGAAGACAGAGAAGTAAACAGCAGCAGGTTTGTGAAGTTGGGCTAGCTGACAGATAATAGCGTGCTATCTGGTGACTAGCCGCAGAGCCATGGTTAGCATTAGCATTAGCAGAACAGAGACAGAGGATGAACACTACCTTTTTCCCTCAATAAAAGTTAATGTGAGGGTCCTCAAGGTGCAAAGACAAAGACAAGACCTAGACTGAAAATCAGAGGTAATAGGTCATCATTATATAAAGAGGAGTTCAGGAGAGATGTGCAACAGTGAGTGTCTAGAGCCATTTTTAAATTATGAAGGAAGATCTGTCATGGTCAAGAAAGACATTTAAACTCACAACAGAGTCACTTATAGCAGCAACCAAGACTGCATTTAGCAATGCACACACAGAGATTCACAGAAATACTCTGTTGTGGGAAAAATGCATTGATATTGATGCTACAAACACACCCCACTACAAGACTGCAGTGGCATTACTTCTAATGTCAACAGGTTGCATGCATGTTTTCATGAGAATGTGTATAAGCCATATTAGATAACTAAAATGTAAGTCTAAAAAAGAGACAAGCAATTAGCATTTAAAAACCAGCTCATATTCTACAAGTTAATGTTCTTTGAAAGTACACTTTTATTTCAAATTGAACGGGTTTTGAATTCCAGCTCTGACCTATCCCAGCCATCTATGCAACACACTGCAGATTGCAGCTCAGTGCTTCTGTGTGTGGAAACAATTGCAAATTAAGTGTTTCATCATCGTTTTGTTCTCGCTGTTCCTTCTCAGTAGCACGTATTATTCACAGTTCAGTGTTTGCAATTTAAAGTCAAATGCGAGTTAAAATTTTTAATCCAATTATTACAATTTAATGATTTCCCTTTACATATTAAAAACATGAATTCTTTTGTTCCGAATCCGTTTGTTGTCGTGCTTTACTTTATACAAACGCATCCGCTGAAGGAACACGCAGTTGCTATGATATGATTTAGCCCAGCAGTGTGCTGTTTATTAAAAAATGGGCCGACTGCTGAGCTCAACACCTCCCCACTGTTTTTGAATAATAAGTATTAACATTGTGCTATCTCCTCAGTGAAAAATGCTGCACTAGAGCAGCGATAGCTTTGTGTGTTTGTGTGGGTAGCGTGTAGTACATGTGCAACTTCTTGCAAATAAATGCAACTGAGTTATGACCTTATTTGGATTAACAGGAAGGCTTTGTTGTATAGCAAGGGCTTTATTAATTCATGAAACTATCATGCTGTCACTCTCCCTCCTGAGGTGATTAATATGTCTGTAACAGAAGAGAAGTGAATTCCCTCAGGAAAAATATGCACTATGAATCCTCTTTATCATTTATCTATTCTGTGTATTTGTATAGCATGATAAATCAATTTCCATTATACTCCTAGTCACACAAAGCTGTACTTTGTACAATGGATGACCTGCCACATTATTCCATACAGGGTATGTAGTCATATTAAGGAGTAACTATATTCAATAAACATTGTTGTTTTTCCTTGTAACATATTTGGACAAGAAAACATCTTTAAATCATCATTTCAAAATAACATTAATAGTTGTTATATTCTTGTATGAAATACGAGTAACATTTCCACCACTGTCCTTTACAGCTATAATACAATGAAGTCTGTTCTGGAAAAACTGCATTTTCTCTGCAAGTCTACTGTTTTTTGTGACCACATAACTCTATATTTGTGTTGTCTATCCAGAACACATTCTACCAAAAAGATCTGATCTTTGCCTTTATCTTCATCTGCAAACTGTAGTTCTGATGTTCTTTTTGGGCAGCAAAGGCTTTTTTGTTTCTGGCAAGCCTCCCATGCAGGTCAAATTTGTGCTATCCCCTTTATGATTGTAGATATAGTTGCTTTGACTCCAGCAGCTGCAGAGTTGCAAGCAGATCCAGTGACTCTGTTTTGCAGAAAACAGTCCTGGGCAAATTGATGTTTGTTTGAAATCCATACACATGGCAGAAACTGCATTTAGACAGGGTCAGCATTGAACCTTGAAGCAGTTAGGCCACAGCAGCAGAAGACCACACCTGGTGTCACTCCTGTCAGCTAAGCACACTTCCCACAGCTTGCCAAAACTAGACAAAAGAAGACTGGAAAAATGTTGCCTGGTCTGATGAGTCTCAATGGCCATAGGGCAACTTCAAGCTGTTATTTCCAAGAAGCAATGTTGCAACAAAGAAATGTCGACAAAACACAAATTTCCTTACTTTTTGTGCTAAGTTTATTTTCTTTCCATCATTTAAACACCGGAGCCTAACTGAGTGTTGTTGCTGACCATGTCCATCCCTTTATGACAACAGCGTACCCATCTTGGGATGGCTGCTTCCAGAAAGAGCCCACAGAATTTCTCTGAGAAATGTTTCCACCATCTTGTGGATTTTGTGGTGTTTTCATACCTGCTGTGTTTAGTCTGTTTAAATCAAGCTCTGTTTCATCGGAGCGCTTGTTGCATTTGATGTGAACAGTAATCGCTCTCGGCTGCAGACCAAAACAAGGCCCTTTTAGAGGAGGCAGTCTCAATCCAGTTCAAATTAAACTCCAGGGCAGTTTGTTTATGGTGTAAACGCGATCTGAGCTTGATCTGACCCAACTACCACTGTATGTTGCAAGTTTCAACAGCAACACATGCTTTGTCGGGGTGGCTGTAGCTCAGGTGGCAGAGCAGGTCAGCCACTAATCAGAAAGTTGGTGGTTCGATCCCAGGCTGCCTCCTAGCTGCATGCCAAATATCCTTGGGCAAGATACTAACCCCATGTTTGCCTACTGGTGGTGGTCAGAGGGCCCGGTGGCGCCTGTGTCCGGCAGCCTCGCCTCTGTCAGTGCGCCCCAGGGCAGCTGTGGTTACAATGTAGCTTGCCAGTGTGTGAATGGGTGAATGACTGAATGTAGTGTAAAGCGCTTCGGGGTCCTTAGGGACTGAGTAAAGCGCTATACAAATGCAGGCCATTTACCATTTTGTTTTCTGAGAAATTGTCTGTAGAGGCTAGCAATTAGTAGTGAAATGAACTTAAAGTTCTCCAATAGTCTAGAACACAACACTTTCTAAGAATTATGTTCTCACGTGGTCTGTAGTGACACATTTTGGTTTGCTTGGGCATAGCCTGCCTATGTCTTCACTAAAACCTCTGTAACTTTGGTCTGTTTCACTTCAGCACCATCAGATAATGCCCATATGCTGATTTGTTATTTTCTGGAGTTTATTGTCCACCACTGCATATTTTCAAAAGGGTCATATGGTATAAATTTTATTTTAAATGTAGCTGAGGAAAAAAATTTATTTTTCTGTTACTTTGCAGGATAGTATTTGCTGTAATATTTACATTTGATAAAGTCACACAAGTGTTAGCTTTATATTGATATCAATGTTGTTTACACAAAGTTTCTAAGATGCAGAAACTTTGTCTTGTGTAAACTATGAATTTTCAAGCAGGAACAACCATGACCCTTGGAGTTTAAGAGGTATCTAAACTATTTAAGAGGTATTTAATAGGCATCTTTCAACATTATGACAGCATTAAAGAACATACAGAATTATCTTAAAATTAAGTGAAATTTAAATAAAATATTTGAATTTTTGGAGTAGATACAAATCCAAACCGCTCTTAGTCACTCAAAAAGAATGTAGCACATTTTTTCCCTGATTTTATTCGGTAAAGCAGGGTTCATGTCCTTCATGTTCTTTCCAGCGCTGATTTTACTTCACAGCACTAAGACATGCCAGATAGCACTTCAGCATAACCCTGTTTGAGAACCAAATAGATGCTCATGCAAACTATAGAGAGCAAAGGCAAGACTGAATAAGTGGAGGAGAGATATACAGATAGAGATGAATGAACGAGGTGAAGGGCTAAAAAATATCTTTCTCTGATGGGGTGTCAAAATCACTTTCCACTGATGTCCCTCTTAACCCTGAATGTGTCAGCGTGCACGCACATGCGCACTGACACATTTCCATACACATATACAAGCACAGCTATTCATTTTCTTGAACCATCTGGTTGGAGTGTTTAAAGCCAGTTTAGTGAGACCAGCACGGATAGAGAGAAGTGAGGGAGAGGGGGAGCAAGGTAACACAGGGGTGAAGCAAGTGAAAAAACTCAAAGGAATGAGTGAAAGTGTCTTTTTTGGTCTTGTTGTCAATCATTCCACAGCTTTAAAATTCAAAACCAGTCTGGATTAAACAAGTACAGTGAGTTTTGGTAAGCTACAATACAAAAAAATAGCATCTAAATATTTTGTGCTCAGCCTCTGGAGGAAAACATTACACCCCGAGGCAGCGTGTGCCCACAGGGGGCTGCTGTTCATTTTTTAAAAGTGCAGCTATTACGGTCAGACAAATATCTGTGTCAGCCTACAAAGAATAAAACGGTGCATTTTGAATTAATGCAAAAGAATTATTGATTACCGTGCCATATACCATTCAAGAAACACACACAAATGAGCAGCTTTATCATGGGCCCATTCAGGAGATGTCCAATTTCCCCTCACTAGTCAATGATAAGCATTCTCCTTGCCTGTCACTCAGGACTTAGACTGATTCCCTCTCAGCCCATGAGCCCAATTTAGACTCCAGAAGAATCTATCACACAGCGATGTTATCTGCAAGTAACCCAATCTCCCCATCATCCCTCGATCTGTCTTTCTCTCCATGTCTCTCCCCACCTAGCCGCTCTTTTCTTTCTCTGTTGCTACTAATCCAGCTTGTACCCTTAACTGTTTCCCTCCTCTGTCTTTCATCTCCTGCCGTTCCAGAGGACCTCACAAACTAATCAAGCATGGAGAGAACTCCCACTTTGCATACAGAACGTATACTCCCATGACAAGGGATAGCGAAGAAAAATGTCTACATCCCTTACATATGAAGCCTTTCAGCAACGTGATGGATGAGTTGCATTTAGCTTCAGCAAACTTTTGAGACATTTCACTGATATGATTTGATTAATGGCCGGGCGAAGACGTCCACTACAAGAGTGAATCTATTGAGGAGGGAAATTCCCTCCAGAAGATCTCAGATGAAACACTTAATGGCTGGTTCTGTCAATCAGCCCCTCAAACATACTGAGTCAAAGCATAGCGAGAAGATTTATGTTATCTTCCAAACAATGACACCACAGAGAATGCATCTCTTAGTAGAAATTACAAAACATGTTTTTAGTATAGTCAGTATCGTAAATGGCGATTGCCTGGTGGCGCGCTGCTTTTCTAATGGGCTTTAGAGAAATAACAAATGAGAAAAAAAGGAAACCATAGGTAGTAGAGCCTGGAGACTCTGAACCCAAACAAGCCTGCATCACCTGTCAGCACTAAAAGTGTAGACAAGATATTAAAATCCTTAATTATGAAAATTAGATGTAATTTCAGCTTTGATGTTGCAGTGCAAAGACCCTAATTAAACTATCTCTCAGGGTCAAACGTCTTCTTATCATCAAGGGATAGAAAATTCCTCGGGGATTGCGACCTGGGAGTAAATCTTTCAGTAAGAACCAGATGTTTCGGTAAGTCAGAGTTGCATCCTAATTTGTTGGAAAAATGTGTCTGTCAGTGGAGAAGAAGCCACATAGGAAGTCATTACATATGAGTCCCTTGTGCTACTACACTGTTTTTACTATATCATATTTATGATTTTATATCACATGATTATAACTTAAGTTCCCATAATAAGGCATCATGAGCTCAAATTAATTATTTATTTAGTGATAATTTTGAGGGGAAAAAAATCTTTATGAAACAGAAATTCATTATCGGAAAGATCGAAAGTAATGATTATGAAACACTAACTCATGTATATGAATAGGAGCCTTTTACTATGACGCAAAAAGTCACAGTTATTAGATAATATCATGTAATAATGGGGTACTGTACAAAATTATGAGAAATTATGTTGTTATTAAAAAACATTAATGCAGCTCAGTTGCAGTGTATTTCTAACAGGACAAGAGACACTTGTGCAAAGAGTACAAAACTAAGAGTGCAGTAATTTTCCTTACTAAGTATCCTAAGTCAGGCCGTCTGATGGAAGGCAGGCACACCAGAAAAACTCTGAATCATCCACATCATTAAACTTACACTCTGCTCAGCTCTGCATATTTAGGGTCTCATTAAAGGTATGGTTTGACATCAGGTTTGATGTCAGTGCAGTTTTCTGCTGCATCAACGTTTTTGTTTTTTTTGTGGTTTTTTTTACAGTTTTATTTATTTTTTTAGTTTTTTTGTTGTTGTTTGTTGTGGGGGACGTTTGAGGTTGTTTATGTGTTGAAGTCTGCCACTGAAGCACAAACCAGGAGTCATTAGACAATTTTCAAAATTACTGTGTTGTTCTCTGCCACTGAATGCAGCAATTATGCTTCTGCTGATTGATTTTTCTTTTTGTTAAAAGCATAAAAGACGCCAAAGAACACAGTTTATATATTGCAAAAACAAATTACAGTTGAACTAGTAGATGTAATAGTAAACTAATAGTTTGAGAATGTCTGTTTTTTTTTTAAATAAATCTAATTATTATTAAGTGAGAGTGTGACAGTTCTTTTTTTCAATATAAACTTGAAGCTACAGTTCACTTTACATGTCAGAGTTTCTGCAAATGATAGGGAAAAAAATGTGTTTTGCTGCTTTTTGCCATTCTGAAGTTGCATTTAAAAGGAAATCTATTGATCTGGATTTGTAGACTAGAGTTTTTGAAAGATTTCAGGTTACATAAGAAAAAGATAAAAGAAGAGCTGTAGAAGTCAATGGTATAGTTATTGACATTAAGCTTCAATCCATGCATTTAAATGGCTTTCTCTTTGTCAACTAAGTTTTTTTCCATTTCTTTAACATGCTGTATCTTTCAGTAGAGTTGAATGGCCTCTGATGCTTTCCTCAGTGTTCTAATAGGTCACCTATAGACAGGTAGATGTATAACTCTCTCTTTATATATAGGTATATGTATAGGTAAACGTCAAGCAGCATTTTCAGTGGAAGACGTTAATTCAGAAATCCATGCACCTCCTTTATTAGTGGTAACTTGTGAGGCCTTGGCATTGTTGTCTGTATTTTTCTTTTAAATAGGGCCAGTGAAAACACAATTTAGTTAAAAGCAAGTGTTGCTATGCTGTAAGCATAAACTCACTTAGCTTCAAATGCTGGAGAAAGATTTCTTGTGGTAGTCCTCCACTAATCCTGCAACCCAATCTTACAGACAAACTACAGTTGTACCACTGCTAATAAAACAGCAAATTAGAGCAATTTCTTACTGTGAGTTCAATACCGAATTTAAGGTACATTATAGCAACTAGCTGCAAATAAATGGCTTATTGTTAGTTTATTGAAAATTTACTGCTAGTTGACTGTAAAAATGACAGCAAGGTATATCAGCATGTTTTGTGTATAGCAGAAATCTAACGATATCATTATTGTGTGCGCTAATGCTGTTGTCACGTTTTGATGTATGACATGATTGCATGAATAAGTACATTCTAGTAATGTGTAGCACATCCTGGATTTTATGAGTCTCAGATTTGAGTTGAGGGTTTAAGCAGTAGGGCAAGATTATTTTAGTAACAAAAACAGATAGGCCATTCAAAATGATTAACATAAAACGTAAAAGCTTATTTTGTATTTTTGATGATTGCAATAATATTGAGTTCTTGTTTTTTGTTTCATCTATATCTCCTGATTTATGAGTCGTTTCCTGTTCTCTATGTAGTCTTGTCCTCAGTGTTTTACTTTCAGTTATGCAAGTGCGTTAGTCTCTCCCCGTGTTCAATGTTCTAATTGTCATGCTTGTGTTGTCATGTCTACGCCTCTCCGTGTTTCCTGTTTTATTTTGAAGAGTCTAGTATTTCCATGTTCAGTGTGTTTTGTTTCACTACTCCCTGAGGTGTCATGTTCATTTGTGTCAGCTGTCTCCCCAGTTGTTTCCACTTTCCTCATTACCCTTCTGTGTATTTAAGTCCTCTGTCTTCCTCTGTTCAGTGTCGGGTCGTCTGTTTGTCTTCACGTCAAAGTCACGTTAGTAGAATTTCTGCTTCCAACTGTTCAGGCTCTGATTTTTTCTGAGTTACAGTTTTGCATGTTCCCGTTCAGTTTCATGTTCTTGTCTTTTGTCATCGTTTTCATAGTTAGTATTAGTTTTCCCAGTCGAGGTTTTAGTTTAGTTCCGCTTTTGTTTTTGCCTTCGCCTTCCGTTTTTTGTATCAGCCATGAAAAAAGCTCGTTTTTTGTTTAAATATCAGTTCTTTTCTCCCGTGTCTGCTTTTGGGTGCGCTTCGTAAACGCACTGGTGATCCCTGCCGTGACAAAATCAGTGAAAAATATAAAAGCAGTGAAGCAAGACAATTTCAAAACCATTTGGACATAAATTAAAAATAGTTATTTCGATTTAATTTAATTTTAATTTATAATTAAAATTTTAATTATCTAGTTTAATAAAAGGGAGTGGAAATAAAAGTCTTTAGCCTTGATTTAAAAGAATCAAGAGTTGCTACTCGTCTGCAGTAATACTATGCAATATGTATTGTCACATATTTTAAAAATATATGTGACTACAGACTCATATATCTCAGTTCCCAATACAAATGTATGAGGGGAACAAGCCTTGTGCTTACATAATGAACATGCATGCATCCTTTGCCTTAGGTTGTGAACTGCTTCTACAACTTGTTAAAAGCAATACCGCTGCAAACCTGAGGGGATTATTTATATGTAAGGCTTGTAAAGCCACATTAAACTTTGCAAAATCTGTTCTTCCTTTAATGTTCTTCCATGTGAAGCAGCACGTCTTGTATTATTCTCAGAAGTCTCGCATGTATTGCTTACAAAGACTGTGAAACAGATATCCATCAAACATGTCCTTGCAAAAGTCACATCTTGGCCTGCCATCACCAAACAAACGAATGCTTTGCCTTCATCCACCTCTCTTCCTCTACTAACTCTACATAGATCTGTATCTACTTTGGGGAAAAAGGCCATCTTAGCATGTCATGTTTTTTAATATCCCCCCCAGTGCCCCCTATAAATATTTATTAAAGATGTACCATTAAGATGTGCCAAAAAGGACCTGTGCCAGACTGTAAGCAAACACCTTTTGTTTAACTTTTGAAACGTATTTCTAGCTTAGAAGCCAAACTGCAAACGCTATAAGGGAGCAACCATGCTCCAGCATCATGGAAAGACATTTGGAAACCCTTGCAGCAATAAGCCTGGACACGGCTCCCTTCAGTGTAACATTTTTCAAAATCCTGAAACAGTGTGAGCAGACAAAGCAATGTCGGATTTAGAAGTAGTACAAGAAAGTTCATAGACAAATAGTTAGAGGATGTACTGTAATTCCAGAATGGTTTGAATATAAATACTTTTAGACTTTATTTAAAATGGGAGACTCGACATAAATTCTAGATAAAAATACAACTTAAATAATTTAACAATGCATTTTACTACTACTGTATTCAGACACTGATTCATAATTTCTCCTGATGAAACTAAAGACCAGTTACCTTACATTTAAAACTGTATTTCTGTAAATTGTTACTTCAAACAAAGCTTCAGGGGAATACTGTAAATGCCTAAATATCTGAATGACTGATATGACAGAGATACTTTACACCAATGTATTTTTATGGGCTGTACCATCTTTGTCCTCTTTCTTTCTTTCCCCTCTCTTCACTTTTTTGCCTGTTTCTTGCCTTTCCCCACTCACACCACATCACATCTCCATTTGGCTGCTGTACTTTCTGTCCTGCTTCATTCTCCCTCCAAGGCCCAGCCTGGCCCACTTTAGATCAGCTGCCAAAGTGAAAGTATGTTTCAGTTTGCCTTTGCACCCTTGTGCCTGTGTGCGTTGCATGTATTGTGTGCCAACAGTGCGTTTATAAGCTACAATTTTCAGCTCAACCCTGAATAGGTTACACAGACTACCGTGGATGTTAAAATTATTAGAAAAAGTGTAGTTCTGTGTCCACTGCGAGGAAAAAATAGATTGATTAATTTTTTATTTTTTTTTTAAACTGAAATTTTCAGCATCTGCAGCGACTCTGATATCATAGGTTCCACTGTTTTGGGAGGGGAAGGTTTAAAAGTACAAAAACAGAACTCAAAGTAGCAGGCAGATGATTTCTGTATAATCTGCACATCAATACACATTATGCACAGTGCAGGGGAGGTATCCAAATGCAAATGAATATGCAACCCGAGTAAAACCTAAATGTAAATCAAAAAGCATAGAACATTACTTAAAATCAATAGAGATCAAAAGGGCATGGCATCAGACATATCTCCGGGCTAAGTGGAAAACTGCATATAAAATAAGTACCAAATATAATCGAAAGGACCTGCAAGATGTCCTGTCTTCTGCACAACTTGAGCGTTTTTAGCTGCGTGACTGTAATGCATGAGGTTTGAACTGCCATATGGTTAAATTAGCGGGGAGTTTGCCTCCCTGTTCTTCTTTTTCTGGAAATCTGGCAACGTATCAACGAATGGGTGAAAATTCTTCAAAGTGAGCTTGATTTTCTGTGCAGTCAAGCAATTAACTAATCAACACACTGGCTGCTTTCATTCTCTCAGTGTTGTAAGCAGATACCATTATATCATATTTAGAAATGAGAACAAATTTGTTTGCTATTTGTTTGATTTGTGCTATAAATGTAATTTACGCACATAGAGGGGAATGGGAATGTTTCTATAACTGAACTGAACTGAAGCATCAAACATGCTTTTGCTCATTTGACTGTGCTAGCAATAAGAGATACTATACAAGGATGCATTACTTTTACCAGTGTTTTTAAGTGTTTGCTACATAGTAAAATCAGTTGACCCCCTACTCACCTGGAACACTCACCTTTGCATGGCTGCCGACTGAATCGTGCTCCAGGGTATCTTTACTCCAGACACTTTTAAAAAATGTGAGGGGGGGGAGTAAGGCTGGGAGGTAATTTTAATGTCCAGATCAAACTTCTTTCAATCTTTCAGCATGATGAATACTAATGATGAGACTGCAGGCAAGCCTTAGATGTGTTTTATAGCCCTCCTGATGCCTGTAAAAGTAGTCGAAGAGAAAAAATGATTACCTCATTCTCCATCTGTCTGAGGGACATGCAAATTAGAGTGGTCAAAGGAAGGTCACAGGAGGGGGTCAAAACATTGTACAAGAGTGAAGTGAAGGAAATTGTGCCCTCGTCACGTCTATAAAAACATCTCATGCCTATTCTTTGAGTCAAGTTTCAAGCTTAGAGCAGAACCACAGTCACCTCAGGTCATTTCGTGTTCAAGTCGCTACATAAAGTCTGTATCGGGCTTTGACTGTTTCAGCTCCAATAAACAGTAGTTCAGGGGCTGAATCATGCAATGCTGACATTTCAAAAACAACACATTTATAGGACTATATCTTCTAAAATCGAGACGGAAAGAGGAAACTAAAACTAAAACTAAAACAGGTAATATAGCAAGTGATTACAAGCAGGAGTGTGCATATGCTTTTCATCAGAATTATAAAGCCGTATTTACACTTTATATGGTTTTATAAATCTCAGTCACTGTGGACATGGACACATTTGCAAACCTGATTTCTACTCCCACAGTTGCAAATCGTGAATACACTCATTTTACCAGGTGCACCTTGCTAGTATCTGGTTGGACCACTTTTGGCTTTCAGAACTACCTTGAGACCAGAATTTGAGATCTGTAGCCTGGACAACTAATGCAAGGCATGATGGATCCATGCTTTCATGTTGTTTACAAATTCCAACCCTACCATCTGAATGTTGCAGAAGAAATCATCAGAGAGGCAATATTTGTTTTTGCCTGTATCCTCAGTTTCCTGTTCTTAGGTGATAGGTGTGGCACCGGGTGTGGTCTTCTGCTGCTGTAGCAGATATCCTACAAGGTTTGTGCATTTTGTGCATTCAGAGATGCTCTTCTGCATATCTTGTTTGTAACAGGTGGTTATTTTAGTTGCTACAGCCTTTGTATCAGCTCAAAACAGTACGGCTATTCTCCCAGGACCTCTGACATCAACAAAGGCATTTTCACGCAGAGAACTACAGATCAATGGATATTTGAAGAATCATTGATGGATGGCCCTCATGTACTTTAAATAAAAGTCCAAATGGACAAATTCAATAGGTGCCCGTCATCACCTTTTACAAACATTCATCTCTTCCAACAATAAAAAACAAACCTTTTTTTATTGCCTTACTAAGTGCATGCTGGCTGGACAAGATCTAATCAAGATCGGACGCTTTGCACAAAATCTAATCATGTCAAAATTAACTGATATAATCCTGACATGATCAGAAAAAGAAGAATTATGAAGTTGCACTTTAAATACTCTCAGTGTGCTCGCTCTGTTGGATAGACTCCGCCTAGAGTGATAAAAATTACTCAGTCTTTGGTTCATATCCATGCATACAGAAATAATATGGCTATAATGTAAGAATGCTGTTCTTATTCTACGTACTGTGTGTGTGTTTTCATATAATGAGAGTGAAAGGAGATAAAGTAAGAGTATCCGCTTCAGCCGGTGTTCATGCATTCATTCATGCAGAGTTTGTCTGTGCGTGCTAACATGTGAATTTGATGATGTACGTCTTTGTGTCTTCTGCATGGAAATCAACAATAACATTATAACCCAGGGGAGCCTATTAAGAGTAGACCTCTCCAGCGTGGCTGTGTGTGTTTAAAAATAGGAGCCATGTGTTAGAGTGATGGGTGAACTTCCCCGGCTCACTCAGGGGGACTCAATTAAAATGAGCAATTTTTTTCCCCACTTCCCTAACCCACAGTACGAGGACTCAGGTGCTGCCTTCAAGCATGGCATTTGTGTGAAGGGGTATGTATTTCAGTGTACTTGTATTACTCACACTGGGTTAGTGGTATATGGCCACATTATAATAACTAAACTTCACCATTAAGACTTAAACTTTAATGTAAGGGCAGGTTTAGGTTAATCTCTAATCATCTTAATTTAAGTTTGCAAATTAAGTATTTCTAACCAGACGTGATGCATTGCCATATTCTTGTTTTGAATGATGCCCTCAGAAATTTCTAAAACTGAATAAGAAAGACTCAAAAGGTGCCACAGTTGAATCCAAAAAAGGTGCAGTAAGCCTGTTTCACCATCCCATACCATCCCACATGCTTTATTGGTTGTATTATGATCCCTTAACAGTGTGTGGTGTGCTATCACAGTGGGACAGCTGTGAAGCCATGTCACTGGAGCATACCGCCACAGTGGCACCATGTTAATTCGACTGTCAGCGTGTTCATTATAATACCAGAGAAAATGGGACGGAGGGACAGGGACACACTCTGTTCTGGTAAAATCCAACCTGGTGTAGTAGCATGGTTGCTTAAATACAGCACATTACAGTAATGACAGGGTTTCTTATCTTCAATATTGCACAGAGAAACGGCACATGATTACTGGCAGTCAAACAGAGGAGGGAAAAATCTGAATGACTACAAATTAATTCCCCACGTTGCCTTGTGCGGATGTGTGTTTTTGCACAGTCCAAACGAAATTTTGACTGTTTTCTAGACCATGTGAAGCTAAACGTAATCATAATAGTATTGGTTGACTGTTTTACATGAAGGCTGCACAAAATCCATATAAAACACTGGTAAGTGTCATGCTATGCTGTTTTCGTTTCACTAAGTAATGGTTGACAGTTAGCCTTCAAAACAGCGTGGCCTCTTTGTGTTTAGTCAGCTAAACTAAAGGGGAAAAGAAGAGTTTTAATTAGTATTTTTTATGTTACTGACAATTTATGCAAAATCCATACAAAGTCAAATGTTTTTTGATCAAAATATTCAATTTGGTTTTTGTCATGGTGCTAAAACCTCATGTTAACAATGCCCATTGCATTGTTTTATCTATGGTAGCTCAGTATTATGGTAATATGGTGATATGCATGATTGAGTTCTTCATGTTATTGCAGTGCAGCAAATACAAAAAGCCCACAGCTCACAGAGGATTGTAAATAAAACAAACTATACCTTGGTATTGATACGTCTTGGCTCTGTAGGACTTGAACCCTCACTGCGTCGGTCCTATCAGCTGCTACTTCAGTAAGCAGTTTTGTCTTATGGTTTTTAGGTTGTTGTTGCTATGTTTTAGCTATAGTTTTATTGCAATGCTCCATAGTCTTTGCACCACATAATTATATTGCTGCTGCATTCAGCATGTGAGCAGTTTATACTAATCGATGAATGTGTTTAATCGCTGCTCATCGCAACATGACTGAAATGTTTTAACCCCGTTCTTGATCACACAAACACTGGAAACCTCATTGCAGACATAAACACAAGTTGATCAATTGTAAATAACATTTGTAACATAAGAAAACAGCTAGTAGCTTGCTGGTTTGCATGTACTTTACTGTTCGCTACAAAGTTCTCTGTATTTTTACAGCAGGTTGCTCCACTCTAGAAATGGCTTCCGTATTTATGCTGCTGATGCAGGCAGAGGTATAAGACTGTTCATTTGGAGATAGACCCGTACAGCAGCCAGCGGGACTCCACTTTGCAGCTCTCACACTTGAGACTCAAATGGCATTACTAACTCTGTAATCTAATCATTGGCCAGTGTAGTAATGTGGTCCACAGCACAAGCCCCGGGAAACTCCTGGGCATACAACCAATTAATTAAGTTAATTGCATGGTTCGCTTAATTGATTACCTTGTTATTTTTGCTAGCCTTGATAAGGCTCCATTGCACAGTGAGATAATGTAGACATAATGTGAGTATTAGCCCATAGGCAGCACTGGTTTCAGGTATCTCTTTCTCTCTGCTCTCCGTGCTCTCCAGTCTGTCAGTGAAATACCAAAGTGTGCTAGTTGTGCAGTGAATGAGTAATTGATGTCAAATTATCATTGCATTATCATAAGCATAATTCGTTTTATTTATTAGCCATTAGCTCAATACAGCCAATGCAACAGAAAAATGATAAGCCGGGTGTATGAGTGTGCATGACTGCTGCTGACTGATGCCAGCAGGACTCAGTTATGCTAATGTCACTAAGACAAAGGTTGTGTAATAAAACACAAGAGGGGTAAATTATGTTTCAGATCAACAATTATCTTAATAATGATAGTTCCGAAATAACACATCTAAGACTCAAGTGTTACAAATTAGCCGTTTCTCTCAGACAGAGAAAACAAGAGCTACAGTGGCGTGTGTGCATCCTTCAGAGTAAAGGTTGTTAAAGCCAGAGGCATTTATCAGTGGAATGGATTGGCCTCAGATTTGGCCTCAGACAACTGTCATATCAGCACTGCTTTAGGGTAAGGCAACCAGCTTCTCTCTTTTCCTCTCCACTCCTTATCCCCGACTCCCTGCTCCAGTTCTCCATTATCTTGTAGCTTCTTCTCTCTGTCTTCCCTGTCTGTCTTGTCCTAATCTCCCACTCCGCCCTTCTGCTCACTCATCTCCATGCCTTTCTCCATCTCGCACTGTTCCTCCCTCCTCCCTCTCTCTCCTCTGGTCTCTCGTCTGCTGTGTGTATGAGGGATGACTCTTCCTCCTGGCCTGATTATATTAGCTCCCTGGCTTCACTCTTTTCTGACAGCTCTGACCTTGTAACAACTGAAGAGTAAGATGTCCACTTTTACAGCTGTAAAAAGCTGCACTATTACTTTTTTCTCCTTCTATACCTTCCAGTTTTACACTGGAAGATAGCTGCACATAAACACATCATCATCGGAGGGATCATTAAGAAAGGGGCTGCCAGCACCAAAACATCTCACTTCAAAACTCCATCTATTTATATCCAAAGGAGCGCAGCTGGAGGTGAGGGGTGGGGGATTCGAGATGTTTTTTCTTAACTTCCTTTGTACAAAACTTTGCTTTAATGTCCCATAATGGCTTGCTGAATTAGTAGCACCATCTACCTCACAAGCACACCTTATACGCGTCTTATAAAAACCAATTACCATACCCCATCATGCTCCATGGCACCACTAAATGAACTCATTAAATACACCTAGGATTACAAATCAAAGTAATTGCCAATTAGGATTTACTTAATTGTTAAAAAAAAAAAAGTCAAGAATTTGATGCTTTCTCACTCAGTTTGCGGCAGTGCATCAGGTTATATCACACTGTGTACTTGTTTATCGGCCGGCCCATTCTGATGATTTATAGAGACGAGTACAACTAGCCGGGATCAAATTGTGATATACTCACAGCAGTAAATGCCACAGCTGAGGCGGACGGGGACAGGTAGTGCTGTAACTAAAAAAAGGTAAACTCATGACTCTATCTCTGAATTGTATCAGGACAACCAATGCCAAGGTGAGCTCCAACTTTTGTTTGAGTTTCGAGCGTTTCTGAGATCTGTCTTCTGAGCTGAAAATGAAATGGCAGCACTGTGAGTCTGGAGGCTACTTTAGTTCAGGGCTGCTTTGAGCTAATTCCTAATGTCAGAAGGCTACGATGACAATATAGCAGAGGGTGATTAGTTGAGGGCTCATCAAGTAAATATTTATCATGTTCACCATCTTATCTTAACACAAGGAGGAGTTAGAGCTGGTGGAAATATCTGTATTTTTTTTTATTTTAAGCTGTTAAAATACTTTAAGGTGCCAGCATCAAATTTCATATTATCCAGGAGCTGGAGACCTGCAGGTTTTCAGTAAAAATAGCAGCTTATGGTGACACTAGAGTAAAAAAATTCCTGGGACCTCTACAAGTCCTTAAGATTCACATCTGTTGGCTATGGATGTCTGTAGAAAATTTCATGCAAATGGATCCCATAGAAATTTGAGTCTGGAACTAAGCTGCAGATCCCCTGCCAACACTGCCCTCCCCAGTCTGGATGATTAAAACAGGCGCTAATTGTGGGATTTAAATGCAGAACTATATTTTGGAGTTTTCTGTGTTTTCTGGTGCACTGTCTGTGGGGTATGGTAAATGTCTTGTTACTCTGCAGCATGATCTATCTAAATGCCTTGGGCTCAGCTATGGAAACACCAGCCTCTCTTTAAAAAAGTGTGGCCATTTAAATAGAACACTAAATCAAATTTTGCCACAGGGAATGGAAGCCTATTTTCTTACCCCCCATCACTATATATAGAACATTTGTACAATATATGGACATGCCTGTGGGTTTCTCTCAATATAGAGATCGGTAGGTGAATTTTTGCTGCTTAATTGCTTCCTTTGCACCGAGTCACAAAGAGCAGAGTAGATCCATCCCTAGCCTACTGCTTCAGAAAACAATAGCGCTGCAGAAGGGGCTGAGCAATTGCCCATTTAGCTCGTGTGCAGGAGTTAACACATGCAACCTAAAATATTCAAGAAGTACCACTCATGCGTTTGTCCTAGTTGCATCTAAGAGGATTTGGCCATGCTCACATTCCTTTTAGGGTTCTCTTGGGCTGTTACTTGTAGACTCGGGGCCCTACTTTGTGGTTGGTTGACTGAAGCTGCATGTAGAAGGTTTACTGATGGGGCAAACAGCACACAGGCGGTCGTATTTGTTGGCACACATGTGCTTCTTGACTGTGAATGTCAGTGCTTATCAGAGTAATCATGGGAAAGATAAGAATAGCAAATATATGTTTTCAGTAGTCATACAAATAGATTATCCAGGCACAACGATCGAAACCAGTTATATATATTTTTTCCTAGTAAAACAACATCATGTCATGATATATTCCATGTCTCTGTAATTCTTTACCTTTTCTCTTATCAGTTTAGTCTCAAGACATAGATTCGTTTTAAATCTACTCACAGTGCTTCTGGATCACAGCCAGTCTTTTGAAAACAGCAATTTCAGTCACCCGGTCTTTGCGGTCCTCCACTGCTGCTATAACATGGCAGCAGTAATAGAAAACTATAAAAGGCCTGTGCGCGATGACAGAGTAATAACAGTAGATTTAAACTGTGGCAGAACAGGCAAGCCTCTCCCAGGCATAATGACTAATACAAATGCATGTCTATGAGCCAATAGACTGAGGTCAATAATCATTGCTTTTTTAAACTTCATTATATGAACACAAAACGTTAAGGCAAACCACTTTGGTTCAGCCTAAATGAACCCCAGAAATTCCCAGGATTAGGTCCAAATATATATAATTTGCTGTACGATGGGGAACATGGGAGAGAGCTACACAGAGAGATGAAGAAGGTGAGGACATGCAGATGCCAATGAAATGACTGTTTGGGATTAATTTCAATAAAACTAATATGAGTAGAGTCATACTGACTGTGATATGTGTACGTGTAAGACACACACACACACACACACACACACACACACTCTAATTCAAAGCCATTTCCAGAGCTGAGCAGTTGCCTGCAGTGTTGCGGAGTGGTGTGACTGTGATGGGTCAAGCCTCCTACAAATGGTTTGGAATCCTAATAGTCTCAAAAATGGGTCAGAGAGAGCTAAATGAGAGCTAACTAGGCCTGGCTAATTATGAAGTAACCAAGTCTACATTGATCAAGCTCAAAGGCCAGAGAGGCCACTGAACTGACTTGTTGTAGACAGGGTTTCTTCTAATTAGCTTGCACTAGTACAGCAGTTTCATGCAAGTGGGTCAGTGTACGAGGACAGCAAACGAATGGATGGATGGCATCAAAAGCTCTTTTAGTGTTTAGACGAGAGATGCATGTGACATCTGATCTATTGTCTCGATCTAAGGTTTCCCAATAATCTGTAGAAGCAGATTAGAAACAATTAACCTCTGCAACTGTCCTATTCAAAAGCTGCTAGCATTGTGACTTAAAATATGAATCAAATTCATTAGAGTAATTAAAGATAGTAGGGTAATAATCCCTCTGTGATCTCTTTTTAATTTCCCCTTTTAAATTTCACATTAATTATTTGGATGAAATGAAAAACTATTTGTTTGAAAAGTAACTTGAGACAGAACATTTTACAACAGAAATTTGATCCTTCATAGGTAATTTAATCTCCCTAGACAGACCCAGAACAATAATCCCTTTTCTTCTAGGTTAATATGGCCACATTTCCTCAAATAGCACCTCTTAAGTCACAGGACGTCAGCCGGTCTTTGTGATAATACTGCCATCTTCCGGTGAGGATTGACCTGGTTCTGGTTTGAACAAGCTTCAAACAGAACTGTATTGTAGCTCATAACATTTGCCCCACTGCTTAATCAACCAGATAATGAGCAATAAGATTTGAGGCTGTTGGTGTGAGTGTTTCTGTCAAAACTCAGGAGGGAGGGGGGGGTGTGGTATAAATATTTATCCATGGCAAACAGATCAATAGCTATTAAAAAGGTCAAGGGCAGATGATGATGGATGCTGGCTGTAGGTTATCGATAAATTCTGGCTGCTATAATGAATTACAAATCCACACATGCCTGCGCACACGCATAGACAGCAGACCAAATGATAGGGATTAATTCATTGATCATGCTTAATCTGTCATAATTAATTCCATAGGAACAACTGTGATGAGAGCAAGCCTCCATTAAACAGATAAATTATTCAACATGAGGAGGAGGTGGGCCCAAGATAAATGAGCTTGGGAGACTTGTGCAGCAGTCGCAGGCTGAGGCTAATTACAATCTTTTCTGGGAAACTAGCACAGGTTACTTACAGTTATAAATGCATGGGTATAAAATACTATACAAGTGTAACTAGAAGCTAAGGTTCACATAACAGTTCATGGAAGCACACGCGTGTCATTTAAGCTGACTTTAAATAAGGTTTTCAGGTGATGCATGCCATAAATATCACCCTTGTTAACCTATATACTTTAATACAGACAATTCTCTTTAGCAGGTAGTGGCCCAAGTCAGTATCACATCTCTTACCATATGTTAAGTCATGGGTTTATCCTTTAAGCCATACATTTTTACAGTTTGTTCCTCCTGTGAACATATTGTCTTTAGTTACAGAATCAAGCCCTGGGCTCTGCACTTTCCTAGCTAACAAGAAAAGTGATTTTATAGATGACTGCAACAATACACCAGAGGTATAAAACTTTGTAGATTCAAGAGTAAAAGTCTGTGCATGCAAAAGGTGAAGAAATACAAGGGCAGTCTTTTTTTTTTTTACCTTTATGAATCCCCGCATATGCACTCTCCTCTATTGCATGACTCAGTCATCAGAAAAACTGATATATTTATTTATCATTCTCCACCTGGTCTTTGTCTGTAACATCCTGGGAGACTTCAAGGCCAGCCTTTTGTGTTCATATACAAAAGCAACTTGCTATACGGTATACATCACCGTGAATATTGATGGTAAAAAGCATAAACTTTTGACAGTAAAAACAATATAATTTTCTATGTGGAACACAGCTTAAGAGTTTTTTTTCCTGTGTCTATTCTTTGTTCAGCTCTGCTGCATTGAATCAAAGGCACGCATTAATCAAATTGTATTTTATTTACTTTCAATCACCATTTACAGCTTTATGCAGGCACAGGGTGGACACATACCATTAAGTTGCACTATATTTTAGAGTAATCGTGTTCATATTAAAAACCACCTCAATGAAGCTCTCGTTCATGCGTTTCAGAGATGAAATGCATGAAACTAAATCACACATCATCTTTGTACACTCCTAAATATTAGGAAAAATTGGTGAAAGTCATCCTAGCCATTGTAATCGTTCAACTAAATCTCTCTTTTTTATTTTTTAAGTTTACAGACCTACTAATTAAAACAGCTGCTTCTTAATGACTGAAGCATGACCAGCTCTCATTTTTCAACTTTGCAACTTTTTTTGTTGCACACCTGATTTTTAAAGATGGAACAAATCAGACTACAGAAAAAAAATTGAAAAATCAGTGCAACACCAGCAGGGAGCGGCTGATGCTGGATATATACAGTACAGTAATGCACTGGGATAAACAAAGCAAACGAACCAACTGTACTGTGAATACAGACAGAAACGTTCTGAAATTATAATTAGAACTAGATTCTGGTGGATTTTACATTCGATTTCCGCATTATTTTTTGATCCAAACGAGGCCGTTCATTTCACTGATCTAATAAGTTCGACCTTAAGTTTGAGTTTTGTAATAACCTTCACATAATCACTGTCAATCCAGCTGCGGCTCATTAAAAGAACAGTCGTCCTTTCAGCCAAGGTCATCAGACTGCGTTTAAAAAAAGGTCTCTCTGCAGAGTGGACAGGTGGACTTGTTGCTGGAAGTGAACCATTTGTACTGTAGCAAGAAGAAGAAATAAACTTTTGTTACTAATAGACAGACAGGCTGCAGTTCATGGTCAGTGATCTCTATAAAGACTGATAAAAGATAAATGAATATTTATAAAATATATCGATATCTCACCAAACACGCAGAGTGGAACTTCTTTTTGCATGTGCGGCAAGCCTTCTTCGGCAGAGAGTAGTTGGATCCATGGATAACGGAGAAGCAGATCATGCAGTCCTCTATTCCCTCAAAACGCTTATCCACATTGTTCTTCCACAAAGCCAGACCCTCCATTATACTGCCATTCTAAAAGAGCACATATAATTACATTTTCTCAGTGGTTTTGTATTCTTTTTCTTAGCTGTTATCTGAAAAGAAAGTATCTGCACAGCCCTGTAGTGCCAGCACTGGCCTTTCTACTCAACAAACTTTACTTTACCAGGATATAATACAAACAACAAGGGTTGAAAAACAGCCAACCAACTTATTACAGAAGCTTCTTGCATATATACTTTTTGTTTGTTTCTTTTTGTGTACCTGATGTGTTAGGTAGGTGCTCAGCTGTAGCATCCAGTTCCTCCACTGCTGTACGGCAACACCCACACGCCTCCCACTCTCCACAGCGATAGAACCCAAAGGGTAGTTCTGTGGAAGCTGAATCACCAACTCAATGAAGATATCATCCACAGAATAGGTGGCAATCACCTCCCGTGCTGCTGAGCGGGCCTTGACCTGGGGCAAAAAGAAAAGAAAGAAAAAAGCACATTTTCACCGTTTTCACTTGGGGTCTTTCAGTTAAACAATCAGCCACCTGCTATATAATTAAATGCCAGGATCCTACTTAATGAACTGAATGCATTATTGTCAAGTGAGAGTTCATTAAATTCGATTTAACAGAAACTATTGTTTGTGCATCATTATACTGCAAATGTGAGGCAGGTGTAGCACTGCAGGATTTGTTCATCTTCAGTGTTTATTACTACAAAAACCTTTTACCACAGGCTAAGAAGAAGGCATCTGCAGATTTCGACAAGATCACATAAGTAACTGCAAACGGTTCAGTGCAGAGAAGATGAGGAATTTCACATAGTAAAAGAAAAGAAAAAAAAAAAGCCCAGAAGCCAGCTCAGAAAAGTTAAACATCTGGACTGTAAACTGCAGAAATGCCATCGTTTACTACGCCTCTTCCCGAAGTAGGGTTGCGACCCAAGGGAGCTGCTGGTTATTGTTTCATTATTTTTTTGTATTTTTCTGAAAATGCCAGAGAACAATCTAAAAACAAAACGTTATTATGTGTGAATACATTTTCCTATTTAAAATGTAAGACGAGTGGGCTATTTCAGCTACACTAGTGTGTTGAGCTCATATACTCGGTCCCAGGCTGTGTGGTTGAGTTTCATTGATTCTGATTTCTATGATTCCACTTCATGTTAACTTTGTGATGTTAAAAATCGAAAACACGAGAAGCAGTGTGTCAACAGCGGCTTCATAAAAGCCATTTAAAATGAAGAGAAGAGGTCTCGATGTGTTTTTGGCAGTGAGGATGTGAATAATGAAAGCTTAAAAATGAACAAAGTAGACAGAGAAAGTCATTCTCCGCAGTGGAGGAAACACTCATCCTATGCTATTATTGCATTTTAAATGACACAATTTATAAAAAGCTGAAAGGGCATATTAGAATTATATTAGAGTTCTGCAATTTTTTTTTATACCAATTAATTGCACAAGGTTTCAGATTGTAACTTGAATAGAAAAAAGAAATCTGTACCAACAAGACAACTAGGCAGAAGATGACAGATTTGGTGCTCAAACTAACTTGGAAATTTTAAGCTCTTTAGCTAAGTAATAACTAAGTAAACTTACAGTCATGCTGTCAAACATTTGAGTGCTGGTGTGGACAGATGAGATTTCCTGGGCTGAGAGAACAGGACTGATGTATTTAATCGTGAACTTCTCCACAGCTGCGCTCACTCTCTTCTCCTGGCTATTCCACCACAGTCGAACCATGGCAGGCAGGTCTTGCACTGTGCTGTAGTACACACTGCAAGCCAGGTGAGGGAGCTCCCACTCAACACTGTCACACTCTACAGGGAAGAAGAACAGGAGGTGATATTTAAATCTCAGGTTTAAGTACAAAAAAAGGCTACATATGCGCTCAAGAGAAAGGTTGAGAACTCCTTTGAAACTCCCCATTTATAGGCCGTGGTTACAATAGGGATGAGGGAAGTGAGAAATCGATACACAAACTGGCTTTGGTGATACAATACCAGTGTATCGTGGTAAACAGAGAGCAAAGCGCAAAGGTGCTGATTTCCCCGTTATGAACAATCCTAACCCTTGTTTTTCAATGGCCACTGAGTTAACCGATGGGAGATACTGTGGAAACAACGGTTTACTGACAGTCACTGGTCAACACATTCACTTGTGAACCAGCACTGAAGTCTTGGTAATTCTAATGGGTTAAACTTTCTCTCGTAACTGTAGGTGTGTATATGTTGCTTACTGTCAACAGCCAGATTCAGGCTCTCTGTGAAGAAGGTTTTGGTCTCCCTTGCCTCTGCCTCCTGGCCTGGATAGGCCGGGTTCTCGGGCATCAGTTTGAAGACGTGGAGAAGGAGTTTGTTAAGGGAGCAGCTTCTCTTAAGGTATTGGGCATAATTGGCACGCAGCTGCAGAAATTATTAAGACAAGTTAATATTTTGAAAAATACCCTCATCAAATCTCATTCTCACCACAGAACTAATACGGCTTGCTCATATTCTGTCAGACAATTAAATTTAAAATTCCATCTTGTGACTCACATGGGACGGTGAGGATTTGAAAAAAGTGAGAAGGAGCTTCCAGGACAGCAAGTATCCTAGTATGCAGGAGTACTCCACGCTGAGAGGCTGGACCACTGCAAACTCTCCCACCTGAATGCCGGACAGGATGTTATCACACAGCTCTTCACAGGTTGACAGGATGGCCATCAGAGACGCTGGAGGAGACCTGAACACAAGATCTAACTGTAAGAATCGCTTAAAAATTGACCTAAAACAAAACCCGACAATATTTTGTATATGACAAAGAAAGTGGAAAAGAAACCATTGCATCTGTGCAACAAGACGATCCCAAATGACTTACAGGCATGGCTCATCTCTGTCGTCGTCAGATTTATTGTTGTCGCCTTCTCCATCACACTCGGGCAGCTGAGGCATGACCCTGCATTGACAAGAAGAAAGTACATTCATTTTTTATACCTTACCGTATACGTGAGGGGACTATGTGCAAACACCTGCAGGCGCTTCAGTTTTCAGGACAAATATAACACTGTAATTATGACCCACCATGAGGGCAGTTTAACTTAACAAAATCCTCACTTTTCTAATATGTGGTAGACGGCGATCTGAAGAGGTCTGGCCTTAAACAGGAGCAGAGGACAGAAAGTGTTGAGGAGTGTTTGGAGAGGCTCTGGCAGGTTCGTCTTCTGGTCCGCTATGAAGCGCGGTGGCAGCGAGTTTTGGGTTAGCTGCTGCACAGGTACATGCGTCAGTGCAACACCGACTGACTGCAGTACTGCCAAAGGGAACACGGGGTCATCTGGTTCAGCAAAGGCCTCTGAATAACATAACAGAGAGATTAGAGTACTACATACAGGACTACGTAATGTTTTAGCATGTACATCATCTTCCGTAACCATATAACAGAGAGATACGTTTTTTTGGTATTAAAAAAAACAATTACTTACACTCATTATGCACTTGTGCATATGTAAATAACCGACATTAAATATCACACATGCTATAATGCTGCATCCACAGATATATTAAATGGTATACAGAAATTAAAACATCTACATATAAATGAATCTAATGACAGTGAGTTAATTCCACTAAATTTGAAGCCCTTTACTGTCAGGAGCTAAAACATCTGTCTTCTTCTTCAACCGATCCACTTTATTTGATTTGGCACAGATTTTGCCTCTTCAGATGAAACCCTCTGAGGGACTCGTGTCTGCTCTAGGTCTCAAACCAGGGATCTTTCACACATTAGGCAAACATGTTAACCACTACACCATGAAGCCACTGAGGAGATTAAAAAAACCTCTGGAGATTCATATTGCACACTGTCTGCCACCTGTTTTTACTTTAAACTTCACACATGACAAGTAGGGTTCCACTCTCTGCATTCCTATCGATTTAAAAAGTGTGGTTGTTTGCAGTGAGACTAGTTATGACATATCTGCATTTTACCTTTACTTTGAACAAATTAAGTTTCAAATAAAAGTGCTTGTGGGACAGAAAGAAAAAGAGATTTGTATAATGGTTTAAAAAAGTGTTTGCCCACTTCCTGATATCCCATTTTTTGTATGTTTGTCCCACTTAAACGCTTCAGTTCATCAAACAAATTTAATATTAGACAAAGACAACATGAGTAAACACAAAATGCAGTTTTTAAGTAAAGGTGTTTATTATCGGTGGGGTGGGGTTGATTACTGCCACACCTGTTCTCAATCAAGAAATCACTTAAATGGGACCTACCTGACAAAGTGGAGCACAACAAAAGGTCCTCAAAAGCTAAACATTATTTGAGACCACAGTGAGAGCCATTATCAACAAATGGCAAAAACATGGACAGCGGTGAACCTTCTCTGGGTGGCTGGCTGACCTCAATTACCCCAAGAGCAGAATGACGACTCGTCCAAGAGGTCACAAAAGACCCAGAACAACATCCAAAGAACTGCAGGCCTCACTCGGCTCAGTTAAGGTGAGTGTTCATGACTCCACCATAAGAAAGAGACTGGGAATGTCCTGCATGGCAGAGTTCCAAGACAAAACCTACTGCTGAGCAAAAGAAACATAAAGGCTCATCTCAGTTTTACCAGACGATTCCCAAGACTTTTGGGAAAATACTGACGAGACAAAAGTTGAACTTTCTGGAAGGTGTGTGTCCCATTACATCTGGCGTAAAAGTAACACAGCAATTCAGAAAAGGACATCACACCAACAGTAAAAAATGGTGGTGGTAGTGTGATGGTCTGGGGCTGTTTTGCTGCCTGAGGACCTGAAAGACTTTCTGTGGTAAATGGAACCATCAATTCTGCTGTCTACCAAAACATCCTGAAGGAGAACATCCGGCCATCTGTTTGTGACCTCAAGCTGAAGTGCACTTGGGTTCTTTTAACAGGACTATGATCCAAAACACACCAGCAAGTCCACCTCTGAATGGCTTAAGAAAAACAAAATGAAGACTTTGGAGTGGCCTAGACAAAATCAACGACCTTAAAAAGGCAGTTCATGCTCGAAAACCCTCCAATGTTTCTGAATTACAACAATTCTGCAAAGATGAGTGGGTCAAAATTCCGCACAGCACTGTAAAAGACTCATTGCCAGTTATCACAAAAGCTTGATTACAGTTGTTGCTGCTAAGGGTGGCCCAACCAGTTATTAGGTTTAATCAGCTCATTTATTCACACAGGGCCACGTAGGTTTGGATTTGTTTGCCCTTAAAATGCCTTAATTTAGAAACTGCACTTTGTGTTAACCTGTGTTATCTTTGTCTAATATTTAAATGTGTTTAATAATCTGAAACATTTAAATGTGACATACATATAAAAGAAGAGGAACTCAGGAAGAGGGTCAAACACTTTCACACCACTCTCTGCTCTTGCTGATAATGTTTGTCCAACTTTAGAGGTATCAACTTTCTTCCACAATTTCTGACTGAATCTCTGGATCAAAAATGTACTATTCAGTTATGTAGAGGATATGTGCTATCTGATGTTTAGCAAAATTGAAAAAAAAAAACCCAGCAACTAAGAATGTGTTACTGTTTGTAAAATAATATCCACACATACCTGTGATACTGACAGGCAGCGGTAACAGCAGGTTGTAGATTCCCTCTACAAAGAAATCTGTCCATTCGCCAGCCAGTTCTGGTGGCAGCTTGTCTGCTATATTGGACGAAGATAATGTTGTGAAGAACTCATTCAGCTTCACTATCAATCCAGCGTTCTCGCACACAAACAGCTGCACCCATGGGTTCCATAGACTTCCAACATTCTCACTGGCAGTCTGAGATTGAAAGCAAGCAAATAAAGTCGAAGACTGTGAGAAATAAACATTCTGGGAGTAGCAAAGACTAACAATTTAAATACAGTGACAACAAAAAAAAAAACAGCCGTTTTCACAGATAAACTCAAAACAATGATTGGGACTCTGCAGTGCGAAGACAGCTGGGGGATAATCCGTTTAATGCCTGATCGTACCGATTTGGACGTTTCTGTTTTCACATGATGCTCTGCGGGTTAAAGTTTAGAAGGATTTTTGACTGCGGTGTATGTGTGAAAAAGGCTCATCTATGAGCTACATCTCACCTCCAACCATGCCAACATAGAGCACAGCAGGAAGTCCCACTGGTTTCCCCCTAGAATTGCTGGACAGCGAGTCACCAGCCAGGACAGGAACCGCATGATCTCCACACTAAGGTTCAACTGCTCTGAAGTTGCTTTGGACAGGTCACTAAAACATGTGAAATAGAAAAAAGCAGTCAAAACCAGTAGAAAATACACCAGTAAGCCACACAATTTAAAACCAATTGTAACCGTTTTTAACTTTATTGAAGAATATACCATTCTTTAAAAGAATTGACCAAATCTGGTATAAAGTATATCTAATTTAATCTTACCTTATCTTATAATAGGACTTGTTTTCCAGCATATTTTACAGATACCAGTGGTTCAAGGGGTATGTGTCAAATTAACATTCACGTGAATCATCTCGTTTAGCAGATACAAACCACATTTTACCAAGAACCCCCTATAAGACTTTAGCATTTTGGAACTGCTCATTTGCTTCTTACTTTATCCCATGACCCCTGGAATACGATAACCAAAGTTATGAACTTCAGCTGTCGAGGGTTTTGATATTGTGCCTAATCAGTGTACACAAACTTTGTGTTTCGAGAGATTAATAAACAGCTTATGCAGTTACATTACCAGCTAAAGAGGAACCAGTCCTCCCTGCTGTTCCTCCATTCCATCACAGTGGCCAGGATAGCCTGCACAACCATGTCCTCTACTTCTGTGCTGGCATTCAGACAGCACAGCAGCACTGCCAGACACCCATACACATCTGAGACACACAGGCACAATTATTATTCACTCCTTCAAGCACAAAATAACTATGTGTGCATTTGTATAATTTGTGTGTATATTCATATGTGTGTTCTTACTTTCATCCTCCTGCCAGTTGACTAATCCAGCAGTAGCCAAAGCTACAAGACTCTCCCTGTCTTCATTGCTCATACTGGGGCAGAGTACCTGGAGCGTGTTCAGTTTGCTTTGAGACACTGGGAACAAACTGGTCAAACACAGAAAATTATGAATATGCAACACAGCTACAAGAGCAGCCACATGACAGCTCTGAGTGTGAATTTAAACAATTTTAACTGATCAATTGCTAACCTGTTTGCACTACCATAAAGCTTCCTCACTGCTGCACCTTCCAAGCTGTTGCTGTGGATGTAGTTTTCTAGAGTCAGAGACCACAGACCTCCCTCTGTCACTGACCTAAATGGCAACAAGGCAATTAAAATAAATAAATGACTGAATGGTGTTTAAAATTACTGCCTAGAAAGTGAGATGTGAATCAAAGACAGAGCTAATAACATAAATGCGATATTTCCAGTACAGCTGAAAACTCAATAAATCAATGTTACCCATGCCTTCAATATGTATAAAAGCTTCTGTTTATACAGAATTTTACAACACAGGTCGGTCTTGCCAAGTACTAAATAAATCTGTTCTTTGTCAGGAATTAGTGAGTAAATATCACCTCGTGTAGAGAGTCTCCAGCAGGGTTTTAATTGGAACCCGGCCATTAAGCCCTTCTGAGAGGCCCCAGTCAGTCAGCATGTTGTGATATGTCGACACCATCGTAGGGCTGTAGTTTAACTCCTTACACCACTGCAGAGCGTAAAGCAGTTCTGAAACTAATGAACAAAAGGGCACCAAAAAATGGATTAAACATTACAGTCTGTCAAATAAAAAATACATCATGTAGTCTCGAAATAAAAACAAAACAAAAAACTGTAGCTCATGTTCTGTTCAATTTGTCTACCTGTGTGTGTAAGGTTTTGTTGAAGTGAAGGACTTTCTGCCTCACTCTGGCCACCATGTGTGAATGCAGCACTGTGTGCCACCTTCCCTAAAAGAGCACAGGCACAAAGGTGGGCTGGCAGCTTGTTCAACTCCCTGAACTTCCACATGTCCATGGAGGGTTTTTCACAAACGTCTCGCAAACGACTAGACAGTAAAGGGCTTTTGATCCACTGAAGATACAGAGAATAGGAGTAGAACTATGCATTAGTATCAAATGTTTAATTGCAGGCTTTAATTCAAACAAATTTTTTCCGCTAAAATTATTTGCCCATTGTTTGGCAGCGCCCAAATTATCCTTTTAGTAAAGGTGATACATTGGGGTTACTGACCTGAGGAGGTAAGGCTTGCCTGATTCTTGTCCACTCTGTCTGGCTGGGCATCAAGAGGGTAAAGAACTGGATGATGATGGGGGACGCCTGATCACAGACGGAGATGATCGACTCCACCATGCTTTGTACGGCCAAACCTAGAACCTGTATGCTGTAACAAAATAACAGCAGGAAATTTTTATTACAACAAGACAGGAAAAGATTCTTCAAGTATGCATCACATGCAATAAACAGGTCAGAATTTGTTCAATTACAGATCAATTTATTTTTTTAAGAAGCATTTCCTTACCCTTTCATATCAAGTGGTGTGGCAAGCAGCTGCTTCCTCACCCAAACAGCTGCACTGTGCAGGAAGCCGCCTTCTTTGACCTCATATTCACAGTGTTGGACCAATGACTGGACCCCAGCCACACACACTTTCTTCAGTTTATGTAAAAGTGAGTCTATCAAAACAATATCACGACAAATAAGTTTTGTTTTGTTTGTTTTTAAATCATACCTGTCAAGTATGCATGAGGCTTGTGCACTGTGCAAATACCCACCAGATAAGTGAGTGTGCGCCTGATCTTGAGCAGTGAGCTGGAAGACAGTGAGCAAGAGCTCCTCAGCGGAGACAAGAAGAAGGCAGTCTTGTACAGAAGAGAAGAACGTGGAAGCCACATCACAAATGAAGGAGATGAGTGGCTCCATGTTGCCTTTATCTGATAGGCTTTTGGTCTCAGACAGAGTGGCGTGGAGTTTCTCCAAGATTTTCTCCATGTACACCTCTCCGATCAGAGACTCTGCATATGTAAAACAGACAGAACACGTGATTTTTGAGTAAAACAAGCAAACAAAAAAGTCTTCTCTTTTTTTTTGTAAAAATGTTTGATTTTGTGTTCACCATTGTTGTGATGCTGAGAGAGGACCAGGCTGATAAGCGTCCAACTGTGGCCGCTTGTAGAAGAGATGGAGTCGCAAGAGCTGCTCCCCACCTTGCAGAGCTCTTCAGTCAATCCCAGGAGTTGTTCACCCAGAACCGAACCTTTTAGCCAATCACTGCAGCTCTTCAGAGTCTCTGGATCTGTACATGCCTGACAGGAAAGATAGCAGAGCAGCACAGACAGTTCCAGCATCATAAATTTGATATATATGTAGGGAACAAGCTGAAGAAAAAAAAAAAAGAAATGAGTGAGTAGTACATACCCTCTGAATAATCTGCAGGATAATTCCCCATGACAGACCCATCTAGAAACCAGAATAAAGAATGAAAATATTAGCACAGGAAAAAAGTTTGAGATGAATCTCCAGCAAATGTGGGATCCTGATGAAGACTCAACATCAAGTTTCACATCTGCATCTCACCGTGGTGATATGGTTGAGGATGCGGTTGGTCTCCTGCCCACTGCAGCAGTAAAGCGAGCTGAAGACCATCTCCACCAGGTGTTCGGTGTCAGTGCGCCCCTTTTCAGCCAGCCACACCACCACCCGCTCCAACAGGAACTGCACTGCTGGATTTTTCATAATCCCCTCATCCCTCTGCTTCTCGTCTTTTGTCATTTTGTCATCCAATTCAACCAATGTCTAAGAGAAGCACAGTTAGGGTGAAAAAATGAAACCTTCAATGAGCTATAAGAGCTGGTAAGGATGAAATCATTTTCACTATTGAATCCAAAGGGTCATACAAGGGTTCTTTCACATTTAAGACTTCATTAAAATTACAGATAATTAACGTTACCGTCAGCAGTTTTGCAAATCATGACACCTATTTGTAAAAACAATGTTTTCACAGATTTTGCAATTAAGAAGACAAATTCATTGGGTGTAAAAAAAAAAAAAAAATAATGATTAGCAGAACACAACCACTAAAAATCAAAGGAAGGAATAAATGATTGGCATTAAAATACAATTCTCTGCAATTAAAATAAAAAATAAAAAAACAAATGACTTACACTGAAAACTCTGGGGGTGTGGAAAGAGCGCATAAGATGGGAGAGGAAAACAAGATGTCTCTCTGAGTTTTTCTCATTCACATGCACCAGGCACAGCTGTGCCAGCTGGCACACTACATCTTCAAAATGCTGCGTCTGTAGGGACCCAAATGCTTTCTCATTCACAAGCTCTGACACCGCCTGCGCAAGCTTCTCAGCGCCATCCCCCTCAACTCCAGTTTTCTCATTTTCTTCTGGTTTAGAAAAACACAACCTGACAGATTTCTTCTTCTGTGTTTGCTTTTTGTTTACCCTCTCAGGATAACGCATCACCTGGAGAAATACGGGAGAGAATAGATTTGTTTTGGCGTCACTTTATCTGTTACCCAATGACCTTTTTTTCCTTTTCTTTTTTTGACATAAATTGCTCTGACAGTCATATTGATCTCCTGCATCCTCAGTGCCAAAATTGGCATTTCTGTGGAGAATACATTTGAGCAAGAGACTTTTCAAAAGTAAGCTTACATGCAGCAAGGTGGCTATCCCTTCCAAAGCCTGTGGATCTGCCTCCTCGTTGTCAACATAACGCACACAGAGAAGACCAAGGTCCTCCCAGAAGTCTGTCAGAAGTCTTTGAAAGACATCCTTGCTGTCACTGGCTTCACCTTCCCTTTGTAAACCTACCCTCTTCTCCCAGGAAATGAGCATTTCAGTGACCGAAAGGAAGAGAGGACCATTCTGAAGGGAAGGATTTCTGAGAGCATTTTCAAGTAGGGGTAGAAGCTACAAAAAGGCAAAAACAAATGTAAGAAAGATGCCAACCTCGCTAGATTTACCATTATGGGAAAAGCGTGCATGACTGAGTGGCTCCACCTGCTGTGAAGTGAGCATGGTCCTTATTTTCCCCTGGTCTTCCACATCCTCTGCATTTTGTAATATGCAGTATCTCAAGCACTCAACAAAAGATGTCACTATCGCTGCACTTTCTGATGGGCTTGTTACTGCACGCTCACTAGAAAGACTGACACAAACACACAATTGAGGTTATATAGTGCAAAAGATTATTAAGTTACATGAAGAGTAATAAGAATATTATTGATCAAATGACTTGCTAAAGAATTCAAGTAATACATTTACTTTCTGTGTGTATTAATGTATTAATTTGACCTGTACAATTTTCTCATTCAACATAATACATGCATACATTTTAAAATACAGATAGAAATATACACATAAACTAATTACCCTTGTGCGAATGTAGTAAAGAACATGGTGAAGAAGTCCATCTTTGGATCAGTGACCTCTGGGGGCAGTTTACTGAGAAGCGGCATCAGATTCGGGTGTAAAGCTTTAGCCATGCCTTTGCCGCCCTCTTTTAACAGAGCCCAAAGTTTGGGCAAGAAGCCTTTCTTGGCATTCACATGTGTCCAGCAATCCTAAACCACACACAGACAAAACAACAACAAAATAAAACACATCTACTTGTTGTTGCTTAACATAATGTCTTCCTGCACTACTGTTTCACTTCATCTTAATAAAAAAAATCCAACTGTATTATCATTATTGCATGGTCATGTTTTAAACATGAGCTTACAGGGATTGTAGACACAACGTGGAGAACAGCCTCCCACACGGGGGGCAGCACTACAGGATCCGTGTCGTCGATACTGAGGAGGACGGCGGGACAGAGACGCGCTGCTTCAGCCTGGACCAGTCCTGGTGTGAACTCACACAGAGCACACACCATCTCAAAAAACGCCCCCCTCACCTGCAGTTGTAATTTTTACAACAGTATATTAGCTATGTAATACGTGGCTTCTAGCAGTACAAACAGGTGTGATGCAACTTCTCATAGTTGCTTATTCAGTTCAGATTTAGCCAAAACGTGCAAACAAACAGTAAAAGAAATTAATGTCATGGTGCATTTAAAGCTTTCTGTTGGCATGTGACAGCCCAGCAAAAAACACCTTGTTTGTTTGTTTTGAGGGTTTGTTTTTTGCACACTACAAATACCATTCAAATCAGGCTGACTCAGCTAGTACCTGTGGAGTCTTGTGTTTGCCATATTTCCAAAACTTTCCAGAATTAACAAGATGTGCTAGTCCTGTCTCCAGGGCCGCCCTGTCATCCTGAAGCAGCAGAAAGAGAAGTCTCTTCACCCCCAACAGAGAACTGGTCAGCATGCGCACGTATTTGGCTTCCCTCTCCTCCTCCGTCAAACTTCTAGAGAACAAGGAAAAATCAGTGCCTCAGCAAAGACAGAATACATTATCATCGTGGCGCACAGTGAGAGGGACAAACAGAGGCGCTATAATGAGATGAAATCTTAGCATACTGGGAATCACTCAGTGTGTCGGCCGTTTCCTTCAACAAAACATCTTGAAGTACCTGCAATGTAAAAACAACAATTGCACGTTAAATTCAGCTAAAGCGAAAAATTGTCAACACTGATGCCACCGCTTCTACTCACATTAAGGATCTCATCCTTGCAGAAGCTGATAGCTTCAGGCTGTTTTGCGGGTGAGAAAGCAGCCTGGAAGGCCTGGAACGCAGCTGAGGCTGCAGGTGTGTAGGTGTCGCACTGGGACAGAATCCAGTGGCCCATCAAGCTTTTCAGAAATGGTGCCAAGCTGCGACGCACTTTTAGCACCAGCTGCTCAAAAGCCTGTTGGGTAGCCTCCCTAATGCGTCGATCATGATCCTGACAGACATTGTGAAGACAAAACTTTTTTTAATATAGACACACCCAAAGAACAAACAAACACATATTTAAATCTCATATAAAATGTTCTCCTAGTGCAGTTTTAGGCAGCCACTTAGTGAGAAATACTTTTACACATTTTCATAATTACACATTTGTAAAAATGGGATAATTGAATTGATTGATATGAAATCTGAGGTAGCGTGAAATCTACAACTGTTGAGCTGGTTGGAGGGTTTTGTTATGCACTAAAGATGACTGATTTTTCCAGAATAGTTGAAATTAATAGTAATAATAATAACAATAGAAATAATAATATGAAAACTAATCGGTCACATCATGATTTCCCAATAAATGTCCAGCTCACCACTGATATTTTGCAGTAAATCCTTGGCCAGTATGGTAGGATCCCTTTTACAACATCGGCATCCCGTTCCTGACACATGGACCCAAAATCCTGCACAGCCTGAGAAGATTACACATAATCACCAGACAAATTTGGACAAAAAAACAAAGTATCTAACAGTCATGTCCACACAGTATTTTATGGTATTGTTTGTAACATATGTGTGGGTATGTGTGCTTTTGTAACTTTTTGCATAGCGATTATGACAAGTCAACTCAAGTCAAAGTTTATTTCTATAGCACATTTCAAACAATCTCAGCTTTTATACTTAATATACACTATACACAACAGTCACTAAACCAACAATAAATATGCACTAAAAAACAATCAAATTAAACAAAGTAAGTAAGGCTGTGATTGCATTATAAAAAAGACAAGTGTACCCTGCTCTTCTAAAACTGAAAGCAAGTGAAAATAGGTAGGTTTTTAATCAGTCTGTTCAGACTGGGCAGCTCTTATGTGAAAAGATAAGTTCTTCCAAAGGTCACAAGCCATGACTGAAAAGCTAAGTAAGATGGCATCAAAACCACTGAGACTTTTTAAAACTTAGATCCTGAAAAGTGGATCCTGATATGTGTGCAAGCCAGTTTAAGGAGGCTAATACAGGTGTAATGTCATCACGTCATTTCTTTCCTGTCGAGAGTAAGCTGCTGCAATTTGTGTTTCAGTTAGATCCATAAGCATTTCAACAATTGTTAAGTTTTTGTAAGTGACCTCTGTACACAAACAAAGTAGAGTTTAAGTCAAACAACTAAGACATGATTGAAACACAAACTTGCTGCTTTAATTCAAAAGGTTAATCAAAAGTACAGAATTCTCTGTTTAAAAAAGGTAACTATGTTTACATACAGTTCAGCTGTTTTCAGAGACGACTCAAATGTAATTGGACAATTGAATCACAAGTAGTTTCCTGGCTGGGTGAGGAAAGTTTCGTCAGTATGGAGATTTGGAGTTCATTGTAAGTGTTAAACTTTTATTTGGTGGCTGTTCACTGAAACTCTCAGTGTTTCATATGCATATATAAACATATGCTAAACTCTCAGCATATGTTTTGCGTAATATGATTTATTTACATTGAAATCATGACGGGGTTTGTGTCTGGCATCAAGCAGAAGAACAGTTAAATTTACTGGGGTTTAAACTCACCTTAAGTCTGGTGACAACATCCCTCTTCGACAATTTTCTGAGCACCAGGCGGAAATCTGCATCTACCAGGTTGTCTATGTCTTCCGCGCCGTGGACAGCTGGAACGTAACTCAGCTCCGAGGCGACGGTCGAGCCAAAGCCCACAAACGCTGGGATTACGCCACCTTCCCGAGTCAGGACCTCAGCAGCTCGGCCGCTGCTGGACGGCTAGTGGCGGGAGAGAAAAAAACGAAGTGTGGTTAGCTACATCTATCAAACATCCCAGACAGCTATGCCACGCGTTGTGATAACCAGAAGTTTACATTAGCTCGTTTTCGGCTTTGTTGTTAGCAATTTTAGCTTTTGTCTTTAACACTCTGCCCTACAGACAGTGGGAGCAACTCACCCGAACATTTCCTTTAGTTCGCTGTTTATTCTTACCCCCCATGGCTGTGTATTAATCTTTAAAGTGTATATTTCCTATGATAACTCTGTAGTTACTACAGCTGACAGCATTTCATTACACAGACCTAACGCCAGTGGTCACGCTCGTGTTCCGGAAGTCTTGACTTCCTGTTTACATCTTTCAAAGTAAAGCTAAGTGGCAAAGTTTTATAAATCTGCCTTTGGGGGGTTTGGTGATAACTATTGGCACTGGCTTTCCTAACAAAGACAATAGTCTTTGTTAGGAAAGCCCTGTTGCCAGTGTGACAACAGGGCTTGTTGTCACAGGATCTTTGCATTTTTGTAGTCAATAGATAATATGTACTTGAAAATGTACTTGTGACAAACTACTTGCAGGAATTTGCAAAGACTGACATTTCCCTCATCTGTGCATCAGTGTAAAATTAAGTTTTACAGAAGCTGTTTCATGGCTCTTGGGATTGCTGTACACTTTTGAAAGTTGATTTGGAACAATGCTCATCTACAAAATTGAGTGGTCACATTTTTTATCTCCTCCCCCTGTATGCATCATTGTTGTTGTGTATTTAAAACCGAGCTAAGAATTCTTTTTTTGAAAACAGAAAATGTAAGCATGGGGTTAGATCTTGGAGCATTTTACTATAGCCACTACGTAATCATGGGTCATGTGTACGACTTTTTGTTGCTATCATAGATTTTTACTCTTCTTTGGTTTTGTGAGTGTATTAACAAAACCATGGTGATGATTGTGGTGTTTTGTTGTTCTAAAAAAAATGTTTTTTAATTAAGAAATAATATGCATGTACTAGTTTGCATATAATCCTAATCTTAATTTTTTAAAAATATTTTAGTATAAAGTCATACAGTAGGTTTGCTTGGATTCTAAAATATTTTAAGTTTGCACTTAATCATGTGACATCGTTTGGGAATTAACGTTAACGTTTTAAGAATTTAAACAAATTTTAATTTATATTTTAAAACACTGCTACACACATAGTAGCAGTAGCAGGCACATTCTCATAAAACATAAGAGCACTTGAAATCGCTTGTGCTTACTTCCGTTAATTCTTTCTTCTTCTTCAGCTGAAACACTGCGGGCATCTTTGCTGCCCTCCACAGACAAAGTGCAGACTGTGCAAGACTTTACAAATAAACGGTGTTTTTCGAATTTTAGACGAGGATATTGCAAGAGAAGAGCTCATTTAAATGTCCCCTGCATGATATTTGGAAATTTTATATTGTCTGCTTGGTAGATTTGATAAATGTAAATTGGGATGTGATACACTGCACTGGTATGAATTTTTTCCTGATTACTGTTAAAATATACAGTAAAGTATTTACTCTGATACTGATATGATGTAATTTGTGTTGTACACTCAAACTTTACATAGTATCCTTGACTCAGAATTTTATTAACTGTAAAACATGTGTTCATTTATCAGTAAAACATGCAAATGCCACTCTTTAGTAAACGACAATCTTTTCCTGCAGACACATTATATCTTTCCAAACACAATAATAAATACATAAATCAAAACCAAAACCAAATTGAGCTGAGTGTTTCTTTTTATTTACAGAACACAGCAGCCTTAAGGAAATGCTCCAAATTCATCAGTTTACACAGTCAATCAAAGTGGAATTTTAGTGACAGGGTTCAACTTGGAATTTCCAGTAAATTTAGATTAAAATTCCCAATTCAGAGCCTGAGGATGTAAATCCAAGTACCCAAACTTATTAAACCGAGTCAAACTTACAATCACTGCAAAGCTAACTGCAATAGTCAGTGCACTGAACAAACAATCTCTTTAGACTGTAGCATAATTACATGTAACATTCAATACATTTAAATAACCCCACCTTTTAAAATATGAGGCGGAGGTGTGTTCATAGACAATTTGCACATTCCAAACAAGTTTAAAGTGATCACATTGCATGTGTTCATTTCCCTCCCTACAACAACTGAACTAATAATTTGGTTTCTTATGTGCAAGCAAAGAGTCTCAGTGCAATTCACAAGTGAACTTACTCTGCTTCAGTTAACGCTGTCAGTGTGAATGGATTTATTTTCCACCTGTGACTTTTAGTAAATGTAAATTGCAGTGAGATTTATTGCTACATCAATTTGACCGCAAATAACTCCTAAAATTGCCAAGTATCTCTTAAGGTGGATAAATTAATTGAAATAAATACTATCTACTGTAGTTTAAACAACTGGCTAAAATGGTACCTCTGTGTTTTGTATTGGAGGATCTACAACTCCCACTGCTACTATGGATAACTGATTGATAAGGCTACATTATTATATGTCCCCCTGCCTTTAAACACACATTCAGAAATGATCAGGGTGTAAAATTCTTCCCGCATTCTTCCTGCTTTTAAATCAGTGTTAAAACACATCGTTGTGGCTACTCCAACAGGAGTTGTGAGGTTTAATCTCTGTGAATACAACCACTCGAACAGCACAAAAATCAGAACAAACTGAATGGTAACTTGCCAAAATCCAGATTGTGATTAAAGGATAAAAGGAATGTGGCTGAAACCCTACGCAATCATTTTTATTTTCAAAAGCATTTAGTTATTGAAGGAACTGTCCCAGCTGCTAGATCACTACGTCGTGTCAAATACAAACTGATAATCTAGCAAAATCTGTTGTTCGTTCAGATCATTTGTGTTGTTTTTCATTTTCATTAGGACTAACAAATCTTCTTATTAATGTCCATGTCAATTCTGACAAAAATGACAGAGCTAAAATGAAATTGTACATTTCACTTTTTTCAAACAAGTGACCTGTAAAGTTCAGTCTTTGTCAGTAAGTGAGCTTCTACAGCTCAACAATTAACACTCAAGAAACCCTGCTTTGAACAGAACTTGGGTGTAATCCGAAGCATATCATTTTCATAACACATCACTACTTCTGCAGCATCACACCTTTAAAAAAAAACAAAAAAAAAAAACAAAAAAAACCCCTCAAGTTCCTCAGAGAGAACAACCAGGCTGTTAGTTTCATGTTGAGGTAACCCCAAAGTCAATCTGTTGGTCCCAAATCATCCAAGTTGGATGTCACCTCCCGGTAGAAGCACTGTCTTGCTGGGCACCGTGGTGTAACGGGGGTCCAGTTTGGGCACAAAGCCTTTAAAGTCTCTGGAAGCCTGAGTCCCAAACATGTCTAGCACCTGTCGGTTCATCAGAGCAAACCTAGAAAATCAGAGAGAGAAAAGACCCTGTACAGTTTTATTGAAGACAACACTAACTAAGCTGATGTTGAATAAAAGTGACAAGTGATCTAAAATATTGTTTGTTTATATGAGATTCCTGCAAAGTAACTTTGATATCTTCTTGTATGGTTTGGATCAAAGCCTGATTAACAACAAGCACTCCAAGTACACAGGCCTCTGCAAGGTAGCTCAATCTCTATAGAGATAGTAGTACTGTCATTTTCATATATTCATTTTGTTTTCATTGGTATTTTTAAACGTACTTTAAGAAGTTTGTAGTGCAGCAAAAATCAGATAAGGGTAGCATGACAAAGGTTTACTTTAAATATACAAACATTTTGTAGGAGTAGGTAATCGATAACAGGTATTGATTGGTAAATAACTGGACATGAATAACTTGAGTTTCTTATTTATTATTACACTACATTACATTTATAACTAACTAGCCAGCTTATTCTCTTTCTCTCCACAATTCTTTGCATGCATCTCATGTATCTCATACTGGGGTCAACTTGAAAGAAAAGCAGATGAGAAATATAAAAGTGAGGTCAGAGGTCAAATGTGACATGATATTTGGATGCAAACTGTAATGTGATATTTAGAATCCCCGCACACCAGTATAATTTCTGAAATGTTGCCAATACAAACGAATTCAGTAAAATTGTAAGCATATTTTTAAAGACATTTATTTGACCTTGAAGAAGCGGTCAGAGGTTCAAAGTAAGATGACATTTACAATGTCCATACATCCATACCTGCCCTGAGTTAAACGCAGCAGGAACTTCCAGTACGTTGGCCTGAGGTTCTGCACTTCCATCACAGCCTGTGTAGAAGCCATACATCAAGCATTATATCCTTGTTCAGCTTTAAAAAAGAAAAAACAAATTGTGTGAAGCATATGTATGTGAGTAAGAATGCATGTTTACTTACAGCATGGAAGCAGATCGCAGTGGAGATGGCATATATGATTGTGTCTGCATGTGGAATGTAAGGTAACCGGCCAGCCTCAATGCCCTTGAAGTAGATAGTCTAAAGAGAGGGATACATATACCAGACATGTATAACATACTACTAGCATGTTGTATATGTTAAGTGTATTTGTTGCAGTTTCTGAAACATGTTTACGTGGCTGTACTTGTCAGTGATTACTACATAAAACCAGGCAGAGATATCTGAATAATGATAAAAATGTGGTATTTATCAATAAAGCATTAATTCTGTTTTTTACATTAATGCAGGTTTATTATTACATTTACACTTTAGTTCAAAGACAATACATCAGGTATAAGGACCCCTTTTTTTTGTTTGTATGATTTTTGTGTTTGTTTTTACCTCCACCAGCTTAGAAAAGAGATACATGGATATTGTTGTGCTTTTGTAGAAGAACATTGAAACTCCAGCCAGGAAGCCTTGAGGAAAAAGAGAGATGGAGAAATATATGAGAAAAGAAGTTCATCAGCAAAGGCACAACAAAATCCCGAGGAGGATCACTCTGCAGGAATTTTATGTGACAGTTTACATCATCCTGTCTCACCAGCTATAAGCGCATGGAGTTCATCATCAATGTTACGCATCCAGCGCAGCAAGCAGCTTGTTCCCTGAGTGAAAGAGAAGCACAATATACAACAACGTGGCAAGGTTAGACCAGAAAAAGACAGGAAATCAAATGTGTAAGCAGGAAAGGAACATAATAAAGATACTAATAGAAAACAAATCGGCACATCTACCTTATAGATACTGACGAAGGAGCCTAGAAAAACCCCGAGCTGGAAGTTCTCTTTGTTGTAGAAGAGGGAGGGAAGCCGGGAGGGTTTCGAAAACATCTGTCTGAATGCTGATGGCACTTTAAGTAAACACTGAATCACGTAGCCAACACTGAACATCCTGACAAAACCCTACGGTGACAAATGATAACAAATCTTAATCAAGTATCATTATTTAAGCTGTAAATGAATGAGCATTATGAGAACATCACAAAGGATTGGGATCACACAAAAACTAACTTCTTGGGGAGAGGGAGACTTACTTTGACGCAGTAGGAAATGCAGTTGTCATTATAATGTTTGCAACATCTGTGTCTTGGTCCCCGTTTGCATCTGGATTTGAAAAAAAAAGAAAAAGAAAAATAGTTCATGTAAGCCACAATCCAACACACTGCCATGTTGTCGGGTGTGTTTTCTCTCACATCGATTCGAGCAGTTTTCTGGTGGAGGATAGAAGAGTCTTTTTTCTAGAGTCAGGCCTTTCTGCTGATGGCTGTGAATCATCAGCCAGCACAGAGTGTGTTGGGATCTCTTCTTTCCCAATGATGAATCTAAGACAGAAAACACACACCACTTCTGTAAACTTTTATCTATAAACCTTTTTCATCAGCAGTGAAAATGAAGGCATCAATAGAAACGGGAACGGCTTACTTCAATGCGGAGGATGCAAAGCCTTTGAGACCATCTTTACTCCTATAGCATAAAACAAAATTCAGCTTAAACTTAAAACATTAACACTTGCAACAATGCGTTCACTGTGCTGCTCTGACCTGAAGAAGAACATAAAGAGTGATGAAGTAATGCAGAACAACAGCACCTAATGGGAAGCAGAGAGAGAAAAAGAATCAAACATATGACTCATTTCACCACTGTGCAATCTGGTCAGAACTATAAAGCAAGTCATAAATGCTTCTTTTTGGATCAGTTGACACTTTTTACTGAAGTCTGTTCAGTTTTCACAACTGGAGTTTCCTGTAGTTGCATTATTAGACTCATAATCCAACAAAAAAAGAGAATCTTTTAATTTACATGATCTAAACCCAACTCTGAAAACCACCTTATAGCCCCGCCCTTTGACCTTACCTCGCCATGTTTAATGGGTTTGACAATGCCTCGTGTCACTGCCATGCGAAACAAAGTCTCAGTGGCCTGAGAACAAAATTACGCTATTAAAAATGTGGAAAAAGCAGACCCATTGCAGAGTTCACATACAACTACTAATATTCGAAAGAAGCAGCCCTTACAAGATTTGCCATGTATATTGTCAGCAGCCCTCTCCTGTGAGAATGAAAAAGAAAGAGGCGGGTTTTCAACAAAGACATGCTTGATAGAACCCAAAAAGTAAACTCTATGTGAATGAAACATGTTTGAATCTAGGAGAGACGAGAAAAAACCTACTGAAACGTAACAGACGGGTATCTCACCTGCTCTTGCGCTCCAGCAGGATAGCAATATAAGAGGCTGGCAGTGCTGAGCCAAACCCAACAGACCAGGAGTAGAAGCCTCCCAAAAGTCTCCTGCAGTTAAAATACACTGCATTATTTCACTTCCTTTTTTTTTCCCAGCTGGAACGTTTCAGTGAAGACAATCGCACACTGTCAGCATGAGATTTTGTCAGCTCTTCTGTCTTTCATTTTTCCATGATGAGGAAAGTATTATCCAAGTATTTAAAATGTGCACTTATAGACACGACAGATGAAGACAATCCGAGCTGATACTGTAGTCATACACTACTTTCTGCAATCCCTTATCCACAAGGGGTTGCCACAGCAGTGCCAGCTCCTTGTGAATAAGCAGATATCTCTGTATGTTTGATTGCCCTTTCTGATGTAACACCCAAGGGATTTGTGTCTCCTCCTGGAATCAAACCAGGGACCTTTAGCTTATTAGGCGAACCTTGACACTATAGAGCCACCTTTTACTTTACTCTAAATGGGACAGAAATTTACAAAATTTTTATTTTTAAAAAAATGTTTTCTTAAACTAGCAAACAAGACCATAAAGTTAATAGTGGGGTTATTTTATCATAGATGTCCACACAGGGTGACCCTAATGTAAACATGACCATGGTGGCCAGGACATGAAGCTCACACATTCAGATGCTGACAGGTTAAAGGAAAGGAGGTACACATGGAAGAAGCTAAAGTGACTTCAGCAGGTGTGGTTCACAGAACATGACCGTTCATGCTCAGTTTATCCATATATCATACTGTATACATTTCACTTTCGTTTTCATTGATAAAAATAATGGCAGTGCAGCTTAGTGCTTAGTTTGTGTTTACATACTCTCGACATGGGTTCACTGACCTGAGAATGCAGAAGAAAACGATGAAGAGACCCCCATTGGTGGTCAGGAAAGAGGTAGACCAAAAGATCTCTGGGATAAGCCTTTTAAAATAGTAATCCTTCTTCCTTCTCCTTAGAACTGCTGCTATCTGCAAAGCACAGTGAGTTACTGCACACTGGAGATCCAAGACAAATGCAGTTCCAACTCTGCTAAAGTTTACACTTACAGTCGTGACGAGTGCCCAGAGGGCAATGAAATTTACAAAGGGGAACCTGGTTGAAGTTGCATGACATGTTTTTGCTCCTTTACCTGATTGGCCAAATGTACAACTTGGACTTCGTACCTAAGTGTAACACTAGCGACGTGCCAGCTTATCTTTAGAGGTTTTCTGCGAACTGCTAAGCCATTTTACTTTAGTTAGCTCGCTAACTTTAGCTATTTAGCTAGCCTCAAAGTCTACAGTTATATTTCAGGTCAAACGTCTTACCAGGTAAAGAGGGGCGTATATTTTGAAGGACACCTCCAGAGCACTCCTAGTCACATCGGCAGCAGACTGCACACACGACGGGCTCCAAGTGTGACCGATTTCGTAGCAGTTATGCGGTATTTTGCTGAGAGCAGCCATGTCTGTGCACAGTGACAGCAGGAAGGTGGTAGGCTGTCGAGGATGTCGTGCGCGTTCGCTGAAAGGGGCGCGGTCACGAGGATGAGCTGTGCACGCGCCCAGCGCTGATCAATCAGAATCAGAATCAGAAAGACTTTAGTTATCCCCAAGGGGCAATTAACATACAACAGCACAGCATGACGTTGAAGATAAGGACAATAAGAACAGGCAATAAGAGTGAGATAATAAATACACAGAATATACAGTATATACACAGTTTTAAAAATTACACAGTTTTAAAAATAAAGTGACTGAAAGGTGAATAAATAACTGTAAGTGAGTAAAAGTGAGTAAAGTGTCGGCAGTATAAAAAGAGTGTAGTTTATGTTTATGGGTGTGGGAAATGGTCTTATCGGCTGGAGTTAAAAAGCAGGGTGGCTTTGGGTCCTGCAGGAAGTACAGCGGAGGCGTTGCCCAGAGGGGAGCCATTAAAATGCGGGGTGAAGAATGTGAGAGGGGTCATTGATGATTTTGGCTGCCTGTCTAAGGGCCTGTTGGCTGAAAACCTGTGCCAGAGTTCTGACAGGCAGGCCAATGATTTTAGAGCACACTGATGCAGTGTGCTCTAAAGATGGTTCCCAGGTATTTGTACTCCTGAACTACCTCCACTGGCTTCCCATGGATGGTAGTGGTGACTGAAGCAGCCAGATCCCTCTGCCTACTGGAGAAGGTCACCACCATGTCTTTGGTTTTGCTCACGTTCAGTTCAAGTTTGGAGCTGTCACACCACTCTACAAACTCCTGCAGAGCGGGCCCATGGTGTTGTGAGGGGCCTGACAGCAGTGACAGGAGAACTGTGTCGTCAGCATATTTCACCAGGTGACAGCAGGGGGGAGAGCCACAGCCCTGGGGGGAGCCAGTGGTGGTGGGATGGAGACCGGAAAGAGAGTTAGCAGAAGAGTCCTCTTTCCAAAGGTGCAGTAACAGTTGCGAGATGTTTATAGGTAGCCTGTTACAGGCAAGTCTTGCATCCAGCGACTAACCCAGATATGCCGAATCATTTCTTTGTTTCCGTCAGTGTACAATACAGAGAAAACACCAACAATCACACTACCCTTTATGAGGAAGCACTTGGTCACAGTGGGAAGGAAAAACTCCCTTTTAACAGGAAGAAACCTCCAGCAGAGACAGCCACCTGCTACGACTGGTTGGGGGTGAACAGAGGAAGACACGAGTGGACCACCACCAAAGAGCCACTAATATCATCCCACATTCTCACAGAAGCATGCGCTAAAATGAAAACCTTACTAGAGCTATACCTACATGCTTAAATCTGTCCTACGCTCTGACATTTAGAGTATGTATGCATGTACACACTATTAAGATTTTCCTCACTTTTTTTCATTAGTTTAGTAGTAGTCAGTGTTGGTCAAGTTACTTGAAAAAAGTAATTAGTAACTAATTACTGATTACTTCTCCAAAAAAGTTACTTTACTGACTACTTATTTTCAAAAATAATTAGTTACTTAGTTACTTAGTTGTAGTATAGTTGAAAAGACTCTAAATGTGTTGTGTTTGGGCATTGTAACATTGTAATAAAGTCTCATCAACAAGAAAGCAGAATTCAGAAATGTAGAAATTAGCCAGGTGACAGGACCCTATTGCAAATTAGAAGCACAGAATGGAATAATTACGTGACTGCAGAGATATGTTTTGCTCCTTTAAGTACCAGCTTTTTTCCAGTAGAGGCACAACTTCGTGCACCTATGGACTTTGGATCAACACGGTCTGGAAAATTTTGTAAAATCAATCAAAACTTATATCTTTCTAGAAAAATACTGATATGCTTTACAGTTATATGCAAGAAACATACATTCTGAACATTATCCCAATTTAATCACAGTGGAAATGCTAAAACATTCATTGTTGTGTAAATTCCATGTTGCTATTAGTCTTTACAAAAAAACCCCCAATGAACTGGAAACCGAATCTTTATCTTTTCAGAAATATGAGCTACCTGAAAGTATCCAGTATAATATTCTTTGTTCTCTTTTCTTTCTCCTCCATTAAATTCATACTCTGCAGTTCTCTGTCTGTTAAGGGAAAATCCCAAATGGCAAACTGCAAATATAAACAGAACACAATGAGACAGCGTAATCAATCAATCACATGTACATGGGTGAACGTCTCGAGAGAGAGTCACACAGTACACTTCTTTATTGCAGGTTATATAGGCACAACAGGGCGGAGGCAGTCTCCGCCAGTTCTCAGAATATAGATTACAAATGTATATCTTGCTAAAGAATATAGATTGCTTAACAGACAAATGCATATCTTGCTAAAACGTTCTGTTCATACTATACTAAACATCTGCTTAAGAGGAACTTTCCGTTCCTCTTTACACAGGACCTTGTCTTCACAGGCATTTGATAAGCGTAGGCAAGGCTTCATGTTTATCAGGGTGAATCGTCATTCAGAGTTTACACAATCACAAGCAAAGCATATTTGAATAATAAACAAAATCTTTTCACACTGTCCCATGACTATAGTTATGGTCTGCAAATTGACAGCATCTCACTGCACTGTATACAGTATGGAGAAAGTGATGGAAATGTTACAGAACAGGTATTCTTTGTTTAAAAACAAAATTAAATAGAAAATTAAATAGAAAACTTATACGGTACATCATCTAAAACTAAAGCCTGACCTCTACATATAGATACATTATATAGTCCACCAAGCTTCATGTATCTCCTTGTACTGTCCCAACTAGGTCAGCAGGTGTCATTCTTGCCTCCTAAATTATGACACAAAATTTCATGTTAGAGTATGTAAGGTTGTGTTGAAGGGAATGAGTTCAGTATGAGCTGGCTTTAAGAATTTCCACTTGTTAAAATGCAGGAGTGGCACAGTATTTCTACATATAAGAAAACCCCTTTAAACCTTAGTGAAATAATGTGATGTGCTCTTTATGTCAGCATGAAACACAGTGTTATATTAGCTCATGAAGGTTATGTTGTGGTTCCTATAATCATTTGTTAACACAAACCATTCAAGACTATTATAAGAGGAGTTTCTGTTTTGTTTTGTTTTTATTGCACTTAACACTGATCTATGAATCATTTGAGCACAAAAAGCATGAACCAATGTTGTGTCTACACCAAACATACAACTTAGTATCATAAATTACATCTATCTTTAGGCACTTTGTTGCGAGCAGCATGGTGCAAAAATGCATAGTTTGCTCCTATTTTAACTGAATCTGTCAAACATTTTAGTGATAACACAGCTTAACAGGCATAAAATAGTATTTTTTTATTATCTACAGCACATGAACAGTATCCGAAACTAATGTCCTTAGGAAATAAGAAAAAATCCTGCAAAGACCTGACACAGAACCTGAGAGATGCATTTGGTCTACTGTTCACGGCAAAACTATGATACTGGAAATTTCTGCATAAAATATCAAAAGTAAAAATAATTACTCTGCAGAAAAAAAGTTCCCCATCAGGATTAAATGGATTAATATTATTGCTGCATATGTTTAAGGTGGTGCTTATTGTAAATACTTTATACTATGCTTAAAGTCCAGCATCATATTCTATAAATTACATGTTTGCAGTGGCTGTCTTGTGAGGCCCACATCTTGGAAAAAACAAACAAACAAACAAACAGTTGTTCGTGAGTTCAGAAACACTTACCTGTTGTTCCTTGATAATGTACCAAAGGAGTTACCAACGTTTTCACACTTTTCTACATTTCTACATCACACACATTGGGCAAGGTAGATAGCAAGTGGAAAATCATGTGTTACTATGATAAATCACTTAACCTTGTTTACTTGCTAATGCTACCTGTGATTCCACACCTAGCACAGGTCATGACTGATCCTAACAGCAACTTGCTTCGCACCCTCCCATTTATACCACGAAAGTCTAGAGGTTTGTCCACAAAGCGCATGCACAAACCAGCAGAAAAAAGCTGCTGGCCTCTATGTTTGCCCTGGTCAATGGAAGAAGGATAATAGAGTCAGCTACAGTTCCTTATAAGATGGAAACAAGCCAAGCTTTCAGGACAATAACCAACTGCAGCCACAAGATGGCAGTAATGTAAAGGATCGATGCGAATAATCGATGCCTATTTTACATCTTACTAGATAAGAATAAAAAGATGGGGGTGTTAGGTTGCAGTTGTCAGTTGTATTATACCTTGACATTTAACTTGTGTACTATACTACTAAAAGCTGCTATTTCATCAGTCTACTGTAGGATCAAGGTAATTCTAAAATCAGAAACAAACGAAACTGTAAACACAGATCAAAAGTACTTTAAATGAAGCTGAAAAGTCAAATTAAAAATCCACAGTGCTTGACATTGCATTTTTGTGTAAGTGGATCAATTACCCTAATTTCCCAGCAGGCCGTTTCAATTACATCCAGAAAAAAAATAATTGACTTGGGAATACTTACTGGTTCTTATCCCTGCTCATCGGATACTACTGGAGGCGTAGCCTCTGGCTGAATAGACTAACTGTTTTGCTTTGAGTTTCGTAAGCACTGCGGTCCAGACGGACATTCGCACTCACATGGAAGAGTGAAAGAAGGTTACCACTTGTTCCTGTACCAGCAAAACCCGCTGATCACTTTGGACAGCATTTAAGACTGCTATCGGCTGAATATGGCACGGACTTTGGGGTTGTTTGCAACTTGTTTGCTGATTTTTCTTCTTTCATTGGGAGCGAACGGGGAGCGCGGCAGGGAGAGAGTTTATTATGTGGGGATCATTGAGGACTTGTGGGATTACGCACCAAGTGGAAAAAACCTGCTTAACGGGAAAGCCATCGAAGACGATGAGTGAGTTGACATTCTGAAAAGTATGCTCAGATAGTGGCGGCACTAATTGCTTGTAAATATTCATTTTTATTTTTAGCGCCTTTATATAATGTCTGAGATCACTCACAAGTAGAAAGTCATTATAACTCACGTGGGAATAAAAATAGACTGCGAAAGTAAAGACAGTTTAGAGATACAAAAAAGTTTTAGTGCAAAACTTGTGGATTATGTCGCGTGCTCGGGGTGTGACAGTGTCTAGACTTTGTGTGCTTTGCTGGCAGTCTAACGGATGTGCAGGAAAGATGACAATGACTAACAGCGAATTACTGTCTCCTCTCATTAGATTAGAGGCTTCCTTTACTGTGTATCTATCTGCCATGTGTCTTTATGTGCAGCCAATCACCAAAAAAGACGCACAGAGATCCTGTCTGACAGAAGCATTTGTATCACACCATGGTTATAAATTTAATGAGAGATGTGACAATGAGACCGTGTGACCCTTGCATTTCACAGTTTTCAATTTCTGGAAAAAAAAAACAAACATGCAAAATAATACTGTTAATGCGACTTGTAATTACATCACATGTAGCCATTTACAACTCACAACATTTGTCTGTGTTTCTGCTGCTATAGTTCAGGAACCAATACCTAATAATCAAAAATCATTTTATTATATTAAAACAGAGGATATCAGACTGGACACATTGGCAAATTTTTCATGAAATGAAGGAATTCCCATGGGTGTTGCACAATGATTGAAACAAATTTTGTCCTTCCTGTCAGAGAGATAAATAATTGCGAAGCATAAGAGACTTGCTTCATTCTTACACAATGCCTGACATTCCTAAATTTAACTAAATCTCTAGACTTGCTAAAAACATTCTCAAAGTGTACAGGCTGTACTTAAACTGTCTCAAGCGCAAGCTGTTTAATCACTGCAGGGAATGTTTATCTTTGTTAGATATCATATTGTCTTTTCACTCCCATTTCACTGCAAACTGAAATCATAAGAAGCTTTAAGATGTTTCTTCCTGCCATTTGTATCCCATCATTTAAAATGTGGTATTGCGTCAAATCAACTTGACATGCGTTTGCATGGCATTAGATTAATAAAGCCATATGTCGTTTTGTAAGACAGTGAAGGGGAAACGAATAAGCAGTGTTGGAAGAATGTTATTTTGCTCTGTTCAGGTTCTGACTGAAACAGCGGTAATCAGACAGGCATCAAGGTTTTCAGTGAAACTCATTTGAGAATCTGTTTAAGATAATCTTACTTCCAAAAGTGCATCAGCTACAGTTTCAACAACCTGTTATTAGTTCCCCAAAACATGTTATTAAAATAATGATATGTCTAATTGTTAAAGACCTGCAACCACATGCAATTTGTTCAGTGGCTTTGCATCTATTCTTACACCAAGTGAGACCTAGTCCTTGTTTGGTCTACAATGAAATTCTAGCCGTTAGACAATAATCAAAATTGTATAAACTAAAACATCTATCAAGGGCTTTTGTGAAAACCTAGAAAGGCAATGCACTTACTTTTGCTATATTTGTATAAGTTTGATTGAAAGCTGGTGTTGCAGTGTGGAACTTGACGTTGACCCTAACAAATACAAATGCAAGAAAAGTATTTTTCTTGTCTGCCTCCGACACACTCTCGGAATTCTGTATAATCGCTCCACTGTGTGTCTCACATTCTTATTGTTTCCTTTTCAAACTTTCTCAGGCATGCATCAATATTCCTACAAAGAGGCTCCCACCGAATTGGAAGTATTTACAAGAAAGCTGTGTTCAGAGAGTATACAGACGCTTCATACAGTCGCCTGTCTCCTCGACCTGATTGGCTGGGCTTCCTGGGACCCATACTGCGTGCTGAGGTTGATGAAACTATTGTTGTCCACTTAAAGAACTTTGCAACCAGGAACTACTCTATGCATCCCCATGGGGTTTTCTATGAGAAGGATACAGAAGGTAAAATGTTCCATACTACTGGATGTAGACAGAAAAATTCATGGTGCTTTTGCACACAGAGGCACACCTACAAGAACAAAGTGCTCTCAGTGAGGGTTTCAAAGTGTCATTTAATCATACTGAATATTACCGATTGTTGCTATATTCAAAATTTGTAATAAGAACTGAATAATATAACTTTTTAAAAATCCAAAAGGGCTTGCAGTTACATGAAACAGCTAACATTGTTTATGAACTTCCAAGAAGGCGTGGCACTGTTCTCCTAAAGCATTTCCTTTAAGTGGACAAACAGTATCATCAACACCATTGTACTATTTTTTTATATTATCCAATGACAAAATGTATTTGACCAGAAGACACTGGGGGACATCGGGGAAAAAAAGTAGGCATAAGTGTAACATAGACAGAGTGACTCAGTTTACACATGAGAAATTGTAGAAACAGAACAAAAAGTGGCACACCACAATTCCAGAAAATGAGTGACTGCTATGGCAGATGTTTTATAAAGATATGTCTCCTAGGTTTAACTCGAACTTTACAGCTCTCTGTTATGCAGGAAGCCCGTACACCACCCACCCCCACCCCAATTTTGTAAAGGGGACATCCTGCTAGAGTACACTTGAGAGCTTTGTGGAAATTGAGACTACAGCTGCAGTCCTTTTCTACTTAAAATAGAGAATGGTTATTGTTATGCTTTGTGTCATGGTTTAAAATCAGCAATTTTATTAAACATAAGGAAGGTTAAGTGGCATCTTTTTGCTTAAACTGGAACTTGAGCAGAAAGATAATGAGATCACATGAGAGTGGTGTCAGCACATAAAGATACTGAGAACTGAGAAAGCAGTTCATTCTGTTAAACCTTGTCCCGATATTCAAACTGTATCAAAGATCAGTGTTCTCGTGACTTCTCATTTATGCTTTGTTTTCATACACACTGCCATAGAAACTAAAGGCTTACCAGAGAGTAGAAAAAAAAAAACAATAGAGAAAACTGATACTACCTTGACTTTTGAAACCTGCTTTAAATAACATCCTTGTAAATCTTTTCTAATATTTTCTACAACATTCTTATTGAGACTATAAACTATAATATCTCTGCTCAGCTGCTTTCTGAACAGAGTGATCTCTTTGTAAACATTTTCCCTTTGTCTAACAGGAGCCCTCTATCCAGACGGGACATCAAGCAACTTGAAGAAAGATGACTGTGTCCCTCCAGGAGGCAGCTATACCTACCGCTGGGAGGTCAAACCTGAGTTTGGCCCCACAGATGATGATGCCAACTGCCTGACCTGGGTCTACCACTCTCATATTGACGCCCCCAGGGACATCTCCTCAGGACTTATTGGGGCGCTGCTCACGTGCAAGAAAGGTACAAATACATTTGACAAATATATTTGATTGTATGTTTGTGTGTTTTGCCTGCTGTATGCAGCTCTCTGTATGCATAAGTTGTATGTTAAATCAAATGTATTTCTACATCCTAAGCCTGTAGTCTCATTCAGAAACAGCTTTTGTAAAAAAAAAAAAATAACACCAAAACATTGCTTTACTTGAAAAACTGCCAACAAAGGATTGCCGTGAAAATCGCACACAGTGGGACGCCAGAAGGAAACAAAGATTACGCATGCTCCTTTTCTTTGAGTGCAGGAGCCTTGAAGGAGACTAATGAACTAAATGCAGCCGAGGGAGACTCTGTCATAAAGTCCGCCCGCAGTGATGTCGACCAGGATGTTTTCTTAATGTTCAGTGTGGTGGACGAAAACATGAGTTGGTACTTGAAAAACAACATTCAGAGATGTTTTGATCCAGAAACAGTTGACCCAGAAGACCCAGACTTTAAAGAGTCCAACCTTATGCACGGTGAGAGAGAGATATTTGAAGTCTTCTAGGATCATTTAATACTGAACTAACTGCACACATTCAGTTGGGCCAAACCAGCTGATGCAACTCAGCAATCTGCATCATATAGTTTAAAATGTGTTCACGGTGAATTCACTTCACATTTCTAATTCTGACAACAAAGGCTGTAAGAGAGGTTTTTGATGGCTAAATGTCTCATTGTCCTCTGATTGTGTGTGTTTTTCTCTGTGTGACAGCTATTAATGGATACATGTTTGGTAACCTGCCTGGAATCGAGTTATGTCAGCACCGTGCGGTAGCCTGGCATTTGTTTGGCATGGGTAATGAGGTAGATATTCATTCTGCATTTTTCCATGGGAATACCCTGCTGGACCGTGGTCACCGCACTGACGTCCTTAGCCTGTTCCCAGCGACGTTCGCAACAGCTAAGATGGTCCCAAAAGCAAATGGAAAGTGGCTGCTGGCCTGCCAGGTTAATGACCACTTGCAGGGTAGGATACTTGACCTTTAACCTATGTGTCACCTTTGACCTCCTGCTACAGGACTTTGCTGACAAAGGAAATACCATTTTCATGGGGGTGCTGCTGTTTTGTCAAAGCCTGAGCATTCCCACAGCAGAGATTAGCATTTCTATTCTGAGCCTGCCTGGACTTGTAAAACACTTTCTAGAACTCGGCTGAATTTAAAAGCTGAAGGGTATGAGCAGACATTTTATTATTTGTTATTATTTTCAGGCTGCCCAAAATCTAGTGAACATAACATTGAGAGAGTCATACAACAACTACCGCTAATTCCTGTGAAGAACTATTACTTCTTATAAGGCTGTGCCTTTTATAATGGCTTTCTCTTGTTCCTGACCCTTTGAAAAGAAAGTAACATTACTGTTTTATAAACCTATTTAGGCTGCAAATGACATAACTGACAGTTGTAGATCCGCTCAGATTTTGAGAATAAACCCAATTTCCTAAAAGATAAGGAAGTTAAACATTTAAAATGAACTCTGGAATGTTTTTATCATTTTATAGACAGTTACTGTAGCCTGGACCCCTGCTCAAAGGTCTACATCACAGCGAGTTTTTACTTATCTAAATTATGGTTTGTACGTGTGTGTGTGTGTGTGTGTGTGTGTGTGTGTGTGCTGTTCCAGCTGGGATGCAGGTCTTTTATGAAGTGAGGTCGTGTGACAATGAGGCCGGATTCATGCTGACAGGTGGAGTTGTAAGGAATTACTACCTGGCGGCAGAGAAAGTCCTGTGGAACTATGCTCCCTCAGGAAGGGATTTGATTAACAACGTATCCCTTACTGAAGCAGATAGGTGAGCAACATATTGCAAAATGCAGTCTAAATAATGCCACAAAAGTTTATTCTGTTCTCTGGACAACGCTACGTCCAGATGAACAGAATCAACTTTGGGGGATTTACTTACCTGGATGATCAAGACAGTCTAAATAACGGTTTTGTGTACCTCAAAATAAAAGTTGATTTATTATTTAGCCCAAAAAACTCAAGAGGAGACTTAAACCAAACACACCATCAGTCAAACCAACATAGTTCCATGCCAGGTTTCCCCCAAAACACACTCAAGATACCTTTACGGGTTGATCTTGTCTCTTTATCTCTGTCAGTACTCCTAACTCTAAAATGGGGCTTGACTTTCTGTGTGCATGCCCCCTGGAAGGGGCTGATTATACAGTACATGTGATGCTCATTCATGTTGTGTGGTCTGGTTTGAGCGACCAATTCCAGAGCATGGGTCACAGCCCCCAGGTGGAGTATGACGGTAATGCAGGTGAACAATGTGATTCTGTGTGCAACAAGTAAAAAAAAAAAGTTTAAAACCTTGTAATGAAGTTTGAAAGTATCAAAACAATTTATATATAATCAAATCTTTACACTTACACACATATTTACGCACTGAAAAGCACGTCATCTTTCATAACTTGCATGGAGAGTTGAAATGTAGTGACGGCTCCTAGGTGACAAAAGGAAATCTTTTAATAGAGAGTCAGAGTCGTGTGTAAAGGTGCAGGCAGGTGGTAGACTTTCAAAGATTTCAAATCAGATAATAGAATTCTCAAGTTTGGGAATAGTTTGTAAAGATTCAACAGTGTAGATGATCATGCAGTAACCCATCTGTTATTATTATCTGGTATTTATCGCTGGCCTGACACCAATTTATGTTCTAAGTAAGTACGTAAGGTCTAAGTAAGCCATTTCCCATCACTTTTACATCTATTGTCACATATTTACTGCAACCCACATCCTTCTCATTTACAGTTTTTGCTTCATTTTCTTCCTCCAACTATCCCATCTCTTTCTTTTGTAGTCCATCAGATATATTTTTTGGCAGAGATGAAGGAAGGCTCGGTGGTCAGTACATAAAAGTGATATACAAAGAGTACACAGATGATACCTTCACTACTGAGAAATCAGCTGATCTTGGACATTTAGGAATATTGGGTAAGTCCTCCCTTTCTTTACCATGATCTGAATAAAAGTCAACCATTCTCTTTTGTTACATGTTTCCTGATACACTTTTACCAAGTTCACTAAGTCTCAAGTTCTATTATCTGATTAGTGTTCCTCTTCTATTCATTCAGGTCCAGTCCTGAGGGCAGAGGAGGGCGACACTCTCAGAGTGACATTCCTCAATAAAGGCGATAGAAACTACAGCATCCAGCCTCATGGCCTTCATTATGATAAACACTCTCAGGGAAGCAGCTATGAGGATGGTGAGGAAGCAACGATACAAACACAAATAATACTGGCACAGTTAACCCAGCAACTCAAGGAGCTGACATATCCTGTAATTCTTAGGGGACACTACTCATTCTCTAAAAACACAAGCTGAAAGTAATGATTAACTGTTGAGACTGACCAGAGCATAAATTTGGATTACTGATACTTTAAAAATAGTTACTGCAAAAAATGACTATATCTCTACAAATTAAAAAAAATGTAAATAATCACAAAAAGTAAGAAATAAAAGCTGTACATGAACTTGTTCATGATCAAACAAAGTGCAGGTTGTTTGATTAATACCTATGATATTTTTTTAAGGTGTTAAGCATAGTGAAAAGAGAATCACAGTGCCTTTTGACTGCTGGTTGCACAGACAGAAAGTTAGAGTAAACCAAATTGTTTGTACTTCTTTATCTGCAACACTGCAGGTGTTGAAAAGCCAGGCTCCCATGTTGGTCCAGGTGAGAACTTTACTTACACCTGGCAGGTCCTGGAAGGCCCATCATCATCTGATTCTTCCTGCATCCCTTATCTCTACTACTCTGCCACCGATCCTGCCAAAGACACTAATTCTGGACTAGTTGGACCTCTTCTTGTATGCAAGAGAGGAGCGCTTTTGGACGACGGCAGACAGGTGCTGCTTTGGTTATCTATTCAGACACGCTCTCATATTAAAAAAAAACAAAAAACAAAAAACTTTAAGGAACCTCTGAGTTAATAGTTAATAGCTAAAATCAAAATAGCACTCGCCTTTTGTTTGACAAGCTGTTGGGGATTATCACATTTATTAGAACTTTAACAATACAAGATGGCTTTAAGTGTCATTTTAAAGTGCTTTTTTGTCTCGATTGTCTAACAGAAGGATGTAGATAAGGAGTTCTTCCTTCTTTTTTCTGTCATGGATGAAAACATGAGCTGGTATTTGGATGAGAACATTAAGAAGTTTGGCAGCAATGAGACTGATCAAGAGCACGAGGACTTTGAAGAGAGCAACATGATGCATGGTAATCAGTCTGTTTGGTGAAAGCAGCTGAATAGATATTACCTTACCTATTTATCTGAAAAGCTATTGAATCAGTGTTGATTGTAACTCAGATTTTGTTATATTTGAGACCCGGTTCAGGTGTGTCTTTGTATTTATTTCATATTTTTTTTTATCTTCTTTTCATTTCAGCTGTAAATGGACGCATGTATGGGAACCTTCTTGGACTGGAGATGTGTTCAGGGGACAAAGTCAGATGGTACACCTTTGGGTTAGGTACAGAAGTGGACATCCATGGTGTGTATTTTGAGGGAAACACTTTCAACAAACAAAGCACAACCCGGGACACTCTCAACATTTTCCCTCACACCACTGTAGCTGTCGACATGAAGCCTGACACTCCTGGTTAGTCTCACACACACGCACACACACACACACACACACACACACACACGCACACTGACAAAAACATGGTTATACAGTACAAACAGGAAGTTATCCAGAGAATCTGGTTCACATTGTCCTCATGTATGTTTGAGGCTCTTATCTGAGTTCTGCTAAAGGGAAATACCACAATGAATGATGTTGGAGTATATCTAGATTTCTTTAACAGCTCCTCCTCTGTTTTTTTTAATTATTAGCTATGCCATTTACTTTGTTCCACACTAGACATTCCATTACCTTTAGGAAACGTGTTACTTACCTCTGCTCTTTTCAATTATCATCATAACCCTAATGGTAAATGCTCATTCACGTAAATATATATGTTTTTTTGTATATATATATATATATATATATATATATGTGTACAAAAAACAAAAAACAAAACATATATATATATATATTTACGTGAATGAGCATTTACCATTAAGGTTATGATGAGGTAGATATATATATATATATATATTATATATATATATATATTATGGTAAATGGTAAATGCTCATTCACGTAAATATATATATATATATGTTTTGTTTTTTGTTTTTTGTACACATATATATATATATATATATATATATATATATTATTATTATTATTATTATTTTTATTATTATTTATCCCAGTTTGGAAATTATATCCTTAAATACAAATGGAAATTTCGCAGTCCATAAAAATGCTATATGGTTATATATGACAAAGGGGAGTATGGATAGGTAGCTAAGTTAGCACTATAGATCTAAATAGTGGTATGTAGAATAAAAATAGAATATTAGAATTTCACTTATCAAAAAAAACAAAGCAAAGATCTAGATTCACAAAATATGCAGCATCTGTATGATCATATTGTACAGACATTTGCAAAACAAGGAAAACCCCAAGGAAGCTAAGCTTTGCAAAAAAAGGTGCAAACAACATCTTTTTTCCTGCAGTGGTAATCACTGACAGTTTATTATTGCGTTGTTTTGTCACATGCTTTTCTTCAGCGTGACTCAAAATACATGCAGTCAAACTGACAGGAAACATAAGCTAGGTGCCATTTGAAATAAACATGAAATCAAAGGTTTTTTGTACTCTGTGCGTTTATATCTATCATGCCATGAAAATGTACTTTTCCCCCTTCCTAGTTCCTTATGTTTTTGTATTTCATCAAACATATTTTAATAATTAGTAAAAATAATAATAATAATAATAATAACTCAAGTAAATATAATATTTCAGTTTTTCAATGATGATTTCATTAATTGATTGAGAGAAGTTATCCAAACCTATAGCCCTGTGTAGAAAGTAATGATCCCTGAGTTAAAGCTGAGTTCATTTTCACATGTTACACTCATGCCTGATTAATGCAAGACCTGTTGAATCAAGAAATCACGTAAACAGAACCTGTCTGCACAAGTGAAGTAGGCTAAAAGATCTCAAAAAGTAACACTTAAAGCCCCAGTGTAAAGAAAAAAGCTGAGAGACAAAATCATTGAGGTCTGTTGGTCTGGAACAGGTTATAAAGCAATTTAAATATAAAGTCTTTAGTATTCTGGTGAACCACTGTGAGAGCCATTATCCACAAAAAGAGAAAATCTGGAACAGTGGGGAACCTTCCGAAAACTGTGTCTGCCGTGACCAAAACTACTTACTCCAAGAGTTACTCCTCGATGGCTTTTCCAGGATGTCACAAAAGAACCCAGAGAACATTTAAAGAACTGCAGGCCTCACTTGCTCCGATTAAGGTCAGTGCTGATGATTCAACAATAAGAAAGACACTAGGCAAAAAGGCAAAAAGTCACTGCTGACCAAAGAGAACACAAAGGCACATCTCACGTTTGTCAGATAACATCCTGATCATCCCAGAGACTTTGGGGAAAGTATTCTGTGGACTGATGAGACAAAATGACTTCACACCAACAGTCAAACATGCTCTTGGTAGTGTGATGGTCTGGAGCTGCTTTTCTGCTTCCGGACCTGGGCGTCTTGTCATAATTGAACCATGGAGACATGAATTCTGCCAATTCTCTATCAAAAATCCATAACGGCAATGCCCGGCCATCAGTCCATTCCCCTAAGCTCAAGCTCACTCGGCTTATGCAGCAATCCAAAACGCACCAGCAAGTTCAAAGCACAATGAAGGTTTTGGAGTGGCCAAGTAAGTGACTTAAATCAGGTCGAGATACTTTGACTTGACTTTAAACACACTGTTCATGCTTGAAAACCGTCCGATGTGGCTGAATTAAAAAAACTTCTGCAAAGAAGAGTGGGCTGGAATTCCTCCACAGTGATGTGAAAGACTTATTGTCAGTTATTGCAAACATTTGATTGCAGTTCATTCTGCATAGAGCGACACAATCAGTTATTAAGTTTGCCTTTTTCACGTGGGGCCCTTTTTTCACAGCACTGTATATCCATGAATGTGTCCAAATCCTTAACCTTTTCTTGTTTGTTGTTTCTCCAAACAGGTGTGTATGAGGTGAGCTGCACAGTAATAGACCACTACTCAGGTGGCATGAGGCAGCAGTATAAAGTTAATCAGTGCCCAGGAAAAAAAGTAAATCACAAATACACAAAGCTGAACAAGACTGCGCGATATTTCATCAGTGCTGAGGAAATAGAGTGGGACTATTCACCTAAGAGAGACTGGGAGCTGGAGAAACACCATAGCACACCAAAGGACAGGTGTGTGAGGGAGATAATTGCAGGATGATGCGTTTCATTGTTGAAGCCACAACCTGTAATTTATGCCATAACTTATTACTGTTTGTTAATAGAAGCAAATTGCTACTTGTCTCCCAGTCCAGGCAACATATTTGTGGGAAAAGGAAAGAACAGAATTGGCTCACGCTATAAGAAGGTGGTGTATAGAGAATATACTGATGACACCTTCAGTGTTCAGAAGAAAAGGCAGCCCGACCAGCAGCATTTGGAAATTCTAGGTAAGCTTAACTGTTCTTTATTTGGTTTTTACTAAGAGAAGAATGAAGATGACATCTGTTTTATTTTCTCCTGTAGGGCCAATAATCAAAGCAGAAGTAGGAGAGCAGATTGTGGTTATATTCAAGAACAATGCCACCCGACCATACTCGATAACCACACATGGCGTTAGGGCCAGCGGTGGACACATTGCTGTCAATCCCGGTGAGAAATTAATTTTTAAAGGGGCTTACAAAATGCTGGCTTTTTTAAGAAGCAGTAGGATTCATACTTTATATGTTCTCTGAACCTTCAGGCCACTTTATCGAAGTAACTTGGGATGTTCCTCAAAGCTCTGGTCCAGGGGTCACGGATCCTAACTGTATCTCTTATATCTACTACTCCACTGTTGACTTTGTTATGGTAAAAATAGAAGCACATCATTTACAGGGCAACTTGAATATTTAAGCAGGAGTTGAAGTATTAGATTACATTCTGACAAGGTGTTTGTTTATGTTCAGGATCTGTACAGCGGCCTTCTGGGGCCTCTGGTGATATGCAGGCCTGGGACTCTGAAGCGTGGGGAGGGTCCCGATAGGGAGAGGAGTGACGTGGAGAGGGAGTTTGCACTGCTCTTTATGGTGCATGATGAAAACAAGTCCTGGTATTTGGGAGACAACATCAGAACGTACCTTGGCCTCAACCCTGAGAACTTCACTCCAGATGAAGAGTTTGAGGAGAGTAACAAGATGCACGGTAAGAAGAGTGAACGGGGGAGGCACAAAAAGTAAAACTGCCTAATTGGCCAAAGAATTAAACATGAATATCTTAAAACTGCACAAAAAAAAAATAGTCTGAAAGCAGGTCAACTGAGCATTTTTCAAAAAAATATATCTGGAAAGGCATTTGGTATATGAAGCTAAAATTTCACAGCACTCATTATACTCAAACTTTGGACCATAACATTTTTAGGCAAATTGGAGCTCGAGCAGATCAGAGATCGAGCAGGCTTGTGTTGTTGAAGATTGAATTAATCAATATTTCAATTTCCAGTGTATAAAACTTGCAAAATTTGCTGAGCATTGCTTACCTTCTGCTCTCATCTTCCTTTCCTGGCCTGTCTTTCTTACATCTTTTTTAATCTCTCATATTGACATCTCTGCACATTGATGTTTAGTCAGAGACACATTTTGTGAGAGAAACAGTTTGTTTCGTGTCTGTTGAGCTGTTTGAAAAGTTGCATCTGAAATCTGAAGCGTTATTCCATTTATGCTCACTCCTCTTCTACTTTGCAATTGCTTAAGTTCGGCAATTGCAAATTTACATCTGTAGCGTGAAGGCATCGTAGGGATGTCATTGTTTTCTTGTTACTGAGGAAGTATCTCCATGCTGCCACTGAAAGGCATGCCAGCCTGCAGCTCGTGAAAAATAAACTCAACCAGTAGTAACATGCATTAACCTGTCTACTTACTCAATAAATGACGGTGCTTGAATGATGTTTTGGATCTTTGCTGGATTGCCTTTCTGGCCCACTTTAACCCCTGGCTATATCACAAAATAGGCAAATCTGGGTAAAGTTAGGGCACGGTGTAGAAGTGCTAATAAAATTCTTCGTGAGCAGAGTTAAAGAACACACAGTTTCAAGTTTCAAATGCAAATTATATAAGATAAAATAAAATACATATAACATATAATAACAAGCAAATCCCCAAATTAAGCCTACAAACATCAATGTACATCATATCATCTAAAGTTGATCCAGCAGGAAGCAGGAACATTCCACTTCTCTTTATCAGAGAGTAGAGAGTGAGGTTAAATTAAATAAAGTCCTGTACTGGATACAAAATCAGTCCTTTGTTCCTCAGCTTACCTTTGATGAGTGTGTTTGCTTTTATATTGTCCTGTTTCTCTTGTGCGCCTTATCTCTGATTCTGTGTGTGAATGTGTCTGCTGCAGGAATTAATGGGAAGCTCTATGGGAACCTCCATGGATTGGAGATGACTCAGGGCCAGAAGGTTGACTGGTATCTCATTGGAATGGGCAACGAAGTGGACATGCACACTGTTCACTTTCATGCAGAGACCTTTACTTACAAGGTTTGTTTGTGCTTTGTTAGTGGTCACTCGTAGCGAGAAGACCATTTTTTCTTCACACCGAAAGAATCATATCTCCGTTCATATTTCCTCTTCTCTGTTCCCCTTTTTTTTGCACCACTCTTATGTGTGCCAGACGGACCTTGTGCACCGTGCAGACGTCTTTGATCTGTTCCCTGGGACCTTCCAGACTGTGGAGATGGTGGCTGGAAACCCAGGGACATGGTTGCTCCACTGTCATGTGACTGACCATATCCATGCTGGCATGGAGACCACTTTCACCATCAAAGGTTGGTCAGTGTAAAGGATCTGCGGGGCAGTCTCTCATGTTAATGCACTGTCACCTGTTAATTAGAAATGAGTTTAACATTTCGCTCGTTTGTTTTGTTCAGTTCCAGAAAACTCCTCGCATGGTAAGATCTGTTTTTTTCATGTAAAAATTGTTACTGGGTGGAAGATTTCACTATTGTGTCACTTTAACTTTATATCAAATAGAGCCTAAAAATCATGCAACTTAATTTTGTAGGATACATGATTGAAAAATAAAATTCACACAGAATATTGAATTTCTTTAACAACTTTTGTATTATGTCACTATTACTGTTTCAAAGGACTGCATTGCATTACAATAACTATGATGTCATTGTCACAAAAATACACTTTAACACACTGGATTGCTATTTATACTTTTAAAGATTGTTTTTTAAATGTATTATGTGTCTGAATATATTCCTGATTCTGTATCCTGTGCCTGGAATTACATACCAGACATGCATAAACACTGGAATATTTCTTGAAGAGCAGTGGCCTTTTTTATTTGGTTACTACCACAGCATATCATTCATCTGTCCTCTGCTGCACACCATCGGTCACAAGTACCGCAGGACAAAGCATTTCCTCTGTTTCCTCTTACTGTTATGTAATTCATGGAGAATGTTTTTAAAGTTTATCTGTCTTTGCTCTGTTTGTATCGGGTAAAGCAAAACAGTCATTTGCGTCAGGCATCCTTGTGGCACTGTTGATGCAGTGCTGCTCAGGAATTTTTGACTAAGCGTAAATGTTGATAAGACGGGTGTTACGTTAGTTTATGTGTTAGTGTTCCCTTTTTCAAAGATCAAACATATGCATTTCTAGAAAACTGTTACGTGCAGCCCATAACGGGGAAGATTAATAGATTTTTGGGTAATGTTGTAATGCTTTTTCTGGCTTCCCTTATCTCTCACTTATATTTCTTTTCTTTTACACCACCAGGAACTAAAAGCTCCATAAAGATGCTGCTCTCGCTGTTTGTTCTACTGGCTATAGGTTAATGATGAGGGACTCTGACAACAGATTATACGTGTGGACTATAACTGTGGTCACTGATGCACTTATAAAACACGGAGTTGCTGTCACTTATGCGTTTGATTGACACCATGTACATAAATATCAAGCATGGCCCAGGCCAGTCAAATTATATGTACCACTTTACAATCATGTATAATGTTCAATATGACTTTATGCATTAGGATGAAGGAAACAAAGTATTTTACAGTTGGGATTTGTTTCTGTTGCTGCTTTCTGTCATATTGCACTATGTTGGCTTGGATTTTTTTGTTTGTTTTTTTGCTATCAAATACTGGATTTCAAGTATGAATGTGCAATAAAAAACATTTTTCAGCTGCATTGTGGCATGCGTCAGTGTGAGTAATTCATATTCTTGTGCTAGCACAACAGTGCTGGGTTTGGATGTGGAACAATCTGTCCCACTAGACACCCACAGATTTCTTTTCTAGATGTGAACACTTGAGGAGAGTATGTTTTTAAGACAAGCTATACTTATTTATGCTTAGAAATGAGTACTAATGAGTAGAAATTTCAGAGAGAGTAAAGATTTATTGTAGAATAAACAGTACTCATGGTCTGCCATACCACAGACGAGAAAAAGAGTGTAAGCAAAGCAGTCACAATACATTTATCTATAATAGCAGAATTTTTATGAACCTGAAAGGTGACAAAATGGAACAAATTCCCCAAATTTGACTCATTTTACTGTTTTTTAGCTAAGCTTGAGCTTTGCATATGGACCATGAACCGGGATGCCTGTGCCAGGATCACTAAAAGCCACAAGATGGCGTTAATTCTATTAGAAAACAGCAAGTTCTCATTGTGTGTGCCACAATTTAAAAGATACCAGATATTTTTGTGGTTTTTACCTTAAGATTAACAGTTAAACATACAGATTCGGCCCCTTGTTGAGACAGTAAACAATGTCTAAATGATTAGAGTATTTGACACAAATGTAACGTGTGTGAAGCAAGCAAGTCAATAAATGGTTTTGATAAGGCTTGGAAAAACAGTGCACTTGTGATTAAATGTACTTGATGTGACTGTAAAGAGTTTGTCAATAACTGTAAAGTAAGGCTGGGCAACTCCGCCTTGTGATGGGCCTGCTGATATTCAAACAGACTGATTAGAGCTGAAAATTAGAGATGAGAGATCCCATTAGTTTAACTGTTTTGCAGATGAAAGGTTAAAAGAGTGCTCTCAGTGTGAGATACTGAAGACTGTAACAACACAAAGTAGCACATCAGTGTTTAGGCAGATATGGTCACAGTGGTCACTGAATCATTGAGTTGCCTATTGATTAGAGCTGAACCACAGTCCACTGCAGGGGGACAAACTCAAGCGTCCAACCTGAAAAACAGGTTTGCTGATATAACTCTGACATATTCGGTGTAAACACGTGTTAACTTGCTGTAACCAGATCAGTTTTTTCATTTAACCGTGTGCTTAAAATTAAACTAAAAATTAGAATCAATATTAAAAATGAAGCAGCGGGCACATCCTGTACAGGAAATAAAAACTGCAGATCATTTAAAGTGTTATGTGTACAAAAACACTCAATACAAGACTTGCTCAAGAGGGTTTTGGTCAGTTATGCTGAAGCTTTAGTTAAATCAACTTTAAAGATTTAAGACTTTAAGTTTAACTTTTACTGTTGCTGAATTTTAACATAGACTTCAATGCAGGATTCTTCTTTCATGTTTTCTTTTCTCTAATTTCTTAGATTAACATAAGTAAACAGGGGGCATAAATACTGAAATAGAGGAAGTCTGCTCTTATTTTTTATCAACTGATGCAGACAACTGTCATATCTCCTGTCATTTCCTGTAAAATCTGTTTATTTAGACACAGTTTTGTTCTTTTTTCTTCGTGATTCATCGCATTTTATTAAAGAAAACTAATAGCTTTAGACCCACAATTATTAAAATTATATAACTATCTGGTGACAAAACTGTCAACAAAATAAAGGCGGGTTGGAGTGCAGACATACTGCAGGGTAATTGCAGGGTAATGTCAATAGGGGGCGCTATGTGAGGGCCACGCGGGTATATAAAAGTGGATTTTCACAGAAACCAGGTTACTCAAAGCCTACCACAAGGCATCACTTTGAAGCTGGAAGGAGCAGCTCTGAGCCGCAGTGGTAAGAAATTAAGACTCCCTGAACATGTCAAAGCAGATCTGTAATTTGCTTTGAAGTTTGCTATGGAGAGTGGATGACTGAAACAGGAGTGGGAAAGTGATTTCATTTTTTAATTAAATGAAACATTCAACAACATCAGCTACTACAATTAAATGATTTCCAGGAGTGTATTCTCGTTTGATTTGGTCATTTTTATTGAGGCGTACAACTAACTCTGCAGCTCTGCAACTAGTTTCATTCTACTAGCTGAACAGACAGTGTGTGTGTGTGTGTGTGTGTGTGTGTGTGTGACAGAGAGAAAGGCTGGCTGTTCCCGTTGATTTGTTTATTGTTTGTCTGGCTGTGGATGTGCCACACTAATTGCAGAGAAAAGCTGCGGTTGGATGGGCATGAGGGGCCATGGGGTTGAGAGGGCAGTAAGAGAATCCCGTTTTCTGTGCATGTCCAGTTTAGACCAGTTTGCTTTTTCCAGAAATCAGCAGAAAGTCCACTATGGGTGCATGTATTATAAGTGCCTGTAATGTAATGTAAGGTCTTCGTCTCATGATGTCATAATCTTCCTACAATGACAAAAGTTAATCATTCACCACTTAATGTTGGTTGGTTTAGAGCTTAGCGTCTTCTCTGTATCTAACTAACACAGACACTTTAAATTAATCAGAAAAGTGCCACAAACAAACAGCAGAGATTTCCATGCAGTGCAGCCAGCCTTCCTCTGCTGGGTTCGAAGTTAAGTGATTGATCTTGTGATCCTATAAAAAGAAGTGAACCTTTCTTTCTGTCTGTCACAGTGATAGGCTAACTGTAAGACCTCCCCCCCTCCTCTTGCGCTTTTCTCTTCACAGATAAGTGAGCTGTGATCCTTCATCCTGAGCGTCAGTCAGGGAGGTTCTTTCTGCACTTCCAGCTACATCCTCTTTCTCCCTCTCTCTTTCTTCGTCCCCTAAATTTCTCCCCTCTTGCTCCTTGCTTCTGTCTTTAACTTTCAACCATGGCTCCAACCCTGGCCACAGCATTTGCCAGGCGCTGGTGGATGGCAGTGACTGCTATCACTGAGAATCTCCTCTTTTCTGCTGTGCTGCTGGGATGGGGATCGCTCCTCATCATGCTCAAGTCAGAGGGCTTCTACTCATACCTTTGCAGCGAGGAGGGTAAGTCGAAACTCTTGTGTTTTATAATTACCAAAATAGTTATGACGAAGCCTTGTAAAAAAAAAATAAAGAAAAAAAGGGCAATTGGATTTTTGACTTAGTTTTTGGAAAGCACTATGTCTTTTTTCTTTATGTGCGCTGAAATATCCCAATAAAATAAGGATTAAGTGATAGACAGCAAGGTATTATTCAACAGATGTAATACGACACTACTGTTTTCTGGCCTCTTCCATTCTTTAGGAAGAATGAGGGGTTTTTCTGTCAACTGTCATAACCTGTTTTAAGGACTCAGGAAATTAAACCTGAGCAGGCAAATTAAATAAAGAGCAGTGTAACAGGTAGGTCAGTTGGTCTAAAGTGAAAGTATAAAAGGTTTTATGGTGTAGTAGACTTGTTGAGAGTCAACTGATAGACCAGTGATGGACTGATCAGTTGATCCTTTTACCTGAGTCTGTATTGTTTAAAGCTTGTTCTCTTTATGTCAAGAGTCCCACACTATGACAAAAGTTACACCAGGTACTTTGTGTTGTTAAGAACAAAGGTTGGATTGATGCACTCAGCCTAAGTGACCCCGGTGTGGTCTTTTAAAAGAGAATAAACAAGGGGAATGTGAAGGAGGACCCCGGGTAATACTGTGTGGCGTGATAGAGGCCTGATAGAGGTGAACATGTTAGTATCCACACTAAGTCCTGGAGCATTTATAACATGCAGGAGGATGTTTTACTCACCTCTGCACCAGTGGCTAATATTAACATTCAGTCATAAAACTTGGCTGAAGGCTGTCCTATACACATTTACCGGCAAAGTAACAACACTTTATAGGGTAGCGCAAATGTTTTAGCTGTGAAGTTGTGCACGCTCACCAGTCAAGTAACAGTTGGGCAATAACTTCCTGGAGAACTGCCACAGTCATCTTATCTTGTTCTGATGACATAAGAGAAGAAAAAAAAAGGAGAACAGCAGCAAGCACCAGCTCAGCTTTTTTCAAACATGTGACGTGACTGAGGAACAAAGTAATCAGCAGGAAGCATTTATAGCTGGTAATAAGTGAGTTTAAAGTTCAGTGACAAAGGGCAGAGAGGGTGAGATAGCTAAAGTGATGAGCAGTAGAAATCAGGAAACCGTAAAAAATAGAATGGCGAAATGGAAAGATAATGGCCCTGCATAGACTGGCACAAGAAGCACATATTTGGCATTTAAAATATATAGACTCCACTTTGTGCTTTGTGTTTCGTAATAAACATTTTATGAATTTTAATTATGAAATACAAGATCACTTCAAATGAAATAAAGCAACAGACATCAATGCATTTATAAGCTGCCTTTTCTCGTTTTGGGTGCAGTGTTAGTGCAGGGTTCAGTGTTAGCTTGGTGCCAACATCTTAATGCCTTTTCTAGGCTTTATAAGTCATTTTGCACCAGGATGCCCAGTTAAACATTTTGCTATACATGCTACAGAGACACAGTGTTGGGTATTAACTGCACGTTCAGCAATATAGTTTGCCAATCAGCTGCTCCCGTCAGCATTGTGTCCCAGTGATTCAAAGGGTATGAGATGCTGATCTGTCTTCTTGGGGAAGACTTTGGCACTTGGTCATGAAGTGCGTCACAGTGTTTCACGTTGGGATGCCACACACACACGTTTTCCTCCCAGAGATAACCGGTGCCTGATAGCACTGGAAGAGCGTGATCTGGAAAGCTAATGCTAAGAAGGTTCAAAGCTGCAGCTCCCCTCACTTCATCACCTGGACGTCTTCTGGACTTTTGTACTTGTTCACATTATCTCCTTGCAGGTCCTGATAATGATGTGAAGTTTATTGCAAGTGCTAGCTTATCACGTTTTGTTCATATCATTCCAAAGTAGCAATAAAATCAAATTGCATCCCATATTATAATCTTTAGGGGCAGTTTTTTATTTCATGCTGAGGTTCACAATTCATCTAACTGGCTGTGCACATGTGATTGCTATGTATTGATGTATTAGAGATATAGGTAAACTATCTCCCAGAAGAGAACCTAAAAATTTCCTGATTATCCACTACACTGCATCTTAGTTGGGTGGTGTTTGTTTTTTCGCAGCATTATCCAAAAAAAAGCCTAACTTCTAAGGGAAAAGGGCACATTGTGTCAGCCTGAAACATCCAAACTCATTGAATATCTTCCACTTGCATCATTCCTATAAAACTTATTATATTCTTCCAACTTTTATCTCGATCCTCAGGTAACAGCTCCAACTACAATCTGTCCCAGTCTCATTCAGCACAGGCGTCTGATGAGTACACTTACGACTATGAAAGTGAGGCTGGTGTGGTGGGTTTGGGAGACGGTGTCGAGATGAGGCCCCTGGTCCCTATGGATGGGCCCCTGAAGATGAACGGCTGGCTGATCTGTAAAGAACAGGATGAGATGCTGAACTTGGCTTTCACAGTGGGCTCCTTCCTCCTCTCAGCCATCACGCTGCCATTGGGGATTGTCATGGATAAATATGGGCCTCGCAAACTGCGACTGCTGGGAAGGTAAGCAAAGAAGGGAAGAAACTATCCAGGCTTACTGTGATGTAACATATGGAAAAAAATACACGTGTAGTCATAAATAGAGTTTTAAAAAGAACAGCTTTAGTTAGCTTGTTATCAGAAGTGTGACACAATCATATATTTTCAGCACCTGCTTTGGATTGTCCTGTCTACTCATCGCTTATGGAGCCTACAAACCAAATGGTGAGTTCATATGAACAACAGTCTTTTTTGCACTGTAACATTTCCAGCACTGTATGGATTATAAATATTTACTTTTTTTTGCAGAACTCTCCATCCTTATCTTCATTGCTCTTACTTTCAATGGCTTCGGGGGCATGTGCATGACCTTCACCTCTCTCACAGTAAGTGTGCACACTGATGTGTGCTTTATAATCCTTGTTCCATAGAGTCCTTGCACCTGCTGCAAGATGTTTGTCCAGATGTATGTTTCTATCTACACAGCTCTTTGTCTTACTCGCTCTGTTATAATAGCCTGTTGGCTCCCTGCCTTCTTGTCTGGCATTCCACCCTGTCTCCTGTTTAGTTTCCTTTTTTTTTTTACTTTGCCTTTTTTCTAATGTTGAACTACAAGTTCCTAGGGATTACCCGGCCAAGTGTCAGATAGCAGGGAAGGGAGTTGATTAGAGGGAGAGAAAGTGCGACAGCATGGCTCATTATCACTTTCCGCTGCATCTATTATTGTGCTTCACAAAGGACATGAAGGAGGAATCAAGAATTTCTCCTATTATCCCTTCTTTCTCTGTTCTTGCAAAGACTTAATGGACTTGCTGCACTAGAACCTAAACACAGAAATTCCCATTTTAAAAAAATAAGCAGCATCACTCTTGGAAGTCTAAAACTTCAGTTAAGAGCCTAATTCCTGAAGTCATATCCTTCGATGTAGTTCATCAAATTTCACAGATACCTTTGGAGCAAAGAAAAAGCCTTTATACCCGAAACAGTTTAAATGTAATCAGCCCTACAGGCAAGGATACAAAAGCTGAGATAAACAGTCTAAAGATCATCATTTATTTGCATTCTTGTCCTACAATTATCCACCCCGCTTCTTCTCTGGCCTTGACATCAGTTCAGCCTGCAGTGACTCACATGGGAGTCCAGTTCTCTACCATGGTGATGCTGTTCACTGGAGAGGGCCTCTGCTCCACTAAATCTCCCAGTGAAACATCCCAATTCTATACCAGTACTGACTCTTGCTGTTACATCTCTCATTTCTCTTGTTGTATCTCTCATTAGTTGCTGCCATGGCCATTCATGTCAGTGTTATAGTAAAACCTTGATTTAAAGAATTGTTTGCTCCCTTTACTGTCAGTCTCCAGAGGTGGTTCATAAAAAGATGTGTTCCCCTCACACCAAGTTTCACTTCATCTCCTCAGCAGCTCAATTTACAAGAAAGCCTCGGTGTCGGGTTAATCATTAGACACAACCCTGTTCCTTGACTGCTTGTCCGTGACTTCTCCGCAGACCTTAAAGCACTCGTTCTCAGCTGAGGAAAGTTGGGTAACACTCAGCTGCCCTCAGCAGCCACTACTGGCTCAGTGCCAATGTCAGCTCACCTTCCCCGCTCTAGGTTTCATCCAGCAGTTGCTAGTGCACAGCACCTTTAGTCATTTAAACTCAATGAGATGAGTTTTCAAGTTATTCCTGATGAAAGTGTTGGGAAATCCCGGTAACCTGGGTGCACATGCCTTCTCAATTTAGCACTCAAACACTACCGCATACCTCTTCCTTAGCTTTCCCCGCTCTTATGTAATTGAATGAGCTTGTTGTTGTTCAGTCTCCTGAAAACAGAACAGCTTGTGAATGCCTTTGTATTCGGATGCTTTGTCACCCGCTGTCTCCCGTTTTGGCTTCCAAATCCATTTTTCTTTCTAAGGAAAAGTATATTAAAGACATCTTTATGTCCTCAAATGTCACCTCACCTCAGCCGACCCGTCCGATTGTTTCAGCTGTAAAGAACTCATCAGCAGTGTCGTATGTTGGACAGCTGTGTGTGTTATGTGATGCTGTTTTATATTTACATACACTGAGGTGGGCTGGTTTCATGTCACTTTCTCTGATGTTCGCGCCGTGGTGCCAAGTCTGCTTACTAATTGGATCTTACTGTAAACTGTGACCCCATTGTCAGTAGGTACCAGCCTCATAGTGCCCCAATCTGCACCCACACCCCCTAACTCCACCCCCTCCCAAACTAAACTAAGTGCAGCTGCACAACAGTTCAGCTCCCCATTTTTTCCTTTAGATGAGATATATCTCATCTCAGTTGGAATCTAATGCAAAAATCTAGAGAACAAAAACACTGTGAAGCTCATGGCCTCTTTCCCTGTTTCTTCTTTCGTTTCTTTTCTAGCTACCAAACATGTTTGGGGACCTCCGTTCAACCTTCATCGCCCTGATGATCGGCTCCTACGCATCCTCTGCTGTCACTTTTCCTGGCGTCAAGGTAACAAACACTGAAGGCTACGTATTTTCTCCTGGCACCTTAATCTTGGCAATGAAGGCACTTGCCAAAATCTAGAACTGGTCCACAGATGGATTATCGGAAGTATTAGGAGAACTGGTTCTAATTCTCAGGATGGGTTAAAAGCAAGGAGTGGGTTTTCCTGCCAATTAGTACAGGATAACTTTGATTTTGTCTAACCCAATTAACAAAATGCACCGTAAGAATCATGTGAGAACTTAGTATTCCCAGACAGGTTTGGTCCAAGAACTGTGAAAATAACTGTCTTCTCTATGTCTTTTTTTGCACTGTACTTTGTATTTATTGGCCCTTGTTTTGGACACAGGTGATCTATGACTTTGGCATACCATTCATCACTATTCTGGTGGTGTGGGCCGCCTGTGCAGGACTGGTTTTCATGAACTGCTTCTTCAACTGGCCATTGGAACCATTCCCAGGCCCAGAAGATATGGACTACACGTTAGTAACACACATGCAAATTGATTACATTTTAATTGTTCAATTCCCCCATGGTCCCATCTCTTTTCCACTTTTCTCTGTTACCCTTAGCATAATCCCCTCTACTCCCATTCTTGTTATCCAGTCTTGTAATCCCTCTCTCATCCTTTGCTTCCTCAGCGTGAAGATCAAGTTCAGCTGGCTTGGCTTCGACCATAAAATCACAGGTCAGCAGTTCTACAAGCAAGTGACCACAGTGGGCCGTCGTCTGAGTGTGGGCACCAACACAAAGCAAAAGGACCTGACTACCAAAGATGGAAACAATCTTTGTCTCTCTACTATGGACCTGGAAATGGAGTGCAAGCCACAAGAAGAATGTAAGACTGCAGTATTATAAACCTGAACCTATGTATGCACTTTTTACTTAAATCCATTTAATTTACCCTTCTTCGTTTTTCGTCTCTCCTCTGCAGCCCAGTCATTCTTTAAAACTATCATCACCCCGATTTTCCTGCTCAGTCTAGTGACCATGTCTATGACTCAGCTTCGTCTTTTGTTCTACATGGGAGCCATGAACAGTGTCCTGGAGTCACTCACCGATGGAGACCTCAACACAGGTCAGTTTCTCAACTTCTCTTTGCTTGAAGTTTGCACTCATACATAAACATCAATGCTTTTGCTGTTTCTTTCTCAACATATATGAATCATAACTTGAAAGCAGTTTGGCTTACTTGTTTTAATTGGATTTTCAGTGGAAAGAATGGAAGTTGGTAAGATAAGAAGTCTTCTGTATCAGTAGATTACTAAACCATTCGACTGTTACATTTCAAGGTGAAAACACTTATAATTTAGAAACGCATCACAGCAGTGATTAGTACTATTCAATGCTGTGAATAGTACTATTCACAGCATTGAATAGCACCTTTTTTAATAGCTAGTTATTTTATTTCATCAGTTGACCTTGGCTGTTGTTTTGATCTTTCATTCTGCTTTAATCTGCACGGAATGACCATTTACTGTACTTATTAACTAACTTTGCCCGTTAGCAGCAAAGGGTGCACGCCATATGAGCAGTTTCACGTGATGCAGTTTCCGTGTATCATTACTCCCTTAGCCCATAGAAATAACCCACACAACCTTACCCCCTCCTAATAATAACATTTTATTGACTTTTTTTTAAATTGACATTTCCCCTGCATCAACCATTGTTCCACTCAATATAGCACTAATACTAGGTGCTAAATATTAACTATACTGTCATATTAACCAAGTCAGTATAGGTATATTCTTTCAAACACTGTCATTGTATTTTAAACTTTCTCCTTATCCTTTTATATTGTATGCTCATCCTGATCTCTTTTTCAGTGAGTTTGTACTCTTCCATCTTTGGGGTGCTGCAGCTACTTTGCCTGATGACCACCCCTGTGATTGGTCAGATTATGGACTGGAAGCTGAAGGACTGTGATGACGGACAGGAAGACAAGGAACCCTTAAACAAGTATGTCAAATATTAGTAATCCATTGCAATGCAGGACAACCCCACTTTGTTAAATTCTCAACATTTCTAGACACAGAATGTGATTAATATAGCCAAAAGCAAAGGTTATTGTGACATCTGTGACTGAAAAATGACCTCTCCTCCTTCTTTCTGATTCAAACCTGAAGAGGAGAAACAAAGACCAAGCGCAGAGACAGAAAGATTCAGAAGGTGACCAATGCACTGCGAGCATTCTTGCTCACAAACTTGCTTTTGGTTGGATTTGGGATCACCTGCTTAGTGCCTAATCTCCCCCTGCAGGTGAGTAGTCCTTGAGTTTACCAACATTGTTCACACTTAACACTAGATGTAAATTGCAATCTCCGTTGACTGCAGTTTATAGTACACTGCACAGTACAGTTAGACTTTTAGGTGTTTATGTTTATTTTCTTGCAAAACAAAGTGAAAACAAAACACCTTTACTGTTTAGCTTAGCTTAGCAGAAATTCTAGAAATAGATGGAAAAGTTATCCTGGCTTTATTTAAGAATGATCAAATCAAATTAGCAGCTATGAAATAGCTGCTAATTTGATTTTTAATAGCTGAGACCTGCTAGCCATGATCAGCCATACTTAGTTGTTAGCTAAGTGTTAATAACTAAGACTAGCTAACAGCTAAGATTAACCAGTCTTAGCTGTTAGCTAAGTAAGAGTAAATAGATAAGAGTAGCTAATCTTTTAATCTAATAGACTTGATGATTGATCTTCTGAAATGATAATGAATAAAAATTTCTTATACTTTTATCTTTCCCTAGATTGTGTCATTTATCTTACACACGGTGGTGAGAGGATTCATCCACTCTGCTGTTGGTGGCCTTTATGCTGCTGTGTAAGTCTCACACATGCATACACACACACACACATATTATCTTAGTCTTCTATATGTGGATGCAGCTTCACACTAAGATGCTAAAGATGCCTCCCGTGTCTTGTGTGTCCTCAGGTATCCCTCGTCACTGTTTGGAAGTCTAACAGGGATGCAGTCTCTGGTCAGTGCTGTGTTTGCTCTGCTGCAGCAGCCACTGTTTTTGGCTATGATGGGACCACTGGGTGGAGATCCACTCTGGGTATGGATATGCATACACATGAACACAATCAGAGATTCAGCCCTCGGGCATGGCTAATTCTTGTAATGTCCTCCAGGTCAATGTTGGACTCCTTGTACTAAGCATGCTGGGCTTCTTGCTGCCTCTCTACCTGATCTGGTACCGACGGACTCTCTACAAAGAGCAGCAGCTGAAGGATGACAATGCTAAGATCTACATCAAAATCAACGGCTCTGAAATCCCAGAGGCCTTTGTCTAGAGAAAAGCAAACATAGGAAAACAAAAGAAGGGATGAAGAAGATTTTGAGAAACATGGGCAATCACATGAACACAAGAAGCTGGTTGTAAAAGGAAAACTGAAATGTTAAATATCACAATGAAACATAATGTTTTTGTACTTCTCTATACATTACACAAACCAACGGACTTATATGCCCATTTTCCAAATGCTACAAAGATAAATAAACCCAAGGGTATAAACACAGAGGGCGAAAAGAAGAACAAGAGAGAGAAAAGACTGTGAAAGGAAAGAGGCAACAGCCTCTGTATTCCCCCAAATCCTTCTCTGACGTCTTTTTGCATCCCCTCCCCAATGAGCCGCACACTAGTGCAGCTCACTCCTAAGACTGCTTTCAGTATTTCTCACACGACCATAAAAAGGATGATTCTTCCTCTGTGAAGCCCACGCGTCATTCAGAAAACCAGAATCTGTTTTTCTTTTCTTTTGTTTTTGTCATACTTTGACTTAAAATCAGCAAAGTACCACCTTTCTGTTCACCTGCTGCATTTTTGCTGTACAGTAGATTTTGATTCAGTGCTGTTAAGGAGTAACAGAAAGGGGAGAAGAGCCTTTTTGCTGATGTTTCTCAAGCGAGTAGTAAAGACAGTCAGGACAATAATTACAGAGGTGGATTTTTGTTTTCTTAAAGCTAACATCTGATTACAGTACAACTGTAGCTTAGCGCGTCGTGTAGTATTGATGAATGTCAGTATTTTGAAGGTTGTAATCTATTAGGACATGAACCAATCTGTGGTGTGTTTGTAGACTATTTATTTTACTCTTTGACTTTAGTTTTTCTATTTATAATTTAAATTTAGGGTGCATTTCGATGTCGAATATAACTGAAGGTTCATCACACATATCAGTGAAAACAGCTTTTCACATTACCATTTACACATCGATGTCAATACAAATAAAAAAATGAATAAATTAGCTACAGTTCAGATGCCTTACCTTAAAGTCAGTATTTGGTCCAGTCTGTCCACCTACTCTTGAGAGAAATACAGCACTTTTACCCTTCTTTCAAAGCTCAGTTTGACAGTTCCCCTTCATCTCTTCAGCAATAGTTCTGCTTAGCCTTAAATTTTCCTGCCTTCGTATTTCTATTTATTTTATTTTACACTCAAATTTCTTGGCATATTTAAGTTGCTCTCTGCTGACAACTACTTCTGTGTCTGACTGTATAATGTGCTGTTTGCATAGAGCTCCTCCTGTCATGATGTAGGGATGTTTTATTGTGCAAGTTTGTTTAATATGAAAAAATCTGCCGAGGTTAATAAAGACTCTTGCTTTTTTTCACTTTTTATCAGACTGTACCCAGTGTCTGCGTGTAATTCTCATCTGGTTGCAGAAGTTTTCTTTTCTACCTTGAAATCTGTTCTATCCACATTAAGGATGAGAAATGAAATGACCACTGTGGTCAATTTTGGGATTTTTGTCTGAGGCAATTTGTTTGGTTGATTGGTTGGTTGGTTGTGGAATCTTTAAATGCAAGATGAAAGTCGTCTGATGAAGTACTTTCATCACCACCTTTCATCAAACTTACAGCCTTGCAATCACTTGCTATTCCAGAACATATTTATTGAGACTGGTTGGAGATTGGTTTTTGATTGTTCTGCAACCAGCCAGCAGGGGTCAGCATTAGGAGCATATTCCTGCACTGGAGCCAGCACCAGAGGAAGTAGGCTGGGTAGATTTCAGCTCATAGTCCTTATAAACCCTTAATTACAGTTATGTTGCATTAATTTTGGATATACATCCTAAGATTTAAAAGTAAATAGGCTATCTTAAATATTTAAACCAAATCAAAACATAGATACAGTTCCACAAACCAGCTGACATAATTTAAGGTTTTAAATTAGCCTTTGTGCACAAAAGTGCCCAAACATTTCCAAACACTGAATAATTTTCACATCTCACTGAGAGGAGTTCTGAGCAGTTTTCTCACCAGATGTTCCCGCCATACTCTCACTAAATGTTTCCCTTAACCAGGTCTGGCAGCACTCGGCTCTGACACCTGATACTACACTCTAGCAGATGGTTGTCACTTGACACCTCAGCTCCTCTCATCACCTGCACGTCACTCACATCTGGGAACTCAGTGTAAAGAAGGCGGTGGACTCCCAGATAGATAGATAGATAGATTGATAGAGAGAGAGAGAGTGAGAGAGAGAGAGAGATAGATAGATAGATAGATAGATAGATAGATAGATAGATAGATAGATAGATAGATAGATAGATAGATATTACAGGAGGTAAAGGCAATCCCAAAATGACACAGGAATGAGTGGATGCTGGCAGACTGTTACAGATGCGCTATAAATACAGAGGTACTCCATCGTTACATAATTTTAGACTCACACATTCGCAATCACATCCCGGTCTTCGGGATGAGGGACTGCATGGATTAGGGATCTGTAATGCCTTGCTTGAAACGTGTGGTCCGAACGCCTCCGGGGTCCTTGAGTGAATTACAGATCAGCCTGTAATTCATGTGAGTTGTCATCGAGTGGGTGTGGAAAAGGATAATCACATCAGATGCAAGGACTCTGTTGGAAAGGGTTTAGAGCTGACGCACCGTGCGTCTGTGCCAGCGGTGATCTCCGTGTCATACTCTGATGATGGTGAATAACTACGCTTCTACGTCATCGCTGTCACGATGACGCAGAGTGTTGCACACTCTTTAGAAAAACGGTTCAGTGAACCTCATTTTGGCCGAATGCCAACATGAGGGTTTTTCATTTTTGTTATTTGTTATTCGTTTTGATTTTTCATTACTATTATTATTGCGTTAAATCTACCGTATATCTTCTTTTACCGTGTCTTATGCAATTTTTGATTGGATTTATCATAATTTCATTAACTGCTTTGGGGTCTGCTGTCTTGGTTGCTAGCACAAAACACATTTCCACCCAATAAAATCAAATATGTGTTATTTTACTCACACATACGACTCGCACCTGGTGAATTTCCGCTGTTTGTGCAGTGCGCACTTACAGGACAGGGAGGAGAGCTGAATAAAGACAGGTGTGTGGGGTGGGGCATGTTGTCTTCTAGGGACACCAGACAAAACCCTACTCAGGGGTCAGTGATGCTTTACTAGTTTGTGTGAATAAACTTGGCACGGGTCCCGCGTGATGTTTGTTAAAATATTTATTGCGACGTTTTATGGTTTTTAGTCCGCTTAAATTACCATGCAAGCTGGTTTCCTGAGGGTTGACTAACTTTTGTGTTTTTTTGTTTCAAACACTACCCTATAATTTGTTGGTGTCTGTGAGATGTGTTCTGTGGAGTTGTGGCTCTGTGGCACCACCGCAGACCACTCCCATGACGAACCATCGCTTTCTGTGTGTTGTGTTCTCTGCACAGGCCTCGGTGCTCTGCGCGTAACAGCAACGCCGCTCCGCGGCCCCGATCAGGAAGTGAATTTGAAGAAAATAAGCGACTGTGGAGGTAGAATGACATAGGGAGCGGGAGGTGGAAGAGAAGCAAGCGGAGAAAGAAGCGACTAACAGAGGGAAGAATCGACCCGCTTTCTGGACCTGTATTGGGCTGTTATCCCGGGATATACTGCACACACAAAAATGCTTATAAAGGAATAGTAAGTAGGTGTGTGTGCAAGTGAGAGAGAGTGTGTGTTAGAAAAGATAACGTGTGCGCGTTTGCCTGTCTCCCCGTCTCCTTTCACACCGCTGACATTGTGGCCAGTCGCCCGACCGGGGAATTGCAATAGTGCGGCCAGGGTGATGTCGAAACCCCGCACCTGCTCGGTGTCCGTGATCATTTTTCATGCATGCAACACTCTCGCCACCCTGAAGTATTCGCGGAATAAACTGAGAGGGAAATTTAGCGGCAGCTGTAGTTGCATCAGCAGCCGGCGTGGCTGTGCCCTTCACATCCTGCATCACAAGCCATCAGCTGAAATCGGGAGGCTTTCACTGTGGTGGCGAACAGAGTAATTCCCTCCGCTGTAGTGCTAAAATGACGGATGCTCGAGAGGAGCGGTGGTGCTGAGGGAGAAATGGCTGGCGTAAGCCGCGTCGTGCCGTGCCAGCGTCCATCCCTGTTAGCCGCTGTGGCCATGTTATTGATGCGCGGTGAAGGTGAAACGACCGATGAAGCATTCCAGCATTTGCATCTACAGGAATGGAGACAGTGAGATGGAGAATGACCCAGGGTGGATGGTTGATAAAGGAGCAGGAGCGGTGGGAGTGGGCAGGTAGAGGAGGTGGGCGCAAAGCTTGGGGGAGAAAAGGGCAAATGGCGAGGTTTTAATGCACCAGTTAGATGTTGGAGAATTTGGCTGCTGGGCCGAAAGGATGCAATGGCACACAGTGTGGTTTTGTGGCTTGAAATGGGAAAAAAATTAATTGACAAATTGTTTGAATGCGTTTTTGCGGGCCTCTGTGTAACTGACTGAGGCCTGCTCACTCTTAGCTGGTGGTTAAAATAAGGGCAAGGCCAATGAATGGCAGATGAACTGGGCTGATATTGTCCTTCAAATGGAGAAAACCTGCACGTTTTAATCATCATTGTCACACAGACAGGATATTGTTCCTTTTTTTCTTTGCTGGTGTCAGTGTGCAGTGTGTATATTAGGTTTTTTGTTCCAGGAAGCTGATGTACACCTGTTTAAAAAAAGACACAAAAAAGAACGATGTGTGCTTCCTTTAGGTGTTCTGTCTTTTAGTAGTTTCAATGAAATCCATCACCTTTTAAATAAAAAAATCCAAATACATTTGTGCTTTTTTCATATTTTTTTATCATAAACATGTTTATTGCAATTTTCTGGCAAGGTCAGACCTGAACTGTGTGGTAGAAATATCTAAAAAATTCTGATCAGAGTCTCTCTGTCACTGGTTATTGTCTTGATTTGCCATCACATCGCTCTACATTTAATCAATAAATGGCCCAGCACAAAAAGCACAGGATCAGAGTGATGGCATGCCTAAAGATCTGAAGTGATTAGGGAGACTCTGGGCCTCAGCAGCCAGCCTGGAAATTAATTAAATCAGTCACGATTAAATTCTAAATGTATTTACGCACTGTCAACACTCAAAGATGCTTGTACATGCACATCCACACACAGAGTTACGCACGCCAAGATACCATCATGAGGGTCAGGAGAAAAAGAACAGATCCATGTCCAGTTTCTTTAGACTCAGTGCTCCTCACCTGAACCACTGACCTACATCACTCATGAGCTACTTTTCTTCAGCTTAAGCACTTTGGCAGGTGTACATGCATGTAGGACCTGCTTTAGATTTTAAAAACCTGAGTAGATCAAAGGAATAGAAGCAGGAAGACGGAGGGAAAAAAGATAAAGAGGAAAAGAAGAAAAGATGAGCAATACAGGATGGGTGTTTGTTTTCTAAAGCAACAAAGTGACACCTGATCTTCCTGTCAAGACCATTAGACCAAGGAGACTTGCAGAGAGTAAGAGAAATATACACTCACCGGCCATTTTGTTAGGTACACATTGCTAGTACCAGGCTGGACTCCCCTTTTGCTGTTAGATCAAGGTGCTAGAAAATCTCAGATATTTGGTCCATATGGACAAGCTAGCATCTAGGGAAAATCGACACATTAGAGTACTGCAATATTGTATCAGTATACCAAATATTTATATTTTAATACGTTACAACACTCACAGAATACAGAAACATAACACTAGCCAAGCAAACTTGCATTAAACCCACTCAACCAAAAAACCATCCAACACTGGACACTCCTATTTCAGAGCAAGCTAAATGCTCAGTCACATGAATAAAAAATAAGACAGTAATCTCTTTGTGAAAAAATTAATGGCTGCTTGGTGATTGTATTGGATTTTTTAACATCTTGTGACCAATTGCAGCTTGTGGTAACTAAATGGTTATCCAGGTGTGTAAAGTGTTGCATGATCATGTTTGATTGCAAAGAGATTGCAGAGGTTGCCTGATTGGAGGCAGCTTTTCCGCAAACAGTTGCGGTCTAACTTGGATTAACTGCAACCACTCTCAGAGAGATTGCTGAAGGTATGCAAATAGTTGCTTTCTAAATTATAAATGCAGACAGATTGCCAGCATGTTGCCATCAGTCTGAATGAATCTTTGTCAGTGAGTATAACTTGAGGGGACTCGACTCAACTGGATATCAGCTGGTTGTATTCTGGTTATTGTTCTGTAGAACATGAAGGCTGCTGAGAGCAAATATAGTGAGTTAAAGGTGAATTTTTAAATATAAATATCAACAGATATGTGACTTTATATTATTTATCACACCTAATTGCTGTATTATCAGAATCAAATTGAATTTAGTTGCCAACTTGTCTCCATTTAATCTCAGACTGGTAGCAGACTGACTCCATCTTATGGCCGGTTTTAGTGACAGTGTTGCTGTGCTTGACAATCTCATTTTGCAGAAAAAAATAACTGAAGAGAGATAAGCTTATCTTACTGGATAAAACAGAGATTGACAAGGTTTAACTCTGAGGACATAATTTGCATTTAAAAAGGTGATAAATCATGACGTATGTTATTGGGATACTCAGCGTATCGCAAAATGTTAAAAATCACAGTTATATCTTGTTGCAAGTGAAGTATTATGACAATAGTGTACTATGGGGTGTCTGGTGAGTCCAGCCTATATTAGCATCATACAGTTGCTGGAGATTTGTCAGATGGTCAGGTTGGCTGTGGTGTTTGAATAATGTTCAGATCGTACTCAAATGTGCTAATAAAACATCCCCCGCAACATTACACCACTCGTTTGAAGCATTGGATGGATGGATCCATGCTATCATTTTGTCTACGCCAAATTCTGACCATCCCATCCAAATGTTGCAGCAGAAATTGAGATTCATTAGACCAGGTAACATTTTTCCAAGCTTATATTGTCCAATTTTGAGTGGCTGTAGCCCTTTAGTATTAGACATGAGAGACAAATAACAAATGGTTATTTGAGTTAGTGTTGCCTTCCCATCAGCTCAAAGCAGTCTGGCCATATTCCTCTGACCTCTGACATTACCACCCCCCCCCCACAGAGAACTGCTGCTCACTGCATATTTTCTCTTTTTCGGACTACTCCCTGTAAACCCAAGAGATGGTAGTAGGGCAAATTCCCAGTATATAGTACTTTCTGAAATACTCAGACCAGCCCCTCTGACACTAACAACAGCGCCACATTCTAACTTACTTCTTTCCCTTTTAATTTGATCTTCAACAGGTCGCCTTGAATGCATCCACATTCTTAACTGCATCGAGTAATTGCCCTGTGCCTGGGTGATGAGATATTTGCATTAACAAACAGTTGAAGAGGTGTATCTAACAAAATGGCCAGGGAGTGTAGAACAAGCATTAAGACAACTACATTTCTGAGTTTTTTACACCGACGGTTAGATTTTAATATTTGCCTTAGCCACGCAGATATTTCTTTCATCATTTAAAAAGAGATGAGCAGTAATAATTTTAATGCCTCAGAAAACCCCCCCAATGTAACTGCAAATCTTGTAAACAAAAACAGAACTTATATTGGTAAATTCAAATCTCAAATGTTGTCATTTGACGTTAGGGCCAGTCCCTGCCTTCTTTGCAGCATCTGGTCTACCGGTCAGTGTTTGGCTGGGACTCAGAGCCAGATTACACTCAGTGGCGAATGGGATGTAGGATTAAGTGAATTTGGGCATATCTCACACACTCGCAGAACAATCAACAAAGCTGCATACTGTACATGTGCATTCTGTGGTCTGGGATGCAGGAGGCGGTGCAGCATGTTTAAGCTGCTGCTTTATTGTGTGCAATGTAACAGAGCCCAGATGTTGTGTGTGTTCTTGCATGTTTGTGCAAAATGAGTTTTTGCTAAGATGTTGAATTCTGAATGTGTGTGGACATCTGTGTAACTGTTAGCGTTGATGAACTGTAAAGTTTTATTTTTCCATACACATCGATGTGCCAGAGTTCTCTAATTGTGACTGTATTCATTATTCTTCATTGTAACCAATCTTTTTTTTTTAAATCAATATAAAATCCAAGAATGGGGTTATTTCATCAAAACAACAGTCCAAAGTTACATGTGGATTAATAAATTAGCATAAAACTATGAACTAGATTAGTAGATTATAGAATAGATTACCATGATAAAAATAGTAGATTTCTCAGTATAATATTTGTGTAATGGTTTGCATAGTTTGTTTAATGCAACATGCTATCTCAGCACTCCTAGTTGGATGTTTTATCATTATCTTTCATATATGTCATTTTATCAATATGAGTGAAATGCAGATTTTGCAGGACAAGTTTATTGGTGATGTGTGTATGTGGCCGTGTGTTGGGCTTCTGCATTTCCCCAGTGCCTGTAGTGATACAACAGAAAAAAATTAGACACAGCAGTTATTGGAAAAGGCAAAACAAAAACAGCAGATGAACCAACAAATGCCGCTTGTATGAGAGAAATCTGATGTCTGTTTATGCAAGTCAATTTGACTGTTTTCATTCACATAGCTCGTATAAACATTCAAGCATTTTTTTGTAATTAAGCAACAGCAAAAAGATCATGCATTGTTTTTTCATGGTTCAGTGGTACGAGGGTCACATTTAAATACATTAAATTTATACTAAATGGAACTTTTAATATTTTTATTTTTTCCAAATGTCTCATATCCATGCACACAAGGATAGATTTGTTAGATTTGTCATTTACTTCATCTTAAAGAATAACTTCTGAACAACACGTGTTATACGATGAATTGAAGTTTAGCTGCTGTCACACTGCACATCCAGATAAAGGCTATTATCCTTTGCTGACACGGCACAACGAAAAGGGTGTGTATTTGAGAAAAATTGGCATTCCAATAAATATTAAGCTGAATAGTTAAAGATGGCCTCTCATGCTGAGAGAGCACAGAGGAAGTTCATTTCCCGCCAAAGGCATAAGAAAACACCTTCCTGGGGATTTGTACTCAGACAAGTTCAGTGTGCTTTACAGGGGCAGTTAAAAAAAACTCAACATAGAGATTCTGACAAACTTGAATTGTTCCATTGTAGCATGAAAATAGCAAAATAGCAAAATTGTCTATTTCCTATGAGAAATCCCTATGAGGAAAGCTGTGGTGACAGTGGGGAGGAAGAACTCACTTTTAAAATAAAGAGCCCACTGGCAGAAACAGACTCAGGGGCATGTTGGAGACTTAAACTTCAACTGTAACATCACAACCAAACACATTTTGAGTTTTTAGCGCATTAAAAGAAGCATCTTAAACAGTTTAAACAGAATCATCTGGATTTTTATGTCTTTTCTTGTTCATCATATTCGGTGTGAATGGAACTGTGCTGCATGTCTGCCCATTGTTCAGTATACATTACAAGCATGAGTTCAGTTTTAGTGTAACGTTCTGAGTAATTTCACGTATTCTTCCCTCTTTTCCAGTCGAGTGATTCTTCCTATTTCCGTGGAAGAGGTAAGTGCAATCTCAGTATATTTCAATGTGTGTAAGTGTCTCTGTGTGTTAGCGAGATTTGCTCAAGGCTCAGCCTATGTTATCTGAATTTTTTTTTTTTTTAGCGTCTGTTTACTCAGAAGCTGTATCATTAAAGCTCCTCTCCTTTGGATTGCTTTGTGTGTTTACATTTTTGATGCCCACATGTTCTAACACATTTTTCATATATCCACACACATCCAGCCTGCATAGGAAAATCCAGCTTAAGAGAATCTCTTATCTTAGATAGACCATTGAATCCACACAGTATTTCACTGTCCTTACACTCTGTGTCTGTGTCCATCTGTCGTGTCCTGTCATCACTTCCATTGCAGTCTGCCTGTCTATTCAGGCCTGCATTGTAAATGAGTCACCTGAAACTGCTTCCATGACATCACGCTTACCCCCCACCTCCTTTTTCCTCAGCCTTTATATTTTTGGAAAATTAAAGCAGTCTAATCTACTTTTGGTAGAGACCTATGACTAATACTGCGCATTTATGACAAAATATTAAAATACATTTAAATCACTTAATCTTACTGTAGCTTAAAGCATCGGTGTGAAGCGCCAGTGCGTGCTCAGACGCTGCAGTGTGCCACATAAATGCCAGATCAGTCACGGGAATTCAAGAATTCAAATCTGAGACTTGACCAAATCTTCTGTTTCATATTTTCGTTTAAAATCAAAACCACGAAGCAGTGGAGTGAGAAATAAGTAACACTGATTTCCTCCGAAGGCGTTTTCAGATTTAAATGTTTCTTCTCTTAACTGTGTCTGTTTGTAGACATTATCTTATTATCGCCTATTATATCTCTTAATAATCAGGCAGATTTCCTCTAAAGCACAAGAAGTGGACACTGTGTCACAAACAGATGCTGAAAAAGTACTGAAAAGGAAATATTTGAGTTAAATGTGACAAACCTAATCCTAAAGACAGTTAACCAACAGTCCCTTGAATCACATCCCTCGAGCATGTCTGTTTCCTTCTCTAAATTCAGACTCTCTGAAGCAGCAGTCTTCAGTTATTTGGCATTTCACTCAGTGAAACAGGGTTTTTTTTTCAGTGAGACTGTACTGACTGTCAGAGCCTGGTGGTGGTAAAACCTCCCTGAAGAATTTTGCTGAAATTGAATTTCCTGTTAACTTCTTGCCAAGGGGCACCGTTTAAGATAAAGCTTATCAGTACTTTATTTGCATGAAAAGTAGAAAGTTCTGGCATAACTGGACAAAAACTGATCCCACAAGGCAAGGTCGAGTTATAATTGTCCAACGCTGTTACCCAGGAGGCTTTGCTGTTCCTGCATCCCGTTTTTTCAGTGGATAGCTAGAGTATCCGTGCCTGTTCAGAGGGAACCGTCTCCAATGTCCATTTGGCTTTCCAGTTTTTTTGGTTTGTTAGTTTTTTTCTCAGCAGATGTGTCATTGAATAAACTCTAAGAAGCAATCATGGTCACGCTCACTGCTTATTTAGAAAATGTAATCGTTTGCATATTTCAAGAAGGTCAATTAAACCTCTGTGGCTCATTTCATCTTCTTTTTATTGCTGCTGCTGTTGCAGAGTAATCCTTTTTTCCAGATGAACAAAACCAACTTTCTGAAATCTAAAACATCTGGCAGTCACAACTCATCACTATGTTTTTGCAATGAACAGAGTGATCTGTGGGTACAGATGTGCAACCTGTCCAAAATGCAGCGGCACACCTTTTAACTGGTACTAGAAGGTTTGATTCTATTGCCCCGATCCTTGCTGACCTACATTGGCTGCCAATCAAATATCAGATTGATTTTAAGATTTTATTGCTTACATTCAAAATCGCAAATAATATTGCACCTTGCTGTTTAACTGAACTTCTCAGCCTAGGTCCCGGCTGAAAACCAGAGGTGATCGTGCCTTTGCCATTGCTGCACCCAACCTCTGGAACAGTCTTCAGGCTCATATTCGCACATCGGAATCTATTCAATCTTTTAAAACACAATTGAAAACATATTTATTTGATCTTGCATTTCTGGTTAGTTAGTGATTTATCGGTTGTACACTTTGTACTTTTATCGCATTTGTATGTAATTTTAACCAATTGTGTTACTGGGATTTTCCAGTTGATATTGATGTTGATTTTACCTAACTTTTACACTAGGAGTGAAATATTTGTCTTAACATAGTACTCCCGGGTTAATTAGTGCTTTGTTTTGTCTGGAAAAGTATTTGTACTCTACTATCATACCCCTATGTGATTAATTTTATTTCATATTTTACTATTGAGAAGTACTTTGGTGTACCTCTGGTCTTTAAATGTGCTATATAAATGAAGTTGTATTGTATTGTACCTAAAGATAAGATAAGATAAGATAAGATAAGACAAGATAACTCTTTATTGTCATTGCACAGTCATACATAGTACAATAGTACAATGAAATTGGAAAACTGTCCTACGTCGGCACTACATATAACACAACACGACACGATACAACACATCACAACGCAACACAAACAACACAACACAGTATATTAACTTAGTAATAAAAAAAGAAGAAGAAGTGTATGTGTATTGCACACTGTTATTATTGCACATTAATTATTATTGCACCTTGTTATAAATATAAATATTATTATTGTTATTGTTTTAAACATTGTTACCTCCCCCCCAAAAAAGGTAACAATAGCCAATCAGGTCACCTATTTGCATTGATTAGGGCTATTGCCCTGTTGTAAAAGCTGTCCTTGAGTCTGTTTGTCCGGGACCTCAGCAGCCTGAACCTCCTGCCAGACAGCAGCAGCTTAAACACCCGATGTCCTGGTGAATCCACCCCCCACATACTGGTCTAGTTACCTTCAGCAGAACTAGTGCTGCGAGATGAACCAAACTTATGTTTAAACATTTGGCTTCAATTCACCATCCCCGTTAATTTCATAGTTCCTGCTCTAATTATACGAGGTATCTAAAATTACTACCTAAGGCATGACTTCCCTAAGGCCTCTCACTGGACTATCAACACTAAATTTCAGAGAAGGCTCATCTTTGAGCTACATAATTTACAGAAGACAGGCAAATCATTTGATAAGGGAGAAAACTGAAAGTTGTTGACTATATAAAAATGTAATATGAAGTGTAATGTTTTAATGTTAAAAAGTCCAGCTAATTTACAAGTAAATTTACTATTTACAACCTTTAGAGCCAGACAGAGGCAGGAATTTTGCTGTTGATTTACTGTATACCAACATTCACTGCCTGAAAGTGAAGTGAGATCTTGTGTACCATGCTCACTTGAGGTTCATGGAGAGACAGGAGAGCATTAGATTACCACTTGACTCCATCGTGAGATGTTCTGTCAAGCTTAGTTATTTCTGTGCGCTATAAATGTATGTATATGTATAAAAACGTGCCGTGGCAGGAGCAGCATATTTCTTCAGCCTAAGCATGAGTTTTAGTTGAGATTACTGAAGATTGTCAAATCCTCTTTGTTCCCTGCTTGCCAGGTTTTGCTGACCGCAAGAGAAACTTGCATTGTGTGTAAACACATAATCAGCGTTTTCATCATTTGATTTTAGTGAATGACACAGAAGGGCGGGAAGTCATACCCGCAAACGGTTGAATACAAAGAACAACTTTTATATGTCTCCTGTTAAAAGGAAAGAATACATAATAAATCAGTTTATCCCATCGTTGCGATGTTGTAAGCATGTCTGCGTTATGGTCCAGCTTTGTGCAGAGGTTATATGTGGATTAGAGGTGATTAAGAAATGAAAGAGCCATTGTCCTGCGCTTAAACAATCACATGCACACTTGGGATCAGGGAGAGGGGGATGAGATGAAGACAGAGGCGTGAGACTGAGAAGTCGTGAAAGAGAAAAACAGTCGGGTGCAACATAAAAGTAGACAGGATGAAAATAAAATGTGGAGAGCAAGCATAAGTATATGGGAGAGATTATGAGAATTCAGAAACAAGGAGAGGAATATGGAGCAATCAAGGAAAAGATCAGAAGAAAAAGATGAAATGCACATGAAAAAATACACCTGTGTTTCACTGTGAAAGCGCACTCATCTGGGTAATAATACATTGTAACTTCAGCAGAGGAAGTAGCTTTTTATTTGTCCCTTTAAGCCACTTTTTTACATCAATCCAACTATTTTTATATATTTTTGTTTTTTCCAGTACCAGGTTGGCCAGCTGTACTCTGTGGCTGAGGCCAGTAAGAATGAGACGGGTGGAGGAGAAGGAGTGGAGGTGCTAAAAAATGAACCCTATGAAAAAGATGGAGAGAAGGGACAGTACACACACAAAATATACCATTTGCAGAGGTAAGTATTTGTACAACAGGTTTGCAGTTCCAGACGATGCAGAAGAAGTTCATAGAAAGTCTGCTGCATCCGATTCATTCATTTTTCTATTTCATATATTTCTAAGTCTATTATCCCGTTACTTCAAAGTCTTAATTATATTTACTTCAGCTTCATTATATAAAGCAGCAGTTAACAACAAGGACACCATCAAGAGCCCTAATAATCTGATGATCCCCTATGAGCAAACTCTTGGTGACAGTGGAGAGGAAAAATTCCCTTTTAGAAGGAAGAGCCGTCTGGAAGAACCAGACTTAGGGATCGATTGGAGGGGAAAGAGAATACATAAAATAGTAGCACAGCATAGCATGTAAAGTGGCAAATAAACACTTGGGCAGTGGAGACATAATCAGTAAATTATAGCAACACTAAGCACTTCCCACCCCAGAGAATATTTCTCGTGAATCCCAAGTGGGAGCTGGTTTCACAGGAGAGAAGCCTGATAGCTGAAGGCTCTGCTTCTTATTCTACTATAGTAAACCTGTACTCTGACACTGGGATGCTTTACTGGGATAATGTTTTACTATGAGGTCTTTAACATTTGGCATGATCATTCAGAACTTAGTTTGTTTATCGTTTAGCAGCAAAGCAAAAACAGAAGGAGAAATTTGATCTCTCATTCCAGTCCATGTTAGCACTGTGGCTGCAGTGTTTTGGATCAGCTGAAGGCTTTCCAAGAAGCTTTTAGGAAAACCTGATAGTAAGGTTAAGTTTCTGGACTGTTTGCTCACCTACAAAGATCTAATATGCTGATAGCACTCTGATGCGTGTACAGTAAGCTACCAAAAGCAGCCACGTGTAGTTTCTGCCTATCAAGGTTTTACTGCTTCTGTTGCTTTAGATCTTTATAGTTGGCATTCATATGTATTATAGCTATTTATGTTTATATTGGAAAGCTAAATCTAAAGTTTAATATAAAGGACTTGGTCAGGTAAAGGAAGGTTTTGCTGTGATGCTTAAGACCTCCAGTATGAGAACCTATAATAAAGTTAAATAACTGAAATAAAAATGCTTTAAAATTAACTAGGCTTGTTTTCTCTTCACTCCTCTGCCCTGCAGTAAAGTGCCATCATTCGTCAGAATGTTGGCTCCAGCTTCAGCTCTCAATATCCACGAGAAAGCCTGGAACGCGTACCCATACTGTCGCACAGGTACGACACACATACACTCAGAGACACTTTATACCAGCACACAAAATGCTCAAGCTCTGTGCAAACAAGTGTTTTTTTGGTAATATTCACCACATAAAATACAGATTCAGTTTGTGACATATATCAGAATCACGTGTTTTTGTAGCTCGGGGATGCCTCGCTCAGCGGATTTTATTTGTAAAAGAAATATATCTTTTTTTCTTTTTTTGCTTGTTTAATAGGGGTTTAAGATAACTGATTTAAATAATGGCGGTACACATTCAACCGCACACTCTTGCTAACGGTGTGTCTCTGGGTCTTTGTCACCTTGAAAGAGTAGCTGAATAATTTACTGTATGCCCAGAGAGAAGAGCCGTGCAATCACTCGAGCCTTTCAGGCTGAGATCACACACAGCCTGCCAGTTGCCAGACAGCCATCTGTCATACAAACACACAGAACAGGCAAAGGCACAACCTGTACCTACACACACACACACTGACAACTGTTGTTTAACAATTCCTCGTGACATCTGTACATTGTCCAATACTGTTAATGCGTATTGGTGATGTTTCGTAGCATTTTCAAATGTTCCTCAACTCAACTATTCTTGTGTTTCTCTCTGTCTGCTCCTGCACTGTCTGCCATCGGGCTCTGCAGTCATCACTGTAAGTATGCGTGTTTACTTTGGAAATCGTGTGTGTTGACACAAAAGACACCTCAAACCTTGATGCTGAGAGAGAGAGAGCGAGTTAACCTGAAAGTTGAGAAAGAAATGCGATCTATTTCAGTGGCGAAGCAGCAGGTGTAGTCAGACACCATTACTTTGTGTGTGCTTCATGTATTACTCAAGCTATGGGGACCTAAATCTGTTCACACAATGTGGAGATGTGTTTTTCTATGGGGGGGGGGGCTGCCTATTACAGAAATCATTAAAAACTTTGATGAGGACATTTTTCTTAAGGTTAAGTTTACAAATGTTTAATTATGATTAAGGTGATTAGGGTTACAGTAAGTTAATGTAATGTCTTCTTAAGTCCTGGATACACAGCTGCATGCACTGGTGTGTGTGTATATGAGAACAGGAGTTAGGTGATATTTTAAGGTCCTTTGCTTGCTTGCTTACATATTTTCCTGAAGAATTACTCTTCCTGTTTCACTCAATTTTACTTGTGTTTTCTCTGCAGAATGAGTATATGAAAGATAACTTCTTGATCAAGATTGAGACATGGCACAAACCTGACACGGGACACCTTGAAAATGTAATTATTAATGGCGATAATGACCTTTGGTGCTACATACAGCAAGTTGAATGTCCATATTTTGAGTGGAAATAATGCAGATGGCACAAAAGTGGTTGGGTTTTTTTTACAAAATGTTTATCGGTGGTGAGGTTTGTGAAAACACAACCACCAGGTTTGTAACCTGGTGGTTGTGTTTTCTGTTGTTTAGTGGTTTCCTAATCAAAATCTGCTTTATAATTCTTATTTGAAATCCAAATTGCATCCCCCTTTTGTAGGTGCTCATAATTACTGGGACGGTGCTACTATACATGCATAAATGTAAATGTTATGTTATTAAAAAGCTATTTTATTGCCTGGAGAAACTTGCCTTCAGATACAATATCTAGTTGTGCTCCCTGTCTCTGTTTCAGGTACACGGTTTGGATGCAGAAACCTGGAAGAAAGTGGATGTAGTCTATATTGATATTGCAGACAGAAGCCAAGTGGAACCAAAGGTAAAAATGTCACTTTAAAATCAATGCAGAGACCATCACAGCATCTAGCTTTCATACTTACGTGTGTCCTTATACCTGTTGTTTATTGTGGGGCGTTTTCTTGGGGGGGGTTGCCATTTTTCTTCAGGACTACAAGCCTGAAGAAGATCCTTGCAAGTTCAAGTCAGTGAAGACAGGACGAGGACCTCTAGGACCAGACTGGAAGGTGCAGCTTTTTGTTGTAAACATCTCAGTAGGCAGAGACACATTTTACAACCACTTTAATGTTAATCACTGATGTGCAAAATACAAAATATATTTGCACTGATACTTGTTGCTTAGCAACTATGATGTTTAGCCAGTGATGATTGATCTGTGCAGAACAAAATTTGGTCATAATGCAGCATTATAATGTAGCCATAGCTACTTCTAAGGACACTAGGGTCCTGTCTTTTATCAGTTTTTCCTGAGTGATTTTATTCAGTTGAATGGTTTTAGAAGCCAGGGACAAGCTTTCATACAGCCCTTATTTACAGTTAGTATATATTCTAGTGGGTTTTTTATTCAATATTTTTAGTTTGAGAGCCTTTTTGTTATTGTCAAAAGGTGTTGGAGAAAATCAGGAGAAGTGATGACCTCTGGATTTCTAAAACCTTATTTATAGTCCTCAGTGTATCTTTATTGATTAAATATTAGTTGAATAGAGGCAAAGGTCCAGACATACAGATGTTATGCCTGAGGAACATTTGGTAACGCAAAAAAAAATGTGTTTATTTATGTACTTGCAGAAGGAACTTCCTAACAAGAAAGACTGCCCACACATGTGTGCCTACAAGCTGGTCACTGTCAAATTCAAGTGGTGGGGCCTGCAAAATAAAGTGGAGAATTTCATTCAAAAGGTTTGTTGGGAGGTTTTTTGTTTTGTTTGCTTTTTACTTTATTATTAGTTTGACATCCAGGAAGCTACAGGTCATGGCCTGCTACTGAGGAGGGTTTATTGATAAGAAAGTCATTTACATTGTTTATCCTGCGGGACATATCCTTTTTTTCCTTCCTTGACAATATCTGTTAATGGCTGTTGCACCACGGTGTGTTATCCTTTGCACACATACAGTAAATCCTGACTGCTTGAGGTAGTAATGGAAAAAGGCACCACTCACTATCATGTCTTCATGCATGCTCATTCATCCAGGTAAATAAATCCCAAAAGATTGATTCTGTTCACCTTGATGAAGCGTTTTCAGTGGGAGGAATGGTACTCCGTGAATTGTACTTATGGCCATTGATCCATGGTCACTGATCAGTGATCAATGGTCTTTGATCAGTGGAATTTGATCAGTGGTTGTTGATCAATGGTCACAATACAATTTGCTTATTAATGATCAAGAAACTGACCTCACAGCCCATTGGTCCTTCAGTGGTACTGGTTTCAGTCATTGTGCAAATGTACTGTTTATAAGATTGAGGAAACCTGCTGTCAGCTGAGACTGAAGAAGTCACTTGAATGAGTGATGAAATGTTTCTCCCAATGAAAACTCTACATCCAGATGAACAGAATCAACCTTTTAGGACTCACTATCATGTTGCACATGTATGGTGCCAGCCTCTCCATGATAAACAGGGTAAAAGATTGGAAACAGAATGAAATTACACATCTCTTATGTTAAGAAATACAGTTCCTTTAATTAATCCATAACTTTTCTCTTTATTGTTTCTGTTGTCTCACAGCAAGAGAAGCGTTTGTTCACTAATTTTCACCGCCAGCTGTTCTGCTGGATTGACAAATGGATTGAACTGAACATGGAAGACATCCGTCGCATGGAGGAGCAGACACGTAGGGAGCTGGATGAGGTAAGCCAGGCAAGATTAAACTGAACTTGATACAGTGTATCTTTTAATGAAGCATCCATATGTTTTCTACCACATACCCACAGTTCCCTTTCCCCTACCACCTCCTGCAATTCTTCTGTGGGGACACAGAGGCATTCTTAGAACAGCTGAGAGACATGGTCAATCCGGTCTGTCCTGGGTCTGCTGCACAGTTTTCTTCCAAATGGGAAAACACCTTGACTGTCTCTTTTTGTTGTATAGGAACTCTACATCTCTGAGTCCCTCCCAAATGACTGAAAAGAACCTCAGAGCTCCCTAGTCTCTCTCGAAGGGTGATCACAGACACCCCTTAAAGCAAGCTAGTTTACGCTGCTTGTGCATTATTCTTTTGCCCACTATCAACCAGTAGATATGTAGCTTTGCAACCATCATCAAATCAACAGACCCCAGCACCCAGCTGCTCTACTGGTGCTGTACCAGATTTGCCTGTCATTCTGTCTCACTCACGAACAAGCCCAAGAAGTACTTGAACCCCTCCACTTAAGATGACACCTTACTCCCAATCTAGAGCAGGAAACCCAATCTTTTCCAACTGAAAACCATGACCTCAGACTTAAAAGTGCTTATTCCCTGCTATTTAACACTTAGTACAGACCAGGTCAAGGCCATGCCACAGTTTGATGAGGCCAACACCATGTAAACACCTTGTTATAAGTAAGGCTATGATTGTAGTCCTTTGCAGACACACACACAGACATACTACTTCCGAGTCTGTCTGCTTGGAAGATGCAGTTGTTACATTTGCAGCAGCTGAACCTCTACATATTTCGCACATGTGTATCTGGTGGCCTTGAAATGTTGTGATTACTAGACACTCGAGGAGAGACAGATGTGTGCACAGACCTAAAGCAAACAATTAAAAATTCCTTGTGTGATTTTTCTTTTTTGTCAGATGAGAGTGAAGGACCCTGTGAAAGGAATGGTTGCTCTAGAGGACTGAGGCTGTATTGGACCGTGAATGCTGCTGCTCATCAGGTGAAATTATTTTTGCCCTTTGTGCGATCGTAAATTTGTGCCTTGATATGTTTGTTTAAATATTGGATTTTTTTTCCCAGTCTAGCTGCTCATTGTAACTTCCCAAATCCAAGGTGATGTGTTCGAATTGTTTACCTTGTTTGACCAGAAACCTTAGAGTATTTTTTTTTCTTCTCTAGTTAAGAAATGAACGAATTAGCAAAACGTTTGTCTTGTTTTAAGCTACACTTTATTGTCCGAGAGTCCTTTAAATGATCTCAGATATCAGTTACAGTGTATGCACATTTTTATAAGTAACAACAAATTGCAGGCACAAGAGCAGGCAGGCTTGAAATCTGAGTACATTTGAGAAAAGCATGCAACTAAATCTACATATATATTTAGTTGCATGCTAACTAAATAGTATGTGTTTAGGATGCAGCTAACTGCATGCAATTTAATTAGCATGCAATAAACAATAAAGCAGACAATGTAAGTGATGACTGTATTTCTGTCTTCTCTTTTAGATCAGAATATCCAGACACCAGCGGATTCACATCCTCCTTTTGTCTCAACTGACGCAACATCCGACCGGCCGGTCCAAAACCCACCTCTTGCAGTCCAATTTGGTTTCAGGGACCTGGACCCAGTAAACTTCCAGTTTTCAGCTGATGTTCTCCGTCCTTCCCCCCTTTCACACTCATTTGTACTTTTGGTTTGTTTTTTTAATCTAGTGTCCCCATGTTAATTGCTCTGAGGCCTCCAGTAGCAAAATTATAGATCTTGTCAGTCAGTCCTCTCTTTCTGTCTAAATTGTTCTAAACTACAGAGAATAGTGTCATTTATCTCTGCAATTTAGGATTTATTTCTATTTAAGATATCCCAGTAGTGTATATATAAAGTATATCGGAGAGTTGAATAAGTGTACTGAAGTACATATATATGTGTATATACATATAGATATATATATATATATATTAAAAAAAACAAGATTTTTAAAATGATTCAGTACATTTTGTCAGTGGATGTTTATTTTTTTCCAGATCAAGCCAAGCTGTATCTGCTCAGTGCTGTGTTGCTTGTTTGATCCTTTAATTTCTTCTTTTTTGTCATTGTATCTCCTTTTCTCCATTTGTGTCATGCAGTGTTTCCCTTTCTTATTGAAATCGATTTGCAAATCTACAAATCCCAGCTGCAAGGTCGGGATTGTGCTAAGAGTTTTGTGTTATCTCTACTATAAATCTGACCTAACAGATACGATTTTTGCCCCCCTAAATATGTTGACAAGTTCATTAGCTTTTCTGCTGCTTTGTGAATGTGTGTTTGCATATATATGTGTGTGTGTGTGTGGTTGTGGCAGGGCTTAGTGGTGTGTGTCTTTGTAACATTACTAGGTCACCAAGGTTTTCAGCTGTATTTTTCATGCCTCTTTCAGCAGATCCTCCCCAGTTTCATTTGGCTGTTCGGGGTGCTCAAAATTGCCGTAATTGAAGGTTATGTCTGAATACAAGTATACAGTAATGCATATAAATAAAAACACAGAGAGAGCAATAGCTGAGAGGGGTACTGGTAAAATGTGTCACCCTGCAAAATAAAAATATAGAGCAGACAACTGGAACAGTCATAAACAAGTGTAGGCCTGTCTCTTTTTTTATTCCTCTGTTGGTGACCTGTGCTGTCATTCTGCATCAGGTCTTGCCTTGTCATCCGTTGTGTCATCTTCAGTGGATAAATGGTGTTATCCAGCAATAGCAATAACTATCATGACACGCTGGTCTCTCCTTGGTCATTGCAGTTTTAGTAAACTGGAGCGCAAGCCTCAACTCAAGAGGGCTCAAGTTGCATCATTAAATTCCATTTTTATTGTCTTTGCATGGGTTGATTTCTCTTGTGGGATCTGAAAGTTGTTTTTAAATTTGTGTTTTGTTTTGGAGGGGATTTTTCTGGGTGTATGCATGAGTGTGAATGTGTCATGCAGGGTAGCGAGTGTCTTTGTAGAAAGTTGATCCTAGTTAGAAACAAGGAACAAATTAAGCTGCAGCGGGCACTATTTTGTTTTTCTTCTTGCTGGTGTGTGTTTGGCCTCCTTTGCCTTCCTTCCGTCCCGTCATCTACTTCACATCCTGCACATGTTTTAACAGTATGGAAAGCTTAAAGAGAAAGCAACAGATAACGAGACAAGAAAATGATTATGGACATTTTGCACTAACAAGCTAATATTAGTTCATGTAAAATAATTTAGAAACTTTAAAATAACAGATAAATAAAGCCTATTTTTTGTAGTTTATGCACAATCATTACTAAAGTACAATAATACTTACTGAATTTTGCAGTATAAATATCAATTTATAGGGTTTTTCATTTGCAATTACAAAATAAAAACGTTATCGGTCAAGTACTGTCATCAGTCAAAATGACGTCTGTCCCAAGCATTGCAAGAATTATTTCTTCCATTGACTCTTTAATTAGGATACGTCATTTGCAGAAATTTTTAAAAATGCAAAGGTTTTCTGGCAGATTTCCAGAAGTTACTCTCATGTTAAGCTACATTAATCTAAAGGACTATTACGCTGAATCTGGTTAGATTCAGGTTTTCAGTTTACAGGGAAACGTGGAGCTGAATTGAGTCAACCCTAACCCTAATTAATAAGAAAGGCAAAGCAAATGATTGACAGACATTTGAGCGTCATCTTTGAGCCTAATCTAATGTGCACACACATTACTGATGAATTATTAAAAAGGACTGTTCTTAGGATCATTAGCAACCTTGTGAACTATAAATTTTAAAAGAATAATGTTTGATCTTTTTATGTTTGCATATGTTAGATTACTTGAATAAGGCCATCATGGCAAACATTTTTCTGTTGCCTCCTCTTTGACTCCAAAACACTGGCCCTGGATATTCAATCCCTGCACCTCTCTGTCCATCAAGCGTCTCACTCAGTGTCTGTGATGGGGCTACCAACTGATTCATGGAGATTTGTGGATGTACTGTATGTACTGACTTTGTAAATAGTAAATAAATTATTGTAGATGAACACATATATATAGATCAGACTGTCCTGCCAAAGCCTACAGCACACCCTCTTGACACTTGATCCTCTTAATTAATCGCTATCTACTCAGCATTACACACCCCACGCTGGCCACAGAATCAGAAAATGTTGAGTTATAGTTGCTGAATTTAGTAGTGATAAGACATTTTGAGGAATATTGTCAACTGTAGTCATAAAAAGGCATTCTTACATATTGTTATAGATGTTTAGGCTGCTCAAGTGAAGCAGCACTTCACATTTGGAGGAAAAAATAAGAAAAGAGCCTATTTACTATTTCCTGTCCTTCATTATTCCCTCACAGGAACCACGTCTCATTGGCAGGACAGTGTATAAATATATATTTTTGTTCTGAATGTTGTACCTCTGTTGTCAGTCTCTGAACTACACTGACTTCTCTCTGCAAAGGAACGGCAGCTTGGGTCACTTCATTGATCCACATAATTAGCTGATGGCGTCGGCCCTTCGTGACGCCGGGGCACGAGTTAGACTTTGCCCTCCTGTGGTTAGCAGTGGGGGAATCGAGGGGAAATTATTCTACATTTCGGAGCAGCTTCAACTGGGTGCTGGAGCGTTGGAGCTTAAAGCTACACATGAGAAAGGACAAATATATGTGGTTGTTTGAGAACAGATACTGATGTTTTTAAGAGTCTGAACCTACAAACTTGTGAGAGAACGTGGTTTAACAGAGACAATCTCATAGTTATCTGTTGTTAGATTCCTCGATTTATAATCAGAGTATGAAACCAAATGATTCCATAATAATCCCAAACTGTTTTTAAATCGTTAAATCTCTCTTTCTCTCTTTTGCTTTCTCTCTCTCTCTCTCACTCCTGTTAACTTGTCTCCTGTTTTTCTTTCTTTTATTGTGAATTTGTGCCTTTTTGTCATTTTATCTTCTAATAACACTACTGTACATTGCAGACATAAAGAACTAAATAAAAAGAAAGAAAAGCAACTGTACATAAGTTTGATGTGGATGCTTTTTTTTTTTAATCTTTTTAATGGATGTCATAGGTGTGAGATTAATTAAACATGGGAGACCATGTATGTTTCCTAAATGCAAGGGAAAGATGACAGACAGTCAAAAAATGGTTGAAATATAAGCTAAAAGATGAACACTGACTTGTCTTAGCAAAATAAATTAAAACTAATGTAATCAGCAGTTGTTGAAATCATCAAATGTTAATTACAGCCACAAAGTATGACTTTTGAATATTATTCTTTGGTGCCCCTGGTGGACCCATAAAACACACAGGCAGCAGACACCACACACATACAGACACAAACACTGTAGGCAGGGTAGAATTAATCAGGCTTTTTGTGGCAAAGATTACTTTAAATCCTGATTATGAGGCAGAGGATGGGCCAGGGCTGAGAGCTGCTACACATTTTGTTAGATGGTGATGAGACTACACAGTGTGTGGGTGTTTGAGAGGGAATATTTGAATTTACTAATGAACCATTGAGGATATTTTAGCTTATCAGTAAAAAAAACTAAGCTTACTAGTAGAAATATGAACGAAAAATAAATTTCGGTTCTTGAATCTAAAGATCAGAAAGTATTAATCAAGTTTTAAGTTGTGATTTTGTTTGTTTTACAAGTTTTATAAGTTTGTTTTACAGGTGGCTTATTTAGGTCATGCACAACCATCCTGCAAGACCACAAAAATAACAGAATGAATCCCCGTAATTAAAGCATTACACAGTCAATAAAACAGTAGCATTTTAATGTGTGATGCAGAGCACCTTTCACACGCCATACTGTTAAGAAAATGAAGGATTGTTTCATACAAAGCAGGCTTTAGTGCAACAAATGCCATGCGTCAATAAACAGACATGTCTATTCATAAACACTTTCTCACTGGGTTGTTAACCAACCTGGGATAATAGCTTGATCCGATGTTACGCTTAAGTCCAGCGTGGGCTGTGTGTGGGAATTTGCACCCAGGAGGGGAGCAGCTGAGAACAAAGTGAGGGAACCAAAAACAGTATCAAACAGTCAAACCAGCCTCACCACAGGAAAACAGATTCCCTTTGGACATCTCTGTCATCTGTGCACACAGGGTCTACTGCTTTTCCGGATACCACAAGACAGACACACAGACAAAGGTAATGGTTTAGGTAGACAGAAGGATGCATGTTCTCATAAGGCAAAATCTTAGCAACGTGTTTGATTTACTTTTATTTATTTGTTCTTTCTGCGGTTCATTTTTTACATATATTTCAGCATGGTTTATTTTATTTTTACAGCACACTAGCAGTTGGCGCAAAGTATGAATACAGCAACGCAATCTGTTCCTCTTGCAATCAATGCACTGGTCAGTTTAACATACCAAAGTTAGGACATTGTTACTTTTTCAAGGAGGAGCTCATAATAAAGGTAAAGAAAACAGAAGTTAGTAACAAAAAACTCATCAATGAAAAACAACTAACTTAATTGATGCATATTTAAAACTGAATAATATTGATAACAAAAGCTGACACTACAATAGAAGAATAAATAATATAATTTCTGCCTTTTAAAGGGTATTTTTTTCTTCTTTGATAAAAAAAATTGCATAATGTCAAAGCCTCGATTATTATATTGTGACAAGTTGTTATTGTGGTTAATATCTACAGTGATATACAACGAAAATGACTTCGCTAGCTAATTTGGCTAAAGTTCTAAACAGTTAGCTAGGTAAGAAATTACATATTTCGCTGTGGGGCTAAATGAAGAGCACAACAAAAATAAAATAGATAAAATGTAAAGACACTGGACTTACATCTGTTATGTGGGTAGTCATAATGCCAGTTTAACAGTAGACTAATATCTATATCTATATGAACTACCATCAACTACTTTGCTAAAAGAGTGTTAGCCATAACAAATATGTTAGCTTGCAGCTTGTTGTGCACACTGTTGCCCCCAAGTGGCCAAATGAAATTCAGTTAAATTTAATTTTATTGATATAGTGTCCAATCACAGCCATCAGCCTAAGGGTTGGTGGTGAAGAAGAAACCAAGAAAAACAACTAATCTAAGCTATCATAACCAAACCACGGTTATTAGACAACTTTGACACAAACAGGACAAGGTGTGGCTGTTGCAGTCTAGTCACATGTCCTGGATATTGTTGTTGTTTTCTTTACTTACTTTAAAACTAGTTCGAAGGCCAGAGCAGCCAACGGCTCCAAATATGCATTCCCCCCAGTATTTATAATTAGCTTTAAAAAGTCAAATACTTTCTACAGCATTTTTGATAAAGTTTTATTTAAAATATGTCAAAAATAACTCTCAAGTCTTCCTGTTTACATTTGATCTTCAGGGCACTGTCACTTTAACATGGCTGAGGCTAACCATGATTAGAGGTGATTAAAAAGCAATTTGAGAAATGACTCCGGGGCATCCCTGTCAGGTTTGGCTTTGTCTGTTTAGTTATTTTTGCCCGGCTCTGGTCTATGCTCCCAGCAAACTGACTGTAGTAAGGATAAAGCGCCTGGCATTTCGATTTGCTTACATTTTGCCCAACCCTGTGTTTGTATGTGTGCCTACAGGGGAGAAAATGAGCACCGGCAGAGGTGGAAGAGACAAGTGCAGGTAAGAGCAGCACAATTCTGTCTTTGTCTAATGTAAATGAAAGGGTACGAAGTAGGTAGGAACAAAGTCAGACATGGAAATAACTGTGGGGAAAAGCACAGATCACATGTGGAGATAGTAAAAGAAAAGAAAGTAACCCTCCCACCTTGCATTTCATAATCAGTTTCATAATCTTTATCGGTAACTTGTGGCTGCTGGATCTGATTATTAATAGATCTGCGAGAAAACTTAAATAGTATTCTATTCATCATTTCTAACCAGTGAGCCCCTTGATTATCTACTTAATACCTCTGCTTGCTAAAGAATTTGCCCTAAGTCTTTGCATGTGACATTGTTACATGAACTGAAAGGGAGGATTGGGACACCAAGGATTATAAATACTTTTCTTTATTCCTGTCCCCATTTCTTCGTATTTTCCACAGGCATCCAAATATTTTAATACTTCTGATTTACAGCCATTAATAAACCATTCAGCTCCATACACTTATTAACACACACACACAACAATCAGCACATTATTTTTTGGAATTTAATAGCAAAGTGAGTTTACCTTTTAGCTTCAGAAAAGTAAAAACTTGTTTGTCCAGAATCATTTATAGTATAGTGTATAGTTCAGGATCATTTTAAGTCCTGGGTAAGGAAATATCCAGCGGTTTCTAATCGAGTCATTTTGCAAAGAAAAGTGTTATAGTGGCTAATTAGATGTTAAAATTTTAGGAATTAAATAATTATCTCACTGCACTTATGGTTTTTAAATCTTTAATCCGTTTAAGTATTAGGCAAAAAGCGCCACAGCTGCAGATTGCTTAATGATTGCTTAATATGCTCCCACATCTATTAAGTGTGCTGTAACACTTGTTAATCAGAATGATTTCAGTTTTTGTCCTACTGTGTGTCATAGCTAATAAAGCTGCTTGTAACTCCTCTCTGACCTCTATCCGGTTTACAAAGATAACCTTTCGTCTATATAATAAGAGCCCAGATTTACGCCAGAAGAAGCCAAAGCTGCTATTTTCTCTCGTCACCATTGCATGGGTGTAATTGTGGGTCACATGCATTGTTCTATGTGCTCAGCTGATGAAGAATAGTGGTGGTAAACCTCTTAGAAAAGCTGAAGGTTTGCCCAGGTCTTGTAGCAATACTGATGGAGGATCAGCCTCCTCTTGCACTTTCTTTGACTGCCCACACTCACAGCAAAGCACACGCACACGTTCACATGCCTGTCTCCTGCCTGCGATTATACTTCAAATCTGACTCACTCTTGCCTGCTTTCCCGAGTCAACCCCACTGCTTTGTCAGTCGCTGCTCCATCGGAGCCAGATCACACAAGACTCTGCCAGAGAAAGGACTCCACCAGCAACCTTCACCCTCGGTGTTTGAGTTGTTCAACTTGGCTATTTTGGAGGACTTTAAAGAAGAACTGCCTGAAGCACATGCAGAGAGAGATTTGACTAACTAGGAATCAGTTCATATTACTCTCAGTTGAGTGGACAAAGGGACCGGTGGCCTCTCGCATCAGATGGCTACAACTATCCCAACCACAGAAGTCTGAGGAGAAGTCAAGCCAAAGGTCTGTCTTCCATAGGATTTTCCCTCTTTCTTTATGTTTATTTTAAGTAGTTACTTTCAATACTGCTGTGCACTGAAGAACCTCCTGACCTTTACTACATCACATACACCGGGAAGACCCTTTTTTAAGGCATAACTTCAAAGATGGAACCTTTAACAGACAGTCTACGTGTGCGCTCGGACAGCACGAGCAGCTCGGCATCTCAGGGCTCAAAGTCAAAGACGGTTCTTCGCCAGCGTTTGTCCCAGCTGCTGACCTGCATCGAGGACATGAGCTCTGACGACGAAGCCAGTGAAGAGGTGTCACGCACGCTGGAAGAAGCATTTCAGCTCTGTGGACGCTTCATTCCCACAGATGCATTCAGGTTGACTTTAACACTTTGGGTTTTTAAAAAGCTTATAAAAGAAAAATCACTTTAAAACTTTGATTTATCTTGAAGAAACAGGCATACCATAGCAACTAATATAGTTAATAACAAAAAATGCAGAAATGATCAACAGGCTCTTAAGGTGGTATTTGTGAAAATAATATCTGTGGTTCTTAGTGGGTTCCACTTATCTTATAAGATTACAAAAGTGTGTATGTTGGAAAAGTAAATGTTATCAAGGTTTTTTTGTATTTTTACGGTATAAGTGTTGCTATTTATGAGGAAACAAACTGTTAAGCATGCACAGTGTGTAGCTTTGTAGCGTTGTAAATAATATTTGGGAGTTTGTTTCTCACAAGGCTCCACATTGTGACCTGGAATGTGGCCACAGCAGAGCCTCCTGAAGATGCCACCTCTTTGCTGCAACTAGATGCCCAGCCACCTACAGATCTCTATGTGATTGGGTAAGAAATATATATATATATATATATATATATATATATATATATATATATATATATATAACAGCAGTGGAATCAAAGACATTAGACTGTCATTACTTGTCTTTTATTTGTATTTCTGTGTGTTAGCCTTCAGGAGGTAAACGCCACCCCAGTGAGGTTCATCACAGACCTGATATCAGAAGACTCCTGGAGCCATGTCTTCATGGACTCACTGGCACCCAGAGGCTTTGTCAAGGTCAGAGAAGACAGAAGAAGAAAAGGGAGAAACATTTGTCTTTATGTGTATCTTCAATCTGCTGTGTTTTTCTTTCATCCATAAAAGAGACATAAAATATTTTATTACATACATTTTTATACTGTTACAGTTAATCTATTTGAGATTCAAAGAGGAAAAGAAAAGAAACGCTGCATAATCTACAACATTTAATAATTTTATGATTCTTTTTCTTAACTCTTATCATATCTCCCTATTTTTTATTTCTTTTAATTATCTTAATTGTACAGCACCTTGGTCAACAGTTGTTGTTTTAAATGTGCTATATAAATAAATTTGACTTTGACTTTAATACAATCTTGCTGTCTCCATCTGTGTCTAGGTCACATCAGTGAGGATGCAGGGTTTGCTGCTGCTGCTGTTTGCCAAACAGATTCATCTTCCCTACATCAGAAACATCCAGACCACCTACACTCGGACCGGCGTGTTTGGCTACTGGGTAGGAAATTAGAACGGGAGCCCTGGTTATCCCTGAACCTTGTAGACAACCACACTGTTTGCACACCAGGAATCCCATTGGCATCAGATGCTGTAGGGTTTAAACGCACCATGAAAGGTCCATTGTGTTTGTTTAGTGGAATGTGCAGCAGCTTTGACAGAAAGAAATCACAAACAAAGAACACTGAAAGCAGTCAGAACACTGAAAACTTGTGTCTAATCCATAATCCAGGTTAAAAGAGATACTTTTTTTTATAATTAGTCTTCTTCACAGACTGTATTTGTTCTCCTGTGTGTGTCTGTGTTAGGGTAACAAAGGAGGAGTGTCTGTACGCTTTTCCTTCTATGGACACATGCTTTGCTTCCTCAACTGCCACCTAGCTGCTCACATGAACAACGCTCTGCAGCGCGTCGACGAGTTTGAGTACATCCTGGAGACGCAAGACTTTGACATCTATGACACCCCACAAATCCGGGACCACAAGTCAGGACTCCTTCACAGAGGCACACAAACACTATGCATATACGCAACGAGGGCTGCTGTGCAAGTAAAATGTGGCTCTGCGGCTCTTTCACAGGGTGGTGTTCTGGTTTGGTGATCTGAACTTCCGCATCGCAGATCACGGTTTGCACTTTCTCCGCTCATCCATCAACAGCGGCCGGTTAAATTTGCTGTGGGGCAAAGACCAGGTATTGTACTAGTGTGAGGACACACACACACACACACACACAATAGCACACACTTGCTCATTATTTTCATTTTCCTGCAGCTCATCATGATGAAGAAGAAGGAAGCTTTCCTGCAGGAATTTGAGGAGGGGCCGTTAAATTTTAAACCCACCTACAAGTTTGACCGTAACTCCGACACCTATGACACCAGGTAACGTGCTAAAAAATCTATATTACACACACATGATCGGCAAATTTTGTAAGCCTTATTTGTGTCCTTGTTTCCATTTTAATTTTGCACAGCGCTCCAAAGACATGGTTGGGTTTAAAGTAAGAATTCTTTTGTGTTTTGCATCCCCCACATTCCTTTATCAGCTTTTGCCACCACATCTTTAGTTGTAGCAACACAAGACACACTAAATGGAAGCTCAAAGCAGCCATGGCATCTATAAACCTGATTTATAGATGGACATAGTAGCAGCTCTTTCTCCAACTCACATCCATTCTTGACACAAACAAGGTGTGTGTCTCTCTGAAAAAGAGCACTGAGGCTCTTCCCTAACCATAAACAGACCCAGGCCCCTGCAGCTCTGTGGCACCACCCTCTTCTTGCTCCTCACGTCTCTCACCTGGGTGCTCCTCTCTGAATGGTTGGGGGCCTGGTTCTGGATGCTAGATCTGCCGAGGTGATTGTCTCAGTCCTGTGTATAGGATAGGCACCTTGAGGGTTACTTAGATATAACCCACATTCACAAAGTGTATGGAGACACTGGCATAAGCAACAAGACTCAAATGGGTTTTGTAAGCATAATAAGACTGATAAATGGCAGACATGTTCTGCATATTAGACCAGAACTCCCTTCTGCACCCAGCACCCCACTGTTTGCACTCCTCCCACTGTTTGTTCCTGTGTGATCCACATTTTGCTTTTCACAGCAAATTAGTGTGTGCATAAGCTGTAATACCCTGTTAAACAGTACTATCTGCTTAGCAGTACCATTAAATGCTACTTAGCATGTAGCCTACATCATTTCTCATATGCATGCTACACTATAGGTATAGCCTTGTACTGCATATGTATGTGTTTGGTTTGCATTCTCTAACAGCACTTATTTTTTCATGAGAATTAGTATGTAGATTTTTATGGATAGACATAAATGGAAATGTGTTAAAAGGTAAGTAATGGAGAAAAAAAATTACATTTTAGATAGAAGTTGTATAATCAAAGGTAATGTTCCTTTTGCTCGGCGTGGAGCACCCATAATTTCGATGTACATATACAATGACAATAAAGGGCTATTTTATTCTGTTCGTCTATTCTATTCTCAGTGGAAAGAAGAGGAAGCCGGCATGGACCGACCGGATCCTCTGGCGGATCAAACCCAAGCCCCTGCCATCAGAGGATGATGATGAGAAGGCATCAACTTCCACAGATGAAGAACAGGATGAGTATCCAGTCCTGGTCACCCAGGATAAATACACCAGTGACATGAGCTATGGAGTCAGCGACCACAAGCCTGTCATTGCAACCTTCAGCCTGGAGGTGAGAGCAGATGCACTGCATAGACCCCTGCTTTTTCAAATGTTCTTTAAAAATATTTTCTTTTCTCTTATCTTTCCTGCAGCTGAGAAAAGTCTTTGACACACCACTGGTGCGGGTGTCTCCTGTGGGCATATGGAGCGCAGACCAGGATGCACTTTTGACCTACTCTGTCCTGGAGGACTTTATGTCTTCTACGTGGGACTGGATCGGCCTGTACAAGGTGCTAGGACACAAGTAAAAACAACAAAAATCAATAAATAAATCATTAAAACAGTGCATATTATAATTGTGTGTATTTGGACTGACTTTTTTGCCCTTCAGGTGGGATTTAAGACTGCGTCTGACTATGAAACTTTTGTTTGGGTTCGAGAAAAAGAACTGCCAGAGATAAATGAAGTCATACAGGTAAAGTGGAAGTGCAGCGTTTATTGTCATATTAACAAATTCTTTATGAATGCATTATTCATTAACATGCGTGCATGTGTTGTTGCAGATTTCTGTGGATAAAGGTCAGATTCCTCTGTTAGGTGGACAGTACGTTTTGGGGTACTACAGCACAAACATGCAAAGCATCACTGGCCTCAGTGATAGCTTCCAGGTAACTGCTTCACTATCATATCTGTAGTTTTATAGTTAGATATTTTTTAAACTCTTAAACATACAATTTAATGCATCCATGAAAGACTCACTTCACAAATGTAGAATTTTTGTTAATACAGGTGTACTTACATAAAAGGTTACTGAGTGCATGCTGTGTTTGGAGAAGGAAGCAAGCATGGCAGTGTGCTTTATTTTGCACTCTCTTTGGTTCTTACAGATCCTGGAGTCTAAGCGTGCTGTCATGGAAGGCCTGGTTCCCGAGGATATCAATGGAGTCAACAAATAAGAACAGATTCTCTGCAGTGCCACGTCTTATTTCTCTCCGCTGCAAAGTCACACAGATCTGAATCAGGCTATAAAATTGCCCCGAGGTTAACTCCTTAATCTACTGGATGAGCGGACTCTGTCATTCATGTTGGCCCCCACAATTTGTCATCATGTTAACTCCAGTTTGTTATTTCCTACTTTGCCTTTAAGGTTCAGGCTCACTCTTGCTGAAACAAGATCTCTAATAAAAAAAAAAAACTTTAATGAGTAGCCTCAGTCTATCCACAGAGCCTGTTACAGCAGATATACGGAGAACACATGTCAAACTGCACAGCAGCTTGAAAACAGAAACTGCATTTGAGTTTTGTTTCGAAGTTGTATGTTTTGGCAGCCCATAGTAACCAGTGCAGATTAATACAAAAGGTGCAAAACATCATTGTGTAGAAAAGTGTGCTCTTTTGTTTTATATGTGCTGTCTCGGTGAAGAAAGATGCACCCTGCAATTGAAATTTTAAATTTCTTGCAATGGGTTGTCTGCAGAAACTGTTGAATATGAGAATCTTAGAGAGGAACATAACACAGAAAAAGATGGTCAGCTGGTTGATCCAATGAACGATGCAGGAACCTGTAGGATGTGTGCAAATGAACAACTGGCAGGGAGGCGCTGGGAAAATGTATCTGTTATCACAGTGGCTTATCTTTAAAATGTGAATGCAGGTTGTCTGTTTTCCTCTTGATGAAAATGTGTTATATCTCCCACACTGCATACATGAATCATATCAGCAGACTAAAAATATACTGCAAGACAAACTAAATATTTTTTGTGAATTTGTTTATTAAAAAAAAAAAATCCAGTATGTTTTCAGGATTTGGATATGTGACTAATCAGTGAAAAAAGATGAGCAGTGGGTCACTTTAATTATCAGTAATTAAAGGCCTGGAGGCTTGTAATCTGAGAGTGATCATATCATTTTGCACTAACCAATATGCAAAGTCAAATTTGCTTTAACCAACAAAGCAATAGTAATAAGCACAACAGTGATTATGGTGATATTGTCCTGAGTGTACTCCAAAGAAAACATGGAACTGTCTACTCTCTGCATTGATAGATAATATATAGAACTGTAGGATACCCATTTATGGCCATCTGAGTGTCATTAAAGATTTTATATATACATCATAGGTAGTAAAATTGGATAAGCTATTTCTCTTAGTATCTAATAAGCCAATCACAAGGCAGCAACTCAGTGCATTTAGGCATGTGGAAATAATCAAGATAGCCTTTTGAATTTCAAACTGATTCATCAGAATGGAGAGAAAAGGTGATTTAAGTGACTTCGAATGTGTCATGATTGTTGGTGCAAGACTTGCTGATAGTCTGTCCGAAAATATTTATCTAGTGCAATTTTCCCACAAAACCTTCTCTAGGGTTTACAGAAAATGGTCCAGACAAGAGAAAATATCCAGTGAGCAGCAATTGTTTGTGTGAAAATGTCTTGTTGATGTCAGATGTCAGAGGAGAATGACCAGAAACTAGGAATTAAAAAAAAAAAAACCTAGCTAAAACCAATGTATGCAGAAGAGCATCTCTGAACACGTCAAATCTTGAAACAGACAGGCTACAGCAGCAGAAGACCACACTGGAAAACTAAAGCTGCAGTTTGCACAGCCTGACCAAAATTAGAAAGTCAGACTGGTTTCTTGAACTTGATGATGAGTTCAGTGTACTCAAATGGTTTCCACAGCCACCAGGTCTCAGTCCAGCAGTACACCTTTGGATACAGAAGATTCACATCATAAATCTCATTATTATCATTATTATTATTATTAACTGTGCCTCACCAGCTGAATTATACTGATACACTTTTTTACTGATACATAAGTTACACTAATTCACATAGTTTGGTACTGAAAAACTGAAACACCCATATCTCTCTTAAGTTATTATAGTGCAAGCTCAGTTTAACTACTAGGATCACCTTGCTTTAGTGGTTCTGCAATTCGACTGCCATGGTAAGCCAGCATTACTTAGGAGGCCAGTGAGTGGATGGATTGTTTTTCAGGTCAGATTTTGGGTGGTACCCATCCTGTCTTGCAAAACTGAAAAGAGGTCATTCATCAAACTGTGCAGCTAGTTTTAAAAGCATGAGCCTACTCGAAAAGTGCACAACAAATGGAAATGTGTTGAGGACATCCTGCACTTACAGTCAGCTGCCCTAGTGTGTGGTGAGTTCATTGATCCACTTCTGCACCTGGAGATAATGTCTCTCCTGTTTGTCTCCTGCTTTGCATTTGCAGTTTAACACACAGATGCTTTTCTACTGTCTCAAATCCTGGCTACATTTCTCCGAGTCTACACTACGTGTACAGTCGTAATTATGCATAACGTGTGGGAGTGCAAGCATATTTTTTCATTTATTTATTTATTTATTTAAACTGAATAAATATGGATGTTTTTTGTATCCATTTTTTTCATTTTTGATATATCTAAATAAATATGGAATAAAATATGGAATAAAGTAAAAGTTAGTTGCCTGTCCAGTTCATAAGATAGGAAATTAAAAAGCTCGATCTTACAGAGACGTTATGAAGGTAAAGATGACTGGACTCCGTCTATGGAGAAGGAATGAGCACGGCCACTTCCCATAATTCATTGCGTGAACCGGTTAACTGACGTGATCATTTCGGCTTCTTTACATATCTTTCATTTAAAGGCTCTGCAGTGGTACACACGTGGGACTCTTTATCTTGTCGCTACCACTCTAAAGGTAAGGTTTTAGCGCAGTTGTTTAACACTGTAATGTCGTATAAACTCGGACACAGTTGTGCAAACAAGTCACTGTTATCTTACTGGCCTGGGCTTGGCTATGAAAGTATATAGATGGTTAAAGTGTTGGCTAACGGCAAGCTAGCTTGGTTAGCTTGACAGACTGTAGCAGCTAGCAAAACAGTAAACCAAAGCAAATATTCAGGTTGGACAATTCAGTTGAAGTTTTCGTAATAACTTTTTAAAATGGCTCTGCAACATGCTGCCTGTTGCTTCGTTTGTTGAAATTAACTTGAATGAACTGATGTTAGACACTGTCTCGTTGAATTTAGCTAGCTGAAAAACTGAGTAGTGCTTTGTAATTAACTACGTTTAGGGGGATGCACAGCAATATCAGCGTCTGTTAGTAATGCAGCACCGCTAAGACTTCCACATTTTGAAACATTGTTTGTCGGTTGTCTATCTGCATTTAGTATTTCTTCGGAACTGTATTTTTGTAGAAATGTTAAACATTTTTAAAATATGGTCTTCTTAGAGGTGGAACTGAATCAGACATGTCGAGTGAGGACGTGGAGCGGCTTTTGATCCAGTTTCAAGACGAGAATGGGGAGATCCTGGGTTCACCTTTTGATGTGCCTTTAGACATCACCCAAGACAAACTACAGCTCGTCTGCAATGCATTGCTTCAGAAGGTAATTATACAACATACATATACAGTGTATTGTGTAAATGTATAGTCCAGATTGAAATAATCAAATATGATGGTCATGATATCAATTTTGCATTGAATATTTAGTAAAGATGCTTTTTTTTTCCTCCTTTTTTTGTGTCATCCACTCTAGGAGGAGCCAGTCCCGCTGGCATTCTTTGTGCAAGGGGAGATGGAGGTGGTGTCCAGCCTGGGGACATGCGTTAAGGCTCTTGGGGTTGAAACCGAACAAGTTCTCCCTGTGGTGTACCAGCCTCAAGCTCTGTTCAGGGTTCGGGCTGTGACACGCTGCACCAGCACACTACAGGGACACACTGAGGCCGTCATCTCAGTTGCTTTCAGCCCCACTGGCAAGTGGGTACCTTTAACACAAAGTGAACAGATGTCAGCTTTTCTCTGCCAGTTTGTCATGATCTCTTGTACCTTTTTGGTCGGAGTTGTGTAACAGTATATGAAAATGGAATTATGTTGTGACATCACACCGCTAATTAGATTTAAACATTGATCCATTCGTCTGTTTTTGTTTCAGATATCTGGCGAGTGGTTCAGGCGACACCACAGTGCGCTTCTGGGACTTGACAACCGAGACGCCCCACCACACATCCAGGGGTATAAAATAACATCTACAAGGCACCATGATCTGATAATCATTGAACTTAAAGTGACTGATTGCTTTAATACACCATTGTTCATTTTAGGACACACACACTGGGTATTGAGCATCGCCTGGTCACCTGATGGAAAGAAGCTGGCTTCAGGATGCAAGAACAGTCAGGTGTGCTTCAAAAACAAACACATGTTATTCATAATTAGGTTTCAAAGATGCATTCATTAAACCTTTCAATTTTTCTCTTTCTCTAGATATGTCTCTGGGATCCAGTGACGGGTGCGCAGATAGGAAAGACTTTGACAGGACACACCAAATGGATCACTTGGCTCTGCTGGGAACCTCTTCATCTGTGAGCACTTGATCAATTTTTCACTTCCCTGAATTTCTCTGTTATTTGACTGCAGACCTCTCATTCAGACCCATTTTATATACGAAACTTTAAAAAATGTACAGTACTTTTACTCCTTTCTAAAAATTGAGATTTTTAGGGAAAAAAATAGTCTTTTGCTTTTCACATGGACCTGCATGCAGATAAATCCTGTGATTTGTGAACTACAGCTGGACTACAAATAAAAGCAAAACGACTTGAACTACCAAAAATCTCTTCCCTTGCCTGATAATCTGTAAAAATGTGTTTACAGAGATGGCAGTTAGTTGCATAGCAATTACAAAAACACTCCACTGAAATATTGCATTGTGAAATGAAACTGTAACACATGAATTCTGTTTCATAAGAAGCCAAACTTAATTTAAAAGCAGTTTGTAATTTACAGTTATACAAAAGATATTGTAGATCAGCTTTGGACTGTTAAGTTATTCAGCAAGAGGCACATCCTTTGAGTCAGGCAGCCAATATATGTTCAGATATATCTAAACTACTTATTCAACAGCAGGATGGAGAGCGTGTCTGTTTTTAAGGCTGCTGGAAAAACAATATTGTGTGGGAAATATGCTGTAATTGTCAGAGTAGTTTTGGCAAACAAATAAATCACAAGATTTCAGAAATGCCTTAAAGTTACAGACACAAGAAGATAGTTTCCCTTAAATGTGAACTCACTACATTACAACTGTGCAGGTATGGATTATAATTTGATTATCATGTTAGACTAACTTAAACTTTGTGGTCTTACAGTTGTTTTTTATTCTTCTCCCTTTCAGTAATCCAGAGTGTCGGTACTTGGCCAGCAGCTCTAAGGACGGCTCAATACGTATCTGGGACACAGTGTTGGGACGATGTGAGAAGATCCTGACTGGGCACACTCAGTCAGTGACATGTGTGAAATGGGGAGGAGATGGACTTCTGTACACTTCGTCCCAGGACAGGACTGTCAAAGTGTGGAGAGCAAAAGATGTAAGTGCGTGTGTGTGAATTATATGCTATTAAAGGGTTATAAGAGCAATATGGTATGTTTATTTTTAAGTAATATGTTAAACAATATTGGTGTGTATTCTAGTGCATCAAAAATGAGTAATCCAGTCCACTTTTTTTATTTAGTTATTGTTTTTCTTTTGTTTTTGTTTTTTTCCGTATACATAAAGAATGTAGGCTAATAATGCTAATATAGACAAATGTTATGGCATCAGCAAGGCATTTTCACCCAGAGAGCTGCTGCTGCCAGCTGTGTGGGGGAAATCCCAGCAGATCTGCAGTTTCTGAAATACTCAGACCAGCCCATCTGGCGCCGACAACCACGTTCAAAGTCACCTTTTTTCTCCCTTATGGTGTTTGGTTTTAACTTCAGCAGGTCATCCTGGCCATGACTTCGTGTCTAAATGCCTAAACTCATTGAATTGCTGCTGTGAAGTTGATGAGATATTTGTGGTAACAACCAGTTGAGCATGTGTACCTAACAAAATGGCTGGTTATTAGGGGTGCAACGATACTCGTATCGATATTGAACCGTTCGATACAGTGCTTTCGGTTCGCATGTGTATCGAACAAAACAACATTTTTCATTTCTTTTATCAACTTTTCTTCTGACGATGCTGTCTGTGTTGAGAGCTCAGTGGCTCCAAAAGTATCGAACCGAACCGTGAATTTTGTGTATCGTTGCACCCCTACTGGTTATTGTATTTCAAGTGTATACATACTGTTAACATAAAAAAATTGTTGCTCTTAGAAAGCCCTTGTGCAGGTCAGTTGAAAAGTTAAAACCTGACCTTAGATCTGTAAATAGGCTTATTAACAGTATGTTCATGTGTGGCTGAGACACTAAAATATTAATGGCCACAGAGAGGATGAGGATAAGAGCAAAGAGAAATCTGTGAAGAGTGTTTGGATGAAACGTGTGTTTATTTTCATCTCTTTGATGCAGGGTGTCCAATGCAGGACTCTGCAGGGCCACGCCCACTGGGTCAACACCCTGGCTCTCAGCACTGACTATGTCCTGCGTACAGGAGCTTTTGAACCCGCAAATGCCACTGTCAACCCTCAGGATCTCACTGGATCATGTAAGACCCAAAACACTTGCATGTTCTTTAACATTCTGATTTTTAGTAATTGATCATTGCCGTGTATGGTGAGTTGAGGTTTTTTTTTTGTTTTTGTTTTGTTTTGGGGTTGTTGTTTTTATAGCATTTACTTTTTAATAGGTTAGACTCCAGAAAACAAAGTCTCACATATGCACCACACGGTCTGACATTTTGTCATTTAAACTGTTTTTTTTAGTAGCAAAAATGTGTGATATTAGAGTGTTTTGGCAGCACAAATACAGCTAGCATGGCTGCTGTGTGTTCGGTGACCTTTCTGGTCTCATAAAGTTAAAGAGGGTTGTTTTCATATAACAAGTTTTTCTTCTTCTCCCCAGTGGAAGAGCTGAAGGAGAAAGCCTTAGACAGATATAATAAAGTCAGGGTAGGTACCCTTTTTTGAGATTTGTAAAAAGTCACATTTCCTTCCTCCCTGTTTTAGCACCCTGACCTTTATCTTCTGCTGCAGGGCTCAGCTCCAGAGCGCTTGGTTTCCGGCTCAGATGATTTCACCTTGTTCTTGTGGAATCCTGCACAAGACAAAAAGCCTTTGGCCAGGATGACGGGCCACAGCGCTCTGGTCAATGAAGTGCTCTTCTCCCCAGACACCAGGCTTCTTGCCTCTGCCTCCTTCGATAAGTCTGTTAAAATCTGGGACGGACGCACTGGAAAGTAAGAGAATCATCATCACAAGGAATAATAAATTAATTTGCAAGTAATACAACTTTTGTCCAGGCGATGGTGCTGTACAGCCAAAGATGTACATCTTAGAGATTATGACTCTACCTGCTTGTCCTTTTGCCCACAGGTACTTAATGTCCCTGCGTGGCCATGTGGCATCAGTGTATCAAATAGCATGGTCAGCAGACAGCAGGCTGCTGGTCAGCGGCAGCAGCGACAGCACGCTTAAAGTGTGGGATATTAAGAGTGGGAAGCTCAACATGGACCTGCCAGGTCATGCTGACGAGGTGGGGGAAGGAAATTTGATATAAATGCTTCCTTTAAAATGCTGATTACTCTTCCTGAATTACCTTGAGTCTTATCTGTATAGGTTTACGCTGTGGACTGGAGTCCTGATGGGCAGAGAGTGGCCAGTGGCGGAAAAGACAAGTGTCTCAGAATGTGAGTTTGATTCCAGAAAACCTCTGTCCATCCATCCATCTGTTTATCAGCATTTCTGCACACCTAAAACATCTACCTTGTGTTGTTTTTTTTGTTTGTTTTTTCTTTCTCTCTTTCTCTAGATGGAGAAGATAGCCACAGTTCTCTTCTATTTCTGGACTTTGACAAAGGATTGTCACATCATCTCTTTCCAGACAGCTGACAGCTGGAACAAGGGCAGCTAGACTTTATCTAATTACCCATTTGACTTCACAAGTATCTGTCACTAGTGGGAGTGTCAGAGAATGCAAATGCAGTCACAATACAAATGCCCATGTGGGAATATTAACAGTGCAAGAGCTTAAAAGCATTCAGATGAACCAGAATGTAAAATCATCAGCAGCCTCTTAAATTTATTACAAGTAGATTGTAATGTGTAGTATACCCCCCCCTTTATTATCGTCTCATGGTATACAATTCAATTTTAGATCAGGCGCTCTGACATGGCTTCAGAAACTTGCTCGGTTGCCATGCACACGTGGTTAAAAGCCAAACAAGGTTGTGCATCTATTGAAACAGATCCTAACACATGTTTATGGTTTCCTATTTTGGAGCAAGGAACTGCATATTTTCAGGACCACGTTTGCTACTTTGTCACCTTAGGCCTCACTAGATAAACTGTGAGTATCGGGTGGGGGCAGTGAAGCCTTCCTCTGCGATGTAAATGCAGATGGTGCTCGCCGTGCTCCTTCAGCCTTTAATCTCCTGTCAGCAAAGCTGCAATCTGCTGATTTTTCTGCCTCTGTGGTGAAGCCAAGTGTCACCAACTCTGAACTGTTTGAGTCACAGCCCACACTGTGAATGCCAAATTGACCGTTCTTGTTACAGGAATGTAAATATAAATGAGTATATTTATATTAGTTTCCTGATTCCACTCAAGAATCTGCTTAAAGTGTTCATCCACTTTAAGTGGTTGTTTATTATAAAAGCACTGGTGGAAACCAGCATGTGAAATATATTGATTATTTACTTAAATGGTAAGTCTATTGAGCTCTGTTAGTTATGAACTCCACCGCCAATCATCGGATTTGTTTATAAAATCAAGATTTCCCAAAAATATGTAATGGCAGTTCTTACTGTATAAATAAATATTTTTAACTCTAATCAGTGAAAGCAGCAGTTTTGCCTTCAACAGAACCTTGTGTCAGGTTTTAAACAAACTGTCCTCTGATGTAATAAGGCTGTTGGTTGTTTGCTGGAACTTGAAATTATTCAAACTACTGTGCTAGTGATTCACTGTTTACAATTATGACTGTTGATAAAAATATAAACAGTTGGATATTGTTGGGATTCACAGTGAAGGATGTTAACCTGGTTAACAAGCATTTTGCTGCTTGGATTCTTTCACCTGAACTTTAACAAACGTGCCAACTCCACATCTGAAAATCATTTTTGTGTGGCACATTCAAGTATTGGATGACAATGATGACCGGACTGGAACAGTGATTCCTTTTGGCATTTAAGAAATCAGTTTATTCTCAAGCGAGGCCAAATTTAAGGAAGGTGTTTTTGTTGGTCCTGAAATCTGTGAATTAAATGTTTGAGGAGTTCAAAAGGAAACTAAAGCCAACTGAATCAGCAGCAGGTTTTCCAGAATTTTCTTGGCAATCACTGAGCAGAGGTTTATACTGAGCTGGTGGATAACATCCTGAAAGCTTATCAGCTAATGAGTGCCAGCGTTACTGAAGGGGCACTTTTTACGTTCTCAACTTTTTCCACCCAATCTCTCTGATCAGCACGGGGAAAGATTTCATCAAGATATAAAAGTGATGGAAGCTGATATCAGGGAAATTTTAATCCTGAGCATGATGGGTAACTGCTGTTGGTTCTTGCAAAGTGAGATGAATGTGCAGTACAAATGGAAAAGCAAGTGCCTCAAACATGTTTCAGCACTCTGACCTCATTATTTTGAGCTGGCAGAAATCTGCTTAAACACGACTCTGGTATCATCTTGTGGTTTGTTTTTTAAAAAAATGGATCAAAGCATCTTTAGTGGGAAATTAAAACCCAGAAATTGTGCTGATATTTTGAACTGTCGAAACATCACAAATTGGACAAGCTTTCTGTAATTATTTAAAATAAGTAGATGAAGATCTGGTCTGAAGTTCCCAGTAGCAAACATTTCTTTTTTTTTTTGGGTAGACCAGAGTAATCAAACTCACTCCCTCAGGCGTCATAATCACAAGTTTATTAGTAATATCTGGTTATATGCATCATACATGAGCATTGATGGTTTTCAACAAAAACACCAAACCTTTAATGTGCCCAGCAGGGATCAACGATGACTGCCAAATCTCAAATGCTGTTTCCCCTACGTATGAAAAGCAGTAAACCTTAAACACAAAGTCCAAACAATTTTTAAAAAAAAGTGCATTAATAAGTGAAAACGGTGGTAGAGACCTAAACAAACAACATTTTGCTGCTCATGGTTTAAAGATTTTCTGCTATTGAGGACGTTATGCTAGAGATCCTGCTGAAGCAGCTTGGCAAAGAGGACAAAGGCTTCTGTGGTGCCACCAGGTCAATCAAATCTGAGCCTCCCCCATTGATTGAGCTTCTGACACATTACTGTGGAAGTTTCAGGCGCTGTAGATGTGATATGAAAAAAAAATCTGTTTACTACATGTTGCAGATTAAAAATGATAAATTGCGCCAATATTTTGAAAACTTGTAGTACTGAAGTAAATTCGAGGAGCTAATTAGCAATTTTAGAAATCCTTAGCTTTTGAGATGCTTGACCTTCAGTTAAAGAATCTTAAAATTGCTTAATGTCCAATTAGTCCTTTTGATGAGTGAATCCATAAGCAGAACAGCTGAAGATTGAAAACTATTAAAGTAATATGGCTTATTTTCAGCTTGGCACAACCTTTCTTCCCCCCATGCTTCACGCCAACATTTGCTTGAAAATGGTTCAGACTGAGGGTCAGAATAAAGCAATACGGGTCAAATGTTCCCAAATGAAGCCTTCATGTCCTGCTGTAGAGAATTCAAAGCTTTAAGAATCTTACCAGATTAGCAACCAAAAGCTCACCAAATCCCCGTGTAAAGACTACGCTACATACAGATTTGTTTCCTACATCACCAGATTAATCATCACTTCTGACAGGTTGAGACCCTGAAATGAGCCGCTGGAGAAGCACAGGCTCCAGACCAGTTTGTGCAGCCTTGAGCAGCCTGCAAGTCACTGTCAGTGTGTTAGACTGATGCCACATTAACATACATGCAGCAACTTTGTACACAGCAGCGGCCGTAAAATGTTCATCTCAGAGTTCATCACAGAGACAGAAAAGATATCCTGTGACTGTTACAGTGCGATGATGCCACAAACACAGCAGGGTAAGCAACAGCAACACTATGATGTGTTAAAGCATCGCCCTCTCTCTCGTTCTCTGCTCAGTATAGTAAGTACTCAGTGAGTCAAAAGACACATTAATGGTTTTGTTACAAAGTGTTCACTCTACAACATGTAAGGTAACAACAGTCATCAAAAGCTAAAACAGTGGTCATGTGTTTTCTTCCCTTTTGTTCCCCTTCAAAATTTGGACCTTTGGGTCGAAACGTTTCCATTTGTTTCATCATGTTTTGTGATGAGATTCACAAAACCGAGCCTACAAGTTAGGTCAGGTGCACCGAACACGTCCTCCCCTCATCTCCCTCGTCCCGCGCTTCAAAATCAAATCATCTCCTGTTAGTCTGACATTGAACTGTTTAGTGCAACTAACGACTCTGCTTTTCCTTTTCAGTCACTTTGTTTAGAGTCTTTTAATTTATTTAGAATGTGTAACAGTGTGGAGACTGGCCGAGACGACATGTCATCTGCTCGTGGCAATAAAATTGATCAAGAACGAGATTAGAGGTGTTTAGTTGTGCGTAGCATGAGGCACTGGTCTGTGCTCCCCCCACCTCTCCCGTCTACTGGGTCTTCCACACGTTGTTAAGCAGTTTGACCACCTCCTCATAGATGACAAAGACTATGGCCACATCCAAGCACACACGGCCAAGCCTGGGAACTGTCCCTTTATAAAACCTGCAGGAGGACGACAACAAGGTGAGGTGAGGTTAGATGGCTTGTCTGCAGAAGTAAGATTTTTTTTTTTTTTTTTTTAAACAAAGACCAAGCTAGAAAAGGAGGATATCAGTTACTGACGCTTGCGGTCCTTCTTGTTTCAAGATCTGGAAGGCACAGTCCATTGTGTTTTTGTAGCGGTGAGCCTCCAAACCCTACAAACCAGTAAAACAATGGTTTTCAAAAAGATAACCAGACGACAGCAAGAAAATCAGAACTTATGCTTCCCTACCTGCATCCTGGTCTTAACTACATCCAGAGGCGTATTTCCAAAAACGCTAGCTGCTCCTGCTGTTGCTCCAAACATGGCTGTGACGATTGGGTGCATTTCTTTCCTGGAATCATCCCCTTAGAGGTCAAATCCAAACATGCATTCATGTCAAAACCATGGGGGGGGGAACCCATCAGTCAACTGTGACCGCTCTAACAGGCAGGACGCTTGCAAGATATTGGAGCAAAGCACGCTTTCTCACCTTTGTACCAATTGCGAAGTGCGTTCATGACATAAAATCGGATGGCCTGATTCGTTCCTTGTTTAAGCACGGTTGCTGTTAGGCCTTGATACGTCCCCCTCACGCCTGAACGGGTTAAAACAGTTTGACTCATTGTGAAACGCAAGCACACGTGCACATCTGTAGTTACAACCACTCGGCTGCTTTAGATTTCCTTCTCTTACCTTGCTCTCTGATAATTTCGCTGACTCCATGAAAGAAGCCTCTGTAGCGAGGCCGGAGGGAGCACTGGTCGTGGATCAGCTTCACCTGCAAGATTTCATAAGACCAGTTTACTCACTGATGGCCCAACAGACCCCAAAGTGTGACTACACGCTCCTCCAACGAACCTTGAGCGTCTCCATGGGGCAGACCACTATTATTGCCTCTGTTATTCCGGCCCCCAAACCACACAAGAGGCTCCGTGTGTTGTCTAGCCGCCCTGTCGCATCTCGCATTGGATTGCTGAGCATTTCAAACGTGCCAAACCTGTAAGAAAGATTGGTTGATTGAACGGGTCACCACCAGAGCAATACTGGCAAAAGCTATCAAAACAAATAATGGAGCTGGTTTGAAATGCAGTTTATCTATTCAGTTCAATTCAGTTTCATTTATACAGTGCCAAATCACAACAACAGCTGCCTCAAGGCACTTCATATTGTAAGGTAAAGACCCTACAATTATAGAGAAAAGCCCAACAATCAGGTGATCCCTGTGAGCAACCACTTTGGTGACAGTGGGAAGGAAAAACTTTCTTTTAACAGGAATAAACATCTGGCAGAACCAGGATTAGAGAGAGGCAGTCATCTGCTGCTACTGGTTGGGGGTGAGGGGGGAGACAGGACAAAACTGCTATCTAGAGTGAGTGTATGCTGCTGCTTTTTTTGTGGTCTTTTTTAATGTTTAAAAGCCCAAACAGTTTGAAAAACATAGATGCTGGTTAGCTAAGTACTAAGAAATGCTGTTTCACTGATTCAACATCAGTCAGCTGCTTCATCAGTTTCAAGTTTGCAACCCCGCTCATCTGTGATTCTGCAAAACAAAAGGATGCAAGAGGCCCAAGTGCTTCTCTACCACAGCCGCCCTTCTTTTTTTTTTCTTCCTTTTGAATTGTTTCGAGTGTTTTTTTTCCTCACATAAAATCTTTATATTAAACTACTCTATATGATGCATGCATCTTCACCTGACTGCAGACTTGGGTATTGAGCCATACAGCAGGGAGCTGAGACCTCTATACAACCCCCTGAGCCCATGGTCTTGCACAGTCAGCTTCACGCAGTCACCTGCAAGTACACAGCATGCCCACGAGTGAGTAGACCAGCACAAGACCACCTTCACATGTATGTCCCAGTGACCTACCAATCCCTCTGTATCGCGGCGGGTTTACTCTTGCATCTAGCTGCAGCTGGGTCTTGACATACTCTGTAGGGAAGGTGATACAGATCTCGATTCCTCCTGCGATGCCACCTGAATGAGGAGACAAGGGGAGAGGGAGAATCGCTGCTGTTGGTGTTTGTTGACTCACTGTGCACAACTATTCTTGAATGTTCTTAGGGCAGCAAAGGGGGGAGAGACCTTGCCAGCATTTTCTACTTCCGCATGAAAGAAAAAAAAAGATGAGATGGTTCTGCAGCACAATCCCTTCAGCATCCCTTACATCATTTTTAGATTACCTCAGAGGTGCATTAAAGGCTAACACTAACGTGCAGCTACATCATGCAGCAGCATCACTGCAGTTTTGACCCAGTTCTGCATGGTCAGCCTTAATGGGCGACAGATTGAGATTAGTCTGCGCTGTTTGTGTGTGTGGCAAGCACTAAGCGGCTATGAGAGAAGGGGTGGGGATCTGCCGGCTGAATAGGTCGTAAAATCAACCTGCGAGGATGGCCTTTCCGGGATGCGTTATTTTCCTCCCTCCGATCGCGGCAGCCGCAAGGTTCCTCCTAGCCGCGTACGACCGCTGGTGTGCCGGCACAGAGCCCAGCCCCGCCGCCGGACGCTGGGATGGAGGCTGCCGATCCGGAGCCGAGCTCTGGCATCCTCTCCTCACACCGCAGCTCTCGCAAGGCCCCTCACACACCGAAAACGGCTTGAGCAGCGAGGACATTTTTCTTTCTCGATTTTACGACGGTCCCACTCAGACAATATCAGAAAACAACAACAGCAGCAGCATGGGAAAGGCGTAGCAATGTGGCGGCAGGCAGAATATCAATATTCAAACAGCGGTCAGGTGATTGGACAGACCATCGGCTGATCCGCCGCGCTGCCTAATGTCATTATTTGGTCACGTGATGTACAGGGGGCGGGGGCTTTTTGGCGACCAATGAAGTGCAGGATGCTGTTTGCCTGATGCGCGGAGATAAATTTATATCATCTGACTATAAGCCTCCACTGAATAAATTATTGAATATAATATAGAATCTGAAAGAAGGGTGAATTAACATTAGTGTACAGATAAATACAGATATGGTGCTTGATGTTTCAAGTAACCAAATTAAAATATCCCAGCATTTAGATAATGTTACATTAGCCCACATCCTTTTTTTTTTTTTTGTTAATGTACGAGCTCTATACGTAATAATAATGAGGTGAGGTGTCGTGGCACAGATAATGATAATGACAGAAAAAAATTAAATGAATATGACTGAAAGCCCACAATACACTTGACTTCATGTGCAGTTAGGCGTGAGCTGTGTAACCAAGAGTTTGGTATGTTGCTCTTGCCTCTTAACTCCTGTTCCCTTAAATAGAGCTCTCCCACACACACATATGCATGCATGCACACACGTGCACACTCTGCTTCCCTCATCACCCTTCGCAGAGAAACTAGGTCAGTGTTTCCATGCACACCCACCACTGCCACTCACACCACCCCTGAGAAAAACAGGCAAGAGACAGAGAGAGGGAGTGAGAGACAGCTGGCGGGGGGTGATCCACATAAAAATGGCCAGTTATTACCCTTTTGGTTTGATTATTTGCAACAAAGATGCTTTTTATGCTTCACTCATTTATTTGTTTTTTTGTTTGTCCTTTCCTGGTCGACAAATCCCCGTGAAAGTGTTATTCAAACGGGTAAGTTATTGCAGAAAAACACAGATCAGGTGGAAGATGAAGGTAGGAAGACAGCATTTCCTCCAGTGCTTCTTCCTCCTCTCCAGCGTCTTCATTAAAGCTGCAGATTCTTACCTGCAAGACAAAATGTTTAAAAGCATTATTGTGAGTGTGTGTATCTTTATTGTGTGTGCAGAGTCAGGTTGACATTGCTGTTTCGTCTTACGTGGATCTCCTTGAGGGAGCTCCTTTGAGTTAAAGTCATGTCTAGCAGCCTCGCAACAGTTCGAATTTCCAAGAATGCGCAGATGCTCAGCTTCACCAGACGCTCACACACTTTAACCAGCTCCAACAGCTCCTCATCCAAAGATTCACCGAAGTTGTTTAAGTCCAGGTTTAGATGCTGCAAGATAATGATTTTGATTCAGTAACTAGGTTCATGTTAAGCCAGTTCTCCATCAGGCAACTGCTGTTCTTTAATTCAACGCTTAGTTCTTTAAACATAGTGTGTTACTAAAGACTGTCTCAGCCTATTTCTTGTAAAGTTTGTGGGACGAGGCCATATGCCCTTCAGTTCCCTCTTCTTGAAGCATCATTTACACAGTACGCATGTGTTGTATCACATTAAATGATTTCACAGAGAAAGGCACCAGCCAGCCAGTGGATTTGAACCTTCTTGGGGAATGTTTAAAAATCTAGTAACAATCCCATCAATAATCCACAATAAATGCCATAAACAATGACCAATAGGCAATGTTATTCCTGGTTGCAGATGTAATGACATTGCTTGTGGACATAAGTTGAGAGAACATCTGTTAATTTCAACTTCAGAGCCTCTCCAGATCAAATTCAAATGAGCTGATGTAATATATATAGCATACAGTAATGTGCTGATTGTAATGAGCAGGCATTCATTTTAACATATCATATCTACACTCTGAACTCTCTAATGCTGCCTGCTCAGCACCCTGACCTGAAGGGTGTGTCTGTACTGAGGCAGTATGTCGCTGAGGAGAGGCTTGGGACTCCAGTCTTCGTTGGGCGAGTAGAAAGCAGACATGCAGTATTCACTCAGGGGAATCTCGGGCAGCAGCATCCTCGCGAGCCGATCATTGTTGACGACTTGGTTCACTGAAATCTTGACTTTGAGGTCTGGGCAGCTTGATGCCAAAGTTGCCCATGAGCTGCCACAAACCAGCTTGACAGACAAAAAGAAGCAGAGATGGAAATTAGACCTGTGGGGGTATTTTAAACCCTGTCTTCCTACCCAGGATCTATACATCTGCCATTACAATGTGTCCAACCACAGAAGCAGTGAATCTGTTTTTTGTTGGAGATAACAGCTACATCATTCTCACATCCCCACACAATAATAAAATAAGGCCACTGGAAAGGTTAGTTTCATGCTTACCTGTTGATGGGGTTCTTTAAGACAGCAGTGCAGTGAAAATGTTTGCAGGGTGTTGTCATCTCTGCGGGACTTTTGCCTCCCTCCCCCGTGTCTTTGCTGGAGGGCCATTAGCAGCTCATCTGACAGACAGGAGTAACTCAGCCTCAGATCGGTGAGACACTGCAACTGGCTCAGGTTGTCAGGCACGCTGGAGTTGAGGTAGACATTCACCGAACCAGAAAAGAATGCTTCCAAATCCAAAGAGGAAATATAGCACCGGGGGTAGAAGCGCGTTTCATAATGTGACAAGGCAGAAAGCAGCTCCAAACCCTAGAAGTTAAAGGTTCAGAAACCATATAAAGCTTAAGAAGACCACAATCAGTATAATAATCAATCTAGCCTAGACAGCAAACATTGCCCAGTGAGAGGTCTTAAACTTTAAACTATCAGAAATCCATTTAGGAAGTAATAAGGAGTGTTACAGCTCCACTGAGCTTGATATTTAGGAGTTTGTGATTGATGTGAACCCAAAAGTCAATATTTTTAGCTTGTGGTTGTCTGGCAGGAGAGGCTTTAAACACAGAAATTTTGCCCTAAACTTCTGCTTACTGCAGCTTTATATGGAGACCTGCAAACTGGTGACTAAAATTGTGGCATTTATTATAAAACATTAAGGTAAGAATCAAGCATCACAAAGAAGATATTTGATTTGAATTAGCATATTAAACTACTTAGCTTCAATTCAGTTCAGTAATATGGTCTTATGTCTCTGAATTTAAACATCTTTTAGTAACTTTTCACCAAAATCTAAGTTTATATTAAATATGAAGACTGATTTATTGACACACACAATACTTTGGCTCCAGTTCTCAGCTGATGAGATCTGTTCTGTGTTTTAAATAACTCTAGCACTGTAGTGAAGAGCTGGAGGTTGGGTGGTGACATATAGCTGCTGAAACATTATCTTAGGATGTGTGCTGTAGTCACCTGATGGATGCAGTTTCGCATCCCGCTCAGACAAATGGAGTTGAGTTTTGAGCTGCCTCTCTGGAGGAATGAAATCAGGCAGCCCACCATTGAGGCTCTGAGGCTTGAAGTCCAAGCGCTTCTGTCCAACTCCAGGTTCATGACAGCTAGGGAGCGCAGTGGGGCCTTCACCCTGTGGAGGTCGCAATGATGATAAGGTTGCAGTGTGAGTTTTTACTTATATTGCACAGGGTAACAGAGTGGGGCCCTGATTTGTGTAAAACCACGAGTTGGTTCAGACAGGCCTCTTTTACCTGATGAGCTCAGAAAACAGTTGAGTGATGGCTCCCTTCAGTCTCAGGGCTGACTGGGTTTTCCTTGGAGGACACACAGTCACCTCCAACCTCTCCAGGTAGGCGCCCAGATGGCTCACATAGGCAATGGCAGAGGAGTAATGTGGCTTCCTGAATTTGGAAATCCGACCACTAAAGTGAAAATGGCGGTGGCGCCAGAGAGAAGGTGAGCGCATGACGTTGTGCCACTGATGACAAACAAGAGCTGCAGTTTTGCGATCCCGGTCTGGCAGAAAACTGAATACACGCTCCAAGCACAGGCGAGGAAGTGACAGCCACATGATTTTCCTGTCTAAGAGGCAGTCACAGCTGTCATCACTGAAATATTCTCCTGTCTCTGGATCACTGTATTCCTGATCAATGCCATAATTCTCTTCTCCCCCAATGCTCTCCTCTAGGTTTTCCATGTTTTACAAGATTACAAGATTTCTGCAGCTTGTACTCTCACAGTGGGTTTCAGTGAAAGTAGATGTGTGGGACACAGGCTAAACCCACTGTAGTTTAAAGAAAACATTGAAAACTGTTACATCACTATGTAAGGAATGACAGGGAGACTACCTACAGCCACAAGGAGTCCAACAGCCAATAAGATTCTAGAAGAATCTGGCACAGAATGTTGTGACATCACAAGGAACCAGCTCAGATCTCTGTTCAAGACATTCCAGTCACTCCCTTTAAAACAGTCTGCTTTTATGAAGGTAAATTGTAACTAATCACGTTATAATAATTAGTAATTGACTCATTTTCATTTTAACATTAGTTATATGACCTGTTTTCACTCCCCACGCTTATATACTACTGCAGCATCCCATTAAACTTTATATCCTCTCTTTCTGAGTCTGTGTTTTCTCCCCTCACCCACCAACCAGTCAGATGGCTGCCCCTCCTTGAGTCTGGCTCTGCTGGAGTTTTTGCTTGATTGTTGGGGTTTTTCTCTAATACTGCAGTGTCTTTACCTTACAATACAAAACACCACAAAGTCACTGTTGTTCTGAATTAGCCATATGAGTCCATTTGAATTTAACTGAACTGAACAGTTATGGGCAACACAGCATTGGTTAGCACCTTTGCCTCACAGCAAGAAGGTCCTGTTCTCCCCGTGTTTGCTTGGGTTTTCTTCGGGTACTCTGGCTTCCACCCACAGTCCAAAGACGTGGGGTCAATTTAGAATTGATGATTCTAAATTGACCGCAGACATGAATGTGAGCATGAATGGTTGTCTGTCTTTGTGTTGTGCCCCAACTTGTGCCCTGATGGACATTAGCTATAAGTGACAGATATTCTTTTATCCTGGAGAGGAAAAACAGCACCATGACTGGTTGTAGTGCTTGACCACACACATATAGTAAAGGGTTGACATATTTATATAATACTTTAGCAGGCTAACTCTCCCTTATCTGCCTGAATTTCACACCAGACCATGTCACAGGCTGACTTAGATTCTCAGATCAGGGGTGTGACACCGATAGCTTCTCTTTAATGTCTTGGTTTGTAAAGTAAACCAAGGTAAAATTGCATAAAAGATGGACTTTGCACCCAAAAAAAAGCCAATAGATCACATTGTGACAGCAGCTGAATGTGGAAAAACTGAAACTGTAGTCTTTTCTATGGTATTTGTTCACATTGGGGGGGAATTTTGAGCTGCTTTTGAAACTTTTTCATGGGTTGTTATCGATCAGTTTTACTTTTTAGGCTCCCTTGATATCAGATTGGACTGCATGAGGTCAAAAACCTCAAATGAGTGTGATAAATCAAAGAAAATAAGGAATTTGGGGAAATAAACAAAAGCAGATTTTTAGTAAAGATGAAATTTTAAAAAATAGAGAAGTGGAAAGACAGAACACACTGAGATATACCCTACTTATAAACACTTATTGACTCATTAAGTCACGTTTAAACCTGTCCTGTGCTAATGGTGAATTTATTGCCAGTGTATCCAACAGACAAGACATATGTATGATAATACCCCAGATGACTATCCAAGAATGTTTTGCCTAAAGATCTAAGTTAAAAATTTTCGTTAAAATAAAATGAGAATGTGAGTGCATCATTGTGCATTCTTTAGTCTATTTCTAACATTATTTATTGAAAAAATAAATGTAAAAGATCTAAACAATCTTAATTTTAACATAGGGATGTAGACCAGGAAAATGAAGCGAATGACTTCACCTTGCTCAATGAACGTCACAGAAATTCAACATTGAGTAAAAATAATAATATATAATACAATAATAAGTGAGGAATAGTGATGACAAAGCTTAAGTGTAAATAGATAGATATTTACTAGCACAAGCAGATACTGCACAACACTAAAACACTAAAAGCTTCCTGAGAATATTCTAATTTAAACAGCAGACACTATTTTTATTAACAAAAAAGAACATTTTCTTCATCTATTTGTTTGACTTCCTCAGATCTTCAAACAGCAGACACTTTGCCTGTGCAGACAGAAAGAAAGCAGAGTGCCATAAACTGTGGTATCTTTAGTGATGATCTATTTATGTCTATGTGTGCTTAGCTGTGTCTGAGCCAAACCTCGTGCCAGCGTAGTGTGTCAGGGGGCAAGCCCAGATGGCAGTGTGGACAGGTGTGTGTCTGATAGTGCACTTCCTGGTTTCTCTGACCCCAGCAGGGCCCCTCGCTTCCCCACAGTGGGTGACACGGCGAGTGGGACGACCAAGCTACACCAAAGTGTGGCCGAGGGTCTGTTTGGTAGCTCACTTTTTGACCACTAGAGGGCAGCGGTGACAAATGATCAGAGTCGTCCTGCTGCCCAAGAAAAGCAGAGGTCTGCATTACAGTAGAGAAAAGAGCTGTGCACAGTGATTTCAGGCTTAAATTTAATTTGAGTCTTTAAAAATTACACAAAAAAATGCACAGCAATAACAAATCCTCTATTATTTTATATGTGTGTGTTACATTAGAGAAAACTAAATGAATGGGGAATGCATGAAGCATCTTCTCAAGGCTCCCTCTAATGTAAAATATATTTTGTCATGAATTTAAAAACCTGTTTTGTAGTTTCAGGGCGATACTCTGAGTCAAGAGACCTCAAGCAGTACCAGCAGGGTTCAGGTGGGCGATCTATAAAAACACAAATGGCAAAGAAAAGCACTTAAGCAGCATTAGCTATAACCCATTTACATTTAAATAGTCTCACACAAGCAAGTGCTTTCTATAAATGCACCCTGCAGGCCCCATGCATCTGTCCGCTGGGTATGTGACCTACTGTGTGTGTTAGAGGGATAAGATAACACAGGAGTGGGGGACAACTCTTCTTCTGTCTGTAGGGAGGATGATGGGAGGCACCCAGTATCGTCCTGGGTGTCTGTGGCTACCAGAGTGCTGTCTGGTAACGCTTCTGCACCGCTGCACTGATCGTCTGCACCCTTTATCAAGCACACAAACAAAACGACACGCTAAATGCTCATTTGCTGTTTCATATGAGTTGCACTGACTATGATGGATAGAGGTTTTGTTTATATTATATTTAATTTATGTGGTTTTGTCACATCTGACCTGGCTGGGCTCTCCATCTCCATCATAGTGTCCTCCGTCAGCCTGGTCTTCCTCCTCTGGTTCCTGGAGGCTTTGTGACTCATCACTGTCTTTGCCACAACTCTGAGTCACTGTTTCGGCCTGAGTAAAAGTTATCCCACTGAAGTTTGAAAGAGAGACAGAAGAATTAAAAGACATGCCCTCCTAACCGCCTGACTACAAGGTTATCAGCCAATCAGTCACCAGCTGCCTTACAAGAGATCAGCCTCTATTGTTACAGTCAGGGCGACCTGATTAGTCGTAAACATTCATTCTCCCCTCGCCTTACCTTTCGATGCTCTGGCCCTTTTCCTCAATCTCTCCCTCCATCCCACCTCACATGTGTCCCTCCCAGGGTGACTGCTGGGTTTTTCCTCTTAATCCCACTTGGTCTTTTTTATTTATTTATTTATTTATTTTAGCTTTTCCCTCTCTTCCACCGCTCTGTCTGCCTGCTCTCTCACTGCTCTCATCCCTCCCTCGCTGTGTGTGAAACGGAAACTCCAGGCTTTCAATATTTGATGTGTCTGAATAGCTCACAAGCAGGTTTCTGTAAAGCGTGATCAGGTGATTCTCTGAGTGGTGGAGTCTGCTTTGCCCCAACATCATCATCATATTGTAATGACACTATTCCCCACGAGTAAACAATATAAAATATGTTTATTTTCAAACTTAAGGTCACTATCAATGAATAAATTAGCCGCTATTTGATCTTTGTCCATCTGTATGATTTGTGCTTTCATAAATTATTAACTATGCTTCTCAGATTTGACTTTTTAAAGTGGTCTTGACCAATAGTTCTTCAGGCTTTCTGAAAGTATTTCAGAGCTTTCCCTTGAACATTGCCTGTCTCTTAACACTGACCTATGAATCATTCAAGCATAAAAATGGAATTTAACTCAAGGGATGAACCAGACAATTTAGCATATAACTAATTTTAAATGATATCTATAGGCACTTTGTCACTGGCAGCCTGTTGCAAAAATATAGAAATTTGTTTGAATCTATGAAAAATGTCAAAGATATGTTTGACACACATAAAATAGTATATCTGCACCCACAAGGTGAGAGAAGAGCTATTAGCTGAAAACATGACACATCTCAGGATGGAGTGCAGTGTATCCTAAAAAATGTTGAGGGAACTGGACAAAGTCCCCATCCATCTATTTTCTTCCGCTTATCTTTGTCAGGGTCGGAGGGGGGCTGGAGCCTATCCCAGCTGTCTTAGGGCAGGCGGCAGGGTACACCCTAGACAGGTCGCCAGTCTGTCCCAGGGCTGATCAAAATAGGTGGTAGGCCTAAAATACTGTCTACAGATGAACAGTATCTGGAAGTCATGTGCTTAAGAAATGCGAAGAAATCCAGATCCTCTGTGAGACATACCTGACAGAGGATCTGAGAGACGCATCTGACCCTTCAGTTGATCCATCTACTGTTCAATGAAGCCTTATCAAAAATGGCCTCAGTGGAAGGGTGGCTTTCAAGAAGCCATTCTTAAGGACTAAAAACATGAAAAAAAGACTGAGATGTGCCAAATTACACAAGAATTGGATCAAAAATCTGTGGTAACAGGACTTATTGAGTGATGAATCCAAAGGTGGAATTTTTGGTTCCATCAGATGCGGATCCACCATGAAACACCATTCATTTTTCCGTGATCCCAAACACACTGTCAATGCAGTAAAAGCATACAGCCGAACTCAAGGATTGGCCTCCCCAAAACCAAGACCTCATCATTATTTAAGCAGTGTGGGATCATCTTGATAGAGAACAGAGCAAAAGACAAGCAACATCCAAAAAAGATCTTTGAATATCCTCAAGAAGCCTGGAGAACTATTCCTTGAATTACAAGAGAGTTCAGGTTGTGTTGAAGAATAAAGGTTGTCGTGCCAAATACTGGCATTAAAGCTCATACAAACTGTGTTTTCTACAAACTGCCTATTTTCCCAGCAAAATATAAAGAAAAATGAAGTGTGGCTCAAGAATTTTGCACAGTACTGTACTTCTATGACATCACATTTCAGACGGAAACATTTTTCCATGCCATTTGAAAGCAGCCACTCTGGTCATTCATGTGTAATTAAGAAGGATTCATTCTGGCAGTAGAGTATTTTCACACAGCAGCACCATGACTGCATTGTAAATCACTCAGTCCACCAGCAGATGGAGGAAGAGAATTTCATCTGTGGTTCATAAACCACAGGTAGACCAAAACCACATTATACTAAATCTTGGAATTTCTCACATGTTTGCCTTCAATTTTATCCGTTTTTATCCATATTTAATTTTGTGTCCCCCGGTCCTGGAGTATCTCTTGCATGAGCCTCTGCCTTTTTAGCTTTCAGATTCTGTGGGCTGGCATCTTCATTTGACATGAATTTGCCTTTTTAGAAATTCAAAGTAATCCAGTAAGGTATAAAAAGCAGCACACATGAGTGAAAGACATTTTCAACCACCCTTATTAACTACATTATGTGACTTGGGTTTTAATTTCAGGCCTTTTTTGTAAAGCTGTGGAATGTGTGTCCGTGTGCCTGTATGCATGCACTTGTATCTCTCAATTTTGCTTCTCGTATGCCAGTGCTCTCACTTATGTGTGTGTGTCTGTGCGTGTCTTCCTGTAAATGCACGGCAGGTAATGTGAGTGTTTTTCCTGTGTGTGTGTGTGTGTGTGTGTGTGTGCGCGTGTGTTTGTGGGAGGAGGGAGACAGGAACATAAGTGGAGATGACTCACCAGTCTTTTGTGACAGTGGTGCAGAGAGAGTGCTTTTCACCCATTTCTCTCCCTTGGGGCTTGCATACAAAACAAGAAATGGAGAGAGGATAAAGAAGAAAAGGAGAGGAAGATTGGGTGTTAGGAAGCATTAGGGGGGTTGGGGGGGGTGGATAATTGAAGGAAAAAAACTGGGAGAAGATGGGAAATGAGTGTAGAGAGCTGGACAAAGAGAGGCGAAGAAAAGATGAAAGGAGTGAGCAAAAAAAAAAGACTAGGGTTGCAGAGATCATAAACAAAGGATGCCGTTTCACGGGAGAGGCACTGGCAGCTCTGCCTTTGTTGTCCTAATGGCTGGTGAAAGCATTGTTGATGGGCCATATTGTGTTCAGCGTAGGTAGTAACAGATGAATCAACAAAATAAAAGGGGGTCACAGTGACAAGATTCAGATTTAATTTGGAAAAAGCATCCAGGTCAGGAGTGTGTTAACCCTTTGAGCAGCTTTCCTGAATATCTGCCTACCTTTAGTTATTCATCGGCAGCTTGCCTACTAGCAAATAATTCTGTCAAACACAAATGAAAGTCATGAAAATTTATTGTGCATGGTGATTCATATTCACAGCATTTTAAGCAATTTTATGATAGCGGTAAGTTTATATTTTGTTTTTCTTCTGCTTTTTATTGCAGCGTTCGGATCCTCGGGACCTAAAAGGCCTGCTTATTGAATTTTAAAACCAGTAAGCTCAAGATGTTTAAAGCTCCATGCTGTAAAGGTTCAACTAGAGACCGTTTAATGCGACAGGTTGATGATCAGATCCGTGAGTGTGGTGGTAACCAATACATTTTAAAAAACCACACACACACACCATAATTATAGCTCTGTTAGAAGGTGCTTAATGGTAACGCATTAAATGTACCATTTCTGCAGCAATGCCCTGATTGAGTCACCATCCCATATTTCCCTCGCGCTGCTGCGCAGGTTTTCAGTAACAACCCGTCAAATATAGAAAGCTGCAGACCTCACCAGGTCAGAAGAGGTATCCTATTAGGCCTTTGTTCTCTCAAACTCTGCAGTCATTCAAAATCACAGTTACAAACGCGGCGACAAAGGGGTCATGTAACAGGATAAACACTAATTAGCGGCATTTCTCGGTTTCAAAAGAGGTGTGGAAATCAGCAGCTTAATGGGAGTTTAAAAAGCAACATGAGGCAGCTCACAGACCTCCAGCAATTTCACATCATCCCGTGTTCGGATGTGAAGTCATATTGAGAAATGGGAAATAGATGTGCAATGGGAATGCTGGTACAACCTGCAAGTTGACAGCTTTTGTGCCTTTTAACTTAATTAAAGTGGAATATAATCAGCTAAAATCCTTAATTTGTTTTTTACAGTTAGGGCCACAGTTCGGTGGGTAATGAAATTTTTATAGTTATATAATTCAGCATCTCTACAACCACAGTGGCTCTTAAATCGGATAATCAAGATGTGATGGAAGTGCAGAATTTCAGCTTTAATTCAAGGGGTTTAACAAAGTTTTTGCATGAGATGTTTTTGGATTTGCAGCCAATTTCATACATAGTGCCCCATTTTCAGAGGCTCAGAATTAATTGGATAATTAGGTCTGGTCCCTCCTTATTTAATGTCAAATGAAGCAGACATAATATATGGAGTTGATTCACAGTGTTTAAATTGAGTTTTATAGCCTTTTTTTTAACTGTAGTTTAAAATATGAGACCCGAAGAGATGTCTGTGCAAGTGAGGGAGGCCATCATTAGACTAAATAAAATGAGATAAACACATTAGAGAGACAATAACAAACTTAAGGCACGGCTGACTAAACAATCAACAACATTTTTAAAAATGCAGGAATGCAGTGGCTAGCTCAGCAACACCAAAATACCCTAAAAAACACAGAAAACAACTAAAGTGCACGATGATAGAATTATTACCTTTATTAAGAAAAACAACTCAAGGAATTAGAGATGTCATTTTTCAGCTCTGCAATCCAGGGAAATCTCGATGAATAGAAATACAGATGGTTTTACAACATGGTGCAAACCACTGGTTACACTCAAGAACACTTTGGCAAGATTAGAGACCTAAAAGAGCCGGCGCAGTTCTGAAAACAAAATTTTTGGACACATGAAATCAAGATAAAATTGGACAAGAATGGTGGGAAGAGAAAAAGATGGAGAAGGAGGGAATCTCCTCATTATCCAATTGATACTAAATCATCTGTCAGACATGGTGGAGTCAGTGTTATGGCATGAGCATGTGGATCACTAGAAGGACTTTACAGTGCAAATGAGTAATGACCCAAAGGATACTGCAAAAGTTACCCAAGAGTTTCTAAAGAGAAAGAAATAAGATATTCTTCAATGGCCAAGTCAGTCACCTGATCTGAACCCAACAGAATATTGCTTTTTAGTTAATTAATGCAAAACTCAGTGCAGAAAGACCAACCAGCAACAGTAAAGGCCTCGCAGAGCATCTCAACACAGCGTAGGTTCTACACTTCAGACAGTCACTGACTGCAAAGCACTTTTATACGAGTATTAAAAGCAACCCTTATATTTAAAACTGTGTTAGCTTGTTCAACTGTTGTTGAGCCTTTGTAATTCTGTTGTTGTAATTCTTAAACAGTAATGCAAAACCCCTTGAATTAAAGCTGAAAGTCGGCACTTCAGTCACTCATTGATCTTTTGATTTCTGGTGGTGTGTACAGAGGCAAAACTACAAAACAACTGTGTGTTTGTTTAACAAATTATGGACCTCACTGTAAGTTACACCGGCAAACCAGCACAGCCCCAGTATGAGTATGAGCAACGGGAGAAGAAAAATACATCAAAATAAGGCATAGAAATATTTAATTGGCCCAAGAAGAAAACACAAACCATGTCCTGTTAGCAGCTTACCGTAACCCAGTTAGTATCACTGGTTGTAAAGGGGATTTGGTAATTAAAACACTGTATTACAGCTTAGAGTTTAAACCCTGCACCTCACATACATACGTATAGTGAATTCTGCTTAGCTAATACCACGCTGACATTTTAAGTTAAAGGTGGGATCAAAGTCCGACTGTTATAGAAATTCCAGGAGCGTTATTTAATCAGATTTTGAAGGCTACTCAATATTTATACCACAGCGGCTGACATTTTTCCTCACATTTCTGCTTCTGTGAATGCATGGGCTTCTTGGGGCCATTGCTGATGAATTGTTGTGCTGTCAGACTCTTCCGTGCCAGGAGCTGGATGTATACCAAATTTTGTGCCTGTGAGAGTTGGAGCCTTTTGAAAGATTCAAATTGCATTTTAATTATAGCACACCCACCAGGCAACATATAAATGATTACTATAAGGACGTAATGTGATCTAAAGCTTGACACACAATTATCCCTTTGTGCTGGAAAAAAAATGTAAATCGCGATTGTGTAGTATGTCACAGAAACATGAATGAGGGAATGTAAATAGCCACATCCCAACAATGCTCTTTTTGTCCGCCGCTTGGCAACAAGGTGGGTGAAGAGGACTTCATGGAAGCTTCCTTTTTTTCATAAGCTGCAGTGTTTCAGCATCCTCTGCACAGACTTAACGCGTGATCAGAGCGGTCATGCTTAGTCACATCGTCATGTGTCAGGTCTGAGAAACACTGAACTGGATTCACTCAGACATTGTAAATTATACATTATCACACCGACTTTATACAGCTGTTTGTCTGTATTAGGCAATTATTCCAACACGAGGCAGCATGTGAGGCAGTTATGATAGCCCATACATGTAGCGTAGCTAACTCATAGAGCCTTGAATTCTGATAGAGCAGCGTAAAACAAATGGGAACACAGAAGAAAATCACTGAGAGGATTAGCTGCCTTTATCAGGTTAGATTACATTTCATTTGTGGAAAGATCTTGCTGGACTCGGGCCACACAGCAGTTGAGAAACCTCTTGTCATATTGTTGTAATCTGATCTTTTATACCACACTTCCCAGTTTAAAGATGCTACATGCTGATGTTTAAAAAAAATGCCCTAATGACATCTTAAAGTGCCGTCCATAAAAACATGTACTTAAAAAAAACACTACACCGAGGACAGGACATCCCTCTTGGTTCTTTGCTAGATGTCATCAAATCGATCATTTAAAGGGCAGCAGGGCTCTGGGGTCAGATCGACCCCGACTGTCATGATGATGTCATCTTTCTGAATTAATTTACTTACTGTGCTGGTTATGAGGTGGCCAGCATGCATCAGTGATCATACTGAAAAATTGATGTATTTTAATTTAATATTTGACATAACATTTTTTTTAAATTAACTCAAACTTGCACTGCAAATTTGAGCTTTTTTACCGATCTCACTGAGGCCTCAGTACAGCCTCAGTACAGCCTCTGAGCATCTTTCACATTCAAACGATGGCCGGGAATTTTTCCAAATGTCCAAATCAGTCAGATGGGGTATTAAACAGACTTTGCCCCTCCAGCTTATTGGTGCAAAGTCAGTGCAGTGGCCAGTCAAGCCCATGGTCTAGGTAACTGTGCAGAGAAATTACAGCGAGGGGGTGTCTTGTGTCCTGCCAGTCCCCATTTACTGCCCATTAGTATGAGTGAAACACTTAGGGCCTACTTCTATTGCCTAAATGCTTTATGACTGAAAAGAGTTAGTTAAGATGTCATGTGCCACATTTTTAGGGGTTTCTTCAAACTGCTTACAAGCTTTGGAGTCTTCCTTTGAGAGCCTAATTGCCTTTGAAAGTAGAACCGGGGTGTCTGCTTCTGGCAGTTATAAGAAAATTATGACAAATAGCATTTGAAAATAGCAATCTAATAGCAAAGGGGAGACAGGTCCAGCTGTCATCAAAATTTTTGTGTATTGTTTTTGTCCACTGGACCCTGCGAGGGCCCTCTGACCCAGTGTTTTGAGTTTTCTTATACTTTGATGTTTATGGTTTATGTTTAAGATCATGTAGTTATCTTCAGCTGTTGCTGTTTTAGTTCAGTGTTTATTAGATTCCCGTTGTGTCTTCGCCCCCTGTGTTTAGGCCTTCCTCGCCCTTCATCCCGTCTCCTCCTCGTTGACGTTTTCCCCTTTTGACCCATTACTTCTGTTACGTGTGTTTTCCCCCAGCCATCATGCTGTTTGTGCTTAGTTGTGTCAATGTCTCAACCACAGTCCCCTTTTCCCTCTGTATGTATTCATAGTGTGCGTGTTCCTCATTGGTTCACCATGTTAAGTCTGCATGTCTTAATCTGTCATATATAGAAGAGCCACCTTGACATGCATCTAAAGGACAAAGGTCACTCTTTCGAGGATGCCATTGTTCACATATTGGACAGAGAAGACAGATGGTTTGAAAGAGGAGTAAAAGAAGCCATCTATGTTCACTGTGAATGACCATCTTTGAACAGAGGCGGTGGCTTACAACACCAACTGTCTGCCATAATCCAGTTTTGAGATCCCTTCCCAGACGCCTTAACGCCAACTCACATCCTGGGCCATTTGACCTCAGGAAATCACATGATAGGGTGAGGCTGACGTCCACACTAGCCTGGATAGATTTGAAAACGGCGTTTTCGTCTGAAAACGCTCCACGTCCACACTAGCGTTTTCAGTCGTTTTCACAGAGTTGTGCGTCCACATTGAAACGGCCGAAAACGCTTACGCTCCAGTACTGCGCATGCGTGAAGCGCAAGAAGATTCGACCTGCCTCATTTCTGTCGGCCATTTATTTACTTTCCGGCTCGTTGAAACTTCGTGGCAAACGGTCGAGAAAAAGCACAGAGTTTTTTAAATGGACTAACAATGAAGTGGAGTTGTTGCTGCGAGTAACGCAAAAGTCCAAAGTTGCAAAAGCGAGTGAGAATTAAATAATTTGAAGAAAAGCTATCTTTTATCATGTACAAACTGATATTAATCTTTTATCGGGCTGTCAAAATTGAGAGCAAACAAAACAACTGCTGTATAATGCACTCCGCTATCTTTGTTTAATTGGTCACATGACTGCATCACATGACTAAAATGCGTCATTGTTTTAGAAAGTCTTGTTTTCGCTGTCCACACTGCGATGCAAACGCACCGTCTTCAAATGTATTCGTTTTCGAGAGCGTTTTCAAAATGCTGCGTTTTTCTTTGGGGAAAACGCGGTCTCAGTGTGGACGGGAGGCCAAAACGGAGAGAAAACGATACGTTTTCAAACGAAAACGCATTAGTGTGGACGTAGCCTAAGTTTCACAATCGGTTCACCTGAAACCTTGGCTGATTGTGACCCACACCCGTTTTCACACCTTGGCTCACGTGATTAGGTAGAGGATCAATAGGGGGTCCATGACCCTTTGGGGACACTCCCATAGGGCTTAAATCTGGGACTCTCCACCAATTGCTCTTAGAACTGAAGAAGCTTCTCAAATGAGAGGTGAAACGTCTTCAAGGAATCTTAAAGAAGTCCAGACGGTTTTCTTTCCAACCTCCTTAGACTACAAGGCCCTGGATGACTGAGAACCTTCACAGACAATCTGTTATAGGTTTCATGTCTGCGTGTCCTAAGTTGTTAAGTTTGTGTTGTCATGTCTGCGTCTCATCATGTTTCCTGTTTTATTTTGAAGAGGTCTGGTGTTCCATGTTTAGTGAGTTTAGTTTCACTTCCCCTGTGATGTCATTATGTTCATTCTAATCAGCTGTTTTCTCATGTGTTTCCACTTCCCCATATCACCTCCTGTGTGTATTTAGTCTGTGTGTTTTCATTCATTCCTTGTCTGTTCATCCTGCTGTGTGATTCCATCTTTCAAGGTCTATGAATTGATGCCAAACGTCAGGTTTCTAAGTTCACGTTCACGTTCCAGAGTTTTTTATGTTTAGACTTAGTTCTCCCAGTTTAGGTTATTGTTTAGCTTCGTCTTTGCCTTTTGTTTTTGTACTGTTTTACCAGCCTACAATAAACGACTCACAGTTTCAATCCAATCCAATTCAATCCAACTTTATTTATAGAGCACTTTAAAAACAACATGGTTGACCAAAGTCCTTTCCAGTAAAAAATAGCCCTTTGTTAAGATCAAGTTTAGTTTTCGTGTGTCTGCATTTGGGTCCACCTCCTCACTCCACACAGTCAGCTTCTCTGCTAACTGTGACACCCTCAGGTTAGAAACCAGTTTAAATGCCGGGTGGCCAGAAACATCAACTGAATAATAGTGTTGCGTTGTGTTTATCTGGGCTTATAAATAGGCAAATATCAGTTTAAAAGACAATATGTCAAGGCTGTGTTTAGTGCTTGTTTCTGCTGCCTCCAAGAAGCCAGGAATCTCTTATTGCTTAAACTACCTTCTTCTTTTTCTTTCGGCTGTCTCCATCTCATCCTATCCTGACCATGTCATACCAACCATCCTCCTTCCCAACATCCATGAATCTTCTTTGATGGTCTTGCTCTTTTCCTCGTGCCTGGCAGCTCCATATTCATCATCCTTTGTCAACTACCCCACCCCCCCTGTCAAAACCATCTCAGACTTCCTTCCATGTTGCTTTAAACTATGAGTTAAACTCATTCAAATCACATTTTACATTTAAATAAAACTAACCCATCTTAAAGTTGCTTAAAAGAGCACTCAACAAACAAACAGTCTTTTATCCATGTATTCTTCACCAGCATTGCTATAATAATGTTTTTCACATTTGTAGACTTCAGTCTAAACAGAAACTGATTGAAATGATGAGAGACATAGCAGACCTCACACAGCTTTGTAGTGCTTTATACCGTAGACTTCCCACAACATTGTTTTACTCACCGTGACTCGTGAATAAAAATATGGCGTGTAAAATGCGTCAGAAAAAAAGTGATTGTGATTTCTTCTTTATGTTTAGCCAAAATTAGAAAGGCAATAAACTCTTCAAAATGTCAAACTATTCTTTTGATATTCCTAAAGCACCATGAAGCCCATTAGTGAGGTGCTGAACAGTTTCAGTGGCCCTCGCCATTGATTCTCCAGGACTCCTGATTTTCAGTCTTTAAGAGTCAGATGTTTTCTCATCTGCTGTTTTGATGGTAGTGGTCGTGGTGGTGGTGGTGGTGAAGAGCCCTGTCTAACATACTGGTTTACAATCTCATTGTCATATTTGCCAAAGAATTAAGTGACTCACTGATCCTCCCACCTCATCCCAACCAACCAACCAACCAGCATGCCCACACCGCTCTCGCCACCATCAGGATCACCAAATCACCTCACTGCTAGGATCGAGGGTCCAAGGTTCTTTGTCTCTCTAGCACTGCTGCTTAAATGCAAGTGGCTAGTGCTAAATGACAAATGAACATAATTCCTACAGTCATTCTGTGAATATCTAGATAGAAGCTACAAGCTGTAACCCAATGTCTGGATTCATGAAATGGTGTCCAAGAAACACCATGAAAGGCAATGTTCAAATAAACCGAGGCGCAAGCTCACAAGATAACACGTGATTAAAACATATTGACAACCTGCTAATCACTGTCACTGTTTGTACCGCTGACAGCATGCATAAAGTTTGTTTTGATGCCAAACAAGCGGGCGACCAGAAGCACTTCAAGGGATTATAGCAGAAGGGTATATTGCCTGTGTGATGTGAGAGTGAGGGGGAGGTGTGGAAACAAGATATGGCAGGAAACCTATCTACCAAACACCTTTCCACCGGCCGACTGGCAGCCTCGAGGCAGAAGCAAACATGACTCAATCTTTATCTTAAATGCCAGCAGCTAAATTACTATACAGCTCAAAGAGAATATGTATGTGTGTGTGTGTGTGTGTATGTGTGTGTGGTCCTGCGCAGTAAAGTGTACAGATGGATGACTCATCCACCAATCATGTGACTCATCAATCACTGCAGTTACCATTTCCCTGCCTTCTTCTGAAATTTTCCTTTTCTTTAGTTCTCTTTCATTCCCGTCTGGCTGTTGTTGCCTTTTTCCACCCCTGTTTTTTACTCTTCATTTTGATTTTTTTTGAGATAGAATAAAGTCCCTCTATGGGTTTTTCTTTACTTGATTGATGTGGCTGTCACTGAGATTTACTGTCTTTCTCTTTATTTTTTGTTTTAAGCTAAAGAACCAAGTGTTCGTGCTGTTTTTGCTTCGGCACAAATACAACAGAGCACTCGCCAAAAAGCCATGAAAAAACTGAACTTTAATAAAATAATTGCTTTTATTTTTTATCATATAGCAAAACTAGTAATCATCATGCTGTTATTTACACATTGCACGGGCATATTTATTTCACACTGTACATCTTACAATGCTAAAGTGACATCAACAACAACACTCTCCTTTTACAAGACAGATGGCTTCACTGTGGACACAGTGGCCCTCTTCCTTTGAGATTTCTTTTTTTTTTTTTATGTTCACAGTTTATTCAGAGAAGACAACCATTTTGAATTCTCCATACTGTTTTATTTTTTTCCTCTTTTTTTGTTCTTTTTTTTTGTTCATTTTTTAAGATGCAAGTAGAAAGACGTGCATTTAACGGTTTAAGCACAATCCCTGACTCCCCGGCCTGAAACTTTTCAATGAATTTCTTCTGAAAAATGAACAAAATGTTTTGTAGCCTCTTGGTGGAAATCAGTTGGGTTTTTTTTTTAAAAAGGCTGCAGAACAGATAGCGTGATTTCAAGTATTTTTTTTCTTTTAAAAATAAAGGAAAAAAATAGACACAATAGATATGATGCGTGTGCGTAAAACAAAGTAAATGTGAACTGGAGATGGACAATGAGAAAATGATCCAAAACATGAAGCACTCCTGCAGAGTCACGGAGCACTGCATGGATGTGGCGACGGTGGATCTGCCGTAAATATGTTGACACAATAACTTCTGGATCCCAGAATGCTTGAAACCCCTTAGTCCACCAGGTTGGAAGTGTTTAGTGTTTAACTTTGTGCTTTTGGAGTCCACAGGGTTTCTACATTGGGATGATGAGAGAATTATGCAATATGATATTTCCCTTATAGAACCATGGTGCTTTGTAAGGCAAAAATCTGAATCTTGAGTTTGAAAAAACAAAAAACAAACGAACTGAAATGTGTGTATTTGGCACCTTTGCAAATTGCAGCTGTTTAAGGTTGATCCAATCAGAAATGAGAAAGGCAACTACACACATCAAATACAACAAAAAGTATACTGTCAACATTTGACAATATCCGTGTTTTTCTCTTTTTCTCTGTGTGCGCGTGTGTGTGTAGATAAGAAGTAATTGAACTACTTTAGTTTTGTAATGTGACGTACAGAATATAAAACAAAAGATACAAAGTGATGTTGTAAACATGGTTCTCTTACAATGGCCACATCTGCTTGTGAATGTGTCACAATGTGATTCTATGTAAGTGTGTGTGTGTGTGTAGTGTGTGTGTGTTTGCGTGTGTCCTCTATAGATCTCTGAAATATGCAAGAACATCAGAGATTGACCTGAATGGAGGCAGACATACACCATGGTATGTTCTGTTTCAAAATGTAAACTGAGCAAGAGGCTGAACATGGTTACAGGGAGCTTAAACTAGGACACCTTCATCCTCTCCCTGACTGAGAAAATCAACAAAAATACAGTGATTAAACCAACATAAATCTAACTTTTTACTTCTGAAATTTCTCATCAGGCTCAAAACAAACCTTCTCTGAATCTTTTTTTTTCCCACCTCTGCTTTAGCTTTCCTCCCGCTACTGTATAACTATCCCACATCTGTGAGTCCCTCTGAGCGGACAGTGTCCAAAAAAGTCTCTCAATACATTCTGCGCTTCATGTAGATCCTCTCAATAAAGTTTTCCAGTTCCTCCTCACTGTCCAGCTGAGGCACCAGCCCATCTTCCTCATAGTCATCTCCCGGTGTGACTTGTGGATAGTAGTAGGGGGGTCGCCTGCCTCTCCTGGGTGTGGTTATTGGTTTGGGAGGGGGTAGGGGTTGGTAGGTCCGTGGGTGAGGAAGGATATAGTTAGAGATATAAGGGGTAAGAGGCAGGCGTGGTGGTGGCTGCTGCTTCCAGCCCTGTCCGCGGTTCTTACCCCCGCCCCTGTGTCTGCGTCTCGGGGCCTGGAGGTCAAGTTCCTGGGGGCCGAAGGTCTGGTCTCTGGAGGGGGCGGGCTTCCCATAATATTGTGGTTTGGGATATGGGAAATAAACAGGGTAGTATGCTCGATATGGCTTTTGGTAATATGGATAAGAGGGGAAGGCTAAAAACTGTTTCTGGGGCTTATACCAGTAGTCAAGCTGCTTCTGAGGCTTATACCAATAGTCCTGCTTGTATGACTTGACTTTATCCTTGTGCCATTTCTTGTTGGACTTGTTGTACCTATAAGGGGCTTTCTTGGGGTTTTTTGAGGCTGTGTAGTGATAAACAGGCGGAGCAGCCAGAGGAGGAGGTACCAGAGGTCTAAAGCGTGGGGCAACAGGGTTGATGTTGGTTGGCTGTTGTTGTAGCTCTTTCCTTTTTTTCTTCTTCTCCTCCACATCACTAATAATCTCAATCACATCATCGGCAGGCAGGTGCAGCTTGCTGCTGATCTCAATAAGCCTGTCAATCATTTGCTGGTCCAGGTCATCTTCATCAGGAAGGACCTCCTCTGAGCGTTTGTCCTCAGCTGTGTTGCCGGCGGCCCCCATGCTGCTTTTCTGCCGGGGCTTCATGTAGGACTGCTGCTTCCTCCCCATGTACTGCAGCAACATGTCAGAGGCGATGTCTGCCAGCCTCTGCTCTTCCTCTCTGGCTCGCTCGGCCTCCTCCTGCTGCCGGAGCACCTCCTGTTTCTCCGCCCGCGCTCTCGCCTCTTCCTCCATGTGGGAGAGGCTCTCCTCTTCTTCCTCAACCTCCTCCTCCAGCTCCTCTCCTTCATCCTCAAAGTCATCCATGAAGTTGCCCCCCTTCACAGGTCTGTTGCGGGACGGGTTCTCCTGCCAGTGCTGCTTCTTTCCTGCACGTGCTAACTGAGTGTTGTACGCTTTGTAGCCCTTCAGAGGAGGCAGGATCTCATTATCTTGGAGACCCAAGTCAATGTTCTGGAAGTAGCCTCTTATTTTGCGCTGCAGGGAAGGGTCATCTCCCTCTGAGGTGGAGCCTGGCGTGGCCTCATCTAAGAAACTTTCCAAGTAATTTCCCTCCTCCCGCCCCTCTCCTTCATCTTTCCTTTCCTCCTCCCTTACGCTATCTGTTCCCACATTCTTCACAGACCACCCTTGATCCTCCGACCTTGTGTTTCCATCCACCTCCCCCTCCCTCTCCTTCAAGTCATCCCCCTGAGCAGCTGCCAAATGGCCTACATTTAGCTGTTCAATAGCCTTATCGGCCCCTCGCCCCTCCTTCTCCTCCTCCACCCCCCTCTCTCCCTGTGGCTGCTCTGTTCTCCTTATCTCACCACCCTCAGCGCCTTCAGCAGAGGGCAGCTCCGGACTCCGATCCCCTTCCCAGTCTCTGTTTTTGCTAGCCTGGTTTTCACTGTCCCCCAGGTGGTCCAGGGCCTCAAGCAGAACAGCGAGCACCTGCGCAGGGTCCGTCACTTTATCTAATTGGCTGTCTTGACCCGGGCCCCGACCCCAGTCTAGGGACACGTTGTCAGGGCTGGAGAGGCTCTGGGGCTGGGGCGAGTGAAAGGGGGCAAGGTTGTCCTCTTTACGATCTGTCCGGGTGCGCCCCTCCACCCCACCCTCCCCTGCCTCACCCCACACAGGGGCGGTGCCAGCTAACTGTGGAATGACAATGAGCAGGACCAATAGGATGAGGTGGGCTGTGGAAGGGGCGTGATGACAGGTCATGACCATGCAGAACTGGCAGGAGGGAGGTTAAGCACCTGAAGAAGGAGAGAAGGCAGAGAGAGAAGGGCAGAAGAAGGATGAGAATTTATTCACACATCATTTCTTATCTCTGGAATCACAAATATGTTTTTTTGTGTTGTTGTTACTTATTTTCTTTATTGTTTTCTCCCAGTGGCAACGTGAGCATCAGTGTCATTTAAATAACATACAGCTTTGGTGAAAAAGCCAAAACGTAGAGAGGACTGACTGGTAAGAAATATTTCATTAAGTCCACAGCCTGCCATAAAGTTTCAAAGAAAATGTACCTGGAAAAATGACCAGTTTTTCAAACAAAATATTTTTACCACAAAGAGGCCACCATATTAAAAACAAAAAAACGTTTTCCAGTTATTGTAGAAACCATTGAGGACAAAAGCAGACAGACGTAGCAGCCAAATGCAACAAATTCTCCTCTCTTTTATTTTCGATATAGAGCGTTTTTGACTGAAAAAAAATGTGGTTTCTAACATTTCCAGCTCCAGTTGTGTCACTGCTGTGCAGCTTGGATACAACTGAAAACATGAAGATAAAGCTCTGAGCTGAACGTAGAAACGAGATCGTGAGTCGTTGATTTAACCGCAAAAAAAGAAAAAGAAAACAAAAAAAAATTGCGCGTTTCTTTGAAGGGAAAGGGGATAATCCGCACAAAGAAACTGCGTTTCGATTCTAAACATCGTGCCTTTTTTGTCTCGAGTCGCGCGTTAACCCACTCATTACCCACTCATTATCTTTAAGCCGCACGAATCACCTGGTTGGGTATAATACATCCCCTGGCGCATTTTGTCAGGGTCACGAGATTTAACTGAGCAAATTGTTTGCAACAGCAACGAAAATGCGCATCCGGTAACTGATTTGCGTATTTTTTCTGGTATATGTTAAAAATGCCTCACCTCTTCCTCCAAGCCAACCCATCCAAAACGCGCGCACCTCCCATTTTCTAACGTCTAGTTCTTAAAAAAAAAAAAAAAAGAAAGAAAGAAAGAAAGAAAGGAAATACTGAGAACAAAAACGGGTCCGAGCTCGCGTCTCCGTAATTGCTGTGATTTTGGTATTCCATGCGTCAAAGCGATGTCACCAAGACACTGGCACAGAAAGCTGCAAGCTCGGGGAAGTCATGCGTAAAGCTGGTGGCCACGGTTGAGTTATTTAACCCTACGGTTCCTGAGTGGTCCATCCAAATTGTAAATTAACCGGGCATTAAGTTTGAGAGGATAAAGCCTTTTTGCGCAAAGACAGGAGGGCGCAGCCAGTGAGGATGCAGGGCTTTGTCCTTGTGTGGCGTGAGCATGTTTCTCCTCACTGGCAGCGGTGGAATGCAGACAAGCGCAAATTTTTGGCAGCACAACCCAATTTGATTTTTTTTTTTTTTTCATTTTAATAAATCAAGAGAAACGAAATTATTCGACTTATCAGGGCCAACTACCTACTCATAAATGGTTGCGATTCTAAATTATTTCGAATTAATAGCTGAAAACCGTCTGTTTAAATCGTGCTTGTTAAAACAAAAAATACTGAAATCGTAAAAATTTGCACATTTTTTCAAATGTGCGAATTCTTCAAAGGTTTTTTTTATAAAAAATCTTGCGTGAAAATTTTCTCAAGCTCTTCTGAGAGGCAGCTAGAAATGTATATTAAATATTATTGTCTTCACATTGCAGTGGATTCATTCTTAATTCATACCGAGTGAGTGAAATAAACAAAATACAAAATTAGATATTTTACTGGGGATTTTTTAGACTGCATTTAATAATTAGTATCATGCCTATACGTTCATAAGAACTGGGTTTGCTCGTAAATGTCATAATAAAAACACTGTTTGAAAAAAAAAAAAAGAACATTAGAAAATTATAAATATATATATATATTGCTCGATTTCCTAGAATAGAAATCATACACAGATTAGTCTAAATTTAAGCGCCATATAGAAACGGCCACAGTTCACGTCTACTTCATAATCAGACAAGCAACAGTCGCACATAGATTAATTCTAACGATGAAGTTGCAAATTTAAAAGAAAAAAAAACACGAACTATTTCTCGTTTTTTTTAACAAAAAAAAAAACGTGATTATGAACAGAGAATTACAACGAACTGAATAACAGTCAGAAATTGTCCTAATCTATCTGGTTAGTATGGTTTGTGAATGATGCAGAGACAGATTTCGTTCCACTTACCTGAAGTCCCACTGGGGGGTGGGGAAGTGGTGAAACTCGCAACGCACGGATAAAGCCAAGATTATTTCATGAATAGTGAAAGCACCTGAGAGAATTTCAGCTTTCCTCCCTCTCTCTTTCTCTCTCTCTCTCTCTCACTCTTCAGCCTGTGACCAGCATCAAGGAAAAAAAAATAACAATCAAAAAAGAATCTAACGTCTCTTTATTTATTTGTGAGGTGTTTGTATGGCGGCAGCACTGGTGCTAATGTACAATTGAGTGAATGTTTTCAGCACCACGGTCAGCGCAACTTTATTGTATATACCCTCGGCGGACCACGTGATCCTCCCCACCGCCACCCCCCAGCTGCAGGCAGTGCTGACGTCACTTCCATTGATAAGAATGTTGGTGTGGAGATGGCACTGTGAGTCTAGGCTGGCCCCAGCTGATGAATGAACGGAAATGGCATGAATGAAATAGTACTTTTCCTCAATGAAAGGAGCAAATTGTAGAGATAGAGCTGGTACGCAGCCATTTTCCTTCTCACATATTAAAGGGTGGTGTGTTGCATCTTCCTCCCTTGTTGCTTCCTTCCTTTGCTCTGGCTTGTTTCAGAATCAGGAGAAGAGTGGGAGGGGAAAAAAATAGAGTGACCTCTTTCACAGGCTATCAATTAGGGTCATTTGGTGACATTCTCCCAAGAATCAATGACAAGAGGCCGACGTCTCGCTGCAGCTTGCTTGTTAGGTTTTGGTCTTAGGTGGCCCCAGATCATCTGTAGCTCATGGGCTACGGCGGGAGCAGCCGCACTTTGCTGCTTGATTTCTTCTCAATTTCCAGGGATTGCACAATTTTCCACCCACCCCGTCATTTCTAGCCGCTCTCCATCTGTCAGCGGCTCAGTGTGCTCTTAATGTGGCCTCTCATCAGCATTGTTCTGCGCCAAGGAGACACAAGCCAGTGACCATTTGTACATAAATCAGTAACATTTCACGATAAGGGCAAACACGTGCTGAAGCAATATGTCATGATTATATGCATGAATGAATGCGGGATGTATCATGAATTCCTGCTGCTCACCATTTCAGGAATGACTAAGCGGCTGTGTGTTTATGTGATCAGGCAATTAACTTCATACATTAATTTAGTCGATACCGTTAAATTAGCTGGAATGCAGTCGCATACAACAAAAAGGTGCATTTCAGACCCACGCGTCCGATGGGCCTCTGAAAGTGGAGCCCATATGCATTCTCATAAAAACACAAGGCTATTTTGTGACACTGAGAAGCGAAGACACCTACGTGTTGCTGTAAGATCCGGCAGTCTTTGTTCACGTCACAGGATGGCGAGGTGTTTTAATGTGATATGTTTCTGTTGTTGAAGTGGAGCTTGCTCCAGCACATACAGCTAGTGCCAGTGGACAAATCACTGTAGAATAGACAGACTTGGTTTTTGGGATGATGGTTCAGCGAGATGGACCAATATCTTACGAAAAATGGAAGGAAATGGCTTAGTCCCAGGAATTCAGTACAGTTCAGAAATGGCTACAAAGTGCAGCCGTCACAAAGACAAGAGCAGTTTGACAAAGATGACAAGAAGAACAGATATTTATATACTCGATGTGTCCTGCATGGGCATGTTTTTCTCGTGGCATTCGCAAGATATAAATGTGCAACAAATTTCTCACTAGCACAACACCCCATGACAATATACAGTGCTGCCAAACATTATTTGCTCCATTTGTGAGAAAAGCCAGCCCTGCTGAATTAAGAAATCACTTAAATAGAACCTTTCTGACAAAGTGAAGTAGACTAAAAGATCTCAGAAAGCAGCACATCTTGGCAAGATCAAAAGAAACTGGGGAACTTTCCATTAATCAGTCTGGAAAGGGTTACAAAACCATTTCTAACACTTTAGGAATTCAGCAATCTGTAATGAGAGCCTTTCCATGGTGAATATTCCCAGGAGTGTCCAGCCTACCAAAACTACTCCAAGGGTGCATCCATGACACATCCAGGAGGTCACAAAAGAACCCAGAACAACATCCAAGTGACTGCAGACCTGACTTGCCTCTGTTAAGATCAGAGTTCATGATTCACTAAGAAATCAGGAAGCCAAACCACTGTGCATACAACAGAGATCTCAAGATCATGTTAAAACAGAGTAAGTTTAAACACTACAGAAAATAAACATGTTTTTGAGCGAGGTTTACCACTAGCAACAATTTTCATCCACACAACTGTCATTGTGGAGGGCTTGTGGTGAGAAAAATGTAACCCGAGATGTGTGCGCTGCTATATTTAGATGACCTGCGGCACGAAAATGCACAACACGAGGACTGATACCTCACTCTATTAGCAGCAATCAAGAAGACAATCACAAGGAAGTGGTGTGAAGAGGACCACCCTACTCTGGGTAACTGACCGCACGTAGCTGAAAAGATGTACACTTTGAAGGACTCTCACTTGTTTTGTTTTTTGGGCCCTTGTGAATCATGTGATGTCTGCAGAAGTTACACTGATGCAGTTTGGCCTCTGCGCCAAAACAGCTCAGGGCTCTTCCTACTATAGGCGAGAGCACAGATCTGACAGGGGCCTTTTCAAAGTGTAACTGGATCCGGGCTAATTTGGTGGCATATGTATAAAGCAAAATTCATTAACTGATGATTAATTCAAGGTTAACTAATCACATAAACCTCTCAAAAGTGACCAACAGGGTGCATTAATGCACGACTTATTAAACGATAATGATTCACGCATTAGTTAAGCACACTGCACTCTTAGCAAAAAAGCTTTCCATTATCAATACTAAAGCAAGAAGAGGCGTAGCATTGCAGCGCTGTCTCCCACTCCCAAAAGGTTTAAACCTCACTAGCCCTTCCTGAAACATGAGGATAAGAATCAAAGCTCTGCTAGGGTAAACAACCAGGTTGTAGAGGAAATGTTTGCTCTTTTTTTCAGCTTCCATTCGGCTTTATTTATTACAGAAACAGCTTCCACTTCCACTGTCAACCAGTCATTCCCAAGGTCTGCCGTAATGGGGCGTTTTTGTACATAATGACTCAAGGGCAGATAAATATAAAGTTATTTCTGGCACTCAGTTTTCCTGTTGTTTTGAAGGTAAAGGAAGACACTGCACTGCTATTACTGGCATTTATGTGCCGGATAACATGGAAACAAGTTGATTCACAACGTTAAGCCAACCTCATTTCCATACACTTCATTTGTCACTGACAAGCCCCTGCTCTGGCCTTGTGCGCCACTAAATTCAGCTGTCAGTCCTCGTACAGGTTGGGTTCTCACTGCATTAAGGCTTGTGCATGTGTTTGTGGATGTGTTTTCTTTGTACGTGTGTCTGATTCATCCTCGCACTGTACGTTCAGTTAATCACAGACAGGGGTTCGGTATTTTCACTGATGTTCTGAGGTTAATTGGATATTAGCAGCAGATGTCACATGTGGCCAACTTTATCGAGCAATTATCGAGCGTCCTGATTCAAAATGTCTTCGTTATTTTTACAGTCAGAGAATTACAAATATTATTTAGAGTCTTGAAAGTCTTCAGTCCTGTAATTAGCTGAATTTTCTGCTCTTACTCAGAAATTAGTCCTGATCTCCTTCTTAATAATATCTAAACTAATAAGGCACAAAAATTTGTACTTTTCATGTCTTTTTTTAACTAAGTGAGTAATTACTCACAGGGAAGGCTGGAAAAAATAAAGTCAGCGCTTGAATTTAGTAACTTGCCAAACCTCTTTTAGCACCAACCATCAACCTGACATTTCCTGCATGTGCTTAGGGGGACTTGTGAGGAGGGTTTTTGAATCACTCATCACTAAAAAAAAAAAAAGCCTGTTTCAGTTCCTGAATATTCCCAGCATCTCTTCAATAAACATCTCTCATCATGTTATATAAAACAATATCAAGCAGTTTGGTTACGCTTTGAGTTTTCTCCCTAAGGCAGCAGACACCTGGCAGTCAGTAAGGCCCAAATTGTTATGCTACCACCATGCTCACAGTTGGGATGAGGTTTTGGTGCTGGTATAAAGTGCAGTGTTTTATGAAATTTAGGAAATTTGTGCAGCAAGTTTTTCTTTGCTTCCTCACATGCAGGGCCAGCCCAAGGTTTTATGGGGCCTTGGGCAGAATTTGATTTTGGGCTCCACCCCCAGCTAAACCCATTGGCAACATCAACTATATTAGCACGCTTGATTATTTGTGCGTGTGTTGAAAAGGTGTCCAATAAACCAGGAGACAGTGGAACTTACAAACAAGTTAAAGCAGGTTAAAAAGAGTTAAAAGGTAAAGCAGGTCATCTGCTAATATTAAAGTTGGTGGTTCAATCCCTGGAGGCTCCAGTCTGCATCCTAAATATGCTTGGGCAAAATACTAACCCCTAAGTTGCTCTCCGATGCATCCGTTGGCGTGTGAATGTTAGACATGTTGTATCAAGCGCTTTGAGCGCTCAGGAACAGGAAAGTGCTTTAAAGGATCACTCCATTTAATTTAATTGTTTTTCAAAGGGCAGAACAATCACAAAGAATTTAACATAGGCTTGAATATTTTTCTTTTTATACATAACAAATGCAAATGTAAAAACAGACTATATTAATTAATTTGAATGGAATCTAACTAAGTAGCGAGCCAACAATAGTTTGCTTCTGGTTTCCATGCAACATCAGCTCACCACACCTCGGCTGAGCTGAAGGCTTGTTTAAAGCTTCTTATTTAACATTATTGTTAGTGAATGTTCATGATAAACACCTAACATGGAGTTATTCATGGACTTTTATTCTTTACACTTTTTTTGCTTTTATTTTCTTTTAAGCCTCAGGGATAAATCCTTTTTCAACACACACTTGCAACAATCTACTTGCAAACATTTACAGTTTGTGTGAACGTGACCCCAGCTCTGACAGTGAAAATGATTAAACCAGTAGCAATAATTTGTCAGTCAGTAAACATATTTATTACAACATTTCCCTTTCTCTTGTATGATTGCTATTAATATATCACATGCACAAAAAGATACATTCACTTTGGGTGTTTGGAGGCCCCAAGCAGCTGCCTAGTCTGTTTATTCTATGTTACACTCCAAGTGAGATTTCTACTGTGATGAACACCCAGCTATAGAAAAATGCTGCTGCAGTCTATAATGATTTTTCTAATGTCCTGTAAAAGTTGGTGAAATTGAGATGCACTCACACCAACCTATCTATTTTTTTGAAGCGCAGAGTTTGTCAGTAATCACAATTTGTGTCTTCATTAACAAGAAAAACACAGTTCCAATCCCATCTCCCTAACTGAAACATCTGACTCCAGACAGAAGTCATTAGCACAGAGGTTCACTTATCTTTTCCCGCCTGCACCATGAGTTATTGCTCAGTGTATTCATTAAAGACATGAAAAGTACAAGTGTTTGTGTGTTATTAGTTTAGCCAGATTGTGTTTTGTGGCTGTGTCTTAGATGAAAATCAGATCCCCGCTGCACGAGTAAATCAGTGAAACTGATGGACTCAATCTGGTAATTCACAAACCTCTTTCATCAACCGCGTAGCCCGCGCAGCCTACCTGGAAAATAAAATGGAGCTTTGTTTCTGTTTTAAAGTGAGGTTTGACTCGTCTTTGTGTGGAAATATGTGTTTTGTGTTTGCAGATGAGATATGCACACATCAAATGAAAATGTAATTTGTTACGATGGCTTGAGGCACCACATAACCTCTCTTTGATTAGATTCTGCGCGAGCGACTGTTTGCTGCAGAATGTGAAGCATTCGCAAGGCAGCCGTGTCGTTGCGCCCGTGTGTGTGTGTCTGTGTGTGCGTGTCTTTGTTGAAATGCTTGACGGCAGCAGCAGGCTCAGAGAGGTAAGCATGAAGCCGGAGGGCAGATGCTGATATAACGGTCTGGCATTATCAACTGCCACTCAGCATTAGTTGGCCCCTTACCCTCACTCCATGTCCGCACCCCCGCACTGACTCACACTCTACCGCCTGCTTGGCCACTCACATAGTTTAACACTGGTACACCGTGCTTGCATTTAATGGAATACACACACTGGAGAACACACACACATACACCTCGCAGTAATAGTTCCATTTATGTGGTCTTTTTCGCTCACACAGACACAGACACACACACATACACATACACAGGCAGGGAAACAAACACACTCTCCCCTCTCTTACTGTAATGTACATTACAGACAAATGAACCTTTGGAGGAGGTTGGGGCGTGCTGTCACTGATGGTTCCCAGTACAAACCGCTAAGACAAGAGGCAATGACAACACGTGGCTGGCCTTTTGTTCCATTTAATTAACTTTTTCTTTCCACTGTTGGTATTGGACTGAGGAGAGCTGCAGGGTCGCGAGGCAGAGCTGAAAAATCGACACGCTTCAAACAGTCGCAGACACGGATTGGTGAATTCCCCAGGTTTTGCTGACATTATGGCCACAATTATAGTAATGGCAGGCTGGGGATCTTTCGGCAAGTGTGCTAATGCAGCTACCTCGCACAGCAAAGGGTCTCTACCTGGAAGTGATAAAATAGAGCTCCTGATTAACAGAAGCTTTTCTGCCCACGCCATTTTGTCAGGGGAGGGAAGGACAAGTAATTGCACCATAAGGTTCCTACAACACAATGCTTAGCTGGGACTCGATGATGTGTGCAGGACCCCGGCGCCCACACTATAATCTGCCGTTTCATCAAGGCAGAGGCTTTTTGTTTTTTTGTTTTTTTCACATGTGCTTTTTAAAAGTTAAAATTTGATGCGAGCTACGCTAACCTACACACATATCTGATATGCATGTTGCGTGTCTTAGTCACAGGAGACTCATATGATTACACTCCTTACAATAATGCTGATTATTAGGTTAATCTTTTACATCCATCCATCAAAAGTTTTCTGTCAGTGCTCAGGATACGGAAAGTAGATGCTGTCACTTTATGGCCCAGTTTCGTAGAAAGCAGCCATTTCCAGCCACCGAGCTGAATCACTCCCTGTCGTTCCCACGTTGTTCTCTGTGAGTCAAATACCGTTCGCGTCAGAAGGTTCAACGCAGCGTCGCACAACAACATCTGCTCTACTGGGGCTGGGTGACACACTGCTGTTATGCTGCATTGTTATTGTTGGCTTTTATAGCTAAGCAGCTGTGTTTACATATGGAAAGTAACGTGGTAGAAGAGCCTGACAGCGGAATTTTTTAAAACCCCTGTCCCATCGGTAGCTCTCAAAAGCCTCCAGATTAATTGGTGATATTGCAACCACGATTTAACGAGCGTTAAATGACACCGATGTCAAGCCTGGCTTTTGCCGTATTGCAGACTTAATGTCATCGTAATACACGATGCAACTTTTCCCTTTGCATTGTTACAGAAATGCTTGCGGAGACTGCACATGCAACATAGCAAACATGTTATGCAGGAAGCTTAAGTCATATGTAATTGTAGCGTTACGTTTTCTTACATTATGCGCATGTTTGTATCACCTTTGAATTTACCTTTCCAAAGTGGGCACAGCAGCTAATATCCAACATTTCTGGTCAGTTTGTGTCATGCTGCTTTTGATCTGCTAATGCATGCTGGGGAAAAATGCATCAGCATTAGCACTGTTGCCTCACAGCAAGACGGTCCTGAGTTCAAATGTACCATCTGGCCGGGTCTTTCTGTGAGGAGTTTGCATGTTCTCCCCGTGTTTGCGTGGGTTCGCTTCGAATATTCTGGCTTCCTCTCACAGTTCAAAGACGTGCAGTTAGTGGGGTTAGGTTAATTGTGGTGATTCTAATTTGCCCATAGGTGAAATCTGTGACTCTGTTAGCACTCCCTCCTATTTGTCTTTTATCCAGTTGCACCAGTTCCTTACTTCTCAAACCCAAAACTTTGACTTACTCAAGTTTGTATTTCTGGAATTTTCTTCACTTCTCTTTTGACTGTTTATTTTTTTATTATATCTTTGTGTACTGTTTTACTGACCTTTAACTCAGAATGTTTCATGCATGGTGTGCTTTTGGATTCCCGGGCTGTTTTGTTTTTTTGGACCTCGCCATCCCTTGCCTCTTGTGCTTGCCTCACTGACTGCCTTAATGTCTATTGCCCTAAGCCTAGTATTAAAGATTTGGATATTTGAACTTTTATCTGCCTCTGGCGTCCTGCATTTGGGTCCACTCAAGGATGTGGGTTGTCACAAGACATGTTACACTGATATTAAAGTAAATAAATAAAATAGAAATGGAGCAATCAGCAAAATCAATATGGTCATGTTAGTGGCTTTTAAGAAAATGCCTTAAAACGATGAAAAATCAAATATTCCTAATATTTGTATTGCGTCTATCCTCCCAGGTGCCTTAATCGGTTCTGTCAGCCCCACAAAGAATAATGTCTTTCTGTTCACACTGAGCAGCCCTGTGAATGAACACCATCCTTCCATAAGTAATCCATGACAGGTTAACGCATCTACCCTGATGAATATGTGTTAAGGGTAATATTGGAATCTATAAACCAATATTAATGATAGTTCGAGCAGCCACTGAATGCCAAATACCTATTAGACCTTTCAAAAGAGTTATGGTGGGACTCCATGGACCCCTCGGGAAGTGGATTCTGTGTGAATAATGTGTGCGCATTGTGGTGATTGTTGTCCTACTCTCTCACTGTCTGCTACCCAGAAATCATTTACCCCCTTGAATATTAGCTGTAAAATGTGCATTGCAACCTTTGAGAAACTGGTGGCGTCAGTGACGGATGGTGTTGGAGGCCAGAAGCAGGCAATGAATTTGAGGTTGATGAGGCGACTCATATCGGAGCGCGCGACATCAGTGCTCGCCATCAATCTCTTCGCCTCTTCCCTGTAGACATCTGGCACATGCATCAGCAAACACACTATTGAAAGTGAATTGAACCCAACCCTGACAAAAACACATGCAGACACAGGGCAATGCAAAGCCTCATGACAAGATGCTCGGCCTGCAGCCAAATGCCTCTAATGTAATACAGTAGAACCTGAGACTTTATTAGAGTAATAGCTTGCATCCACATCATTTGTAATCACTGCACCAGAAAGCACAGATGGGAAAGCCACGAATTGAAGTCCTAAAAGTGGGCAAGGCCCGGTTTGCAGAACTTCTCTATAAAATGTGGCCAATTTTATGTTTATGCATTGATCCAAAAAAACAATGAAAGACCGTGTTTAAATATACAAACATGAAAATGCATTGTTAAAAATGCAGCTTTTATTTTTGACTGTAGCTGTAATGAAGCATAGAAGTTCCTCATTTACATTCATGAGAAAAAAGACGCCATTGCAGTTGTCATTTTACTAAATTCTGAAGCTTAGTAAACAGCAGATGTTTATGTGTTTGTTTGCACAATTTTACATTATTCATTCTATTAGTATTAAAATAGAGCATTAGACTTCAGGCTACTAGTAATTGTGAACAGCATAGCTAAAGCTATGTTGGCTTTTTTTTTTTTTTAAACTTTACTTAAAAATGCTGATGTAATCTCTGCTAATACTGCACATGTATACACAAATATATGAACCAAGTGCGTTTCAGCTATTAGACTGGTGCTTTGCTCGTGTTTTGTTTAGACTGCTCATTTTTAAGTGACCTTGTTAGTGTTGTCACTGAGGTGAAGATGCTTTTCTTATTCGTGCATTTATAGTGTTGACTTCTCAGCACAACTGTAACACTAAAATGTAGTATTGATTTAATTTTACGATCATTTTACAGTTTTCAATTTGGTCAGTGATGTCCTGGCAACCACCAGTTGATAGAGAAAAGTGTGTTTTTCAAAAATGCTAGCAGTCGCTAGTGTGAAATTGGTCACTAAGAGGTATAAAGTGCTGCACCAAAATCTTATTTGAGATTACTTTAGTTGCTAGAAGATTGCCGTGGTTGCCAACTTGGCTGCAGTAGAAGTTGTGCCTTTCGAAATTTGCACAACTTTTACTTTGAAGTCAAAAGTTCACCGTTTCCAGTTTGTGTCACACCTTTTCAAGTTTCATTACAGCTGAAAGAGTAAATGGCGAGTGTTTACAGACAAGTCAGCCATGCAAACTATTGGCAACCATAGCAACCTCTTCAGTGACTGATGAAATCACAAGGGGTTTCTTGGTGTAGCATTTTCTTTGCAATCAATAAAACTCTTTTTAAACTGCCAGCAACCCCTCGTCATCTCGTTGGGAAACATTTTTCACAGATCACCAACCATCTGGCTGTAACATTAGGTTTCTACCCACTGTAGCTTTAATATTGTCTTTCTTATCTCATTTATAATAGTACAAAAGATATTTTTTTTGTTTCGGCTGCAGGGTCAACAAATTTCAGATTATAAAGTTAAAAAAAAACTCCTTTGTGAATCCTAACTGATCGGGAAAGAAACACGGTCATTTCCCATCAGCTCACAGCTTGCCTGTGTGTGTTGCCGGTCTAGACCAAACGCAAACAGGCACAAGCTGTACCACTGCTATACCTTGAGGCAAACAAACAGAAGGAAGGATGAGTCCTCCAAAACTCCTTGTTGAAGTGAAAACTGTTATCAGTTATCAGCGCACCACCCGACTGGAAGGGAAGTAATTTGAAAGCCGTTTGAAATGCAGTAATTTGCCAGTGTGACTCATCGCTGACACCTACAGCGACAAAAACCTCTGATCCTCTAAAGGAAGAATGGGGGTAACATAACTGTGTGTGTGCGTGTGTGTAATAAACCAGCAAGCTGGCATTTGAGGTTAATAGATAGAAAGCTATAAGAAGATATGTAGCTTCAATCATAATAATTACGGATCATATTTCCTGCATCATTGTAGAAAATATCTTTTATGTCCGGCTCCAAGCTCCACTTGCTAACCTTTAATTGATGCAATTAAAACATGAAGTTTTGTTTTATTTTGTTTTGTTTTTTCATTGATTAAATGCACTTGTGTCTGCAACTGCTAAAAAGAATCACGAACCCTTTTATTGTTCCGACAGTCAACACGTCTTTCTATTTATAAATGTCCTGTGAACATTTAGGGACTTTCCATTAAAGGAGAACAAGCTTGCTGTGGGTATTAAATGATATCACAAGGCTGAGATATAAAACAAACTGCCTACATTTCCATATCAGGCAGGAAGCCGGGGTCCAGTTAATATGATTTTGATGACAACCTGATGGCATCAAAGAAAATAGGGCACGCTCACTCGAGGTGTCAGGGTGACGGAAATTATCATGATTAATGATGGGTTATGACTAGGCAAGAATGTAATCAGTCTCTCACTTGTTAATCATTATCTCTCCCTGATTAATTTTGGCTCAAGATTTAAAATAAGATATCATGCTTCATTGTGTTGGGCAAAGGCCTTAAACAAGGCTTTCACTGCATGAAGCACTAGACTTTGCAACTCGTAATAATATTAATAATCATACGAATGCGTCTCCTGCATTTAACATGTGCTGAAATCAAAAGCGAGACATTTTAATACCATAGAAAGCCCGCAGTTAGGAGGTATACAGTATACTTGTCATCAACAGTAAGCATAGCCCCAGGTACTGCATGCTGTGGGGTCCACCGTGAAGCTATGGGGTTCAAAAACACTTCAAGTCCTAACAAACCCAGGTGATTTGTGGCCAGCTTGCCAACTAAAAAGACATAAGGTGCACTTTTGCATTAAGCTTATTTCTCTTCTTTTAGGGATGCTAGAACCCTCCAGCCAACCCACCAAACCAACATGACACACAAATGAATGAACAAAGAAAATTTATAAGCATCCTGTCAAGTGGACAGCAGGCTAACCAACAAAGTGGGACATGAGTGAAGCCTTTAAATGTGTTCGTGGTTATCATGTTATTGCAATACTACATGATCCATGTAGAATAAAAGTTTTTCAAAGATTGCTAAAGCACTGCAAAGGTTTGACAACACTCTCTCATTTTTTAACAGTGAGTTATCAAGCACAGAGTAACTCATATAATGTTATTGTATGTCTGAGTGCCACGGTGGCATGAAAACAATCACACAATGAGCAGTATTATTCCCAACAATGTTACATGTACTTCTACACTCACCAAACACTTTGTTAGGTTAGCCTGTCAACTGCTGATTACAAGAAATATCAGATGACCTCATTGAATGGTAGCAACTCGGTGCATGTAAATGATGATTAGAGGTTATTAAAACGACTTTGAATGTGTCAAGGTTGTTGGCACTTGACCTGCTTGTTTGAGTACACTGTTGATCTGCTGTGAATTTACTGCACAACCATCCCTAGGGTTTACAAACAGTGTTTGTAAACCCTAAAAGTTCAGAGGAGAATGGCCAGATTGCTTTGAGCTGTAACTCAAATAACCAAATTCCAACCAAGGTATGCAGAAGAGCATCTCTCTACACAGCAGCAGAAGACCACACTGGGTACTACTCCTGTCATCTGTCAACTGTAGTATTAAACACATCCCGCCTCCCATCTCCACCAAGATTGAAGTCATATTTCACTCAATGACATATTTTCTCAGGATTTTTGGTTGGTCCCTCTCTCCATTAAATTGAGAATAACATAAAATTAGAGACTTTCCATTTTGTTGTAAGTGAGAGCAACTGTTTTGCTTGCATATAATATACTGCCTGTATATTTGGTTTTTAAACTGTATAGTTTAAAAACAAAACTCTGCACATTTAAGTCATTCCTGTGAGCCAAAAGCTCAAACAGCTGGTTCTCTACTCATGGATCGGTGTGACATTAACAACAGTTGACGGTCATCTCAGCTCTTGCTGTGTAGCGCTCCCATCCACCTGCTCTGTTTGATTTATATTTATCCACTGCTCTAAAGCAGAACACACTGCAAGGTTTGGATGACAAAAAAAAAAAATGTAGGTTCTGTGGGAAAATAAAATTAGTCTTTTTAAAGAAGAAAGATTAAGAGGATTAAGTTTGTGTTTCTCTATTTGTTTTTCTTTTGTTAGCATTTTGGCTAGGCTAATGCTAACCGACCCTGCTGTTACATCTGTAAAGATCATCACTGAGGAGTCAGAGCGACAGGCGACATGCTGTAACATGTCTCTGAAATGTTGCCATGAGTAAGAAAAGGTGAACTTTACCCAGTGAAGATACCACAAAATGCTGCTGGTACAAGCTGCCAATTATAGGTAATCAGTATAATCATTATCACCTGCTTGCTGATTGCAGTTTAACCGAGGAGTTTTCTCTGAAGGTGGTGAAAATGCACTCAGTGACTCAAGGAAACTCTTGAAGGCTTTTTGCAAAAAGTGTGCAGCGCATGAAAAAATTAAATTAAACACACTCTCACAACAACCTTTGTATTTTGCATACCATGAGATTAGCATTAGATTATCGTGCCGCGTCAAGGGCTTTAGAGTTTTCAGAGATCTGATAAGCCTGCAAACTGTTAAACATCTTCATCTGATAAGGGTCTTAAAAATGTGCATAACATTTATGGTTCAGAAACATGTGGGAGTGAGATTTAAATATAAAAATATCAGAACGTAATAATAATGCGCTCGTGAAATGCCAAATTTGGTGCAAAAAGTCGACAAATGGGTAAGTATACATTGTTTATGTACAAGTACAGTATGTATATATAGATATATATTTATTTTATTTTTTTTCATTTATACCTGACACTGATAATCGCATTGAAGTGTGGAACCTTAATCCTCACATCCCAACCTGTGTTTGTTTTTAAATCACTGAATTAAACTGTGAAATTAATGACTTCCACGGGGTTGGACACCTTCAAAAGCTCCGATAAGGATTTACAGGGCAACATCAGTAATGCGATCATGTTCAGGCACATATGCAACCTCCTATTTTTGTAAGTGGAGGCAATATTCCTTTCCTTATGTGGTTATCATAGTGAATTCTCATATTAAACAAGACAAAAGTTTAGGATAATACGACTATTGTTTGTATAGGTAATTCCTGGGAGCTGAAAAAGCACAAACTTTGGTTTTTCCACTGCCTACCATCAGAGTTATTAAGAAAAAATTTACTGTTTCTGTAATAAATTCAAATGTGCTTTCATTTGCTTAAGAAGAAAGAATAAAAGTGAATATTATTTTTTGGAACTGCCAAAATTCAGGTAGGCTGGAAAGTTGGAGCTCTTTCATGCATAAAGGACAATGTTGAGGAGTCAGAACCACAAGCTGTGAATCACAATTTATTAATGAAATGTGTTTCTCGTATTTCTATTAAGATTAATTTGTTCATTTCAGTGCAAAATAAGTTGCACTGAAATGCAATATATTCTACAATATAGCTAAGCTTATCTTCTTAGTTCTACCATCTCCTACAAACTGTTTTAATATCTGTAAGGATGAGAGGGATATACAATCCTGATCAAAAGTTTAGGACCACTTGAAAAATGGCGAAAAATCATATTTTGCATGGTTGGATCTTAACAAGTTTCCAAGTAGAGCTTCAATGTGCAACAAGAAGAAATGGGAGAGAGACAAAACATTTCTTTGAGAATGCAATTTATTGAAAACAACGCTCAAACTGAAACAGCCCATTTTACAGCTGATCAAAAGTTTAGGACCACACTTCCAAAAAAACGTAACCCCCCCAAAACAGAAATAAAAGTTCCAAACATGAACTTAGAAATGAGTGGCTCCACCGTTATTGTTGATAACTTCAAAAATTAGTTGCTGTGTGCTTGATGCAAGAGTTTCCATGAGGTGAGTGGGAACATTTCTCCAAGTGGTGAAGATGTCCACATGAAGGGCATCTACTGTCTGGAACGGTTGTCCATTTTTGTAAACTTCTCAATTGGATTTAGATCAGGGGAACATGCAGGATGGACGCATTGTGTACTGTAGCGTTGTCCTGTTGAAAAACCCACTCGTTGCCACACACACAAGGGCCCTCAGCTCTGTTGTTCCACTGGAGGAAAAAGCACCCAAGACCATTATAGCGCCCCCTCCACTGTGGCGCGTAGAAAACATCTCAGGTGGGATCTGCTTGTCAAGCCAGTAACATTGGAAACCATCAGGACCATCAAGGTTAAATTTTTTTCTCATCAGAGAATAAAACTTTCTTCCACCTTTAAGTGTCCCATGTTTGGTGCTCTCTTGCAAAGTCCAAATGGTCAGTTCTGTGGCATTCAAGGAGACGAGGCCTTTGAAGACATTTTTTGTTTTTGAGGCCCTTCAGTCTCAGATGCACTCTGATGGTTATGGGGCTGCAGTCAGCACCAGTAATGGCCTTAATTTGGATCATCCAGTGTCTTGACGGACAGCCAATTAGATCCTCCGGCTCAGTACTGGTGAAACTGTTTTGAGCCTTCCACTTGACTGTTTTGTTCGATAACCCTCAGGATCATTTAAGAAATTCCAAGTGACTGTCTAACTGCGCCCCACCTCAGCAGCGATGGCACACTGCGAGAGACCATGCTTCCTGCTTATGCAGTTCAACAACCCGACCACGTTCAAAAAGGGATCGTTTTTTTGCCTTTGCTGTCAGAACATCATTACAGTCTGACTACCTGACTGAAAATGACAATGAATCCACATTTTTGCACAGATTTGGCCTTTTAAAGGCATGTGGTCCTAAACTTTTGATCAGCTGTAAAACAGCCTGTTTCAGCTTAAGAGTTGTTTCAATTAATTGCATACTGAAAAAAATGTTTTGTCTCACTCCCATTTCTTCTTGTTGCATGTTGAAGCTCTACTTGGAACCTTGTTAAGATCCAACCATGCAAAATATGATTTTCTGCCATTTTTCAAGTGGTCTTAAACTTTTGATCGGGACTGTATCACATAGTCGCTAATTAGTGTAATAGGGATATATGTTAACGTCACCTGTGTACAATGTCATTGATGACTGTCTTTACTGAATTTTGAATTTTCATACTTTCATGCATAATCTGGCTAAAATGGACCCAGTGGACATAAGGTAGAACAGATCCACTTACATTTAGCCCAATATGAGGGCTCTTAAAGATGAGGAGTTTAAAAGGTAATCTTCTATCTAACCCCTGTTATGCTAAATTTTATGAATTTAGCACAACAATTTATGAATTTGTTACATTTATGCTCAAATTACCCTGTGGCTGGTTACAGCCTGAGTCAGCTGACCTCTGGCCTGCTAACCCACTGCTTGGTCCAGCCACTGAGTTGACTAGCCTCCTCCCTGCTGTTCACGCCTCAGTGTGCCCCACAGCGTGCACCACAGCTGGCTGTTTCACTTCCTGTCTTTGTCAGTTTTCCCTCCTTCCCACCTTTTTCAGTTTCACCTGTGTCCAGTTACCAAGTAACTCTCTATATCATCACTTTTATTTTGTCCTCTTGTCTTAATCAAGCTTTTCAAACATTTTATGATGTTGCTAATATTTTTGTCTCCTCGTGTATGTCTTTAGTGGAACTGTTTACTTTCACTTAGGATGTTTAGTCAGTTTAAATTGAACTCAGTTCGTTTTTCCCCTTTGGTTTGGTTCATTTGTGCAGGATTGAACACAGAAATCAGATTTGAGTGTGGACCAAAACACCCACAACAAGACCCTTTGGAGGTGGTGGTACGGTCCCAAATGAACTAATGAGTGGTTAGTTTATGGTGTGAACGTAATCCGACCCTGATCCGAACCAACTACTGTGTGTGCTTTACAAGTATGAACTAAAAAATGTCTCGTAGCTATGTATGCTGTGTATTCTCAATGCAGGAAGTTACTATAGATGTTCAAGTTCTGTAGATTCCTTATGTTCTCCAATAGCCCAGAACTCAGGATATTCTTCCTGCATTTACTCGTGTTGCTCCCGCCCCAGACACATCTGGCCAATAAGCAGAGTGAACATTGTCATGTGCTTTGTAGTGACACCCTTTGTTTCACTTGGAGTTCACTTGGACATTTCTCTGTGTGAAGACAAACCAAACCACAGGAAACAGCTACAAGTTTTACAAACTTCTCAACTGATTTGGACCAGAGTAAACAAACTATAGGTGTGATAACGCCCTCACTGCCTCTAGACACATGGCCCCTGATCCGATTAGAGAACTGAATGAAACTGGACTGGTACCTTAAACAACAACCTCGCCAATGTGGCCTCCGCACTGTTTTACTTCATTCATACAATACATAGATACAATTACATTTCTGTGGCATGTGCACCTGATTCAAGAAAATTCGTGGCATTCGACAATTTCTAAAACTCAGGAGCGGCCCAGACCTTTACTAGAAGTCTTATAGAAAAAGTTTGCTTCTCTCCGCAGGCGGAAAGACTATTTATTTGACACAAAATGTCATTGTAAATTATGAAATCTTGGCAAAAGTGCACCTCCTCATGAGCAGGTGGCATTTATTTCAGTTAAGTCACTGGCTCCCACTCGGAACACTTTGGGGAAAAAAGACAAATAACATGTTTTGCAGGTCCATGTTAAACTTTGTACACATACTTTATTTTACAAGCTGTAGAGCGTGTCACTTTTTTCTGTGGAGACAGAGAAAAAAAAAGGCCTCATTGTAGCCAGGGGTAAAACCTGAGCTTGTCAGTGTAAAAGGATTCAGGCAGAGAGGGACTGAATAAAGCTTATATTCAGCTAGCTCAGTATTCACAAAATCCATTTTCCAGATAGCAGTGTACAATGAAATTTTCCATTTCTTTATCTGTCACTTCTGCTAATCCAGACACTGATCTTCCTGAAACAAAGCTCTGCTTTCTGTATGTAACTGATTGTCATAAACTCATTTCTCCTTTATCATTTGAGCTCATCACCTCCTCTATTCTGGCTGCATGCATTTTATTTTTATGATTTCAGTTTTCCAAGAGTTCTGAGTGCCTGCCTGCATCCATGAGGCAGCATTTGCAGCAGAAAATGAAGATGGTCTAAACACAAAGATATGGAATAATTCTGGCCTTTATTTATTAAATCTCATTACTTTTAACATTCTAAAATTCATATTATTATACTTATCATACTCTTAATTTCAGACTTGAAAGTTTACGTATTAATTAACACAATATGTAATAATCTCCACCTGTTATAAATAAACCAAAGAGCCGTAAATATTTTATTTTATTTCTGCTTTACGTGTTGTTTCTTAAAAGAAAAAATGCATTGCACGTGGCATGCACAAGGCTGATAAATATTTTTGTGACTTGGCATTAAAAGACCTTTGCTCAGCTGTCTTGGTCAAAGACTTAGAGAGCCGAGCTACTTCAGGGATGTATTTAATGTTATGTTCGTACAGAGAGTGTTATCTGTAATTGAAACATTATATCCTGTGCCTGTCCTGATTTGGACAGACTGCTTACTGACAGAACCAGTCTCTTTAAAAGTAAACAACACGGCTGAATAGCAGGTTTGTCTAATCTTTCTATTGTTGCAGGAGTGCATTGCAGTTATATTCAGTTGTAACCACAGAAAAGAGGCAGAAAGAATCCTATCACTTTTGTTAATCACTTGTTGAATTCCTGAAAAAAACTCTGCAATGGTAGTTCCGTCAGTCTGTAAAAACATCCACATAACAGTGGATTTCTGGCATGAAAATGCACTGTCAAAAGGCTAAGAGGCTGGTTTGAAGGTGGCCCCAAAAGCAGACTCAATACAGGAAGAATTCAAACTTAAACAGATTTTATTTAACACAGGGATTATCAAAGGCAGAGCAGGGCTCAGAGGAAACTTCACAGGGGCTGGATACACTGCAACGGGAGGAGAGAGGCATTATTTCCAGTGCAGTGGACTACAGGAGAGTTTAATGATGAGGTGAATAAAAGAAGAGTGCTTACTTGGCAGGTGAAGGAAAGAAGCTATTGAGGGTGGGGTGGTTCTCCGGGGGTGATGGCGAAGTTAGCGGCGAGTGAAACGAGAATGTCCAGGCACAATTTCTAGAAGCTGTGGATGGTTGTGATGAGAATGAGGGTAGGCCAGCGAGTTTCCTGATTTTCCACAGGAGGTGTGGAGGCAGCTTGGAGGAAGAATCGGGGTGGAAGTAAGCTGGAGCGAAGGAACGGTGTCAGGGGAAATCCAGGTAGTTACGGCAGTAAGTGGAGAATGAACCAGAGGTGCAAGCAACTGGAGAAATGAGACCATGAGATTACACAAGGAAAAACTTAAACAGACAAAGCATGGAGGCCGCTATGGTTTAGCTGACGATCTGGGGAAGAATTAAGACCTGAACCGGTCCTTAAGACTGCCATGCTGATTACTGATGATGAGCTGCAGGTGGAGACAGGTGGAAGTGGAAACCCTGAACTCCACCCGGAGGTGAGGCTAGAGCTCCGGACAGGAAAACAACAAGCAACGCCACATCACTGACACCCTGGATCATGACAGGCACATACTGCTTTGCCAGAGTAGAGTTTTTCAGCACCGCTTCTTCTCTGTTCCACTCAAAAAACACAAAAACCCTCATATAACCCTCACTGATGCTCACTTTATGTGAGCATCAGCCTGACCAACAAGGACAGGGTGTTTGTCGGTCAGGGTCGTGAATTCAAGTCACTACTCTAATGAGAGATGCCATAATCTGTAACTGGCAAACACATTTAATATGAATAAATACATATAGTATAAGAACAATGACTAAAATAGGTAATATACACAATCAGAGGCTTGTTTTAGCCTGCATTTAGACACTAAAAACAAGAAAACAGTGATGCACGCTTGTTTTTAAGGCGGTAGACTATTGTAAAGACTGCTGGAACATCAGAATTCACAATGCTTCAGCAACCGCCTGACACAAAGGGTACAAATGCCCACCTGCCTCCATGATCTGGTATAATGTCCTGATAGGACACGAATTATGATAGTGGGCAAAAACTCTCAGATGAACATGCATTGTGGAGAAAAATGGAGCATTAGGTTAAACAGGAACGGTTTAGCTTTGAGGCTTTAGGAATGATTTCCAAACCATTTGGCACATTTGCCAAGTTGAGTCTACCTTGGAGACTACTTGGAAAACATGTAGCTATTAAAAAGACAATAACAACCAGTTGGGAAACCTGCAGCTTTCATTTTGACTGCAGGTAGATAAGTAGCTATCATCATGGGATCCAAGGATGCTCAGCAACATGTGGAGTAGAATAGGATCTGCTAAACAGCACAAATTGGGAAACAGCAGGAGGACAAGATGGACATAATGTGGCTCATTATGTATTGTTGGTTAAGAATTTGCAAAGCAGTTGTTGTACACACTTAGAGAAACCCAACTATCACAATAATAACGCCTTTTTCATGTGTTCCACATCTATTATTATAAATAAAAGCAGAATTTTTTTTTAAACGGTGATGCAACACTTCGGTTTTAGCGCTTTATTTTCACATGAATCAAATGGCCTTTTTTATACTTTCTTATGCAAATTTGAAAGCATCTTAGAGTTTATTGACAGCGGAGAGCAATAAAGAAACATCAGAAGAGTGATGTGAATGACTTGCAGCAAAGTTCTCCAGCTGGATTCAAACTGCAGATATTGCTGTTTTATGACACGTGTCTTTATCAGCAAGCTTCCAAAAACCTTTGTGTTTGTGTGTTGGCAAAGAAATGGTGCTAGAGACACCCACTGCTGCAGGAACCATCATTTTAAGTATTGTAGCAGCTCTTTGTATGTTTGGATAGATTTTGTCGGCTTATATGACAAATGTGGACTAAATACTCATGCAATAATGTAGTAATAACTCCAAAATACTCGCAAACCCTGCTTAGGTTGTATTAAGGTTTTAAGGCTTTAAGTTACGCAGGTTTGGCCATTTTGAGTGACAAACTGGATACTTTGTCATTTTAAGGCTATTACCTGACAAATCAAGAGGCATCATGTGTGGTTAATTGTAAAAACAGGTCAATCACGAAGTCTGGGCACCAGTTTAGTCATTACATTTCCTTTGCAAATTTGTTAGCATTAGCTGAAAACTTATGTCTTTAAAAAACGTTCCACAAACCAATGAGTGACACCACATCATGTTTCCATGAAAGACAGTATACCACATGGGCGTATACATCAGGTGATAGCTGTGGTTGCAAAAAAGACTTCAAGTCCTATGGAAGTTTATAATATAGCAGGTTCCTGACATCACCTCTGTAAACACTTTCCAACTGAGCTGGATTCAGTCATTCGTTTTGGGTCATATTAAACAAATAAAAGGAAGTCTTTAAAAAAACAAGTCTTTACAATTTTTGGCTATGCTCTGTTCTAAGTTTTCAATCATAAAATTATGATTCATTATATTTTCTTTGCCCAAGTTTACGGCGGCAGGAATGCTCATCTCAAGGCTTCAAATCAGGACTTCAGGGTAGCGTCCATCTTTTATGCTGTCATTGGTTTACAATTAAGACATAGGCACCAATAACAGGGTGTCCTATTCCTGTTTTAAACATTTGCACATCTCAACACTTAGTGTCTTGAATGTGGTGTTTTAGAATTGTGTTTTCATGTAACAGTTTTCATTTTAGTGAGGTGATATTTCTGGCTTGTTGGCATTAGGAACATTGTAGAAATGTTATATATCATATATAACTAGAACAGAAGAGGTTAAATTACATTGCATTACATTCCTTCTTGGTCTTCTTCAGAGCTGCTATATCATAGTATTACATAGAGTAGATGAGTAGTAGTAATAAGAATCTTGGATATACTCTTATGCTAAGAAGTATAAAGCAGTTTAAAGTTAAACTAACTCAGATTTATGTTGTTCCTTTGTGCCTTAGAACAATCTTTAGCAGAAGGAGTGAAATAGTGAATTTCTCAGTATTACAAATTTTATTTTAGCTCCTGCAAATCTGAATAGTTTTTTTTATATCAAGTATATCATTTTGTTTGTGTAGCTTTGGCAGTGGGATATATCCAGAAATTAGACTATGTAAGCTAGAGGCAATCATTTAAATCCTACTCACAGTGATGGTATCACTACACCACAGTATTTGCTAAGCTTTTCCTTTTCCTTTTCTTTTTTTTTTTTTTTTTTGGTGATCTCCACTGTCATAGGCTATTAAAAGTCTGCATTGTTCAAAATACGCTTTAGGCAACTTCCAATTCAAGTCATAAATATTTCAAATGTTTGAAATAAATGTGGGATGCTCCAGTGGAGTAGTATGTAGTGCCATAACACTGAGTCATTCGCTCTTGGATTCTGAATAATAAATGCTGAGGAGAGAGTGTTGCCTGCATATATATATATATATGCAACTAGTATTATCCCCAAACTTTGAAAACTGACAGGAAGATTTTAGTGGCATACAAGTTATTTTTGTCTCTTAAAGGAAATACTCCTGGATTATTCCGTATTAGAGCATGTTTGGCAGATAAGGTCTATTCTAAATGAAGATTTCCACACATCATTTTTGTGGTTCATTCACACGGTGAAAAAAAGACGGTGTCTTTATCAGGAATGTCCTGGATGTACAGAAGATTAATGTGCACATGCTGGAGCAAGATAATAAATAACACTGGTCTGTGGGAAACCCTTATACAGTCAAGCCGCTTGGCTTTGTTAATGAACACACAGCTTACGGCATTCGTGTGCGGAATAACCAGCTCAGAGGATAACAGTGCACGATCCCCTCTGTCAAACTGAAACAACTAATGCCGAATACAAAACTATTGCACTCAAAATGTAATATTTCATCAGACAGCTTTGCTACGTATTCGTGAAGGTTTCTCTTGGGGATAAAACATCTATCAGGAACAGAAGCATGTTGGCATACATCCGCTTAGCCACATGTTTTGTGTAACTAATTGGATAACCACACCAACTAAAGCACGAAATTGCCTTTTTTTTTATCCCTCGTGCAGCAGTGGATGCAAACCCTCTCTGCAGGGCGTTGGTGGGGCACAGAGGCGCGCACATTTATGAGTCATACATTTAATATGCTCTCCCTTCCTACCCATATCATAAACACTCAGAGGGATGGAAATGAAACATCCCCTTTTTTTTCCTCTTTACCCGCGTCGGGAGACTTCGTCAGACAGCTGAGAGAGATCCTCTCCTCTCTGTCCTTTGAGTGTTTCTCGTCCGTACGCGCCGGTGCCCCCTGACTCTTCTCTTCTTCGCTGTCTGACACTCAAAAGTGCTGCTTTGACTCTCCTTGCACTATTCTTTTTTTAAAAATAATAATCTGCGTGTCTGTGTGTGTCTGTGTGCGTGTGTTTGGCTGAGAAGATAAGAGATTAGCATGAGTCAGATAATGATTCAGGACGCCAGGTGGCAAATGCCTCAAATCACGCTCTCCCCCTTTTCGCTCCCTCGTTTCCTTTCACTTGTTCACTTGCCGTCCCTGCTCTCTGCGCCGCACGAACTGTCACTGCTGCTCTTTTCTGCTCACCAATTCCCACTCCTTTCTCCTCAAAATTTGAGCCCGTCTCTTTTGTCTACCCCCGTTTAAGTCCCTCTCGCTCTTGTTCCTCCCAATGTCGCCTTCTGTCCCCTCACCGCCTGCAACTGTGGCAAACTTAATAACCCATCGGTTCAGGGGTGGGCGTGGAGAGGTTAACAGGGGAGATAAAGAGGGCAAAGACAGATCGAGTGAAGAGGGGACAGCGGTGGGGGTGCAGTAGGGAGATCGATGGCCCGATGTGGAGAGATAAACGGGAGCGTGTCGGATCGAGGTGGATTTTGAGCACGAATCTCAAGGAGTGCTCATGGAAAAAAGCGGCTGGTATCGTGCATGTGCCGGAGGGAGTAGAGGGTGGTGGGTAATTTAGAAAGAGTGGGACATAGGAATGTGTAGTGAGAGGCAGAGAGGGTTATAGAGAGCTGTGTAGAGGTGGATGGAGGCAGGGATAGAGAGATAGAAGGAGGGGTGGTGATCCTGGGGGCCTGATGACTCATGGCTGTGCTGCGGTTTGTGCGTCACTGGCGCTGGCTGGAGGAGGAGATAGTGGAGAGGTCTACGCATTTAATTACAGCCTTCCAATTTAGACACACTGTACACACACGCACCTACACACACACACTTGCACAAAATAATATCACAAATAATAGTCTTGCAAGTACCCTAATTGGTGACACACAAACACGTAGGAATACATGGATGGAGGGCGCACTGTGAGCGCCTCAAACATGACATCCTTGGGTTTTACTTGCAAGCTGGATGTAAAAATGTTTACATCCCTTCCCTTTTTTTTCTGCATTCCCTTTTTTGTCGTCACCGGCATCGAGCTAAAACAATTACAGTCATGGGCGTGTTGAGCATGCACGTTCACTGTGTGCAGCCATCCCATCCCAGACAGACCTTGAGGCACAAAACTTATCAATCCCCCCACCACCACCACCACCACCAAAAAAATAAAGAATTCCAAAATACAAAATCGTACCCTTTGAGCAGTTGCACCACACAGCCTGTGACTGGAATATGAAATAGAGACAGAGACATACAGAGGGACGTGCAGGACTGGCTTTGATGACGCAGTAAAGCAAACTCTTCTCTCAGAAAAATCCTGCACGCTTGAGAGTTTTCACCACACATCCGCTGCTGCGTGATATACAAGTTGTCCTGCTGGTTAAAGGTCAGCCCCGTAAGAGCAGGATTTCTGCATCATCTGTTATTTATTTATTGTATTATACATGGTTGTGTGGTTTTGACAGAGACATGGAGAGCTTGTTATTTTAAAATGCCACATCTGAGAGATTTTTTAAAAGGATAAAACTGTGGAGGAAAAAAACCCTCCAAATATCACATTCTTTACATCGAAGGAGCTGTTTGCATAGTTCCCTGCTGCATGGTCGAGTCAAGTTTTAACACCTGCTTTCCATCAGCCACTTTGAGAAACAAAGTACACGTAGATAGAAATGGAAGCAAGAAACAGAACAAGAACATCATGAATATCAGGAAATGGTTACAGAGCCTGCTGTTGGAAACAGGCAACAGAAGAAAATGCAACAGCTGCTTCGTGCAGCGTTCACTGCATGTATTTTCGGTAATATTTGTTTTGTGTTGTTGAAAGCATCAGAAGAGAGGAAGCTAAATGTAAATAAAGCATTAATACTGTAGATTTACAGGGATTCTCTATTACAGGCTTAAAACAAGTAAAAAAACAACATTAAAAAATGTAAAAATAGTAATTTGTAGTGATTTTTATATGTTCCACAACTAAGCTTATAAGAAAGAAAAAGATAAGATAATAAAGATAATATCTGCTGATGATTTCAGTTTCTGTGTCTACAGATAAAAACAAATAATGCTTCAAAATTGCCATGACTTGCACAGACATACAAAGGCAACTCGAAGCAGCAGAAGTTATTTTTGTATTTCAACATCCTGCTATCAGCTATCATTTCCAGGTTTCCTGTGTTTGTCATGGGTTTAAACATATTAAATATACTATTTTCCTTCTCTGTTATATTTCATCCAACAGGAAACTGTGGGGAAATTTGATTCCGAGGCCTCCTTGTACTTTGATGTGGCAGTAAAAAAAAAAAAAATTAAAGAAAAAAGCATGTGAAAGAGAAAAGAGCTCCAGGGCAAAAAAATAAATGAAATACCGATTTCAGAATATGCTGCTTTCACTGGTTCAAATTTAATTTCAAATGTTTCAGATTTAACGTTCCTTTTAATTTCCCCACTCTTTTTTTTTTCCTTTTTTTTTTTGACTCCTCTTTCCTGTCCAAACACATTACCCTCCTTGTGTGCCAATTATCCCCTAAGAGGCAGCAAGCCTCACTCTTAAACAATAGGAGCAATCAGTTGCCCTCACTCCCTCTCCCCCTCTGTGCCCCTTTACTCGCTCTCTTTTCCAGCAGCGAGTGCAAAGGGAGGATAATTTTTCCAAACAACAGCGTTGAGAGTAGAATGGCAGAGGGAAGAGAAAGGAGAGGTAGAAAGAGATAAAGGAAGAGAGAGGGACTGCTGATCGGCCAGGTCACGTTGGTTCAAAGACTCAAGAGGCACATCTGACAATACAACGCCGCATACAGATGTTTGCTGTCCTAAGCCAAGACAGGCAAATGCACAGCTGCTCTATAACCCCTGACACAGAGTCTATAAAGCCTAAAATATACAAAGACACAGCTACAATCACATCTACTAAAACGATCCCAGGACAAAGAACCGGAAGGAGATAACAGCTTACATTTGCATACTAGTAAATATGCACATGTGTTTCTCCAGCGTTTTATTTCTGTCTGTTGTCTGCAATGTCTTGTGTCTGAAAAGATATGGTTTAATGGGTTTGCAATTTCTTAAATCTAGCAAACATTTATTAAAATTTTATTTTTTATTAACAACAATAAAATAATCAAATTTTTAGGTAAACCAGACTATTTTTATTGTTCTGTAGACATTTAAAGGAAAATCAGAAAAGCACTCTGACACGGATAACTTTTGTAAAAAACATTTACTTGCGTGTACGTGTGGTTTTGGGGGTTTTGTTTTGTTTTTAATTAATTCAGGGTGTTTTTCTTCCCGGCAGTTTTCCAGGTCTTTCAATTTAACGCCTATTTCCCCTTTCATTCATGTCTCCTATCATGAGTTGTCAGCAGCTACATCCCGAGGGAGGGAAATCCCAGCTGTCACTAAATAACTTTTCAGATCACACCAATAAAGCTAATGTCCACGGACATTAAAGGCTATGGAGTCCATTTAACAACCGCTTAACGCATGGGCACACATGTGACACACACACACACACACACACACACACACACACACACACACATGCTGTTGTGGATTACTCTAACCAGGCTAATGATCTCCTCAATGGGACAACTGGGACTCTTCTGAGACCGTCTTCAGCCTGAGGTCCCACAGGGACCTGGAGAGAGGCTCAGGGGTAATTACAATGTAAATGCTCCTTTTGGGTGAGTGTGTGTGTGAGTGTGTGTGTAAGGAGGGGCCTCCTGCCTGTATTTTCAAGATTAGGCTAATCTATAGTTGTACATTTTGATTTTGATAGTAAAAATCACACTTATTATAAAAAGGGGGGGAAAGCTGCTTATTTGAACCTTGTTACATGTTCTTTTTTTCTAAAACATATCAGATGTACACTGTATATTTGAGTCCTGCTGCTATATCTGGTTTGTTTTGAAAGGTTTTAAGAAGATTTTTTAGATAATTCCTCTTTTACGAAAGCATAAGTTTCCAATAAAGTTTAGCAATGGCTACGCGTCATGTTTGGGAACGTCAATACGGGCACATGCTGGCTTTCTGATGCCCTTTTTACTGTCCAAATGAAGGCTCAGCTACTTTTCTGCTCAGTAAGCATTCAGATTTGGCATCACAGAGGCATAACAGTTTAACAGCCCCGACTGCAAGAGAGAATACACATTTTAAATTATTTTCAGTGCTTGAAATCTGTGATATTGGGTGACCAAAAAATGGAGGGGAGAGTGTTATTGAGAGGCAGAGAGAGGAACGGGGTAAATGAATGTATGATTGATGCGAGTTTGACACTAGGAGGGTTAGACAGAGAGAGAGAAAGAGATATTCACCTCTTTTTTTTCACTCTGCCTTTGTTTCGGCTCATCGCCCCTCATCATTACCCTCATCATCATCATCACCATCATAATTATTTCCCTCTCTCTCCTTTTTTTCGAGCTCTGTCACCAGTCCCCTTGTCCCACCCCTCTCTGTGACGCTCACCATGCCAATCAGATCGTAACATGACATTATGGCTCATTATACCTGGGCTGCACCGTCTGCTGCAAGTGGCCAGCCTTCTCAGACACACACACTCAAAAAAACAAAGACCTTTAGCTCAACATGTAAATGTTCCTTTTATTTATCTCTTTTATTTGCATTTCATGTCTGTAGCATCCACACACAGAACTGTATGGGATCCCGCATCATGTAATCTGGAGGCTTGTAAGCTGCTTAAAAGCACCAAAGGGAAGGAGATAGCAAGAGGTCTGAAGCTACAAAAATAGAGTAAAGAAAGGGAATAAGAATCATAGGAGAGGCAAAGGTAGAAAGAGAGCCACGAACACTCAAGCAGCAGAAAAACATTGTGGTCATCTGCAGTGCGATGAGTCACCTGTAGGCAACACGCACACACACATACACACACAAATGCGCACTAACCCAAAAGAGACAGGCTTTGCAATCACAGCCCACATCTCTGTACTTATAATGCCATATTGTCTCATGAGCTGCATCTACTGAGAGCTTTGCATTGTCAAATCTGGAATGCAATCTTCTGCTGAGAGTGAGAATCAAAGTGAAACGGTGGAATATATGAAAATCAAAAAGAAACTGCAAAATGATTCGACCTTTTACAGCCTTGCTGGCGAATTCGAGATCTCGCCCCGATAATTAACGTCAACTGCCGAACAAAATGTTAATGAAAGGCAGAAAAAAAAACATGGTTTACTGGCAGCAATGATGTTGCTGCTCTTGTAATTAGTTAAAATACAAATCTGTGGATTAAATCAGCCATCTGCATCTTGTATACATATTTCCTTCTGCACCCCTTCTGCTCCTCTTCTTGTGAGTAGGGCGTGAAACAAAAAACTGCATCAAATATGCCGTCATCGGTGTGATTAATCCATTCATTTTTTTCACTCATAATCAAACCTACATACACATCACATATACACTAAAGACAATTACTAAAGCTGCAGCTAATGATGGTTTTCATTAATGACTAATCTTTCTATTATTTTCTCAATGAATCATTTGGTCTATAATAAACTATAAAACCAACGCAACATCCTGCAACACAAGGTGACCCTAGAAAATGCTTAAAACTCAAAAATAGATAATGGAAGGCTTTAAAAAGCATTTGATTATCTTGTTTAAAGGATTTGGAGATATTAGCTTTTTTTTTAAATCAACTAAAAGAATTAATTTAGTGTTATTTTTCTTATCTTTAGAATGATACAGTAACCATCTGCACTGCTAAAATTAAAGATAACCTCACTTTGACACTTTTAAAAGGGTTAATAGCAAATCGGGGCAAACTGGAAGGCACATCTCATGACAAATAATCAAAAAGGAAAAATCCTCACAGAAAATGACAACAACAGAGGGAAACAAAAAACATTTGACTTTCTCTGTAGATTTGATCAAATTCCTGCTACAGTTTTATCAATTCTTGTGGAACCTAACACTGGATTTGCTTTGGTTTGATTATCACAAATATTCGCTTCATCTTCTGAACTATGTCTCCTTACGTTCTAAAGGACTCTGTATGTTGAGCTGGATCATTATTCATTCATACTGCTGCCTGACAGAAAATCAGGTGAGCTTTCACCAGCAACATTAGCTAATTTCCAAACTGCCAATCCATCATCAGGTGCTAACATTTCCTTGTTATTTGAATGTGAAACGTCTGACTGCTGCAAAGTTTGGGTCGTGAGGCGATGCCCATCGAATTCCGACAATGAGGACAAAACAGATGTGGGGAAAAAAAGGAGTAGATCTTGTCATCATTCATTCCAATTCTCTTTGCGTTTAACTCTCACTCTCTAGTCCTCCCCCCGCACGGCTTCATCTCTTTTCAAGCCTCATCACCAACACGCAGCACTTCCCCCGCTCCGCCCTGCCACCTCACTCCCCTCCCCAATTTCCTCCATCCACACTCATGTTCCTGAACAAGAATGAGACTAATTCAGCCCATTTGTATTAGCAGGAGCTGTTTATGCTCCTTTAGGTTCCCTAACAGCAGTGAAAGAAAAATTATAAATTCATGCTGCTTGTCTGCTGTACCCTCACACAGCATTACCTCAGTGCTGTGATCTCACTCTGATATATAAACATGCATACAGCTTAAAGCCTGTGGTCCAGTTTGCACAATTTATCGTCTTGTAAAAACGCATCTTTCATTTCTGAAATATTTTAGTTACATGCTTTCTGCAGCTTCCAGGAGACAGGAAACATTCAGATGAGAAAGACAACATTAATCATTAGTGCAGTGATTAGCTTTTTCAGTTTTACCATGGCAACAATGTCAAAGACGAACATATTGATTATTACTATTTTGCTATCTCTTCAAACTTAAGACACACCAGATCCTGCACCTGTGTGCAGCAGGCTCTTATTTATAGTCTGTGGTTGTGACCTTTAACTCTAGAGTCTGACTACATATTTGGCTGAACCCTGTTCAAACACAATGCGTAACGCATGGACAAACATCCACACTGGACTAAATCCTAGATTCACCCAAGCCGGAGAGCAGATTCATCACACAGATTTAGTCCAAAACCCAATCAGTCGAGTCTAAAAAGAGACAAATCACTGAAAAACTGAAATACTTAACTTGCTGAATGTCAATTCTTAGTCTTCGCTCTAATGTAATTGTGTGGAAACAAAAAGAGGTTTAAAATGACGTGAATTATTCTCTGGTTTCTTAGCGCATCATTTGTAATTGATGTGATTACATCTTAGCCCGTCACAGAGATTTGAAATTTTGTGTCATATGCAAAAATGTGTTACATAAAGTCACTGAGAATGAAGATGATCAAGATGAAAGCACAAAAAAGGAAGAAAGGAAGACTCTGATTCACCCTCTTCAATGAATTGCACAGTATGTTTGTTTGTGTCCACGCTTCCTATATGAGTAACTTTGTCTGAATATGAAGACGAAGGCGAGGCGATATTTTTATAAAGTTCTTGGTTTAACTTGGTAAACAATAACAGTAATGATAATGCTGTCATAAATTATGTTCTATAAGGCGCCTTTTCCTCAAATAATTGTAACCCACAGATGGTTTTGCATACCATGGTAGATAAGCCAGTGTCTTAGAAGGCAGGGAATGTTTAAAAAAAGGCACTGGACACTTAGAGTTTCAATTAAGTTTAATTAAAATGTACTTTTGTGATGTACCTTTAAGCTATTGGGTGAAATGAATGATGTTGGAGTTATAAAGCTCGTCTTTCAAGTCACTGATCTCTTTTCTTTGAGCTCTTCTGGTTACGTTTTCAGTTTCCATATTATTATTTTTTTTATGGAGCACATTTTGTCTGCCATCTGCTTAATACTAGTGATGCATTTCAAATGTAACATTCGGGAAACTTCAAGACGTACGACTGTCTGTTTTTTTTCTGCAGCAAACAAATGTTACAGGATATCAAGTCGAAAACTCAAGCAAAAAGTGGAATGTGTTTGCCCTCCCTACTCTTTGTTTCACAGGTATGATGCGAGTGTACAAGTGAAGGTTTCAAGGTTAAAGGTTGCACATGTGCTATGATTCAGCCCGAATCAAAGACTATCTTTCTGGGTAATCAGGACCACGCCAGTATAAGGACAGTGCCCCCCCCCCTCTTCAACAAAACATACTTCATACTTTACAATGAGTCTAAAGAGCTGAAAGACTTTGAGATCATCAGTAAGGCATCACTTCTGTGCGTTAGATATAATGCACCGTAGGTGAGGCCAGGTGCCTCTCACCTCCTGCGACTCTCACGTCAGAACGAATATCTTCCGTTTCCCTCCTTCAGACAAGGCACGCACAAGAAAGCTCCAGAGGTTCAAACTGAAAGTGAGAGAAACAGGTTGCCTTCCCTCCAAGGTCAACCAGCCGCCACAGTCAATGAGCCTCTTCAGACTGTGAGTCCACAAAGCACCGAATCACTTCCTATTATAAATGTGTCATCAATAATGCCGACCCTGTCATGCACATAGTCACATGTGGGCTCAGTGGGAGGTTTTTGACTGACTAATGCAAGATGTCCGCAAAAACATGTTTACCTCTCATCACTTCCTGTGTTTTCTTTTTGTTTTGGGGGTTTTTTTTCCTGCTCTTGACCATCCCCATGTGAGAAGTCCCTGAGATACCCTTTGGAGCTGTCGGTTTGTGTTTATCCCTGCGGACAAACCTTGCAGCTTCATCAGGGGTGCTACGGAAAGGACAGTGTGTCATGAGGGAGCGTGTGGCATGGTGTCGCATTGTTTCAGAGGCTGGATGAGTCATGGAAGAAAAATCAGGGTTGGTGGCATTTTGAGAAGGCTCGTCCGTTGCATTAAGACAGCACTGCTAAATCAACAGCGGAATTATAATGTGGTCTTTTGATGCCTGTTGCAGCGGGTCAGACATGGAATTGATTAAGGCATAGTCTAATCTAATTACCTGAGAGGCTCCACAGTTACATGTCATGAGTGTAATTTGTTTTTGAAGAATACCACCACCATCCCCCGCCACCTCTGTCGTCCGTCCTCGCCGAGCTGACGGGAGTTTAAATTCCCAAAACATCCGAGCGTATTTATAGCGCCTACTTTACAGTTTGATTGCTGTGACTGTTTCAAGTAATTTCTATATGACTCACCAAAGAAACTCAATGGCTTGTACATCATCAAAAGGCAGACAGCAAAATTTCTTTCTGCTTTAGTCATGGCTGAATTACTTTTCATCTGTATCGTCATTTTTCAGTCAGATGAGTCCACGCTTCAATTATGGGTTCCCTTTTTTTTTTATTTTTAGCAAAGTCCAAAATTCAAATGACGTGCTTGACATCGTGTGGATTTAAACTGAAAATGTGGTCAAAGTGATGTCAGACAACCCCCACCACCACCACTACCACCTCCCAACACCCCACCTCCTTGGGCCCCACCCGACACCTCCCACCATCTCATTCAGCTTTTACCATGTTTCAAAATAATGCTTCCCAGTAGGGTTCAGCTTTCTCTGAGTGGCTGCCTTTGAGTGTTTTTTTTTTTTTCTCTTTCTCTCTCTGTACTGATAAAAGCAAAATTACACAAGATTGCCCACATACAATAGGGGGAGCTATAAATGCATTCATTTTGTTTTTTCATTTCAGCTCCTACACGTTCGTCCCATACGCGAATGTCAAGTATATGCAGGTGACAGGCTCTAATCTCTTTCCCTCCTCGTGCCCCCTTTTTTTTCTCCCTCTCTCTCTCTGTTTCCACCTCTGTCTCTCTTTGTGTCTCCCTCGCTCCCTCTGACCACCCTCACACACTCTGCCAACATGAGATAGCCATGTCTGCGTGTCCGGCGCGTCGCGTGTGATAGCCTGTGACGTATGCGTCACGTGCCGGCGGTTTTAGGGTTCCACAAGAAGCTACTTATTATCGTTATCGTTTTTAGGCATCATCATTATCAGTTGGAGCAGACGCGGCGGGTCCCTCTACGTCATTGTTCACTCCAAAGCCCCTAAAGCTCTTGCCACCAAAGCTACCCACAACATAGCCAACAAATGGAAGGGAGGGAGGGAGGGAGGGTGGAGGAGAACATGACAAAAATCACTCCGGCACTCTTTCAATGTCTCTCCTCTCATCCAGGCCTGCAATCCCCCCCACCACCACCACCCTACTTCCCATACACCCTCTCTACTCTATCTTTCTGGATTTATTGTTTTTTGTTTGTTTGTTTATTGGGGGGTTTTCACCTCTCTATTATCGAATGTTCACTTTTGTCTCATCCACTCTTTCTTGTTCCATCACACTCTATCTTTCAGCGTGACACCCTCTGCCCTCGTCCGTTCTCCGTGGCGGCCATTATCTAAACCACCCATCTCCTCATCTTTCCCCCCAATTCTACTCGCTGACGCTCAGGAGGAAAAATTTCACAACCTAGACGCACATAGACACACACACTCCAACACGCACACACGCACACACACACACACAGTCGTACGGTGTGCGTGCAAATGCTCTCACCCACCAACCCCACCGTCCTCCTCTTCCCCCTCCTCCTCCTCCCACACCAACAAGACCACCTCCACCACAACCTTCTACTCTTTTCAAACCCCTACCCCCACCCTAATCCTAATCACACCACCGCCACCGTCATCAGCCCTTATCTCCCTCCACCAAATCTGCTCTGACTCAAAACAATTTCCTCTCATTTGCGATTTTTACGGCCCGCCCCCGCCTCCTACACCTTCATCAACCCACCTACCCCCTTCCAATAAACCCTCTCCACCTCCTCAATACCCCATCGCTACCCATCCGATGCAAACCCCACCCAAACTGCACACAAACACATACACGAATGGACTCACGTACACACACTCTGAGCGGTCGCCATTAAGAATGACGGCTCATCGCGTGTAAGCGGCGAATTGCCACTGTCATCCAGTGGAGCCCGAGAAGAACTGCAGTGTGACGTCATGGCGGACGCCGGCCCCGCTGGTTGGTGGAGAATATTTACGTGTGTGTGATTCTGTGCATGTGGATGGGATGGGGGAGACAGAGGAATACAATTTGGTGAGTGGGTGGACCCGTTGGGCCTTGCTGCATCACTGAACCAGGAAAATGAATGAGAACCTACATTAGATGTCACCCCTTCCTCTCCCATTGGCCTCCGCTAATTTTCATTCCTTTTTCCTCTAATTCACATCTCCTTTTGGCCCCCAAGGTGAAGAAAAACAGTTAAAACTGCAAAAACTATCCAAATGTTTGACGGTATGTTCGACAGTATGTTACAGGGTTCTTTAACTGTATTCAGTCATTTAAAGCAGGTGAAGAAGAAACAAATGGGTTTTTGGTTTTTTTTGGTTTTATTATATGGTAAGAAATCCCTTCAAAGTTCAGTTAAGCAGTCTGGTGCTGGTGCCAGAAATTTTGTGCATTTGAATTTTCACAAGAGCAAAACAGCACCACCCAATGGGAGGTTTTCATAGCCACAGCTGGAGAGAGGAACGCCTCACTGAGAGGTGTTACTAGGGCAGAAAAGAACATGAACATACTACGCAATGAGCTGCAAAATTGACAGGATACAAGCATGCACGACGCTTTACAGTGGCAGTGACTCAGTGATTTATCTCAGTGAGGGGGGAAACAAAATGTAGTCTGTCTCAGAAAAACATAGACCCAGTTCTTTTTATATCTCTCCTTTGACTAAAAGGCACATAGTTTTTACAGTGCAGTTTTTATTGGTGAGCTGATTTTCAATTATTGCCCTTAGCTGATAGTGAACATGGTGATTCGCAGATGTTCAGCCTATAGTGAGAGGGTTTAAAAACTGTAATTCAGTTCAGACTCATGAACAAATTGCCAAATGTCAGCACGGTTGTCAATGCAAGGAAAAGACCTTACACAGTTGTCCAGCAACTTCCACTCAAAGACCATTGGTCTCATGATTGCATCAGACACAAAACTATAGCAAAGTCTTGATTTTAAACGTTTAGCTACATTGGTAAACACACATATTGAGATAATGTGGTATATTGCTAGGCGAGATTAGTTTTTAATCTCTCAGATGTTATGTAAAAAAACGTTTTCACAGGACACTATGCAGTATGACTTTATCAGTCTTTCATATCACTGTGGAGGAAATGTTACTCTATAATGTTGCTTCATTGAGGTTTATGGGCAAATTCTCTGGCAGGAATAAAGTCCGCCACAAAATTTCAATCAGATAAAGGTTTGGACTTTGACTGGATCACCTGGATTCTCTTTTTCAGCCTCCTCTCTGGTGTAGATTTCATGCTGTCATTGTCATTGTCATTTTGCATGACCCAATTTGGGCCAGCCTTTAGCTGTCAGGCATATGGCCTCACATTTGACTCTAGAATACTTTGGAATATAAACTAAAGTTTAATCAACAACTGTCCTGTGGTTGCAAAACAAGCCCAAATCATCACCCCTCCGCCACTGCGCTTGACAGTTGGTATGAGGTATTTGTGCTGATACATATAACATTTAACATGCTAACTGAAGCTTGTAGATCCTGAAATATTTACATGTTTGCATTTATTCTGAGTATTAGACAGTGTGATCTTGCGAATGTGGTAGAATTTCAGTTCCTAGGAAGACTGTAGTATCATGTTAACACACCTGAATGAGTCCAGCAAACTTTATTATCAACCAGCTGTATGGTAAAATCAGCGTCTTAATATAACAGTATTTTGCCGTTAGTTGTTTTGGCTTCATCAATGCCAAAACAGTAAACGGAAAAAGAAAAGCTTATATGAAATGGCAGCATAGGATCCTAAAAGAAAGAGAGACCAAATCCAGAGCAGGCTAATCCTTTGGAACCAGTGACAGTGTCTTTTTAATCCCTCAATACATATCTAGCACCAAGGATAATGTGTCATTTACCTGCACTGTTTAATTCTTCTTTGATGGTGTTTAAAATGCTCCCTTTGTCCTGGTCCCGGGTATTCAGTTTCTATTGCATTTTTGGATTATTGTGTTTTTGTTGGCTTTCTTCGTTGTTCTTATGCTCTCAGTTTTTGATTATAGTGAGGCTAAGGTTTTGATTTCACTTTACGCATTAGTTCCCGTTGTTGTCTTGTTATTGTTTAGTGTTTACAGAGTTGAATTCGTGTTAATATGATTTACTGTTCTAGTGTAGGTTTTGAATCCTTGTTTTTTCTCTACTAGGCTTTAGTTCATATTTTGAGTTCCTTTTCTACTACTCACTCTTTCTCCTCTTTCTATGTTACCCAATGTATTACTTCATATATGTTTCAGTTATGGTTGTTGCTAATTGTTTCTTGTATCTTGTTTTGAGTTTTACCTCTTCCTCTGTGGCTGTCTTGATTGCATCTGTGTCTACTTTCCCCACCTGTTTCCACTTCCCTTATCAATCCCATGTGTATAAATAGTCCAATCCTCCCTGTTATTTCCTTTGACTAGTGTGAGTTTTCTGGATTCTTAGTTCTTCTGTTTTGTTATTTATGTATTTCTGTTTTTTTGCTTTTTGGGGGGCAGTTTTGTTGTTTTTTGATTTCTTGTATTTTTTTGTTGATACTTTTAGACTTTATGAGATTTTAATAAAGCTCTCACTTTGTTTGATCTGCATTAATTTTTAGACTAAATCGTAACACCTTAGAGATTTAACTTCTTCTTCTATATAGCAAGTTGTCACAATTGTGAAATCCACCACTGCAATAAACAATAAGGGGCAGGGAGAAACAGGGTGAACACTGTTTTGACCTGTTAGTGTTTAACTATAGAAATGTGCACTTGCACTTTGACTGAAAAAACATTTTGCTTTGTTGATGAAGACCAGTGATTCTTTAATGATCAACCTTATTTTTGACGCAGCTTGCAGTGTCCCGGCTTTTTTGGTGGGTCAGAGGTGGTGAGATCACTGCTGCCAGTGCATGTCCACTTTCAGAGACAAGGAGCAACGTGGGCAAGCATAGCCTCGGTTATTGATTAATACTCTGGTAATTGGTTATTGATCACTTTCAGCCTCCTTCACATTGTCTGAAGGGAATGCACTGTGCGAACATCATTTAGTTTAGGACTGAGTTCTGTTTTCTGCCAAATCTCATTTCAGGATGGAAGATTTAGTATCTGAAAGTACATGTAGAGGGGTAATTGGTCAGTCCAAAACAGACGAATTGCCTCCTCCTGCTGCTCTCAGTGTTGACTCATCCTGCAGATCCTGCCTGAAAAGCATCAAGCGCTGGGTGCCTTTGGACTACAAGCATGAAATGGTTCAGCTTTTAAAACTTGCGGGTCCTGTGGTAAGTCTGTGTTTAGCTGAAGCAGCTGACAAAATTTTACCTTGTATGAATATATTCTGTATGAATAAATCTAAAGGTACTAAGGTACTCCAATTTGAATGTGAATCTTACTAAATGCAGGAACAGCTCTCTAGTTATTATTATTGTATCCTGAGTAGTTTGCAGTGTAGATCACAAGGTGTCGTGAATGAAGTTTGTTACTTTAACTTTGGATTCATTTTAGACCAGTAATTATTTTTAATGTGACACCTGTTTTATTAAAACAGTAATGAACAGGTTAATTGCATCAAACCACTGAGGCACACTGGAAAAATAATTACCTGATGGTGATAAAAGTATGATCATGTTAGCACTTTAACTAAAACTGATCTCACCCTTTTACTGACCTAAGATATAGTATACTGTATGCTTTAGAGAAGTGGCTCTCAGGCTGTGTGGTGGGCCCCCTGGTGGAGGATACAATCACTGCAGGGTGGATGTAGAAGACTTGGGATAAAATATGGAGTTAAACTAAGTTGAATTAATATGAATTCATTAGGGGAAATAAACCAAAAATACCTTCCTGTTATTATGTTGACCTTTATTTTACTAAACTGATCTTTTCTTATTGTTGATGACTAATGGAAATTGTGTGGTATTAGAAAGAAGCTATCCTGTATATGTCTGTTAGGTTTGTCACTCATCCAGGTCATTGTAGTTTAAGGAGCTTGGAAAGAAAAGCTTCTGGACTTCTTCAAGTTTCTTGAAGACGTTTCACCCCTCATCTGAGAAGATTCTTCAGTTCTAAGAGCAGTTGGTGCTTCAGGAAACTTAAAGAAGTCCCGACGCTTTTCTTTCCAAGCTCCTTGCAGCAATATACAGCACAGTAATGTATTTTTTATTTTATTTAAATTTTTTATTTCAAACTTTTGCAGTCTTACACTGATCACTTTGAACACAAGACAGATAAATAGGCTGCTCAAAAAGCAGGTGCACTGGAGAGGCAACAACAAGACAACCCTCAAAAAGCAGGTGCTGTCTCCTTATCCCTGCTGACTGATTTCTCTCTACATTTACTTTCTGTTAGGATCTTTTTCAATACAGCATAACACGCTACCCGGAGCCCATTCAGGCTGGACAAGTAGTCCAGCTCCTCCAGATAGCACATCTAATGTGGCATCACAAGAAGGCTGGCTATGTCTCAACACAGTCTCAAGAGTGTGGAAAAGATATCTGGAGTTGGGTTGTTACGCCAGAAGAGCCGGACAGAAGCAACCAGCAGGACAAGTATCTGCTCCTCTGGGCAAGAAGGAGAAACAGTAGCACTATTAAAGCCCTAAAATAACCTCCAGTAGGTTACTCATGTACATCTTTCTGATAAAACTGTCAGAAATAGCCTCCATTAGACTGTCGTGAGGACTTGATGTTTTTTAGTGGGACACATTCACAATCAAGTAGTTCAATTAGCAGCCACAGAGGGTTCACCTCTGGTGCCCTGTTCTCTTCCAAGATGCATGCATCATAACGTTTGCCAAGGCCTCTCTGACTCTTGATCGAGCCTGCTCCCATCGATGAAGAAAATGGGTACCACTGGTGGACCTGCCAGTTCTGTGGATCTGTCACACATGCCAATCAATCTACATGGTGCTGGCCCCACTAAAGGATATCAGGACCTTGTGCCATGCTCATGGTTCATTTTCTGACAGTTTACTCTGAAAAAATGCACATGAATAGCCCTGTGATGGTGATATTGTAGGGCCCTTGCAGTGCTCCTGCTGTTCCTCTTCACACAAAGGAGCAGAAACCAGTCTTGCTGCAGGGTTGATGCCTTTCTATGGCCTTTCCTGATATCTCGTTCACACAATAGAAACTGTGCTGGGAGACACAGCAAACCTGTTTTTGACATATGTATGAGTCATCCTGGAGGAGCTGGACGACCTGTGCAACCTGAATGAGCTGCAGCTACTGTCTCCTGCTAGCAGTAGCCACAAGGACACTTAAAAAAAAAGCAACACTGGAGACAAATCGTTGAGGAGGAATAAGGAGAGAGGAATGGTTTCTGGTTACGATTCAATTTTGGGCGTAACTGTCTTATTGTTACCTCTGTAGCGCATCTACATTTTCATTTGCATCAAAACAGGTGAAACTCCTTCACATTGGTTTGTGCTTCCTAATCTGATGACTGATATCCCTAAAGTCTAAGTGATTTTGTCTGCTAAAGTGTTTCCTTTATTAATTTTTTAGCACTGTAGTAGAAAACAAACACAGTGACATTTCTTGGATGTATTAGCCGGGTATATAAAAATGGTCTAGAAGTTCCAGGTCATGCACAAAATGTAAATGAATCTAAATTAAAACACTACCCTAAACACCTTGCAATGCATCTACCATCAAATTCAATGCAATACGATAGCGAATGTTGAATCACAGATATTTTTCAAACAATAGTCTCCACAGAAAATAAGGCACATTTACAAGTGCCTCCTCAACAGAAAATTATAACTGTGAGGAGGAAAATAGTTTTGCAGCCCAACATGTATCCACTTTTCACTGAGTGCTATTCATTGCACAAAGCCAGAACTTGATAGATGAGGGCATTTAGTTTCCTTTGTGCAAACCTTTTGATGCCAAAAACCTGTCAAAAACCTACACCAGCAATCACAAGAACTACTTTCTAAAGAAAGGAGAAGTAGTAAAAGACATTTAGAAATACAAAGGAGCTGCAGCAAAATCAAAGCATGACACATGTCAGCTGCCAGAGCAAATAGGAACTTTTTTTTCTTCTCTCAAGGCCTCTTGAATGAATGTTTCTTTTACGAATAAGAACCCAGCCAGCAACTTTATGTGATGAATATTAAGTGTAACATTTCATTCATGTTCGGCGACGTTCATTTATCTTTTTATTGTTATAAAAACGAAAGCACTTGATTTTGTTTTTCAGTTCATTTCACATTTGATGAGCTTCCTGATCAGCTTCGTCAGCGCGGTGTTCTGCGGTCACCTGGGAAAGACGGAGCTGGCAGGGGTGGCGTTAGCAATAGCAGTAGGCTATCTCGTTACGTTTTCTTGCTATTGTGAAATGTCGAAAATCACTTCAATAGCCTTTTTTGCCTTTAAATAAGTATTATACTCATGCATTCAGCTTTTCATTTGTGAGCCTGTGGTTCTTCTGTCATTTAATAAAGTTTAATTTCAATGCAGGTCATAAATGTCACAGGTATTTCCATTGGCTGTGGTTTGATATCAGCATTTGATACTCTCATATCGCAGGTACAATTCACTTTATTCATCTAATAGGGTCAGTCTTAAACACAGTCTACTTTTTCAGACTTGTGGTTACCTTTTTCTTGCACCTCAGAAAATACTATGAGATTTTCCTTTTTCACATTTTGTTTTCAGACTTATGGAAGTGGTAACCTGAAGCGTGTAGGAGTGATACTCCAAAGAGGAGTTTTGATCCTCCTCTTAGCCTGTTTCCCCTGCTGGGCTCTCCTTATTAACACTCAGTCCATTTTGCTTGCTATCAGGCAGAGCACGGAGGTTGCAAGGTGACCTTCTTACACAAATCAGTGCCATTCTGTGGCACAAACTGACATCAATGGCACATATACACTTATTACTCACAAAGTTATTCAGTATGGGTTCTGCACTTACTTACAATCTCCCCTTTTCTCTCTGCCATAAAGACTGTCGCAGCTGTATGTGAAGATCTTTATGCCGGCTCTGCCAGTGAGTTCAGCTGCCGCCACGCTTTTCCCAAATGCCTTTTGTATCTCCTTCCATAATGTGTTGCATTATCAGTCTAATTAACCCCCATTCAACACGTTGGGTTCGGCAGGCTGCCTTCATGTACCATCTGCAGGGGAGTTATCTTCAGAATCAGGTGCATTTGATGACTGCAAAGCACTGGCCTGAAACAAAATATTAATGAGATGTCTTGGAGTATGCAATGACATTGTTTTGTGTGTTGCTAGAGAGAAATTTCTTTGAGAAAAAGTACCAAAAATAAAAGCAGGTGCACCGAAACCCTGTGTTTTTCATACAGTTTGCTTTGGCTCACAGGGCATCATGTGGCCCCAGGTGATATCCGGAGCCATGGGAAATGTTTTAAATGCTGTTATCAATTACATCCTCCTCAGTGTTCTGGATCTGGGGATTGCGTAAGTACACACCATCACTCCTTGTGCCCCTTAGTTAATATTTTACACTAATCAGCTTTGGAAAGCAATATAATGTTGATTACTGATAGTCCGCTGAATGCTTAATCTGGGAACGTCTTTGTATGTGCAACTTTCCTTTTCTACTTTTCTATTGCTTAACATTCAAGGGGATCCGCAGCTGCCAATGCCATCTCACAGTACTCCCTGGCTGTGTTTCTGTTTTTATACATCTACGTCAAAGGGCTGCACATACCTACATGGGATGGCAAGTTTACTAGATATACTTTTTCTCCAAATTTTCAAATTAAGTGACAGGATATCAGAGAAAGGGAAAAGCCACTCTCTTGCAACTAATACTTGGCTCTTCATTACAATTATAGCAATTAGTTGTGCATAAACTCTTCAAGGGTGTTGCTATATAAACTGACTGGACTCCACATTACGATCATTATGGAGGATTTAGTTTGTGATGCTATTATATTTTTAAATTATCCTCAGAGTGTACACGAAAAATACTAAAACGAAAAATACTAAAAGCAAATACTGTTGAAAAATCTCTTTTTTAAAAAAAGCACATTTACACCTTAATTACAGATTTGTCATTAATTTGTGGCATGATCGTTACATTAAATTACATCAGCTTTGCTGTCTGTAAACATCTACAAGCTGTTTATTTTTTAAATCACTACTTTATTTAGTTTTTATTCCTTAATATGTGCTGACTTGAAAACTTGTCTATAGATGTAAAAGTCAAATTTTTTTACATTTGGGTTTCAGTGTTTAGCTAACGTGCTTAAGCTAGCTAAAAAGCAACATAACTAAGGTAGAAGAATTACAATTTTAAATAATTTAGGCATATTTTTGTCCTTCAAAGCAACCGTGACACATAAAGTTCCTAAAAATTAAGGAATGCTAGCATGCTAACACACTACTAGGAAGCTATAACTTTCATGTCAAACTGTTATTGTGTGTGTTAGCATACTGATGGCACTGTTTAAGCATTGATGCTTCATAGCATAGTAGATACTGAAAGAAGTCTAATTTAAATGGCAGCACAGTGTAAAGAAGCCAAATGTGAGCATTTAGCTAAACGTTTCATACCTCCTGTTATCTTTCAGGCTGGTCTGGAGACTGCCTGCAAGAATGGGGTTCCTTCTTCCACTTGGCCCTCCCCAGCATGCTGATGCACTGTCTGGAGTGGTGGTTGTATGAGCTTGCAGGGTTCCTGGCTGGTGTCATCAGTGAAACAGAGTTGGCGGCTCAGTCTGTAGTTTATGAAGTGGCTGTTGTGGTTTTCATGGTAACTCGTTTTTTGATATAGTTATTTAAACATTTTTTTAAAGGTATGTGCAAGAGGGCTCATAACTGAGTAGCTTATTGATAATAACTGTAACACTGTGTCACTAATCCACACACATTCACAATATATTTATGCCCAAAATGCTGATATAATTTATTTGATTATGTGTAAATTCTCCACATAGTTTTGTTACATTATTGCAGTGTCAAATGAAATGTACTTGATTAGTATAAATTCAGTTTAAGCTTTTTTTTTGCTTAATGATTAAGTATTTAAATATTTTTATATATTTCAGTTCCATTTTACTTAAAATTATTGCTTCATGTTTATTCACGTGGTGAATAATTGTGAAAAAAATGTTTGATCTTTCGCCACATTGGCAAGCCTGTATATTGAGTTTATTTTACACACATTAAATAAAGTTATGGATAAATTCTAAAGTAACTAAATGATTTTCATGAGCAAAATGTTACTCTGTTACACTGTGAAGTAATTGCTAACATTTGCTCTTCCACAGTTTCCTGCGGGCTTTTCTGCTGCTGCCAGTGTAAGGGTTGGAAAGGCTCTTGGTGGTGGGAACACAGACCAAGCGAAGCTGTCCAGCAAGGTCTCCCTTCTCTGTGCATGTATGAAATTATATTACTGTGGCCCAGCAGCGCCACCAGAATTTTTTCATAGGGGTGGCCTTATGGGGGGCACTAAAATTATTGGGATGTCACACCAAAAACAGAATTTCCAGTTTTATTATGCTGTTGTCAAATGAAAAATATCTCAAAAATGAGAGAAAGAAAAGTATTATATGCCTAGTTAATTTCCTGAAAATGGGTACATATAAGATTTTAAAATCCATAATGATCTATTCAATTCATTGTAGAGTGTATTCCTCTCTCTTGTGCTCACATTTATTAAAATTAATACCAACATGGGACAGTCTTGCCGGGGGGGGGGGGGTGGCGGGCACTGAGAGGGTCAGCAAATTTTGGAGAGTAGCCAGTGGCCCCCTTAGACCCTCCTTGGTGGCTCCCCTGCAAAGGCCTAAAAAAATTCAAATAGAGCCATGCTGTATTCAAAGAGTAAAAAGTAATGTTTGACCCCACTCTTGTCAATCTTATATACTTTATTGCTCGCATTTTTAAAAACACCTTTCTTATATCCATTCCAGTAAGTGTCTCATGTTTCCTTGGAGCCTTTCTTGGTATATCCAAGGATGTGATTGGTTACATATTTACCACAGAGAGGTGAGTAATACAGAGAGGTGAATAAACTTGTGTGTTTATTCTTGGTGCAGAAACTATGAGTATACGTCAGTCATGAGTAATTCATCGTGTATTAACTTCGGTACTAATCCATCTGTGCTTCTTAATACACAAACGTAAGTCATGGAGTTCCACAGGGGTCTCTAGTGGTAACCAATACTTTACATTATACATGTTTCCCTTATATAATATTATTTGAATTATATTATTTGACACTGAATAACATTTTCATTGCTATGCAGCTGACATCCAGCTTAAAGACATAAAGGCCTGGGTGACCTCTCATTTCATACCTGATATTTATTTTAGAAGGCATTTCTTTGGCCTATCTCAATGATACTGAAAAGCTAGTTCATGAATGTATTACCTCTAGGCTGGACTATTGTTATTCATTATTATCTGGTTGCTTTAAAACAGGGGTATCAAACTCCAGGCCTCAAGGGCCAGTGTCCTGTAGGTTTTAGTTAGTTCATTTCCAGACCTCTGGAGAACTTCAAGACATGTTGAGGAGGCCATTTAACCATTTAAATCAGCTGTGCTGGATCAAGGACACATCTAAAACCTGCAGGACACCGCATTGGCCCTCGAGGCCTGGAGTTTGATGCCCCTGTTTTAAAAGCTCCCCGAATAACCTTCAGTTGATAAAGAATGTTGCAACAAGAATACTAACTGGTACTAGAAAGGGGACAATATTTCTCATCTATTAGCTTCTCTATATTGTTTACTTGTGGCTGAGTATTTAAAGTAAAATGGGAGGCAGAGCCTTCTGCTTTCAGAGTCCTGTTCTGTGGAACCAGCTCCCAGTTTGGATTCAGGAGACAGATACCCTCTGCACTTTTAAGTTTGGGCTTTTGATAAAGCATATAGTTAGGGCTGGATCAGATGACCCTGAACTATCCATTAATTACACTGCAATAAAACTAGGCTACTGGGGGGTTCCCTTGATGCACTGACCATGTTTTCGTCACCTCTTTTCATGCTCTTTGTGCTAATATACCACTCTGCATTCAGTCAGTAATAATTATGGAACTCTGGCTTTTTTTTAGATGTGTGTCTGATTCTCTCTGCTGTCTTCTCATTCTCTTCACCCTCAACCGGTCACAGCAGATGGTTCTGCTGGAGGTTTCTTCCTGTTAAATGGGAGTTTGTTCCCTTCGCAGCTTCAGCCACTTGCTTGCTCATAATGGGTCATGTGATTGGGGTTTGAGTTTTTTTTCTACTGTTGTGGGATCTTTACGTTACAATATGAAATACCTTGAAGAGACTGTTGTTGTGAATTGGCACTATATAAATGAAACTGAATCTAATTAAAGTGGCTTACTCCTACTTACTCCTCAATTTCAGAGACATTATACAGAGGGTGGCTAATATCATGAAGCTATACAGTTTCATCCATGTTGCTGAGGCTATTTCGGTGAGATCCTTCCCAGTTCAAAATCGCTTTTTCCCTCTGCTGAGCAAAATCAACCTGATGTGTCGACATAAAATTTTATTTGCTTTTTTACCTCCACAGGGTGTGACAGGAAGCATTGTCAGGGGTGCAGGGAAGCAGAAGATTGGTGCGCTGTGCAGCTTGGTGGGATACTACCTCATTGGGTTCCCGATTGGAGTATCTTTAATGTTCCCCGTGAAAATGGGAATTTTAGGTTAATATCAACAATATATGTATGTAGCATATACAAAAGATAGTTAAATTATATTTACACTAACAACTAACTGATGACTTTCCATCTCTGCTGCAGGGCTTTGGACTGGGTTTTTAATTAGTGCTTCTTTGCAGTCCATGTTTTTTATAGTTTTCCTGTGTAAACTAAACTGGACGAAAGCCACTGAGGAGGTGTCACAGAGGAAGATACAGTCATGTAAAAAAGAACATGTTAAATCCCGTGAAAAAAGCTTCCAGAGCCACTTTTAGTAGCAAGAACAAGAAGTAATATTTTTCTATCTGACTTTATCAGAAGGAGTTTCAGTCTCTCACGTTGTTGTGGAGGAATTTCTTTACGACAGCGCTCCAGTTTGTTGAGACTTGCTGGTATTTATTTATGCACAGTTCTCTTAGGGTCCCACCAAATTTCATTTTCAATCAGTCTGAGGTCTGGACTTTGACTGGGTCACTCCAACACCTTGATTCGGATTTTGTTTTTTGTTGTTTTTTTTACCCTTTCTGTTGTAGATCTGCTGCTGTGCTTGGTATCATTGATGGCCTTACAGTTGACTCCAGAATACTTTGGTATACAGAGTTCATAGTTCCCTCAATGACTGCAAGGTGCCCAGATCCTTTAGCTACAAAAGAAGCCTCTTCAATTACCCCTTCACCACTGTGCATGACAGTTGGTATGAGGTCCCAGAAAGTTGATCCTTTTCATCTGGATGTAGTGTTTTAAGTGGGAGAAGCCATTTTGTCAGTCATCCAAGTCACTCCTTCAGCCTCAAGTGGCTGCAGGTTTCTCCAACTTTCACTCATTACACAATTGTGTAATGCTCATGGCCCAACAGTGGGCCATGAGCAGTTTTGTAATCATTAATATGCAAATTGTCAAGACCATTGCTTAATGGCCATTCACAGAGAATTGGGGAATGACAAGAAAAACATCATTATACAATTGTGAAATAGACTGACACATAAAGGATGACCAAAGGCAGCGGTTGTCCTTCTTCTCTCCTGGAATGTGTGGAGCATTCTTTAGGGGACTTCTGAGCTTTCACAACATGTCCAGCTAACCACATTCACTCAGGGCCTTTCTAATATGATGTTCCTCTGCTTTCAAGATGAGATGAAACCATTTTTCTCCAAAGGAGAGAAGTTTTTGTGCTTTGTTCAGATACAGCTTTACAAACCTAAGCTGTGCTGCTAAAGGCTCTCAGAGTTTCTTCTGAGAACCTTTCCAAAGAAGCCATGTTTGTTCAGTGTTTTTTCTAACTAACTGAGGCCTGTGTAGTCAGGGATGTAGCTTATGCATTTTGGGCATTTTCTCTTTCATGTGAGTGTAAGAAATTTAGTTAATGTAATGTTAACATGATCTGTGTAAAATCTGGGATCTGTGTTCTTTTTAAAATACTTTTAGTTATTTTTTTCTTGTTTTTTAATATCTCTGAATAGGCACTTGTAAGAGCAGGAGTCCATATTACAGAGAGGAATACTAATGGTAAGCAAATAATTTCCTTCAGTAGCTTTTGGTCATTTTTCTGGGAAATAAGATTACCATGATTTTAAAGCTTCCCTCAGTGCCCTGGACCCAAGGGAAAAATACATGAGGACCAGCCGATCCAGTTCTCTGACTCCAGTAGAAGAAAGGCCAGAGCCACTCAGTTCAGATCAGAAGCCCTTGGGCGCCGTGGCCTTATCCACCAGGCAGCTGGTGTTACGGCGTGGTGCCACTGTGCTGCTAATGTTCGTCATCCTTGCTGCTGGAGTTATCATCAGCGAAGTTCTCATCAGACTCCTTGAAAAGTGATTGAATAATGTGTGCAGCACAAAACAAACAAACAAGTCTGCCTTAGGGAGTATATGTGACATGTATCATAGTAAAGCACATCTTATAAACCAGCTTAATATTTATCACAGGATGTTCTGTCTGCACCCACAATATGAAGTAATTAGGATGACTGTGAAGACTGTGAATTGCCCCATCTCAACTAATTCATCATTTAAAATATTCAGTCCAACTTTTACAAAATTTTAGGCCATTTTGTTTTCTGCACTTAGTGCATCAGATGGCAAATAGCAACATTAGAATAAGCAGTAATTACTGAGCTTTCTAAAAGTCAAACACTCTCTTGGGGCTGAATTATAACTTCATTCCCTGACATTACTGCACAATCCAAATGTCTTTAAAGTCACAGAATATTATCTGCTTGCCATTTTAGTAGTAGTATTTGAGGTCAGTTTTCTAGCTCTTTCTAGATCTAATTTAATCCATAGTCGGAAAAATATAGTAAAAAATAGGGCTTAACTGAATGAAAAGCCAAAGTGAAAATAGTTACTGTATAGACAAGACTTTCTTTTTTATAGGAACATGCTGTGTAAGCTGAGCGCCAATCGAGACTCTGAAATAAATAAAATTTCCCATCCTACAATTCATAGCCTGAATGGATGCCGCAATTAGAACTAACATGATTAAAGGTTATATTTAGGCTACAGCACATCTGTGGAAGGGTGCTTTCATCATCAAAAGACAGAAATGCTACTCTCTTGCTTGGTTTATCTTGCGTTCCTTTGATCTGTGTTGCCAAATTTGATGATAATGAAAGGCCTGTATGTGCTCACTGTAACATGCTGGCTGGATAAAGACATGTCACCCTGAGCAAATCAACCACCTGTTCCCTCTGCCCGAGAAGATAACCAGCTCACAGCTGAAGCCTGCTCATAAATAAAGGATTCAACCTGCTTAACAATGAACAGTCAACCATGTGGGATTTTGGCATGTATATGTGGTGTTTGTACACAGCTATTAATTAAATAAATTGACTGTCTGTCTGTAATATGTAAGGTTAGCCTGGAATCAGTTAGCGCAAAGGCTAGAAAGAGGATTCACTGCCCAAAGATAACAAAATCTGCATTTAAATACCTCTAAAGCTCACTATCTACCCAGTTGTGGCCAGTGACCAAACCTGAGCCTGGCTCCTCCTTGTACAGTCTGTCCTAAAGCAAGTCTGAAAACAAGTAAATAAGAAATCTGATTTTTATTTGATTTTAATTTGAACTCAACTGGCATGAGAAGTTCCCAAATTACGCTCATAACATGTTAAGTGAATACAAAACAGGGGAAAAGGTTTTGGTTGCTCTAGCTTTATTTTTGCTTCACAGATGTAAATCCTTTTCTCATCAAGTGTATTTCCCTACTACATTACTTTGATTTTACTTGTGCTAATGCTAAACGTTGATGTCAAGCAGCTAATGGACGGTCACACAGGTTAAAGCACGACACAAGGCCCTGCACTTGCTACAGCTTGATGTTTGCAACAGTACGGTTAAAAAAAACTTGCATATTAATTTATCATTATTCAACATGTAAATCAGGTTTGATTCATACAAGGTTACATCGTCATCCGAGCTCCAGTCTTGCTCATCAGTGTAGATATTGCCACAGGCTCCTCACAGAGACCATAATCTTGGTCTGCTCACCTCCAGAGACTGCAATCAGTAACACGCTGCGGCATCATTAACAAGTGAAAAGTGACTGTCTAAAGATTTGCTGTCAGTATCTTTAGACTGCAACTTAGTCTCTTTGGGAGTCTCATATTAACTTCTTAAGTGTTGTAACCACAAAGCACAATGATATTCTTGAATCTCAGTTAAATTATGACTCCAATTAATGCAGCAATATAAAGCCGGGACAGAGTTTAAATGTTCAAATTTAAATAGAAATAGTATTAAATGTTGAAACGAACACATTTTCTTGCTTGTTTTTTGTTTTTTAAGAAATACATTCTCATTTTATACTCAATGCCCATTCGCACGCTTTAAAATAGTTGGGATGGGGGCATGTATCCCATTATGTGGCTATACATGTACTTTTAAACTACACTCAGTGAGGTTTTGATAACTGAGGAAGCCAGCAGCTGTAGCTTTGAAAGCAAAATGATTTTGTGTTGTTGCTTGGAATTTCATCTCCACAGCAATTCGGGGACTCCTTTGTTGTATTTTCCATTTCATAATGTACAAAATGTTTCAAGGGGAGACAGCTTTGGACTGCAGGCAGGGCCATTTATCACCTGCACTAGTTTGCTATAGTGGTCTTCTTTCGAATACCTGCGTAATGTTGTCTGGCACTGTCTCACAGACACAAGCAAGGCTTTCTTAAAAAAAGACATCATCTGCGGGGCAACAAGTGCTGTTCCAAAACCTAAATATACAGTACAGTGTTGTGCAAAAGTCTTGAAGCAACTCTCATTTCTTTATATTTTGTTTTCAAGGAGCCAGACGTTCTTCTAATTTTTTAAAGTGGTCTTTAAATATAAATTGTTTCCCAGGCTTTATGAAAGTCTTTTACTGTTTTTCTTTGGATATTGTCTGCTTTTCCATTCATTTTCATTCCAGTCCTTGTGTTCACCATTTTCAGAGGTTTTGTTTGTTTTTCTTAAGGCACTTAACACTCTTTGAATCATTCAAGCACAAAAATGAACAAGAAAGGCATCTATATCAAGGAACAAACTGATGTACATTGGACAACTTAGCAAAGAGAAACATTTAAATTGGCACTTTGTTATTAGCAGCCTGTCACAAAAACACATAATTTGTTCTCATATGTTCGAACAACGAAAGACAAATGCCAACGATAACACAAAGATAACAGTGAGTATTTTATGTGCACTAACAAGGTGATTCTCAAAGAGGTAAAAACACACAGCACGGTTTGTTGTACTTAAAATATTTGAGCAATGTGAACAAGTGGAGGACAAAATAAGTAGTGGCCAATATAGAAAAACTATCACAGCAGATGAACAGCACCTGAAAGTCATGTCCTCGGGTATGCCAGATTTCATAAGAACTTGACTGAAAATCAGGAGAAACAGGTTTGATGGAGTGATAAATCCAAATTTGAAATTTCAAATGCTTGCCAGTATGAACAGAAGTCAGGATACAGGAATCTGGAAAGCATCTGATTGGCAACAGCTTAATTTTTCAGTATGACAGTGATCCCAAATACAGTGACAATGCAGTGAAAGCATACCCAGATAGAGAAACACACACTGGAACAGTCATGGATTGGCCTCCCCAGAGCCTGAAACTCAACGTCATTGAAGCAGTGTGGTGAAATAAAAGGCAGCCAACATCCAAAGAAGAACTTTCTATGTCCTTCAAGAAACCTGGAGGAGTATTCCTGAATACTACTTAAAGAAATTACAAGAAAGTTTTGCCAGGAGAGTTCAGGCTATCTTGAAGAATACAGGTAGTCATACCAAATATTACCAAATTGACTTGTACAAACTCTGTTTTTTATATACTGTCTTTCAATGTGTGTTTGGATATTTCAGTAAATCTCTTCACCTGTTTCCTGGCAAAATTTAATGAAATGAGTGGCTCAGGACTTTTGCACAGTACTGCAGTTATGAGCATTCAATCACCCCGATACCCTCCTGGATATTGATACTATTCTATTTTCTTTTTTCTCGTTTTCTTTTATTTGCAAACAGACCGTACTCAGTGACAATGAGTTTTTTTCACTGTGTTATTTCTAGTCTTTTTCTCTGGGATTCTCTTTTCATATCCAGTCCTGTCGCTAATTAACCTGATTACCTGTGTGATTTGTCCCCATGATTACACAATTTTCTATTTTTATTTTGTGTAGAGTGCATATCAGATAAGCTCTATTTGATACTGCCACTCTTTTGAATAATTTATTGGTGCTGCTTGTGGATTAAGGCGGTCTCTGCATGCTAAGAGGTTGAATGGGTATGTTAGGTCCAGAAACAATTGTGTAGCGGTTATTGATTGGGGTGTGAGCTTTGTTTCAGTCTTACTTGCATGGATACTATAGTATAGTAACATAGTATAGTTATACTATAGTAACATACACTATATTGCCAGAAGTATTCGTTAAACTGCCTTCATACGCGTATGAACTTGAGTGACATCTTAATCCATTCTTAATCCATAGGCGTTAATATGATGTCGGCCCAACCTTTGCAGATATAACAACTTTAACTGTTCTGGGAAGGTTTTCCACAAGGTTTAGGAGTGTTTACTGACCATTCTTCTATAAGCACATTTATGAGATCAGACAATGATGTTGGCTCAAAGTCTGCGCTCCAATTCATCACTCTGTGCAGCTCAGTCAAGTTCCTCCACACCAAATTCGCTCCTCCACATCTTTATGGATCTTGCTTTGTGCACTGGTGCGCAGTCGTGTTGGAACAGGAACAAGCCATCTCCAAACTGTTCCCACAAATTTGGGAGCATTTAAATTGTCCAATATGTCTTGGTATGATTAAGCATTCAGAATTCCTCTCTCTGGAAATGAAGGGCAGTGCCCAACTCTTGAAACAACCCGACACTATAATCCTTTCTCCACCAAAATTCACACTTGGCACAATGCAGTCAAAAAAGTACTGTTCTCCTGGCAAACCGCCAAACCCAGACTCATACATCGAAATGCCAGGTGGAGAAGTGTATTTCATCACTCCAGTCCAGTAGCAGTGCGCTTTATATAACTGCATCTGACGTTTTGCATTACACTTGATGATGTAGGGCTTGGATGCAGCTGCTCGGCCATGGAAACCCATTCCATTAAGCTTTCTGCACACTGTTTTTGAGCTACTCTGGAGGCCACATGAAGTTTGGATTGACTCTGCAGAAAGACCTCTGCGCCTCAGTATCCACTGGCCCGGGTCTGTGATTTTACATGACTGAGTTGCTGTTCCCAATCATTTACACTTTGTTATAATATCACTAACAGCTGACTATAGAATATTTTTACAACTGGACATGTAGCACAAGTGGCATCCTATAATGGTACTGTGCTGGAATTCACTGAACTCCTGAGAGTGACCCATTCTTTCACAAATGTTTGTAGAAGCAGTCTGCATGCCTAGGTGCTTGATGTTATACACCTGTGGCCATGAAAGTGATTGGAACACATGAATTCAATCATTTGAATGGGTGAGTAAATACTTTTGGAATATAGTGTATTATTTAAAGGATTTATTTCCACACTGTTTTCATGTGATGATAGTTACTTTGCAGTTATTAGTAGTGCATCTATAAGAGAAGGAACTATGGTTATTTTGCATATCAGTATATGAGTCTTCGTGTTTTGTTTGTAAAGAAAAAGTAGAGTTCAGACTAGAGGCTGTGATGTATTCCACTGACACATAGCTCATTATTTATTATTCACTTCTGTTCTGAAAATATACAGAGCCAGAGCAACAGTAAAAGACTATGTGACGATGATATTTCACTTACAGACATGTAAAATTTAGCATCACATATTTACAGTCAATCTTCAAGTTAAAAAAATGAGAGAATGATTTGAGGTCAGTAAGCTGCGATATACATCTCACAATGCAACATGTAAATCAAGTCAAGAACAGGTTGAAAAACAAAAAGCTATCTGTGGGAAAACATCTGTTGCTTGATGCCCACGTGATTTTCCTGTGAGGATTTGTAACCTACCTTGTTGCTCCAGTTAAGAAATCTCAGCTCTGAGCTGGTTAAAACATGATCTTTGTAACAAGACCTTTGTTAATCCTGCCAGATTCCCTCTCATTTGATATTGCTTCCAGCTTTCTGTGGATTTGCTCAGCAGTGCAGCACTGAGACGGTTTTTTTTCTCTCTACACAAGGTAGCACCAGTTTTAGAAAATAAGAACCCTGGTTTACGAGTAGATGTGCAACTAGGAAGGAATTTAACACTTACTACATGCAGCCATGACAAGTCAATATTTGGAAGTTAAAAATATCTCAGAAGTGTGGTGTAAAGTTCAGTGGAGCCAGTGGCGTGGGAGTGGAGTCATTGGCCCAGTTCAGAGTAAAGTTGGCCTTGCTCTGTGCACTCTGCTCTGGTACAGGGAAAGCAATATGACAAGCAACACCTATAATCAAAATAAGAACCGAAACCAGTAAGGTGGTTCCCCGACGGAAAATCAGCTGTGTGGTAGAAAGCACCACTTTAGGTTTGGTGGTTTCGTTATGTTCAGTGTCCCTCTCAGATGGTGTTGCATTAGTATTGATGATGCCTGCCTCATGAGCAGCTTTCATCTCCTGATCCAGGGTGTTGACAGGACTGTAGCCATCTGTTTTTGAAGCTTCTCCACCATCCGACTGGGCCTTCACAGTGCAAAGATGCAGTTAATGAATGTGTGAGTGGCTCCATTATGATATGGCAAGATACAAAAAACACGCTGTGTTGAAAGACTTACTGAGTCTGGGCAGACAGCAATATCCGGCAGCATCGCTTCATTGAGCCCTGTACCAGGAAGGTGTCCAGGTCCTACCAATAACTTCTTCCCAGCTCGCAGTTGAGCCTAAAACATGTCAGAGCGAGGTTCAAGAAGCAAATAAAAATCTGGTAACTCTTGGGTATAAATCCACAAAAGTAAACCACAATCTAAAAACAGATATAGTCCTCTGCTTTCTTCCTGCTGTTTTCAAACACATTACTACTCACCTGTCAGCTCTGGCATTGTTATGCAATAATATGAATAATAACAATAAAAAAAAACAAAAAATTAAAATAAAAAGAAACTGACAAAAACAAGGAGACTATATAGAGTTTATAGAGCTACTCTTGACAAACAAATGTGTTTGGCACAACCGGGCATTTAGATCTTTACTCTGCTCGCTAAAGCAGCCAGATACGGCAGGTTTGTCTCCCTAGCCGGCTCGAACAGGCTACAGGTATTTGTTGTTGTTTTTCTCTCTAGCTCTCTCTTTCTTCTGTCTTGCTCGCCTGGGCGGAGCTCACTGTGGGGTGAGCCAAAACACCTGCAAGCGACTGCTCACCTGTGTCTCATTATTCCTGCCTCTTCCAGCCACCATTTAAGATGGTGGCTCAGTGTTTCTTGTCGCATTAGTGTTGACCAGCTGTAAAATTGTCTCCAGTGTTTCCTTCGTGCCTTTCCTAGTGTTGATTCTCTCGTCTGTCTCTGTACCTAGATTCCCTGGTTCCATCCGTGTTTTGCGTCCCTGGACTACCCGAGTGTGAGTGTGAATTACAAGCATGGAGAGGAGTGAAGAGGAGTGTGTTGTGTGGCGTGGCAGAAGAGGAGTGTGTGTGGAATTTCCCTCACCATTCCCTGTGGAGCCCTGCCCTTCCCCTTTCCTCCCTTCAGTACACCCGGTTTGTTGTAAATAAACCTTTTGCACCTTTCTCCCTGTCTGCCCTTGAATCCGTTCAGTCCACAGTGACAAGGTTACACAAAAATAATTAAATGCATTAGTATTTGGGATGTGTGAGAGTACATATTGTCTTTTATATCTTATCTATTTTTTTGAAAGTGAGAAAAAATTTAAGCTAAACAAAAAAGCAAAAGTTCTAAGAATAAAACTAAAATAAATTTTGCAACGATATACAGATAAGAAAAACTTACTGACAGACCTCCAAAGATTTAACTCAGAAATGTCACCTGTTACATTCATACTTTTTTTTGGAAGATTGAAATAATATCTATGCTTTTAGAGAAAGATATGAGTGTCTTACCTTCTGAGTGACTTTTTTCCAGTTAATTTTAAAGATCAGAACCAGAAATAACACTGTCTCGAGGGAAAGGCATACAAGTAGACCCAGCCACAAACCTGAAAGGAGGAACACAAATTCAAACAAACACATCAAGAAATAGTCTAGCTATCAAGCTATCAAACTGCTTATACCAATGGTCTTTAAAGACACAGCCAAGCTGACAGTTGACTCTGCTTATTCACAGCTGTAGAGTCCATATGCTCGTATAAAGTAGAGACAGCACACCTGGACTGTGCTTCCATGTTCAGATGCTGTGCCTGTGTACAGAATTTCCAACTGTCTTTGCAATCCCATGGTACTTGTATTATTTTATTTTATTTCTGTGACAACCACTATGAAAGCCAATTGATCAAAGACCATTGATCAATGGCCATGAGTACCATTCACAGAGAGTTGGGGAATGGCTGCAATCACAGCATTGTAAGATGGTGAAAGATGTACCCTTAGGCCCCCTCCTTGATTCAGCGATGGTCTTTCCCTTTTCACATAAATGGCCTCCTTGACTCTGCGCTCAAACCAGCGTTCTTCCACTGCTTTAATAATATTGCAGGCTGATAGTGCTTCACTATGTACTTTTCTGTCCAGGTATCCTTTTACTGCAGAGTGTTTGGGATCATTGTCGTGTTGAAATATTAAGCTGCTGGCAAGACAGCACTGCACTGTGGATCATAATCTGATGGCATTTTTTTTGTGTTCATAATTCCATTAATTTTGATCAGATTTGTTTAAGAACACTTTAAAAATTACAAGTCTCTCACTCCTTGAAAGCAAAAATTAAGAAATGAGAAATTTGCACAATACTGTATAACATTTAATTGTGTGTTGTGTGCAACTGTTTTTAAGTGAATGAGAATTTAATTTAATCAGAAACATAAATAATTAATAATATTTTTTTTAAAGGTAATCATATCCATATCCATCCAGTTTTACACATCAAGGTTTTTCGGCTCTTGTGGAAAATGTTACAAAACAGCTGCTGAATCACCTCAGGTGAAGAGTGTGACCTATAGCTGGCTCTTTATCTCAGACTGATACTAAAGGCTGGGTTATACACCCAAATCCTAAATCAACAGCAGCTGAAGTGCATTGTGGGTAATGGGATATCTTTGTATTAAAAATGATCAGACTGCAAAACTAAATGTAAATAACTGAAATCTAGTTACATGGAGTTACATTTAGACACCCAGTGTTGCTGCCTACAAGCTCTTATGTGGCAACTTAAGTGCCACTGGTGATCAATCTCGGAATCAGATATTGTTATCAGCTGTTTTATTACTTGTCTCGCCCTAATGTCATATGACCTCTGTCAAATTGTGCACTCTCCATTGTGTATTTTGCGTTCCTTGTCTCTGTGCCAAATTATCTTTGCATTGAGAATTCCTGCCTTTTCTTCTCCATGAAGGTTTATCTGTGAATCTGAACCTACCTGGTATCCTGGTTTTTGTCCTTGCTCTTCCCTGTCAGACTTGGTTTGCCTGTTCTGATCTGACAGTGTACCCGACTGTCTCTTGCCTGAAGTAAAGAATGTATCTCAGGGCTTTCAAGCCTATTTCAGAACTTCTTTTCATGTTATGCCGTTGAGTCGTTTGATTTTGGCTTATCAGTCCAGCCATCAATTTTCTTAATCATTTATCCAGTTACAGTCACCAGGAGTCTGCACCTTATCCCAGGTGACTTTGTTAAAGAGGCTTGAGTACACCCTGGCTAACACAGGGCTAACAGTCACATCTACACCTACACCCTTGACCTAACATGAAAGACTTTAGGCTGTGGCAGCCGAAAACCCTCACAGGCAAAGAGGGAACATGCAAACTATTGTAAAAAAAAAAAAAAAAAAAGAGCGAGAGAGAGAGAGAGAGAGAGAAAGAGAGAGAGAGAGCTTTGAATACCAAACCTTCTTGCTGTGAGGCAAAAGTGCAAACCTTTGCACCACTACAGCATTTAACTTATAGCTTGTCTGTAGAAACATGCCTACAATGGAATGAAAGTATTACCTAATATCCTCAGCTTGGCATAAAACATCAAAGTTATTCCCACTGGCAGGCCGATGAAGTAGTAACCCATCAGGTTGGAGATGGCAGCAATTTTCTGCATCCCAGATCCTACAAGGATCCCTGAGCAGACACACTGAAATGGGACACAGAATAAAAGGAAACAAAGTTGAGGGTTAGATTTGATTGACCCCACACAACCAGCTCTCTGAATTAGTCTTTGTAAAGTGAGATGAGAAATTTTTTGTTGTTGTGAAAAGGCATACCAGAAGTGAATCAAAGAACTGTACAAAAATGTGCACTGTGAGGTTTTCAGACACGGTCGACACAATTTCGCTGCAGAGAGCAGAAAAAGAGCATTAAAACAGTGTTATGATAATATTTTACAGGCTTGAATGTGTGTGTTGCTGTGATACTCACACATCAGAGGTAAATATGAAGGCAACAACTGACTTACAGCTTGCAAAACCAATACCCTGGCAAATAGCAAGCGTTCCTATAGAGAAAATACATGTAAGTCCATATGTGTCCTTATTTTATCATGTATTACGTATGTTTGAATTTTCAAAGAAATGTTTAAATATCCTAATACCCGACAGAAATAGGGTCACTTTGCAGGTGAGCAAAGCTCCGGTGGTGTCCCCGGCACCCAGAGCATTCCCAACGCGCACACAAGCAGCTGCATGGATACCTAAAGGAATCTACAAGGTCCAGACCAGAGTAAGCATTTTGCAGAATTGCTGTTAAATAATAAGATGACTGTGTTCAACTAAGTAAATGGCTGATCCATACCATGTATGCAATGGTTCCTATTTCATTCAGCACATGCTGAGCAGCAAGATCCACTTCACCAAGTAAACCTGAGATGATTTAGAGAGAGATTCATAAAAGGTTTTGCTGCTGTACACGAATGAAACATTTTTACACAAACTTTTGATACTAAGATTTTACAGTGAGGTAAGATCATGTGAATTAAACTTTTCCATTTTCCATCATGATTTTTTTGCAAAAGAAAATGTGAAAACCAGGACATTATCTGGGGAGATAACCTCAAAGAAGATGGGAGAATTGCAAAGTAGTAAATATATTTTAACAGCATTTTGACTGTAATGATTTACACTGTCACTGATACTGAACAGATTCTAACTGGAAATAAGCACATCGTAATATAATGTATAATTGGTGGAATATGATTCTAAATATTATCAGGCCACTGATTAGAGTATAGATTTTTGTTTACAGAAAGATAAGACAACCCTGGTCAACATTTTAATGCATTTTTGAGAAAAGTTATTGGACCCTTTGCTTCCTTTACATGTAGATCTATCAGTATTGCATATGCACTCCTCCCCAACTCTGCTCACCTCCAGCATGAGCATGCTCATCTCTGTTCAGTCACCCTAATTCTAATCTATGCTGCATAATGTAATATTGGAGTAATAGAAGAACAAAGACAACCAGAAGTACCAACAGTAATATCAAGGTCAAGTTATTACATAGTTAATAATATGCTGCTAGTTATAGATAAATCTTTTTCCTAGAAACCAGTTATAACAAGTTAGCCCAAACCAGCAAGATTAGGTACTCTTTCTTTAGATTTGTTCCATATGAAACCCTGGAAGCCTGAATCTGGGTTTTTGAGACATGATCACTGTATTTTTGTGACTTGTGCACGGTAGAGATGTTCTGTCATAGTGATAACTGCTTGGTTAAAAGGAAAAAAATAGCTTGATTTTTGTTTTCTTCTTGAGAAAATATGTGTAAAATGAGTGTGTGTAATCAGCCGTTTATGTGCATGTTTGTGTGTCTGGCAAATAACACTCACCAGCAAGAAAACTGCCAATCTCCCAGAGCCACCATTCAAAGTAGACCATAAGTAAACTTGGAATAGCCAGCTTCATGTAAGAGCCCCATTCCTGCAGACATTCAGTGGACCAACCTGCAAGGTTTAGAGAATACTCAATTCAGTAAAACTAATGACTGAAAAGCTGCATCATTCACTTTGCGTTATTCATCTGTAGCACTCACCTCCCCATGTCTTCTGATGGAGCTTCGTTATTCTGATGTAGCCATACAGCAGCAGGCAGAGGGTGATCTGAGCGAGGCTGTTAGCGATTGCTGATCCACTGAAAACACAGATGATAAAACGTATTTATACCTGTGGTTGCCAGAGGAATGACCATTAACAAACAACATTAACAAACACAGGACTATGCTGAGGAGGCATGGACCAAAACACTAACAGAAAGACTGTGGTTTGGCACACTAGGTTTCTGATGAGCTGAGGATAAGACTTTTTACAATTAGTAGGAGTGAGTGCTTTGTAAATGTGAAGGATAGGAAACAGGGCCCAGACAGAGGCCTGATTGGTTGAGTCATCTGCCTGATGAATCAAATGTTTGTCCAGCTGGAATAACTCCTGTCAGAGAACTTTCTTCTTCCTTTGTCCTACGCTGCCCCCCTCTCTTAAATAAATTTCAAAAATAATAAACATCAGTGCACTGCTGACTCACATTTAACAGAAAACAAATTTTCTTCTCCTCTCTCTCCCCTCTTTGGACAACAGTGTAGTGAACATGGCAGTGACAGAGGGCTTTTTTCTGTTTTATTAGTAGATTTTATCTGTTATGCTGCCATCAAAAAGTCCATCAAAAATGAAAAGGCATAAAGAGGAAGTGTGACACACTTACAGGACGCCCAAATTGAGGGTGAAGATCAAGACGTAGTTGAAGCCCACATTAAAAACATTCGCTATTCCCGCTGTGTACATCTGTGGCAATATGATCCCCTGAAAGATTTTTTTAAAAGACATGATTAGCAATCCAGTATGCAGAGCCACCATTCCTTCAGCAAGATTATTTATTTACTTGAATTACTTTACTAAGTTCCCAATGACAAATTCAGGTAAATGTAGCACACTGGTGGAAACTAGAATAAGACATGATCTCACTGAAACTGCACATTAGCTGTTTATATTGTATTTGGTGCTAAAAATAGACCTTACAGTTGAAATAGACAAAAGAAGGACAATAAATTATTTTAAAAAATTGCATAGTATGTGCATGATTGCATTTCTGTCACAGACAATCACAAGTCTGAACATTACAAGGGCGCTTTAGGATGCTATATATAATATTGTGCTAATATTAGCTGATATTGTGGGTAAACAGCTGGAATGGCACATCATGACACTGTGTCTATATATGCAAATATATACATATAAAAAAAAAAAACACCCAGCACGCCCCTACGGGCGGTTTATCCTTCAAGCTCGGGTCCTCTACCAGAGGCCTGGGAGCTTGAGGGTCCTGCGCAGTATCTTAGCTGTTCCCAGGACTGCGCTCTTCTGGACAGAGATCTCCGATGTTCTTCCCGGGATCTGCTGGAGCCACTCGCCTAGCTTGGGAGTCACCGCACCTAGTGCTCCGATTACCACGGGGACCACCGTTACCTTCACCCTCCACATCCTCTCGAGCTCTTCTCTGAGCCCTTGGTATTTCTCCAGCTTCTCGTGTTCCTTCTTCCTGATATTGCTGTCATTCGGAACTGCTACATCGATCACTACGGCCGTCTTCTCCTGTTTGTCTACCACCACTATGTCCGGTTGGTTAGCCACCACCATTTTGTCCGTCTGTATCTGGAAGTCCCACAGGATCTTAGCTCGGTCATTCTCCATCACCCTTGGGGGCATCTCCCATTTTGACCTCGGGACTTCCAGGTTATACTCGGTACAGATGTTCCTGTACACTATGCCGGCCACTTGGTTATGGCGTTCCATGTATGCCTTGCCTGCTAGCATCTTGCACCCTGCTGTTATGTGCTGGATTGTCTCAGGGGCATCTTTACACAGCCTGCACCTGGGGTCTTGCCTGGTGTGATAGACCCCAGCCTCTATGGATCTTGTACTCAGAGCTTGTTCTTGTGCTGCCATGATTAGTGCCTCTGTGCTGTCTTTCAGTCCAGCTTTGTCCAGCCACTGGTAGGATTTCTGGATATCAGCCACCTCCTCTATCTGCCGGTGGTACATACCGTGCAGGGGCCTGTCCTTCCATGATGGTTCCTCGTCTCCCTCCTCTTTCTTGGGTTTCTGCTGTCTGAGGTATTCACTGAGCACTCGGTCAGTTGGGGCCATCTTCCCAATGTATTCTTGGATGTTCGTTGTCTCATCCTGGACTGTGGTGCTGACACTCACCAGTCCTCGGCCCCCTTCCTTCCGCTTAGCATACAGCCTCAGGGTGCTGGACTTGGGGTGAAACCCTCCATGCATGGTAAGGAGCTTTCTTGTCTTTATATCAGTGGCTTCTATCTCCTCCTTTGGCCAGCCTATTACCCCAGCAGGGTACCTGATCACGGGCAGGGCGTAGGTGTTGATAGCCTGGATCTTGTTCTTACCGTTCAGCTGACTCCTCAGGACTTGCCTGACCCTCTGCAGGTACTTGGTGGTTGCAGCTTTTCTAGCGGCCTCTTCATGGTTCCCATTCACCTGCGGGATCCCCAGGTACTTGTAACTGTCCTCTATGTCTGCAATGTTGCCTTCTGGTAGTTCGATCCCCTCAGTTCTGACTACCTTTCCTCTCTTTGTTACCATCCGACTACACTTCTCCAGCCCGAATGACATCCCGATGTCATTGCTGTATATCCTGGTAGTGTGTATCAGTGAATCGATGTCTCGTTCACTCTTGGCATACAGCTTGATGTCATCCATGTACAGGAGGTGGCTGACAACTGCTCCGTTCCGTAGTCGGTATCCGTAGCCAGTCTTGTTAATGATCTCACTGAGGGGGTTCAGGCCTATGCAGAACAGCAGTGGGGACAGAGCATCTCCTTGGTAGATCCCGCACTTGATGGTGACTTGTGCTATGGGCTTGGAGTTGGCCTCTAGTGTTGTACGCCACATCCCCATTGAGTTCCTGATGAAGGCTCTTAGGGTCCTGTTGATCTTGTACAATTCTAGGCATTCCAGTATCCAGCTGTGGGGCATTGAGTCATAGGCCTTCTTGTAATCAATCCAGGCTGTGCACAGGTTGGTCAGTCTGGTCTTGCAGTCTCGGCTGACTGTTCTGTCTACCAGTAGCTGGTGTTTTGCGCCTCTGGTATTCTTGCCAATCCCTTTCTGTGCCCCGCTCATGTATTGACCCATGTGCCTGTTCATCTTAGCCGATATGATGCCTGACAGGAGCTTCCATGTAGTACTGAGGCAGGTTATTGGTCGGTAGTTGGATGGGACCGGTCCCTTCTTGGGGTCCTTGGGGATCAGGACCGTCCGACCTTCGGTTAGCCATTCCGGGTGTCTCTCGTTAACTAGCAGCTGGTTCATTTGTGCTGCCAGACGCTCGTGGAGTGCAGTCAGCTTCTTCAGCCAGTAGGCGTGAACCATGTCGGCAATATATATATATATATATATACATATATATATATGTATATATATATGTATGTATATGTATATGCAGCTGGATAGCGTAGTGGTTAAACTACACGCCTTTGGAGCAGAAGATCGCAAGTTCGATTCCTGCCTGGGGCGTCTGTATCCAGTAAGGGTCCTAAGGCTAGACCCCCTATGCTAAGTGAGCCTACCGCAGACATGAGCGAGACAGATAAATATGAAGGCATGCCGGCTCGGACGTCGCCCGGATCAACAAGGTCCGCGTCAGGTGTTGAGGAACCAGGGCACCCTGACGACAAGTGGGCTACTGGAACAAGAAGGCATCGGTGGGCAAGAGACGAAAACAGGGCGTTGTTGGAATGCTACTACGCAAGTAACCCTGGCGGAAGGGGTTACATGAATAGGATGAGGGACCTATGGATTCTTCGATACCCAACATCCACAATGACGGCGAAACAACTAGTAGCTCAGTGTTCCAACATTCGAAAGAAGGGACTGCTCTCACAGCTAGAGATTGACGAGGTACAACATAAATGCTACGGCAAGGAGGAGTCAGGACGCCAGGTCAGGGGGGAGATATCATCATCACCCCCACCCGAGATTGGGTACATAGCCCCAAGTGCGATAGGAGAAGGATCGTTGAGTGCGAGAGGAACTGACCTGAAAGATAGGATCATGGCCAAGCTTGAAACCTGGATCCCCCGTAGCCGGTTACCAAGATTACGTGAAGTACCCTCAGAAGGTCTGCTAGATGATGTCAATGCAGCACTACGGACGATACCTACAACCACGGTTACCGACACTAACAAGCTGATCTACACTACGGCAGCAGTGATCAGTGAGATGCTTGGCTACAAGTTGAACAGCCACAAGGGGCAGTACCCTCCATGGAGAAGGAGGCTAGAGGGCAAGATCAAAGTAGCACGGAGGGAGGTTAGCCAACTAACGGAGTTGCAGAAAGGCGCGACAAAGAAGGTGCATAAGAAATACAGCAAGCTGTCCATACCTGAGGCCTTGGAAACTGCCAAGCAAAGACTCACAGCCTTGGCAAGCCGCTTGAGGAGGTACACCAGAGAGATAGAAGGCAGGAGAATAAACCAGCTGTTCTCCACAGAACCAGCAAAGGTGTACTCTCAGTGGCAAGGGAACAATAACAGAACAGCACCACCAAGGCTGGAGACGGAGCAATACTGGAAGGGCATATGGGAGAAGGACGCAACCCATAACGGCAATGCTCAGTGGCTAGTGGATCTGAGGGCAGACCACAGCAACCTCCCTGAACAGGGTCCAGTAACCATCACAGTGGCAGATATCCAAGAAAGGGTCTCCAGCATGAAGAGTTGGACAGCACCAGGGCCCGACATGGTTCACGCCTACTGGCTGAAGAAGCTGACTGCACTCCACGAGCGTCTGGCAGCACAAATGAACCAGCTGCTAGTTAACGAGAGACACCCGGAATGGCTAACTGAAGGTCGGACGGTCCTGATCCCCAAGGACCCCAAGAAGGGACCGGTCCCATCCAACTACCGACCAATAACCTGCCTCAGTACTACATGGAAGCTCCTGTCAGGCATCATATCGGCTAAGATGAACGGGCACATGGGTCAATACATGAGCGGGGCACAGAAAGGGATTGGCAAGAATACCAGAGGCGCAAAACACCAGCTACTGGTAGACAGAACAGTCAGCCGAGACTGCAAGACCAGACTGACCAACCTGTGCACAGCCTGGATTGATTACAAGAAGGCCTATGACTCAATGCCCCACAGCTGGATACTGGAATGCCTAGAATTGTACAAGATCAACAGGACCCTAAGAGCCTTCATCAGGAACTCAATGGGGATGTGGCGCACAACACTAGAGGCCAACTCCAAGCCCATAGCACAAGTCACCATCAAGTGCGGGATCTACCAAGGAGATGCTCTGTCCCCACTGCTGTTCTGCATAGGCCTGAACCCCCTCAGTGAGATCATTAACAAGACTGGCTACGGATACCGACTACGAAACGGAGCGGTTGTCAGCCACCTCCTGTACATGGATGACATCAAGCTGTATGCCAAGAGTGAACAAGACATCGATTCACTGATACACACTACCAGGATATACCACAATGACATTGGAATGTCATTCGGACTGGAGAAGTGTAGTCGGATGGTAACAAAGAGAGGGAAGGTAGTCAGAACTGAGGAGATTGAACTACCAGAAGGCAACATTGCAGACATAGAGGACAGTTACAAGTACCTGGGGATCCCGCAAGCGAATGGGAACCATGAAGAGGCCGCTAGGAAAGCTGCAACCACCAAGTACCTGCAGCGGGTCAGGCAAGTCCTGAGGAGTCAGCTGAACGGTAAGAACAAGATCCGGGCCATCAACACCTACGCCCTGCCCGTGATCAGGTACCCTGCTGGGGTAATAGGCTGGCCAAGGGAGGAGATAGAAGCCACTGACATAAAGACAAGAAAGCTCCTTACCATGCATGGAGGGTTTCACCCCAAGTCCAGCACCCTGAGGCTGTACGCTAAGCGGAAGGAAGGGGGCCGGGGACTGGTGAGTGTCAGCACCACAGTCCAGGATGAGACAAGAAACATCCACGAATACATCACGAAGACGGCCCCAACTGACAGCGTGCTCAGTGAATACCTCAGGCAGCAGAAACCCAAGAAAGAGGAGGAAGGCGAGGAACCATCATGGAAGGACAGGCCCCTGCACGGTATGTACCACCGGCAGATAGAGGAGGTGGCTGATATCCAGAAATCCTACCAGTGGCTGGACAAAGCTGGACTGAAAGACAGCACAGAGGCACTAATCATGGCAGCACAAGAACAAGCTCTGAGTACAAGATCCATAGAGGCTGGGGTCTACCACACCAGGCAAGACCCCAGGTGCAGGCTGTGTAAAGATGCCCCAGAGACAATCCAGCACATAACAGCAGGGTGCAAGATGCTAGCAGGGAAGGCATACATGGAACGCCATAACCAAGTGGCCGGCATAGTGTACAGGAACATATGCGCCCAGTATAACCTGGAAGTCCCGAGGTCAAAATGGGAGATGCCCCCAAGGGTGATGGAGAATGACCGAGCTAAGATCCTGTGGGACTTCCAGATGCAGACGGACAAAATGGTGGTGGCTAACCAACCGGACATAGTGGTGGTAGACAAACAGAAGAAGACGGCTGTAGTGATCGATGTAGCGGTTCCGAATGACAGCAATATCAGGAAGAAGGAACACGAGAAGCTGGAGAAATACCAAGGGCTCAGAGAAGAGCTCGAGAGGATGTGGAGGGTGAAGGTAACGGTGGTCCCCGTGGTAATCGGAGCACTAGGTGCGGTGACTCCCAAGCTAGGCGAGTGGCTCCAGCAGATCCCGGGAACAACATCGGAGATCTCTGTCCAGAAGAGCGCAGTCCTGGGAACAGCTAAGATACTGCGCAGGACCCTCAAGCTCCCAGGCCTCTGGTAGAGGACCCGAGCTTGAAGGATAAACCGCCCGCAGGGGCGTGCTGGGTGTTTTGTTTTTTTTTATATATATATATATATATATATATATACACATGTATATATATATGTATATATATATATATATATATATACACATATATATATATGTATATATATATGTATGTATATATATATGTATGTATATATATATATATATATATATGTATATATATGTGTGTATACATATATGAATATTTATATATTATTCCCCTCTTGCTCCTGTGGCCAGTCTTTATTTTTCAAGCTCGGGTCCTCTAGCAGAGGCCTGGGAGCTGGAGGGTCCTGCACAGTATCTTTGCTGTTCCTAGGACTGCACTCTTCTAGACAGCGATCTCAGATGTTGTTACTGGGAACTGCTGGAGCCACTTGCCTAGCTTGGGTCCCTGCACCGAGTGCTCCGACTACCACTGGGACCACTGTAACTTTCCCCCTCCACATCTTCTCGAGTTCTTCTCGGGAAGATGTGGTGTTCCCTTCTGGTAGTTCAATCCCCTCAGTTCTAACTACCTTCCCTCTCTTTGTTACCATCTGACTACACTTCTCCAGTCCAAATGAAACTCCGATGTTGTTGCTGTACATCATGGTGGAAAGCCCAGCAGCGCCTCCATTTCTTGAGGGTTCTGAGATGGAACCAGCTGCAGAGTGACCTACTAGTGTCCTTCTACTGAGCCACAACTGAGAGTGTACTGGTGCACGCCATCTCCGTGTGGTACGCTGGTTGTACAACAGCCGATAAGAAGAGACTCCAGAGGGTCACCAGAACTGCAGAGAGGTGATCGGTTGTCCACTCCCCTCCCTGGACTCCATTGGCAGCTCTAGATGTCCCTCCAGAGCCTGGGCGATTTTAAAAGACGACTTCCATCCTAACCACCACCTATATAACATAATGCCGTCTGGAGAAAGGTTCAGATCCATCAGATGCAAAACCAACAGACTAAAGATCAGCTTCCTCCCGTGGGCTGTCAGAACTCTCAATGCACCAGAACACTGACACCACTCCTGCAGTCTTCCCCTTTGTTTACTTATGGTAACCTTGAGTGTGTGTACGTGTGCATGTGAGTGTGGGTGTGTGCGGATGTGGGTATGCCTGTGCGAGCAGACCTCTTCCATACAGCCATTACGTTGCTGCTATTAACAATTTCCTGCGCAATATCCTGGCAAATGTGCAATAATCATCCTACCTTTTTTTTCTAACTTATGCATTGTGTATATTGTGTAGATAGTGTTTTATATTGTTGTTTTGAAACAAGTCACTTTCTTGCACCTTTGTGGTTTTGCTACGTAATTTCACTGTGCAGGCAACTGTACAATGCAATAAATAAAGTTCTAAGTTCTGGTGATGTGGATAAGTGAATCAAGGTCTTGTTCACCCCTGGCACACAGCTTGATGTCATCCACGTAGAGGAAGTGGTTGTCAATTACCCTATTCTGTAGTTGGTATTCATAGCCAGTCTTGTTAAAGCTCTCACTGAGGTGGTTCAGCGGAGACAGAACATCTCCTTGGTAGATCCCACACTTGATGGTGGCTTGGTGCTATGGGCTTGAAGTTGAACTTCAGTAGGCTGAAGTTGGCCTCTAGTGTTGTACACAACATCCCCATTTAATTCCTGATGAAGGCTCTTAGGGTCCTGTTGATGTTGAACAGTTCTAGGCATCGAGTCATAGGCCTTCTTGTAGCCAATCCAGGCAGTGCACAGGTTGGTCAGCCTGGCCTTGCAGTCTTGAACAACGTTCTTGTCCACCAGTAGCTGGTGTTTCACCCCCTTTTGGTATTCCTTTCTTTGACCTGCTCATGTATTGAGCCATATGCCTGTTGTTGCTATGATGGCTGACAGGAGCTTCCATGCGGTACTGAGGCAGGTTATTGGCCGGTAGTTGGATGGGATCGGTCCCTTCTTGGGATCCTTGGGGATCAGGACTGTCCGGCCTTCAGTTAGCCATTACAAGTGTCTCTCCTTGATTAGCAGCTGGTTCATTTGTGCTGCCAGTTATTCAGACTGGAGATCCATTCTTGGATGTCTGCACTATGATGGTTATTGGCCCCTGTTCAGAGAGGTTGCTGTGGTCTGCAACCTCTGGTTTACTCCCCTGGTATACCTCTTCAAGTGCTTGCTGTACTTCTTAGTAAGAGGAGGAGGAGGATATCTCCTTGGTAGATCCCACACTTAACAACATAACAACATGACCTTTCTGTTTTAGTTTCCTCTGGAAGTTGTCTGATTCCTACACACCAGAAGGATACTTGTTTCATCTCATGAACCTACCTGGTTTTGCAGGTAGGCAACCTGCAGCTGGTGCAGAAACATGGCCTGTAGCAGAAAGAAAGACAACATGAATTTAGTTGTTTGTTTGTTTTTTACTAAATTAAATTGGCAGTAATAATTCTCAAACATGAGGGTTAAACAACTAGTAGCTGTCAATACTAGTGCGCTAACTAAACTGCTGCACATGTGTTACTAAATGCAGATGTTGCAACAGTGCAGCTGACAAGTACACAATAACTGATAATCTCAGTCAAGGTTAGGAGGTAAGTGGAGTCTCAGTTTCAGTTCATTAAACTCACTGGAACAGCTGGTAGAAATGCCATCACATAGATCTGGGCAATTCTGAAGGGGAAGCAAACAAAATGATATTCATTTAGTGAAGCAAACACAAAGACAATCATTCAAGTTCAGCTCAATAGTGCACCTGTAAACACAAGCATTGTGGGAAAGTGTCTTCACATTAAGTGAAAACACATAAAGCTGAAGTTATCTATAAACCACAGAATAGTATTAGTACTGCTGACAAAAATGCCAACGACAGAACTAAAAATATAGATTTGTATTCCTTTTTTTCCAATTATATATTCAAAGATGCTATATCAGCTTTAAAAACCATGATTTTACCTCGCCACCTCTTCCTCTTGGTGCATGAGGATCAGTAGGCTGTAAGAGTTCATGATAATAGCCCAACATGGCAGGCAAAACGCCAGCAGGATCAGTAAACTCCTTTGGAGAATCACTCCCACACGTTTCATGTTTTTACTGCCAAAAGTCTGCAAAACACAAACATGCTGACGGTAACCGGATTTGATTCCATCATAGTGAAGTTAAAACCTTCCCGTGGATAAAACCACTGCAACAATAATGCACACACACAGTGTGGTTTGCTCACCTGAGAGATGAGTGTATCACAAGCCAAGGCAAGGCCATGGCCTGTTGCAACTGTGGTCGCGTTAACGGTCTGAGAGGTGAAGAATAAAAGTCACACTTTAGTAAACAGTTCATACATTCATTATGTCCACAACTTGCAGTTGTATTATAAATTAATTTAAGATCATGGCCTGCTGTCACATTCAAATTATTCTTAAATTAAAAATGTATTACACTTCAACCTTTGACAATCAAAATACGTATCAAGTCAAAGAGAGGCAGTTATTTTTGCACACCAAAATGAAAGGCCAAACTTGGGTTAATGTTGCATCAAACTGAAATGTGTCATGTACTCCATTCCTTTATATATTTTATGCTGCAAAGCATCTTGAGATCGAGTCACACCATCCATCCTGGCAACACCCGTCTTCAAACACAGACTTCACTATGAGCTTACTTACATTATACAGTGGTCTTAAATGGTTGTGAAACTACAGGGAGTGCAGAATTATTAGGCAAGTTGTATTTTTGAGGAATAATTTTATTATTGAACAACAACCATGTTCTCAATGAACCCAAAAAACTCATTAATATCAAAGCTGAATGTTTTTGGAAGTAGTTTTTAGTTTGTTTTTAGTTTTAGCTATTTTAGGGGGATATCTGTGTGTGCAGGTTACTATTACTGTGCATAATTATTAGGCAACTTAACAAAAAACAAATATATACCCATTTCAATTATTTATTTTTACCAGTGAAACCAATATAACATCTCCACATTCACAAATATACATTTCTGACATTCAAAAACAAAACAAAAACAAATCACCGACCAATATAGCCACCTTTCTTTGCAAGGACACTCAAAAGCCTGCCATCCATGGATTCTGTCAGTGTTTTGATCTGTTCACCATCAACATTGCGTGCAGCAGCAACCACAGCCTCCCAGACACTGTTCAGAGAGGTGTACTGTTTTCCCTCCTTGTAAATCTCACATTTGATGATGGACCACAGGTTCTCAATGGGGTTCAGATCAGGTGAACAAGGAGGCCATGTCATTAGTTTTTCTTCTTTTATACCCTTTCTTGCCAGCCACGCTGTGGAGTACTTGGACGCGTGTGATGGAGCATTGTCCTGCATGAAAATCATGTTTTTCTTGAAGGATGCAGACTTCTTCCTGTACCACTGCTTGAAGAAGGTGTCTTCCAGAAACTGGCAGTAGGACTGGGAGTTGAGCTTGACTCCATCCTCAACCCGAAAAGGCCCCACAAGCTCATCTTTGATGATTCCAGCCCAAACCAGTACTCCACCTCCACCTTGCTGGCGTCTGAGTCGGACTGGAGCTCTCTGCCCTTTACCAATCCAGCCACGGGCCCATCCATCTGGCCCATCAAGACTCACTCTCATTTCATCAGTCCATAAAACCTTAGAAAAATCAGTCTTGAGATATTTCTTGGCCCAGTCTTGACGTTTCAGCTTGTGTGTCTTGTTCAGTGGTGGTCGTCTTTCAGCCTTTCTTACCTTGGCCATGTCTCTGAGTATTGCACACCTTGTGCTTTTGGGCACTCCAGTGATGTTGCAGCTCTGAAATATGGCCAAACTGGTGGCAAGTGGCATCTTGGCAGCTGCACGCTTGACTTTTCTCAGTTCATGGGCAGTTATTTTGCGCCTTGGTTTTTCCACACGCTTCTTGTGACCCTGTTGACTATTTTGAATGAAACACTTGATTGTTCGATGATCACGCTTCAGAAGCTTTGCAATTTTAAGACTGCTGCATCCCTCTGCAAGATATCTCACCATTTTTGACTTTTCTGAGCCTGTCAAGTCCTTCTTTTGACCCATTTTGCCAAAGGAAAGGAAGTTGCCTAATAATTATGCACACCTGATATAGGGTGTTGATGTCATTAGACCACACCCCTTCTCATTACAGAGATGCACATCACCTAATATGCTTAATTGGTAGTAGGCTTTCAAGCCTATACAGCTTGGAGTAAGACAACATGCATGAAGAGGATGATGTGGACAAAATACTCATTTGCCTAATAATTCTGCACTCCCTGTACTGAGTGGACAAACTTGGTCCACAGACAGACAACACCCGGCAAGGTACTGAAAAGCACCTGAGAGGTCGTTCCTACTATTTTAAAATGGTGACACACACGCACACAGAAAGGGAGAGAGACAGGCTCACAACTTGAAAACAATAAACATCATCACAAAGGTTGGTGCAACTTGATTTGCTCCTCACAAAGATGTCAGGTGATTCAGCAAACACAGAGCACTGGACTGTTTTAGGAGTATATGCCCAGAGCTTAAAACCTTTCTGACTGATCAAATGCAAAAGCAAAAATGTTTGTTGATTTTCTGCCATACATAGACAAAATAGGAGCTGTTTTCATCTCTGATACATTCCACCTCAGTGACCCTAATTTCAAGTTACAGGCCAGAAACAACAGTGAGTAACCTCGTGTCAGTGGAGTGATTTTCAGATGAAGCCAAAGGTCGTTAAAGCTTTGATAGATAAAGTTCTGTTTAGTTCCAAATTTTTTTGAATAAATCAGAAGGGGGAACGAGGTGTCCTAAAATCGTGCTAATCAAGGAGTCCCTGGAGAATGAAAAACCTTTGAATTTGTTCAGCAATCCAAACATAAAAGATCCAGCAGAGTACCTAGTTACCAAAAATAAAAGGGATACCAACAGAAAAAAAAAAGAAAAAGAAAAAGAAGATGCTTCGATTTTCACAGGGAGTGGCCAGGACAAGATTAGAAATGAATCTATCAGAGGGAGAGCTCAGACTGAGTAGTTTGGAGAAATAGTTAGAGAGGCGAGGCTAAAATGTTTTGCACATTTGCAGAGCAGGAAAATTGACTCTATTGGACAAAGCATGAGGAAAAGAGAAATATCACAGATAAGATTCATGGATGCAATGAAGGAGGCCATGCAGAGGGTTGGTGTACAGAAGAGGATGCTAGTGATGGGGTGATATAGAGGCAGATGATTTGCTCAGACAACCCCTAAAAGGAGCAGATCCTAGTAACTACAGCCTCTGTTTGTACTTCAGTTAAACAATAATAATAATAATAATCTTGATTTTTTTTTTTATACAATAAAATATAGTTTGATTTTTCTTTGTAGCAATTCCACAAATTATTATTAACTGACTGGCAAGGAAAGGAAGCTTAATCTCCCATTAACAGAAAACACAATATAGTAATTCCCACTGCTCTGATGATTTTAGCCTAACCTCACAGCAGTAGCGGGAAGTTAGCAGGTTAGCAGAGGGGAGCTTGTATAAAATTTAAGTTTTAAAATATTCCTTTTTAACTGAAACTCAACCAAAACCATACCCTGAGACTGGACCGCACTCACAGCCAAAGGTAAAGGAAAAGCTCAGACATTTTTAGATGGAAACTTTCGACCATTAAGCTAAACCGGACTTGCCTCTTGTTATACCAGTCAGGCAGCTACGTGGATGCATTGCACACCCAGTCCAGGAGTCTGGAAGTCATTTATAACCGGAGCTCCGACTGAAACGTTTCAAGGATGGATCAAGTTGAAATCAGCAAATCACAGTATAACCGAGTGGAGGATAGGGATAGCAGGCCAGGAGCAGGCATGCTGTGCAGAAGGAGGTGGACTACTATGCAGATAGTGTAAACTTTTACCAAGTTAGATATAATGCTAGCAGAACACTTAGCATTAACTACTACTTATTAGATCCATTTCAGAGCAAGTGGCTAACACCACAGACACACACTGCCAACAAAAAAGTGCTGGCTTAATCAAAGATATGATAGAGCAACTACAGTTCATTCACTTTTAAACACTAAACCACAAGTCTCAAACATAATTAAAGGGCCCACTGGACAGCTAGAGGGTATAAATTTTGTACTTTTAACTATCTTTACATAATCTTTAAAAATTTCTTACTGAGAAAGACCTCCTACTACCTACTGCCATTCATACTACACCAAAGTAATTGAGTAGAAGACAAGCAAATAAATGACAGAAAAGATCCTGTTTTTTAATAGTATACTGTAGTTTTTACAGTGGTTCCACGGTTAAATATTTTCTATGAACTTTCTGTTTTGTAATTATAGGACAACCTGGGCAATAAGCTGCTTGAACTTTCTCTGTAACTTTACACATTCATTTTTTTCAATTTAAATCCAAGAATTTGTGCTTTCATTTACTACACCAGCATTTCTCTGTTATGTAGGAAAACTGACACGTACTGTTGAAATTGCACTTCTTTTTCTTAAATTAAGATGTCTCAGGGATTAAATGTATAGTTTAAGAAAGTGTAGCGTCACTGGTTTGGCCCACTTAAAATCAAAGTGTGCTGTATTTGGCCCATGATGTAAAATGAGTTTGACATCCCTGAGAATACAACACAGTATTCATTAATTAATCAAAGCAAGTTCAACAAGCTTCAGCATTTGAGCTGAAAGGACAGCACTATCACTGAGGTGGATGATTGAGTTTTGCTTCTGCTTTGGACCAGATAACAACTTGTTCCTGCACAAAAAGCTAGAAAGGAAACACCTGTCTCCTGTCCACTTGATAAAGGCATCTTCTGTTACACGAGAGCTGGAGCTACAATGAAGGATAAGGCAAAGTCCTTCCTCTGCAAGGACAGGTGAGTAAGTAGATATTTTTCTTGGCCGGTTACTCTCTGCCAATCTCCTTGTCGCTTCAGCACCTCGGACAGTGACATGACCTACTGGGGTTTTGTTTTTATAGTGGAGTTAGTCGGCTGTAAAACATATTTTTTTGTTATAAGATCTATCTAATATTTTGAATTTTCTAAATATTTTGTTCAGTTGTGTTTTAAATGTGCAATAAGCCACATTCAGAAACTCTGGATATCCGATTAGTGCCTCGCCATCTTGAACTGAAAAGGTTTCAATTACAGTCAGAAAGGTTGTGCACATGAGAGCCAAAACAACCCAACATAAATTACAAAATGGGTAACATATTAAAGTGAACCCCAAAAAACTTAAAGTGAAGTGTTTGGCCTCAAGTACAGTCAGAAAGGCAAAAACATGAAAGTACTCTGCACCTCTACATGAGCGATGGAACACCTTTTTTTTTTTTAGAAGATATTCCCTTCTTTGGTGTTTTTAAAGAAATCAGTCCAAAATCTCTCATAGTTCCTCAGGGCTAAAATCTGGTGACTGTGTAGGCCAAAGCATATGATTTAAAGATGCATAAAGTCCAATTTTCTTTGCTATTTCCAATTACCTGATAGGCAGAGAACTGTGTTGGGTTCATGCATGCAAGTGAAAAAGTGGTGACTAGAAGATTACGTTGGAGTTTGAGACAACAAATGCTGAACTATGATGGCCTAATGAAATTACTACAACATAGAAAAGAGATACTGAAGCCATGCAGTAATTGGTAGAACATTAAAAACAAGGAAACATTATTGGCTTTGCATTAACACTATGAATAAGCCAGGTACAATTAAAGCCTATGACAAATTATAGTTTTGCTTCATAGGAACCATTCAGCGATCCTTCATGCCTTGTGTATGTAAGAACAGGCTAGAAATGTTGCTTGATAGGCTAAACCGAGTAACTCAGTATTTTTTTACCCCTCAGCTGTAAAAGGCTGATGGGATATTTTTATCCACTCGCTGGGCAGGTGTGCAGGCAGCGCGGACACCCAAGTTTGTGAATGCGATAACTCGAGAATGAGATGAAGCAGGAGTTTCAAATTCATTCCATAGGTGTATATACTAAAAATCTTTGACCTCGACCTCAACGTTATAGGTCGTTTCCTAGGATTTTCAAATTTATACCATTTAGACCACTTGTCACATCTACTAGGAGGCTGAGGGGAAAGCCTTGGCAGCCGCCAGTTCTGATTTTCCTTTTACTTTCTCATTACCATTAATTACCAATAATCATCCCACAGATGTAATATTATCTACAGCTACTTTTAGTACCATTGATGTTAAGTTAGACTCTTTTTCTCCAATTGATCTTTCTGAGTTAACTTTAATAATTAATTCCTCCAAACCATCAACGTGTCTTTTAGACCCCATTCCTACAAAACTGCTCAAAGAAGTCCTGCCATTAATTAATTCTTCAATCTTAAATATGATCAACCTATCTCTAATAAATGGCTATGTACCACAGGCCTTCAAGGTGGCTGTAGTTAAACCTTTACTTAAAAAGCCATCTCTAGACCCAGCAGTCTTAGCTAATTATAGGCCAATCTCCAACCTTCCTTTCATATCAAAAATCCTTGAAAGAGTAGTTGTCAAACAGTACAGGTACTCTGCTGCAGTGGTTTGTATCATATCTATCTAATAGACTCCAATTTGTTCAAGTGAATGGAGAGTCCTCTTCACACACTAAGGTCAATTATGGTGTTCCACAGGGTTCAGTGCTAGGACCAATTCTATTTACATTATACATGCTTCCCCTAGGCAGCATCATTAGAAGACATAGCATAAATTTTCACTGCTATGCAGATGACACGCAGCTCTATCTATCCATGAAGCCAGGTATCACAGACCAATTAGTTAAACTGCAGGAATGCCTTAAAGACATAAAGACCTGGATGGCCGCTAACTTTCTGCTTCTTAATTCAGATAAAACTGAGGTTATTGTACTCGGCCCTGAAAATCTTAGAAATATGGTATCTAAGCAGATTCTTACTCTGGATGGCATTACCTTGGCCTCCAGTAATGCTGTGAGGAACCTTGGAGTCATTTTTGACCAGGACATGTCCTTCAACGCACATATTAAACAAATATGTAAGACTGCTTTCTTTCATTTGCGCAACATCTCTAAAATTAGAAATGTACTGTAATTCATTATTATCAGGATGTCCTAAAAACTCGCTGAAAAGCCTTCAGCTGATCCAAAATGCTGCAGCAAGAGTACTGACAGGGACTAGAAAGAGAGAGCATATTTCTCCTGTTTTGGCTTCCCTTCATTGGCTTCCTGTTAAATCCAGAATTGAATTCAAAATCCTGCTCCTCACATACAAGGTCTTAAATAATCAGGCCCCATCTTATCTTAATGACCTTGTGGTACCATATCACCCTATTAGAGCACTTCACTCTCACTCTGCAGGCCTACTTGCTGTCCCTAGAGTATTTAAAAGTAGAATGGGAGGCAGAGCCTTCAGTTTTCAGGCCCCTCTTCTGTGGAACCAGCTTCCAGTTTGGATTCGGGAGACAGACACCATCTCTACTTTCAAGATTAGGCTTAAAACTTTCCTTTTTGCTAAAGCATATAGTTAGGGCTGGACCAGGTGACCCTGAATCCTCCCTTAGTTATGCTGCAATAGATGTAGGCTGCCGGGGATTCCCATGATGCATTGAGTTTTTCCTTTCCAGTCACCTTTCTCACTCACTATGTGTTAATAGACCTCTCTGCATCGAATCATATCTGTTATTAATCTCTGTCTCTCTTCCACAGCATGTCTTTATCCTGTTTTCCTTCTTTCACCCCAACCGGTCGCAGCAGATGGCCGCCCCTCCCTGAGCCTGGTTCTGCCGGAGGTTTCTTCCTGTTAAAAGGGAGTTTTTCCTTCCTGCAGTCGCCAAAGTGCTTGCTCATAGGGGGTCATATGATTGTTGGGTTTTTCTCTGTATTTATTATTGTGCTATCTACTGTACAATATAAAGCGCCTTGAGGCGACTTTTGTTGTGATTTGGCGCTATATAAATAAAATTGAATTGAATTGAATTGAATTGAATTTCTCATATAATTAACTATAGAAACCACTATAGTAATAAGAGTTATTAGCTATTTTGCTGCTGTCCTCTGCTCTTTGTTTCACCACATGGATTTGTCTCCTCTGTTGCACTCAGTGAACAAAATAGCAGTTGAACCTCTGCTTTGCAAATAAGTTATAATAAAGTTCCTGTATAGTTGTTCCGAAAAGATGCATAAGCTATAAAGTTTTGTTTTTGTTTGTTTCGACCATGCTTTATTTTAATATGGTTAATTTTGGTGAATTTAATTGCTTTTGGAGCCATCCATAGTGGCTACTCATCCACAGAGGTTGCTCCTTGGCTACGTCACTCTGCTGAGATGTAGATGTAGGCAAACCAGCATCACCTCCAGTATGCACTACCATTACAACCCACTATAAGTAGACAAAGCAGTGGTGCTAAAATAAACTGTTCTGAAAAGGAGTACTGTACATACCGCTGAGGCCAGTGCATATCCAGCCAGTGCTGCATTGCTAATGTGACCACAGAATATGGTGATAACAAATGACAGGAGGAAGTGCAGAATCCGCGACAGCAGCTGTAGAAACAAGCAGAAGGAAGGACTTTAATAATTTGCTGGTACGGTGAAACCACAGCGATTTATTGCCATTAACTGTGTCCAGGGGACTTATCAGTACTTGGCAAAGCAGTGTTGTGAAATCACAAGGCACAGACTTGATTGCATTAATATTCAGTCAGTATAGACCTCATTTTTTTTCTTCACTTTTTTAGGCATGCAGTATATTCAGTTTATATTTGAGATATAGTGACTAGTTTCACTGCATTATGTAAACTTGTACTATAAACAGTAATTCTGCAGTGCAGGAGTGCGCTGACTGTACATACTATAATCATAGGATCCCCCAACTAAAAAGGAAAAGAAGAAAAAGAAGACCACTTTCCGCTACTCACCAGTGGGCCTGTGAGTCGTAACACTTGGTAGAGTTCTTCTCTGTAAGCCTGCGGTAGCAAGCGTTTCATGCACCCACACTCAAAGAGTTTGGATCTCACCCATGATGCACCCTCGTCTTCCACAGGCTCTGCCGTCTTAGCAACAGAAACCTCAGCAACGGGCCCTGCACCGGGCAAAGGGTGTGCTGGTTCCGGTGAAGCCAGCTTCTCCATTCAAACACAGAAAGAGAATACAGACGGGAGAGAGGAGGGAGAAAAGTTAGAAAGCACTGGTGGGAGGGAGCGAGAGTGGCAGGGAGGGAGTGGGGTAAGAGAGTGCAAGGGTAAGAGGGGCAACTGGCCTATCTGGGTTTAGAAGTGCGACACATGCACTTCTTAGAAGTTATTGATTAAATTATGTGGTTTTGGGGTGTGTGGGGGGGGAGGGTGGTGGTGGAAACAACAGATTAAACAAAATAAAGAAAATAAACATGGGAGGTGATGGCTGGAGTAGGGATTGGAAAAGAACAGAAGACCTTTCTGATACAAGGATCAAAACAGGGCTGACAAACGTGTCTTGAAGTTGGGGGAGGGAATGCAACGTGTTTGAGTATTTGCTCTGTGTGCAGTGTACGAGTGCGTGCTTTGTGAATATGTTACATGGCATATTTTGTCGTGTGGGTTTACTTGCGCGTTTGAGTGGTCTTGCAGGGCTCAGTGGTAATCTGATGAGGAATGCCTTGTTTTTCAGTGTATACAAGGAATTTTGATGGCATCTGCTCTGCAGGCTTTGACTAATTGGTGCAGGGCAGTCATGCTGTTTGTGTTTGTGTGTGTGTGTGTGTGTGTGTGTGTGTGTGTGTGTGTGCCGGTATTAGCCATTGATTGCAGCTCCCTCTGAATGGACTTTGACTAATGATTTTTGGAGTCGTCCTTCCTCGTGTCACATAAATCAACAAAGTCACATGAGCACAAAAACCTGACCGCTCTACAACTCAAACATTTACTCACAAGCATTTACAGATAACTTGACTTTAGTCTTTATAGTCGACTGACTATTAAGAAGAGACCAAAAAGGCACAGTGTGGAAATGAACACCTAATACGTATCATGTCCACATGATCAAACCGATTTTAACCTGGCCATGAGCTCAGTCAGAAGTTAAAAAATTAGTTTAGACAGTAGAGCTGAAAAGTGTGTGTGTGTGTGTGTGTGTCTGTGTGTGTGTGTGTGTGTGTGTGTGTCTGTGTGTGTGTGTGTGTGTGTGTGTGTGTGTGTGTTTGCCTGCAGATGGATAGAAAGAGTTTCCTGTCCGTAGTGTGCTATCCAGTCAATTGCGCAACAGCATCATAAAGAGCGTCTTTTTACACCTCTGTTCGTGTTGCAATTGCAGCTAACCTTTGATCTTTGTGTGAACACATAAGGCTTTCTTAAAGAGCGAGCTCAGAAATCTGTCATAGATTAAAAAGTACAGTGTTGGTAGTGGTGAAATATATGAATGAAGAAGGTCCAAGCGTGAAGGCGATGGTTATTATTACAACTTGCACTTTAGCATATGTGCTAAGTCGCAAGAATAAAGTGGAGAGGAAGCTGGCCTTTTTCCTACTTTAAATTTGAGTTCTGATTTAATTCTGATGTAAAGTAATAACTAGGTGTAGTGTGTCTGCTGCAGGTCTTGCTTTAAAGCTACTTTTAGATGTCTACTCCCACTGGAGTCAAACGTTGCATGCACAGCACTGTGACTTAACAAATTAAATTGCTGAAGCATCAAAATTGATGCCTCAGCAAACAGTGGAGAATTTCGAAGCAAAGTTTAGCTAAGCATATTTCACAAGCTATCAGTAAGGGTAGTAACATTATTTCCATTCCTCACAAATGGTCATTAAATTAGCACATTTTTGTTGTTGTCGGTCCAGCAGTTGGTTCAGAAATGCTGATTTAAAAAAAAAACAACTTAGGGCAACCCTGAATTCTTAGCTTGTTACAGAGCAGTAAACCCATGTCTTTGAAATTTCTGTTACAATTCAAATTTCACGTTTCATTAACATTTGTTACGTTTGTTTTTTTTAATAATTCCTTACATGTTTTTATATACAAGCAAACTTCCGTTGCACTGATCTGCGTTTACTGTCACTCATCTGACATTAACAGGAAAGGCAGGAAAATTGACAAGGAAGTAAATCCACAAATACTATGGTTACATTTATCCCTTTCTCCACAGCAAAATAACAATGCCTTCTGCTCCTTTTCAAGGACACACACAAATTTAATGTATAAGTAATTTATATATTTTGTATAATTTTATGGTATTAGAAATAATTAGTGGGCTTCCATTGTAACTTGCTTCATAAATAAATGTGTAGAAGTACACTGATTTTAAAGAATTTTAATTTAATTTTGAATCCCTCCAACCATTGATTTTAAGGGTTTGTGATGTCATAAGGGTATTTAAAAGCGGCTAAAAAAAAATTAAACTATTAAAAAGGGTGTTTTTTAACTTGGCACACACACCCAGTTTAGTTTTAGTGCCATTGTAATGGCTACAGCCAATAAAAGTTTTCCTTGTGTTAAAAGTGTCCACAATAAAAGATGGAAAAAAGTCATGGGTGGGCGGATTTAAAGGGTGTTGACATGAAGGTAAATACTATTATAAGAAAGGCATTTTGAAAGAGACGGTAGTTATAAAAAGGGACCTGCGAAGTACAGACTAGGAGCTGATCCAGGTTAAAACAGTCATTCAGACCCTCATATAACACAGACAAGGCACGAGCTTCGTCAGGTAAATTCGTCTAACTCATCTCAGAATGCGAAACATTTCTAGATATATTTATAGTATAATTCCTAAAATCTTTCTTATAGTTTTAAATCCGGAGAGGTTTTTTTTAGGATTTTTAATGCGGTCCTTAATATCTAACAAATGCTGAAAAAAAAGTGTTTTGAAACAAATGTGTTTCCTTTCTGAGTCATAAAGTTCTGGTTGCCAGAGTTGGAAATAGTCTGATTTAAACTTAAATCTGATTTAAACTTAAATCAGAAAAATCCCTTTTTTTTCTGTAGACGGATTTTGAGATATTTTGATGCTAACTGATTTTTAAACCAGGTTTGTAAATGAACAGCCAGTCAACAGTTTAACACAGCAGCTCATCTGCTTAAAACCTGTGTAACACAGACATTTTCAGGTCATTCAGATCAGGTAGTTATTTTTTAAGGTTACAGAAGGATAAATAAGTTGAATGTTTTTTGATGGGTTTCTTTTTTTTTTTAGAAGTGCAGAGGAGAAAATGTTTGCACTTTGGTCATCTGGAATGTAAATTTAATCTGAGGCTAAAATTCCGAGAGACTAATGTTTAACGTATTTTTGGTTTGTTGGTTGACCTGTTAAGTAAATGGTTAGTGGTCTTACTACCTCTCGATGAAGAACACAACAGAATGCGGGGTCTGGTGGTATGCCACATCTGAAAAAACTTGTAATGCTTTAGCTTAAAATTGTAAATGAATTGCATACCAGTGCTTTTTCTAATGATCTCTTCCTTTCCTCCAGGTTCATTGAAGGCAAAGCAAAATGAAGTTTATCCTCAGAGCCGCAGTTTTCCATTTCCTCGTCCTCTATGTAGTGCACGTTTTAGGTAAGTTTGTCATTTTAGAAAGACCTGGTCACAGGGAACGTATCTCAATCAGTTTTCTTGTCTCTGTTTATATTGTCAAGATTTACTTCCCCGATCTTACTCAACTTCCTTTTCTTCCCCATCCTAAAGCCATTAATATCGATTCTAAACCTCCATTCAACGGTGAGCGTGTTATACAGGCAGAGCTCAACAAACCCGTATCACTGGTTTGTACGCTTGATGCTACTCAAGCTGATGAAGAGCTGGTCTGGCTCAGGAATGATGCAGCGGTTCTTCTGAAGGAAGGGAACAACAAGGGTAGAAGCAGTCTGTGTGTCACACCGATCTATGAAGATAATGGTGCCAAGTTCACTTGCCACCAAAAAGGCAATTCCACAGATCAAGTCTCTGTCACCCTGAATGTCATATGTAAGTCCCTTTAAAGAATTCTGATCTGATCTGTTTATTGTATTATTACATTAATACTGCCGGCCAATACTGAATCACTTTTAGATTAATTGCATATTTAGCCAAGTTAGGAATCAGAAACAGTATAACTGCATAATGACCAAAACTATCACACTGACTGATAACGGGGCGTGAGTTCAGTTTTATGATCTTTAATATGTATCAGTACTCAAGGTTTGATTGTCATCATACTCTGGAGCATAAACAGGTTGTCATCAGGACACTACAACACAGAGCAAACGACATCCTCGCAAACATGCCGGGTACGGAAGCAGAAGAACATTGTATCAAAACGGCCCTGGGTAAATGTGGCATTCCCAGTTGGACATTTGACCAGTTGGGAAGTCGCCTAAAGAATACTTGAGGAGAGAAGTACAACCGATGCCTAAACGAAAACCTTTTGGTGATCCTGAGGCACATTTTCTCTAAACAATGCATCTCTGTGGTTTTCAAACCAAAAAACATGCTATGTCAGAAAATTGCTCCACCCCAAGGATCGGGTCCTCCGGTACAAACAGAGTAATCTAGTCTATGTGTTTAAGTACAAGGAGGATTTTTGTAAAATTATACATCAGTGAAATCAAACAACCTCTAAGCTGATGACACAACACAGAAAAGCTACATCATCAGGCCAGGACTCTGCAGTCTGTTTAGGCCTACAGGCCAGCAGCCACCCTGTCAGTGATGCTGATGTGCACATCCTGGACAGGGAGGGGTTATATTCTATAAAACAGAATATAGAAGAAAATATGCTGCCGTAGGCTGTAATTTATCCGTGTGTAAACAAGCAAATAAGGCAGAACACAAAGCACATTGAAAGACGGAGGTATTCAGGAAATGCGTTTTTATGTGGATTTGTTTTGAAAGAAAGAAAGCAAAGGTAAGACAAAATTCATCATGTTTTTCAAGTGGGATGCATAATTTTGGTCTTGTTTTGCTGCTGGTTCAGAGAAATTAGGTTGGAGCGTGATGAAACATGCAGTTTTGCTACATGTCTACTTGCTCTTTAATTATATGTTGTTTTAGCTCTGTTTGGTGATCGTAGAAAATGTTTTTGAGCCTTGAGCTCACAAAACATTCAGATTTTTCTGTGGATGCCACAAATGTTTATATTTTAAAAACAGATGTGGCAGGACATCTCGTGAAACCAGATGTTTTCCATCTTGCCCCCAGTACTGGGGTCATTGGGATTTAACAGGTTTTAAACCAAAGGACCAACCAAAGTAGGGCTCATTACCTGTTAGTTCATATATTTTTCACTGCTCTCAGAGAAAAAGTACAGCACCACAATATGTGGATCTTTAACATGTTATACTAGTAGTCCTAGTGGAGTCACTAGTCTCGACCATGGAGAACACCAAACTATGCATGGACCATTCAAGTGGACTTGCAGGAAGCGTGACTGGAAGGAACTGACCACGATCCCATCTTTATTCTAGCCCTGATTTGTCCAGGATTATCAGTGATCATGAGGACAACGTTTGGGTTTTTATAGTAAACTGACATCTGGGTTTTTGAAAAGATTTCATCTGCACACAGTCTCCCCTCTGGATGCAACTAGTTGTTCTGTGGTTCCTGCATGACAACAGCACTTTAACAGGGAATGTCCATTTTAAGAGGGGGGAGGGATGGAATGATACCAACACACCCAACATACCTGTGCAAATTTTGATGACAGGCTGGTCATGGAATATTCCAGTTTGAATCAGTGTAGCTGCTAGTTTAACGCGTAACTTGCGTTAAGTTGATGTGCATTTATCTGAAAAAAGTTACTTCAATAATCTCACAAGCATTAATATTTGCACTGATCATTTTTCAGTTGCCCCAAATATCTCTGGAACAGTGGAAGTTACAGTTGAAGAGGAGGCTGACCTTGTCTTGGAGTGTGACACAAGGGCCAATCCACTTGTCTCCTCTGTGACATGGTCACTAAATGGAAGCCTGGTGGATCTACTAGCAGACGGCTTCTCTGTGATTAATAATGGCTTAATAAGTCAGCTGACAGCCAACAAAGTAAAGAAAAGCTTGCATGGAGGCATGTACACGTGCACAGTGGACTCTCCTATGTATAACGATAGCAGCAGGCATTTCCAAGTCACAATAACAGGTGAGCTCACAAGATCAGCACTCTGCAATGCTACCCAAGCCACATCTCCACATTAAGTTGTTCAGTGGATTATAAAAATCAGTGCATGATATTGTGGCTTGGTTATTAATGTTTTAATCTTCATTTTTACAGACAAAACCCTGAAGTTCCCACTGGGGCCCATGATAGCCGGGCTGGTGGTTGTTGGCCTCACTGCTCTTCTTGCTGCTGTTTCAAGGTGGAGGAAAATCGTAAAGGTAACGCACAGAATACATGCGTGGAGTACAGAGACTGACTGATTACAACCCGGACCTTCTAATATTTTAAATCTCTTTTAACAGTGCTGCAAGTAAGTTGTGCTCAAAATAACCAGTCTTCTCTACATCATCAAACGAGACAAGCCATGAAGATAACGCTACTACTCTGTGTGTAAGAGACTCTGATTATCCATTATTGTGTCCTTCTATTTAATTTTGTGATGTGATGGTTGTCATTTTTTTAAAGGAATGCTTTGTCATTTTGAGAGATACATCTATTCTACATTTAAGTTTTCTTCCCATTGTACAAACAATGAATATTCTTATGTATACTATATGGACAAAAGTGCAGGGCTACATATACATTACACCTACAGGAGCTGCACAGCCATGGAAACTCACGTTATGTAGCTCCCAGCTTGTGCTGATGTTAATGCCAGAGGACATTTGGACCTCTGCAGTTACTGAGCGAGCAGAGCACTGGTGACTTTCATGCACTACTCTTTAACTTCATATGATCTGCTACATCGTGTGGCTCCTGAACACTTCCTCTGTGCAATAATACTACAGCTGACTGTGTAATGTCTAGGTGGAGAAAATCTTCAGGAAGGGACTTCCTGCAATAGAAATATCCGATCAAACTCACATTCAGCTCTTTATCACAACATGTTCATTCCCAAATATTTGTAATGGGAGACAGCGTGGCTAGGTGCTTGATGTTAAACACCTGAATTTAAAGATTAATAGGTGTGGCCTAAAGCTTTTGTCCATATAGTGTATTTCTGTTATGTAAACACCTAGCTAGTTTAGCTTAGAGTGAAACTTCAGTGAAACACTTAGGTAGTGTTAGTCTAACTGTAATCAACTCATAAAACTCACAGTATGTTAGTTTTTCTATGTGTTATACAATCAGGGTATAACTTATCAGTTAAATGTCCTGTTACCTTTGGTTAAACCCAGACTAGCCTGTTCCCCCTGTTTCCTGTCTTACACTGTGCTAACTGTCTGGTAACGGTAGCTGCATATGTTCAGAAACAAACGTGTCTGAAACCATAAATCATCTTCACGATTTATGGGTTCAGGATAGAAATGATGCAGCTAGTAAAGCTCATCTTTCCAATGCAATCAATGCAATATAAACTGTCTTTGTCTGTAAGATCATTTTTATTGGTTATTATACAATATAGATATATATATTACCAGACACAGACAGAAACCACCATTCACACTGTCACATTTAACTGCTATTGTATGAGAAATGTATGCACTTACCCTGATATATAGCTCATGCTGGCTTCTGCATATTAATCAGTGTGCTTTTTAAAGCAATACAGAGACAGATAATTGTCAGACTAATTGTGTTAAAAGCCAAAAAGCTGCTTAAAAGAGAGTAACTCAATGCTTAAGCTGATGCTTTGATAATACCCAGTGTAAAACTATCAAACTGCTGTCAAACCAGAGAAATAAACACGTCTGTGTAATGTTTATAATGCTTCAGAATCTAATTCTTGCATTTGCTCTGAACTTTACCTCCTTACTCAACTATACAGCCACAGCTCATTAAAATGATGTTATACATTTACTTTTAATGAGACAAAAGGACAGTGACTGCTAGGTTGTTAGGGTCAAGGTCTCCTCTTTATGTTCTTTCCAATAAAGAAAGAAACACTTTAAAACACATAAAACAGAGTGATATGAGTGAAGGACAAATGGATTCAAAGTTAAAGATAAATTATTCCACAGTCTTGTTAATGCCTTTACTAAATCACTACCGAAGTGGACAAGACAAAGATTTCAAAATACTGTTTGAAAGCATTTCATGTGCAGGTGTGCAGTGACATCTGCTGGTCACCAAGCCCTTTGTAGCCACAATGGTGGATTTTTGTGTACACATGCAACCAAAAGCAAAGAAAAACCTTATGGTGTTTGATAAATGACCAACAGTATTTAGTGACCTGTTATAATTGTGCTGTTGGTGGAAAAAACTGTGCAAACTATCTAGCATTTCCCAGCAGCTAAATATATTTGATTTACATCACCAAGTCCAAAGGCACTGTTATACTTAGCTTTGTAAAATGTTTCTTACGTGTATTTTTATGTATTCCTTTATCTGTAAATTGGGTGGGAAAACAGTATTGCAATAGAAGAGCATTACTAACACCCCTGTTAGTTGCTTCAATACCAATCTCATGCCAAGTCAATAAAAACTGGACATATTACCTGGCAAAGATAAGCTTTATTGCTAAACATTTCATAATGGAACAAGAATTGTAGTTACCCAAACATTTTCTTTAATCAAAAATGTGACGGTGTTTGAGAGATAGTTTACATACACTCATCATGGGCATAAATGCCATGGTAATTTAGGGCTTTTAATGATTTCTTTAAGCTGTTATTTTTCCAGGGTGAAATGATTGTGCAGCATAAGTCTTTAAAAAAAAAAAAGAAAGAATTAGCTGCACATTTTAAATTTATTTTGGATTTTCCCTAATCCACACAGGATCAAAATTACACATACAGGCTCAAATATAAACATAGACCCCCAATAATACTTAGCTAAATGTTCCTTTGCAAGTCACAACACGACTTTTGGTAGGCATCAACAAGCCATGTGTTTGTATTGAGAGGAATCTAGTATTACAAACTTGTCATCCTAAGTATTTTTTACAACTATTTTGAAAATACAGACCTTAAAAGATCATTTTAAAATATATATTTCAAGAAAAAACATCTTGGAATCTTATTCGCACACTATAATTCTAGTCACATTTCAACGTAAATCCCATTAACTTAAAACTGTACGTAGTGACGCATCGTGTTACGTCACGTAACACTGCGTAGGGCGTGGTGACGCGTGCCTTTGTGGATTCTGTGGTCCGCCGCCAAATTCAAACAGCGAAAGAAAAAACGGGAGCTACAGTCGCCTAAAAGCCACAGAGAATCGACTACTTTTACAACTGAAACTTTCAGGTAAGCTCTCTGTACAGCAGTTGTCTCAGCAGACGTTCTTCTATTAGGTTTTTATACTTAATTGTGTCGAAGTTTTGTCGTGTAAACTGAAATAGTAACGTTTTTTTTTTCTAGCTAAGCGTGGCTTCGGGGGCACAGCCCTCTTTTGTTTTGTTAATGATATTCACTGACTTTTATGGGTAAAGGCAGCATTTGACAACAATGGCACAATTTGACAGCGTTTTCCATGTAAAGGCAAGTGAAAGGTAAACTTTAATTCTCATTTGTTGCTTAAGGCTGTTATTCCCTCCCCAGGGCAAGCCATTCCTGGGTTAAGTTGGACACTTGACCAGGAGCATTGTCTCTATCTAACAAAAGCCACGGAGCTTTTACTAACACGATTACTGCTGCTTGTTACGGCTCATTTTTCACTTTTTCCGTCCTTTGTTCATTGACATTTTTCACATTTTTTGACAGTGACACAGGAACTCTGAAATAGTTTCCTAAAGCAACAGTTAAGCTTAATTAAGCTCAAATTTGAGGATTAAAAGAGAAAGATTTGTCTTAACTTGTAACTTTTTCTTATTTTGGTCTATGAGTCCAAAGAAATATTCAAATTTCATAGCATGCTGAGCCAGATTAGAATATGGGGGGGGGGTATATTGTGAGATTTTGAAACGGTAGTATTAAAAATGTTTTTTCATAAAACGCATTCATACAGATCACTTTTTTTTTCTCAGCTCAGTCATATAGCTTGCTCAGTCATGGATGGTGTTGGTAAAGCTGTGGTTGGAGTCTGGCGGGCACACACAGTCCTGGATGAGTCTGATGGAGCAGAGAGCTCCCCAGAAGCCCCGGACCGTTTCCGCAAACTTCGATCCTCATCTTCACTCAACTCTCTGAGAATGTCACTGAGGAAGCGACTCCCACTGCGATCTGTCCAGACCAGCTCCCTCCCTGAGAATCCGACCTGGGAAACCATGAAGGAGCAACCAAAGACCAGCACAGTCCGCAAGCTTACTCGCAGTGCTCGTAATTCTATCACCGGAGTGTATCAGGTATATTAACTGTTATGTGTGAAATTGCCTATTTTTGATTATTATCAGTCTCAACAAAAGCCACCAGTCAGTTATTCCAGAGTTGTTTTTTCCCTCTCTCTCTCTCAGAGGTTGCAGAGGACCAGAGAATTTTCCCGTGAAGAGTGTTTGGTAGCGACCCCGGGTCGTGATGGAGAAAATGCTGGTGCATCAAATTCTTGCACCCCAGGACGTACACCTCATCGGGCTGCAACACCCAGACGCACACCCAGAGCAGCAGGTACACCCGGGCGTACTCCAGGCTCCAGAGGACGCAGGACTCCTGAAGCATCTGTAAGAGGAGTGAAAACAGGAGGTGGCAGGAGGCAACTGGTTCGCATGGCTGCTGTACGAAGTCCCTTTGCCTCTCCAAATACACAAAATCAGAGGATGTGAGTTTGATTCACTCTTTATGCAACTTTGCTTTTTAGGACTTTGTTAGTTTATTAGTTTGTTGAGTACTTTTATTCCAGTGGATCCCTGTGAGGTTGTGTCAGGAAGATCATGCACCATTTATTTAAAAAAAAAAAATTCAATCAAATATGTGGAGCAGTTGAAAGTAGCTTACTTGAATTTCAGTGGTTATCTTTCTCCACCAAATATTTTGTTTTTATGATCTATAATAGGAAATTTGACCAAGATTTGGAGTCAGTTTCCAGTGGACTCAGGAGGCTCAAACATCTGTCAAAGGCCTTTGATGACATCATTGGCAGAGACAACAGGTAACATTTTTTATTTTAGTGAATTCTTTTGATATCTTGAGCATTGACTGGGTGGTAAATTGTAAAAAGTGTTTGCATTATGTGTATTATTAGTTTCTCCCAAATTGGGTAATTAACAGAAAAAAGAACATGTTAAGTTTTGTTACCTTTTTCTATAATCACCACTAAAGAAGTGTTTTGTTCGTAAATTAAAGTTTTGTGTAACTGAAGAAGCCATTAGTCCATTTCCTTGTATTCATGCATATTCTGCATTGAGGAAGGGAGTCTGTGTCCTCCTTGCCCTCTCACCCAAAGAATCCCAGCTTGTGGGTCCCCAGACTTCCTCCCCCTCCCTCCAGACATTCCTCCCGCCTCAGTTTGAAACAGGGTCTGTGTTTCTGGTATTCAGATAAGGAGGGAGTAAGGGGGAAAGGAGGTGGGTGTGGGAATTGGAGCCAGATGACATGACAGAATGCAATTGAAAATTTGCGTCACTTCCCGTGTTGTCATTTAAAATATTTGTGTCCTGTCCAATGTAAAAACGATGATATTCAGTGTGGAAAGCGAGCACTCGGTAATGGTGATCTTGCCTGTTATCTGCACACATTACATGCTCCCAGATCCTTTCCTCACTGAATATAAACGTCTTCTTGTTTAATTGAAATCAGTTTTTTGTTGTTGTTTTTTTTTTACTTACAACAGGCAGTTCAACTATTCCCAAATTGTGGAGTAATACAGAAGGTAAAATCCCCTTTCCAAAAAGTAAAACCAGCTGAGTTATGAGAACATACGCTTTCAGTGTAAACACAAAAGTGCATGGCAGAGCTAATCGGATGCATGCAAATCTGTGAAAGTCTCCTTTGAAACGGAAGAAAAACAGATGAATAACTCGCTGTCTGAACAAATGTTGCTCACACTTTTTCTTCTTGCTGACTTTACAGCTCCTGCTTTAAATTTTCTTTGACGCCAAACTTTCCCAAATACTTTTTCTGATATTACCAGAATGTCTACAAGGCCATTTACACATTAAAATGATAAGTAATAAAATTCAAATTGTAGATCAGGAAATGAGTTACTGAAAATTTTCATTTGTTGCCTGATGGCTTAACACTTGCCTTTTTCTTTTTAAATAACTAACTGATGTTACAGTTGTAAACCTATATGGTTTTAATGGCAGTCTCTTTTTGCACTGACTCATGTCTCTCTGTCTCTGCAGATCTGGCCCAAAGGAACGTTCTGGGGGAGCGATGATGAGAAAGCTGGATCCAAGCGGTAAACTCAGCCGCTCAAATGTCACACGCAGAGCCACACGCGTCTCAGACACGCTGGGCAGTTGGGCCCACACAGCTGTGAACACTATTCGCAAACCCAACTGAACTACATGCATGTGTGTATAATGCAGGACCTTTTGTAGCCATGTTTTACACTTATTATACTCATTGTTATTGTGGTGTCACTGTTACATATTCACAGTGGTGTTATGATACTGGGAGACTATTATGCTACAGCTTGTCTTTTTTTAATGTGTGCTCTGCATATTTGTGAGCATCTGTGTGACTCTTGTGTGTTTACATGTCTCAGGTTAGCTTGTTGTGGGTAAAATATCCTCACTGTAGCTTCCAGAGGAATTTTCTTTGCATCTGTCGTAGCTGCTACAACCAAAATGTTACATTTAGTTACATTTTCAAAATACTAATATTGTACTTTGTGTTCTCATTCTCTGCATAGAAAGTTAATGAAATGTACTCTAAAGAGATCACGAACAAGAACTACAGTTTATCTGCAGAACTAACACTAAATTTTCTGACAGAGGGGAAATTTTTTTCCACTATTTTTATATGTATGCAATAATGTTTCTAACACTTGTTACACTATTTTTAAATGTCATTTGATTATACCAAATTATCAAGTGTATTTTCTAAAACACAGTATTTAAATGTGAACATTCTTTGAGGCAGAGGTTGGCACTTCTAATGGCCTGTGGATGATTCATGCATCGATACTGTACACATAAATCATCTGATAATGTGATGGGGAGAAAGATTTAGTGGCTCATTACCAAATGATGGCTTTAATGATGATGTTATAAAGAGAGATCCCGAGTCTTATTAGTGACTGTCAAGCTACCAGCCTCAAATTAAGCAAAGCTCTTCTGTGGGTGTGTTGTTGTTGTTGTTTTTCTGTTTTTGATTTTTTTTTTTTTTGCATTAATATTTTTTTTAAAGGGAGAACAACTGTGCAAATGTGAAAAAATAAAACTTTGCTTTTTTTTTTTATGTATATATATATCTGTTTCATGTTTTCTCTTCACATCATTTTGGTTGGGTGTTTGTTTTTGTTTGTTTGTTTGTTTTCTTTTGTTTTTGTTAAAATAACATTTTTCTCAACATCATGATGTTGATGATGGTGGTCCTGAGTTCAATTCCACCATCAGGCCGGGGTCTTTCTGTGTGGAGTTTGCATGTTCTCTCCGTGTTTGCGTGGGTTACCTCCGGGTACTCCGGCTTCCTCCCACCGTCCAGTTTGTGGGGATAGGTTAATTGATTAATCCAAATTGCCCTTAGGTGTGAATCTGTGAGTGAATGTGAGTGCGAATGGTTGTCTGTCTCTGTGTTAGCCCTGCAACAGACTGGCGACCTGTCCAGGGTGTACCCCGCCTCTCGCCCTATGACAGCTGGGATAGGCTCCAGCACCCCCCGCGACCCTGAAAAGGATAAGCAGAAGCAAATGGATGCATGGACAGTTCCTCCAAGATTTTAGAAACTGAGTGGAAAAATGTGTTTATATCACCATTTTGGGTTTTGTTTTGTTATTTTCTTTCTGTTCAGATCTTTTTCAGGCAGGTATTGAAATCTACATATGACAGTATACTAACCTCCCACTTTATTAGGTATACCTTGCTAGTACTGCCTTAATGCTTGCCTAATGGCACAGATCCATCATGGCGCTGGAATAAGAGGCCCAATTTATGGCAATAAAACACTCCCACGCCATTTAATGACCACCGGCAACCTGAACCAGTGATCAGTCCAAGGAAGGATCGATCCATGCTTTGATGCTCTTTGCATTAAATTTTGACCCTATCACTTGAATGTTGCAGCAGAAATTGAGATTCATCAAACCAGGCAACATTTTTCCAGCCCAGTTTTATCTGTGCAACATGCCTCTTTCAGATCACAGAGATGGTTGTGTGGGAAAATTTCGGTAGATCAGCAGTTTCTGAAATATTCACATCAACCACCATGTCATGTTCAAAGTCACTTAAATCCCCTTTCTTCCCCTTTCTGATGCTCAGTTTGAACTTCTTCTGGTACAATAATTTGTGTTTTAACTTAGAATAATTGTAATATTCATACATCCATACTCTTCTGCTTATTGTTATGGGGTGGGGGGCTATCCCAGCTAACATAGGGCAAGTGGAGGGCACATCCTTGATAGGTTGCCAAACCGCTGACCTAAAATTAAATTATGTTACACATTTGTGATCAAGTACTTTATATGACATTAGTACTACTTTAATTTGTATGTAGAAAATTTGTGTAATTCTTTTAGTGGGTAAATAATTTGGGATAGCATGGTTATATTTGTATATATTATATTTGTATAATATGCATGGCACAGTCTATAGAAAACTAACTGGTAAAGGCAATACATTTTTAATTTAAAACAACTACACATTTAAGACAACTAGAAAGTGCATTTTCTGAAGAAACTGCAGTGTGAATGCTTGAATCTGAATGTATGCACTGAAATGAATTAATTGCTGAATTTTAAGTTAAAAATGTTGAATGAGATGAAAATACAGAAATTTTCACCTGAAATCAAAAGTGCCGAACTGCTAAAAGCTGACATCCACAGAGAAGAAGTTGGAAAATAGTTGAAAATGTTTTAAATGTAAATTAGAAAAACCTAAGAAATGAGAAAAAACAAATTAGAGTCAGAAAACATCTAAATGAATATTAAAAGTTCATATTCTTTGAATCACTGAATGACTAAAATGTGATCCCTCCACTTGGATCCACACAGTTTAAAAAGTTTACATCTCTGAGCTTTGAAAGACACGGTGTTGGAAAGAGAACAACGATGGCGATGTTTTGAGGGTAAAATGATGGCTGTAGAGCAAACACTGTGGACACAGCAGCAGTTGAAAGAGAAGTGTTTAAGATGAATCTTGGCACAGTGAGAGACAGAGCTCGTTAGGCAGGCAGGTGTGAGCCTGGTTGCTATCCGGTTGTTCAGTGATGACGCGACGAATCCTACTTCCAGGCCTAAAGTAGTCTGCGTTTAATATGGCTTTTGTGTTGTTAACATGTTTAATGCTTTGTATTTTCTTCTATTTAATCTCAAAAAGCTCATAAAAACAGTCAGTGATCACCGTTGACCTCCCTCGGCTTTTATTACCGCTAATCATTTATTTAAGCTCAGTTTTTAAAACCTTACGATGTAACTACAGCACAGCCCATGCAGCAGTATATGAATAACTAACCTCGTATTGTGGATGGATTATCTCAGTTGTTCTCCTGGCTGAAGTTTGGTCCGTTTACAGCATCCTGCCATGCGATTACATTTGTTCCTGACCACTGAGAACACTCACGTTAACTTTTATCGAGTGGAAAAAAAGTTAGCTTGTTTATATTATGCTAACATAGCTGTGTCGCTAGCGGTCACGTAGCACATCATTATATACCAGCTAGCCAAACTTCAGTAACCCTACAAACGTCACTGCTGTTTAGTTTTCTGTCTTCATTTATGTTGGAAGTGATAGCAGAGCTGTACGTTTGAATTTTTTCTAAACCCCTGCAGTCAGGACATGCTATATTGTATTTAGATGGAAGCTAGCGAGCTAACTTCCTGCTAACTTCTAACTCCGTTAAATGTCATAAATTCCGTTTTCATGGATGCCTGGATGTTAAACTCAATTGTTACACCTGGTAGAGAAGAACGCTGATCATTTTATTAAAGATGAAAGACTTTAGACAGTTTTTCAACTCTCAGTAATGCCACAGTGATCGTTTGATATATGGACCTGCAGCGGAGTTTAGGCCCAGACACGGCCAGTGACGTCAGACTGAACAACCGGATAGTGACTGCACCCAATGGCTCCATACACATGCACACAGACATGCACCTCACTTTTGCTGCTTAAAATGAACAGAAAAGTCAGCCCCAAACAAATTGTTCCCAAATGAAAAGTACAGGTCGTATTGACAAAATTCTTTCACCGTGAGCGGCAGCAATGTCCAGTCTACCAAATTCTCAGTTTTCATGCCCATGGAGTTTATTATATGGACATGGTGACAGTGCAAAGACAGCCTGCTCTTCTGATTTTCAAACGAACCTTCTGAGCCATTTTAACATTAGTCTATGGAAGAGTTGGAGGGAGGAGGCTGTGCATTGGTGACATTTATGAAAGAACCATAACACCTAGTACAATAGTAAACACATTGGATGAAAGAGGACAGCGATGGCTACGTTTTGAGGGTAAAATCATACCTGTAGAGCAAACGCCGCGGACACAGCAGCAGTTTTTAAAAAGATTTTAAGATTAATTTTTTTGCTCCTCTCACTCTAGCAGTTGAGCTGTCTCACTCTAGCGGCAACATTCCGTCCCATACACACCCATTATAAACTCTGAAACGGCTGAAAAAACATCATGAAACTTAAACCGGAACTGAAGAAAAAGTATAATAGATATTGAAAAGATAAATACAAGTTGAATAGTTGAATGTCTTGTCTTCGTTTTAAAGTTTGAATGGTGGCTCTACGTCAATGTATGTGGAAGTAGATACAGTTTAAAGAGGAGTAAGTTGAAGGAGAATTTGAAGGGTCTCCCCATTGAAATACATTATACATTTTTTTTTAAATAAAGTTGAATAATTTTAAAAATATAAATGTTAGTGTGAATGCTTTTCAAGCATTCACACTAATAAAGAATAACATTGTTGTCATTGTTGATTTTGTGTCTTCACCCTGAGTCCATTCCCTGCCAAGCTGCACCTGTGATTCTACGGCTGCTCGCTGATGAGCTGACCGATAAGTAAATCTTTTCTTGGATTTTATCCTCTGCATCCTTACCCAATCACCTCTGCCTCCCACAGGACGCCAGCCTGCCCTGTTGAAACACTATTTTTTTCAGTGTTTCAACTGAAAAAATAGAATGCCTTTTTCCAAAATAGAATGCCTTTGATCCTTTGTTATGTCATCATCTTGCTGAGAGGCAAAACCCATAAATAGGGGCTTTGCTCTGTTAAACTTTACTGCTTAACCGACGTAGACCTGACAGCAACCACAGCCCTTTTGGAAAGTTTTGAGAGAATTTCACATTTCTCAGCAATTCACCGACCAAGCCGACACATTTCATCATGTCAGCTAACCCATCCTTCAGCTCAGATGAGCTTGAAATAGTTGAAGGGAGCATTTTGGGAAACCACTACAAGGTAGAGGCCTTCCTCGGAGAAGGGGGCTTTGGTATTGTAGCCAAATGTCGTGATACCAAGACCAACCGAGCTGTGGCTATTAAAGTCAACAAGAGCCGCCCTGATATTCTGCAACAGGCAAAACTGGAAATTTTCATCCTGGAGCAGCTGCGAAGGTTGGATCCAGATGCCGCCAACATTGTTAAATGGGACGGCTTTTTCCACGACGGAGAGCGGGTTTGCTTAAACTTTGAACTCCTTGATCAATGCCTGTGGGACTATATACGGGACCGGAATAACCAGGGTCTCCCCATAAGTGAAGTCGGGCCAATTTTACGTCAACTCACAAATGCTCTGTCCCACCTGGGTTCTGTGGGAATAGTGCACGCTGACCTCAAATCTAGAAACATCATGGTTGTAAATCGCCATGAGTCTCCCATCAAAGTCAAACTTATAGACTTTGGCCTCGCATGTCCTGCGTCTGCAGTGATGCCTGGTGACCGTGTGGGGACAGTTGGTTATAGTGCGCCTGAGGTTATGCTTGGCCTTCCTTTTAATGAAGCAAGTGACATGTGGTCTCTGGGGCTGGTAGCTGTGGAGCTTGGTACAGGGGTGCCACTCTACCCTGGAAATGAAGATTATGATGTTTTGAAATTCATCATAGAGACTCAGGGTCAGCCACCAGATCATGTTCTAGATTCTGGCGTGTACACTGAAGACTATTTCATTGAAGACAACTACAAGCAACAGCGCTGGACATTTAAGACTGACCAACAATTTCAGTACGAGACAGGATATGAATCCCTGGAGACTCGATGCTTAAAACTTAAAAGCCTTGATGACCTTGAACAAGTAATGATGTTTACACAAGGACCTGAAAATGGCCAACGTTTGTTTGTCAGCCTAATTAAACAGATGTTGGCCTTGGATGCAAACCAGCGCATAACACCTTCGGAGGTTCTCCAGCATCCCTTTTTCGACCCTAAGAGTTCCCTGTGCATTGACACGAGTAGCACAAGAGGACAAAACCCTGTGGTCTTTCAGCAGCCTTCAAACTTGAAAAGTAAGAGATCACAGAAAATCAACTGCAGTTTCCAAAACTCTGTTGAATTTTCTCAACAAGTGCACATCAACATGTCAGCCAGCCCATCCTTCAGCTCAGATGAGCTTGAAATAGTTGAAGGGAGCATTTTGGGAAACCACTACAAGGTAGAGGCTTTACTTGGAGAAGGGGCCTTTGGTATTGTAGCCAAATGTCGCAACACAAAAACCAACCAAGCTATTGCCATTAAAGTCAACAAGAGCCGCCCTGATGTTCAGCAAGAGGCAAAACTGGAAATTTTCATCCTGGAGCAGCTGCGACAGTTGGATCCAGATGCCGCCAACATTGTTAAATGGGACGGCTTTTTCCAAGACGGAGAGCGGGTTTGCCTAAAGTTTGAACTCCTTGATCAATGCCTGTGGGACTACATACGGGACCGGAATAACCAGGGTCTCCCCATAAGCGAATTCAGGCCAATTTTAGGTCAACTCACAAGTGCTCTGTCCCACCTGGGTTCTGTGGGAATAGTGCACGCTGACCTCAAACCTGGAAACATCATGGTTGTAAACCGCCATGAGTCTCCAGTCAAAGTCAAACTCATAGACTTTGGCCTCGCATGTCCTGCGTCTGCAGTGAATCCTAGTGACTGCGTGGGGACAGTTGGTTATAGTGCACCTGAGGTTGTGCTTGGCCTTCCTTATAATGAAGCAAGTGACATGTGGTCTCTGGGTCTGGTAGCTGTGGAGCTTGCTACAGGGGTGCCACTCTACCCTGCGGAGAATGAGTATGATTATCTGAAATTCATCATAGAGACTCAGGGTCAGCTACCAGATCATGTTCTAGACTCTGGCATTTACACTGATGACTATTTCATTGAAGACAACTACAAGCAACAGCGCTGGACATTTAAGACTGACCAACAATTTCAGTACGAGACAGGATATCCATCCCTGGAGACTCGATACATAAAACTTAAATGTCTCGATGACCTCGAACAAATAATGAAGGTTAGACGAGGACCAGAAGATGGCCAAAGCTTATTTGTCAGCCTGATTAAAAAGATGTTGGCCATAGATGCACACCAGCGCATAACACCCTCGGAGGTTCTCCGGCATCCCTTTTTCAACCCTGGCCTCTCTAACAGCTTCCCATGTATTGCCATTGAGAGACCACACAGAATCAATCTCCAGAAGGGAGAAACAAAAGTCTGGATCATTGGGTCAAGCTACATCAGACGAGGCGAGAGTGACGCAAAAGAGATATTCGGAGAAAATTTCGGACTTAATGCCAAAGTCCAGTGGTTTGGCAAAGGAGGGATGCGCTGGAGTGGAGTCCTTCCTCGTTTTTATGAGGAGCTATCCACACAGAGCCCACCTGACATATTGGTAATCCATGCTGGGGGAAATGATTTGGGACTCATGTCTGCTTATCAACTTTCTTCTGTCATTGAGAAGGAATTGATGCAATTGCACACAGAGTTCCCCTCAATGAAAATTGTATATTCATCCATCAACGAGCGTCAAGTGTGGAGATATGGAAATCCAGGCCAAATCAATAAGGACAGAAAGATCGTGAACGCCAGCATTAGAAAGGCTGTCAACCGCTTTGCTGGAGTGATTATTGAGCATCCACGCTTGAGGTTTTTCAACAACTCAATTTTTTTACCCGACGGAGTTCATTTAAACAAGAAAGGAAATGAACTGTTTCTGAAAAGCATCCGCTCGGCCATCCAGCAAAGTCTTCAGTCACCTCACAGAAAAGTGACTTGAGGGATTTCCTTCACAGTCCAGAAAACCACATGTTGTTCATTTTAGGCAATGTGAGCAACACATATCTAAATTGTGCTCTCATTTTTCTTTTCTTTTACCTCTCACCACCCAACCAGTCATGACAGATGGCTGCCCCTTTCTGAGCCTGGTTCTGTCAAAGGTTTCTTCCTGTTAAAAGGAAGTTTTTCCTTTCCACTGTTGCCTAGTGCTTGCTCTCATAGGGGATCATTTGATTGTTGGGCTTGAATTTAATTTAATTTAATTTAATTTAATTGGATTGAACAAAATTTTAAAAATTCAGGTGAGAGGTCCAAATTGTAGGGAGCACTACAAAATCTACAAATAAAAAAATTGTCATTAGCAGCAAATCAAAATAAAGAAAAAAAAAATTGAAAAACATCTCTTACTGCTCTGTTTATTTACTTAAATGAACACTTGTACTTTTTTGTCATAGAAAACTATTAATATAAATAGAATAGAATAGAATAGAATAGAATAGAATAGAATAGAATTCAACTTTATTGTCATTGCACATGTCACAGGTACAGGGCAACGAAATGCAGTTTGCGTCCATCCAGAAAGTGCTTTAGTCGTGATATAGATATATTACAATATATATTAGCAATAATAGAGATGTGTAAGTATATTACAGAAATGGGTCTATTATGGTATGTTATAATGTACACAGTGTGAAGTATGTTATGAATATTCTATAACTATAAGTATGTACAGGCTGTAGTGAGTACAAGCTATGTACAGGCTATGAACAGGATATAAATATGAAATAAAAACTATACAGAAATCTGAGATATACAGTTATACAGAAATGTGAACTATGTAAGTTATAAACAGTTGTGGGATTAAAAATTATCGTATGTACAGAATGATTATTTACACAGAACTATACAGTAGTGGTAAAGTGCTAGTGGTTGTGGGTGTGTGTATGTTCAGTCCATGAGTTTAACATGGGTCAGATGTCAGGAGGCAGAGTTCAGGAGTCTGACAGCTGTGGGGAAGAAGCTGTTCCGGTACCTGGTGGTCTTAGTCCGGAGGCTCCTGTAGCGCCTCCCAGAGGGCAGGAGGGTGAAGAGTCTATGTGATGGGTGACTGGGGTCTTTGATGATTTTCCCAGCCCTTTTCAGACACCGCTTCCTGTAGATGTCCTTTATGGCAGGAAGTGGTGCTCCGGCGATGCGCTGGGCAGTTTTCACGACCCTCTGCAACGCCTTCCGGTCCGAGGCAGAGCAGTTCCCGTACCAGACTGTTATACAGTTGGTCAGGATGCTCTCGATGGTGCAGCGATAGAAGTTCACCAGGATGTCTGAGGACAGGTGGTTCTTCCTCAGAGTCCTCAAGAAGAAGAGGCGCTGGTGAGCCTTCTTGACCAGCTTGGAGCAGTTGGTCATCCAGATGAGATCCTCGGAGATGTGGACTCCCAGGAACTTGAAGCTGCTCACACGCTCCACAGCCATCCCCTTAATGTGGATGGGTGGATGTGGGTCAGCATTCCTCCTGTAGTCCACGATGAGCTCCTTAGTCTTCTCAGTGTTAAGCAGCAGGTTGTTTGTGTCGCACCACTCAGCCAGACGATCCACCTCCTCCCTGTAGGCGGTCTCATCGTTGTTGCTGATGAGGCCAATCACCGTGGTGTCATCTGCAAACTTAATGATGGTGTTGGAACCATCAGCAGGTCTGCAGTCGTGGGTGAAGAGGGAGTAGAGGAAAGGGCTCATCACACAGCCTTGTGGTACACCGGTGTTCATTGTGATTGTTGATGAGCAGCGGTTATCCAGTCGGACATGTTGGGGGCGGTTGGTCAGGAAGTCCAGTAACCATTTGCAGATGAGGGAACTGATGCCCAGGTCTGTCAGTTTCCTGATGTGAACACCAAGGAGTTAGTTGGCCTGCACTAACTACTGGCATACTATTATTCTGTGGCAAAACCCTGTCAAATCTGCCTTGGTGCACCTGTTGAAAAACTGCATCTAAATCCAAGACCCTAACTCCCATCAAAACAGCTTTTGAACTATGAGGATCCCAAGGAATTGTTCTACACAACAGTGTCTCTTTTATCCTTGTGGTGTCAAAAATGTGATGACAGAAGCAATTTAAAAAGTGGGGTCGTTCCTGCTGTTGAGACAAACTCCTGACTAAAAATACAATGTGTTTCTATGGGTCAGTTAGAAGGTTATCCCTCTACTTTGAGCCACACAATTCAAAAAGTTCAAATCTCTGAGCGTTGGCTCTAGGTCAACGTATGTCAAAGTAGATAGAGTTGGAAGAGGAGTAAGTTGAATGAGAATTTGAAGGGTCTCCCCATTGAAATCCGTTATAATTTTTTGTTGAATAAAGTTGAATAATTTAAAAAATATAAAAGTTAAAAGTGAGAAAAATAGAAGCAGTAATGTCCAAAAGAAGAGGAATCGAATGGTGGTTGAATGGTTTTTCTACGTTGAACGGTTTTGAAGGAGTTAGATGCCAAAAAACGTATGGAATATATAAAACGGAATAATAAAGATTACAACAACAATACTGTGAATGCTAATAATTCATTATATTTGTAATATTTCATGACAAATGATAGAAATTTGACAAAGCAAGTAAACAACAGGAAATCAGAAATGCCATCTGTCGTACTTTACTTGTGTTTCTTTGGTGAGGTAGCTTAAAGTCATTGACTTGGGTTTCATTATAGTAACACATGACGGTAAGAGTGCCCCCGTGTGGTGTTTTACGATCACTGCGCGGTGAAACGAGAATCGCTCTGTTTGTCCTTTGTTGTCACCCGTCTGTAGCTCGCTGCCTCGCTGAAGTCGCTCCACCTCTGCCTCTCCGGCTTTGTACCCAGAGTTGAACCCACGCCGCGGCTACCTTCTCTAGGATACCGGGGCTGCTAAAAATTTGAAAATGGCCCTCCACGTCCCAAAAGCTCCGGGCTTTGCCCAGATGTTAAAGGATGGCGCCAAGGTGGGGTTAAATTAGGAATATCGGGCTCGTAGATAAGCTTTGACTGAGTAGTTGTGAAGAAGCGTGCTTGCTAGCTAACGTTAGCCGCTGAGTTAGCTTGTTCATTCAGAGTCATGAGGGATAGTTCTAGAAAGCGGCAGCCAGGCCGCCCAGCCGGCTGCTGGACGAAGGTCTGTTAGGGAAGATGAAATGCTTATTCTTGATATTTCACTGTCTCCCTTCAGTCTAAACCGTGCTAAATATAGCAGCAGCAGCGGTTGAGCTGCTGTTATAACGGGATGTCACACTGCAGTCACACCCAGCTAGCATTCAGCTAACTGTCAGTACTGTCAGCTTAAAGTGATGCCGATGCTTAATGGAATGCTTACATTCTCAGACTATCCATATTATATCCAGTTATTTGCTTTTAACATATTCATGGTTAGGTAGTAAGCTAAATATATTAGTCTGACGTGGAAATGAACGGTAATGCACCTGTCTTGAAAAGCTGATTTCTTGTCTGTTAAAGCACTTTTCAGGTCTTGAAGAGGCTGTCTTCCGTAATATCAGAGCTTGTAAGGAACTTTCTCAAACCACCCGCACTGCCTATGGGCCCAACGGTAAGTTTGGTCTGCCTACAGCCTATTAGGGTCGTGCTCTGCAAAGATATCAAAGCAGCACCCGTTAAATGAAGTGTTTTCTTTTAGGTATGAACAAAATGGTCATCAACCATTTAGAGAAGCTGTTTGTCACCAATGACGCTGCAACAATTCTCAGAGAGCTTGAGGTGAGGAGACAATGTTGTGCACCTCACTGAAATTCAGCTGAGTGCATAATAAATGTATGAATTTAACTGTTTATGTAAATTCTTGTTTGTTTTACAGGTGCAGCATCCCGCAGCTAAAATGATTGTAATGGCGTCCCACATGCAAGAACAGGAAGTCGGCGATGGTACCAACTTTGTCCTGGTGTTTGCTGGAGCTCTGCTGGAGCTGGCTGAAGAGCTCCTTAGAATGGGCTTGTCTGTTTCAGAGGTAAACAAGATAATATTAGTAAAGTAGCATGGCTTAATGTCATACATGTGCATGTCACAGTGCTATGATTGGTGCATTTTCTCAGTGCCCCCTTTTTCTTCTTTGCCACAGGTGATTGAAGGCTACGAGAAGGCTTGTAAGAAGACTCTGGAGATCCTGTCAGACTGTGTTTGCTCCTCAGCCAAGAACCTCCATAACATTAATGAAGCCAAGTCGCTCATCCGTACAGCAGTCATGAGTAAACAGTACGGCAACGAAGACTTCCTTGCCAACCTCATTGCAGAGGCCTGTGGTGAGTCAGAAGTGCACACTATCTCAGACTCGATTGTCTCGATTTTAGCATTGCCTTGGTATTTTTCTGACTTCCTTTTTCTCCCCTCTTTGTGCAGTATCAATCTTCCCAGAGTCCGGCAATTTCAATGTTGATAACGTCAGAGTATGCAAGATTTTGGTAAGCAGCATCTTCTGTTGGTTTTATTTTGTGTGCGTATGCAGTTTGGCCTCTATTAACATTTGTGGTCATTTTAGGGTTGTGGGGTGACGGCATCCTCTATGCTTCATGGCATGGTTTTTAAGAAAGAGGCAGAGGGAGACGTCACATCAGTGAAAGAAGCCAAGATCGCCGTTTTCTCCTGCCCCTTCGACTGCATGGTGACAGAGACCAAGGTAAGTGGAGGTGACTGATATATAAAGTTTAATGAAGATGATGCTGACATTGCTCTCTGTGCTGACGATAGTCCCTTCTGTTCCACAGGGCACAGTGTTGATAAATAATGCACAGGAGCTCATGGACTTCAGTAAAGGAGAGGAGGATTTGATGGAAGCTAACGTGAAGGCGATCAAGGAGGCTGGTGCCACTGTGGTGGTAACTGGGGGGAAAGTGGCTGACATGGCGCTGCACTACGCCAACAAGTACAAACTCATGGTGGTCAGGTAAGAACTACAAAGCCTAAAGTGGGCAGGGAATGTATCTTATACAAAGCGCAAGACATTTAAGGCAAATTCAGTCTGAGTTTCTGCTTCTAGTCGAGCTTATTGTTTTATGTAATTTGCTTAAGAGATCACGTTTCTCCCAAGTAAAGGATTGATCTTTTTGCTAATACAGATGGTCTTTTCATGGCCACGTAGGACTAAAACTTTTATTTTGAAGGTGCAAGATGTAACTGTATCTGCATTTCTTTTAGGAAATTTAAATAAATATCTGATGCTGTATGTTAAATATTACATGATTTATAATAATATAATATAATGTATCTTTGGCATTGTGTGTTTCCCAGCCATAAACGTTCTTTTTTCCTTCTCGTCAGGCTTAACTCCAAGTGGGACCTCAGGAGGTTATGCAAGACTGTGGGAGCTGTAGCTCTGCCCAAGATGGTGAGTGTACACTTGTGTTTATCAGATCAGGCATTTGAAAGAGCCGTCCATTTTTAACCATAAATACATTTTTGTCATCCTTAGATGGCTCCGACTCCGGATGAGATGGGTCACTGTGACAGTGTATATCTGACTGAGGTGGGAGACACTCAGGTGGTGGTCTTCAAACATGGTAAATGACTCCTTTCTTCAGGCTTGTGAATCTTTAATTTAAACCTTTCTGAGTTAACCTGTTGGTTGGTGCTGACACTTTCAAACAGATAAAGAGGATGGTGTCATCTCAACCGTGGTGATCAGAGGTTCCACTGACAACCTCATGGATGATATTGAGAGGGCTGTAGATGATGGAGTCAACACCTTTAAAGTTCTGGTCAGGGTAAGTAGACATAAGTCAGAGTGGGGTTTTTTTTTTTTGTTTTTTGTTTTTTTTGTTGGGATTGTTTTTCTTACGTTTTAGATGGATGGACAAATGGATGCGCAAATTATAATTTACAGATTATTATTGTCTTTATTGTAAAGCAACTCAGGGGCTGATGTTTATCTTTTTCCATCAGTTTTGAGCACCTGTTTACTTAATAATAATAATTGTATTAAAAGAGAATTAGGAACTGAAAAACTAAAACTATGCTATCAGTGTTCACTATGAGCAAAACTGTCCCTTTAAACATTGTTATTGAGAATTTTACAGTTTACAAATTTCAAGGGGTTTTCTTTTTATGTACTACTTAGTTTGCACAACAGTTACAGTCTCTCTGTCATTCATTATCTTTAGGACAAGAGGCTGGTACCTGGAGGAGGAGCCACTGAGATTGAGCTGGCCAAACAGATCACCTCATATGGAGAGGTATGCACATTCAAGTGCATTAATTAACATATTCCAAGTCCACACACTTATCTCTCCTCTTCGTTTTGCCCCATTTTGACTGATACACCATTTTCCTGCCTTTCTGCAGTCCTGCCCTGGTCTCGATCAGTACTCCATTAAAAAGTTTGCCGAAGCTTTCGAGGCGTTGCCACGTGCCCTCGCTGAGAACTCCGGCGTGAAGGGGAGCGAGCTTATTTCAAAGCTGTATTCTGCACATCACGAGGGGAACAAAAACATGGGCTTTGACATTGAGGTATGTGTGGATGCATGAGAAGAATGTGTGGATGGCTTTGATATCGTTTGATGTCAGATGTGAATCGTTTAAAATATTCAGCCTGTTTTCTCCTTGGTTACAATCTACAACGGCACTGCGAGAGGCACCTAAACCTTACACACTGGTCCTTAAAGCATCACCAGTGGTGTCCAAAACTTGACTTATAGGCATGCAGTGAATGCCCGAGGAGCTAACACTGCTGATTGCATTAAAAACAGTCGCTACATCGTTCTGTCATCACAAGAGAAACTTGGCTCATGTGTTGGCCTTTAAGAGAAAAACGGTTACCTTGACTGAAATGCTGGAAGGACTTGTGTTGCCACAGAGTCCATTTGTGTTGTCTGCGCTATGGAGACAGATACAGCCTGTTGCATTTTTGTAGTTTTATTGGAGACATGATCTTTATGCTAAATAATATGATGTTCACATGGCATGTAATTAACAAGCAGGCGAATCACAGTTGGGATTTTTTTTGGCTTCCAGTTAACTTGGGTAGATGCACACCACGTTTTAGATTAGGGTACACAGCTTATCACTAACAGCCCTTTTTTCCACTTGTACCTACTCATCTTGGCTCGACTCGGTTTCGGACGGTTTCTTTTACCGACGAGTACCAACTAATGGCGACACAAACACCACAACGATGGAGGAGGTTGAGGTGACAGTATACCTGCTGCCTTCTTTTTTGTGTATAGCCAATTCCCTAATTTCCGGGTTTCAAAAATGATGGTTTTGATTTTCGTGAAGGAGACGCCCTCATGACTAATTGAGGAACGCCACTGACTAGCCAATCGGTGGCATGCAGTCTGTTGACGTCTCATTTTCTGAGTATGGGAAACCCTAGAAACAGTCGAGTTAAGCCGTGCCGATTAGGTCTATAAAAGACATCTTAAAATTTGTGTTGTAGTGTCCTTTTTTTCCCCCTTAAATCCAACATTTGAAATTCTTTTTTTTAATGCCCGTTTCTATTGAAGTGTCTCATATTCTTGACTGATGGTGCGGTTGTCATGTCGTTTACAGAGTGATGGTCCTGCTGTGAAGGACATGCTCGAAGCCAGCATTCTGGATCCCTACCTGGTCAAATACTGGGGCATAAAACTGGCTACCAATGCCGCTATCACAGTGCTGAGGGTGGATCAGGTGGGTACAAACAAAACGTTCTTAACACACGAACTCTACATGTAATCAAAGCCAGCCTCAAACAGAATATTTTATGAACTTTCGAAATTTTGTTTTTGATTGAGACAGAAAACTGCTTCAATCAGTCAGACAGTAAGAGCCTTTAGGACTATTTTTCACCTGTTTACAAAACTTCATGTATTCATGGCTTTTAATGTATTGGTTTGATTTTGAACTGAAATAATTTAGGCTTCGAGGCAAATCTACAAACTTAATTTTTCACTCCACAGAGATCCAACAGACCGCATCAAGTCACATATCACAGATTTTTGCTTTCTGTTCATATTTTGAGTTTTGTATTATTCTTTTTAGGATTTTTTTTATGTTCTTTAAGCACTTGAAAGCAACTGGTGGATAAATTAAGTGTGCATATATGTACGATCCAGATCATCATGGCTAAGGCTGCAGGGGGACCCAAGGCTCCCAAGCAGAGAGGCCATTGGGACAAGGACGGTTGGGATGAAGAGCCTGATAATTTTGAAACTCATCATTAGAGGGCACACACAAAACCCTCAGTCGCTCAGTCAGTAGGTTTTGGAATGTGTGTGCGCTTTTAACTAAAAACAAAAAAAATCTGCACCAGTGTGCTCAGTCACTCACAGGAGGTTGAAATATGTATGCGTTACCTGTCACTACTAACACTGGAGAAATGTTGCATTACTGACTGGATTCAACCACATCACAGGTGTTTTACACAAACCCAGATGTGCCACTGCCTAAACCTGCACAGAACAGATAGTGTGTGTGGTGTGATAGCATGCTGCATGCACTCACAAACTGTTAAGCTTGCAAGTACCAAATCAAATACTGTTTTGTTTTGTTTTTTAATGTATTTTAAGAGAAGATTAATTCAGTTTAGACTTACTTGAAGATGTTTTGTGAAACATGAAGTGCCTTAAGTAACTGACCCAGCGTTTAATTATTATTTCCTCAGCTTTTTTTTTTTCCTTTAATTATTTATTTGATTTTAAGTGTTCACGTTTTGTACACAAGTACATTTTCCTGTGTAGTGAATTTCTCTTAAAGCACAACATACTGCCATGTGTGCTCATGAATGTTTAATCACCATAAATGGACTTCTGGAATATCTGTGGGGATTTAAATGGCCTTTTTTACTTTGAAAATGTAGTCCCCTCATTTTTAAATAAGCACAGGAGTTTAAGATTGAACACATTTTGGATGCTGTGGTTAATGTTTGTCTATCAAATATTTTATGAGTGTCAGAGGTGATGTGCTTCCACTCTGACATAAAGCCCACTCACTCAGCTGCATGGATCTTATGATGAAATGATTGTTTTCTTCCTTCTTAGATCATCATGGCCAAACCAGCAGGAGGACCCAAACCTCCCCAGGGAAAGAAGGACTTTGATGAGGACGACTAAAAGTGAATGTCCAGCAGATGCTCCTTTTAACCCTGAACGCTCTGACATGGATTCCCAAACCTTTTCTACTTATTTAAAGCTCACCTGTTTATTGGTTTATTTTGTAGAAATGACCATACATTGGTAACAGAAGTTAAAAAAAAAAACATACCAATGGCTCTGTTTTGCTTTTTATGTTCTCAGTCCCAAATAAAAGGCACCTGTGCTGTCACCATTTGGTTTGGTTTGTTTTTTACTTTTTGCCCAGCATTGCTTTGTAAACTTCTTTGGTACTTCATATGATCACTGGCATTGTTTCATCACATATTGAGACTCAAAAAGGAACCCAGAAAGTGTTACCATGCTTCAAGTTGCTGTGCATTTCCCATGATATTTAATGGCCAACATTATACATTGCTTCTTGATATGATACAAACATGCATTCAATTCAGTTTTACTTGTATAGTGCCAAATCACAACAGTCTCCTCAAGGGCTTCATATTCTACACTAAAGATATAATAATAGAGAGAAAACCCCATGTGTTTCAGTCAGATCAGCATCTAATCTAATATAGGACATATGCACACTTAATTCACCCACCAGATGCTTCCAAGTGTTTAAAGAACATTACAAAATTCCTAAAAAGAAATTCAAAATATGAACAGAAATAAAGGATCCCCAAAGAGCAAGCACTTGGTGACAGTGGGAAGGAAAAACTCCTTTTAACAGAAAAAAAAACCCTCCAGCAGAACCAGGCTGAGGAAGTGGTCGCCATCTGCTGTGATGGGTTGCAGGGGAGGAGAGGGACTCAGGACAAAAGACACACTGTGGAAGAAATTGGGGTGATAAGATACTGTGAGATCTTACTGTGAGGTTCTAGTATGTGAGGATACAGATTTTAAATTTGATTCTGGATTTAACAGAGAATCAGTGAAGAGAAGCCAATATGGGAGAAAGATGCACTCCTTTTCTGCATCAGTGCTCCCGCTGCAGCATTTTTAATTAAATGAATTGCATTCAGCATTCACATTTCCTCCAAACATGCTAAGACAGCACATATTATGCATGCATGGGTTTATTTTTAGAACAAGTGAATGGGGGGTTGAAAAATGTATCGGGAGATACAGGAGGCTTTTCTGTTTCACGTTTGCTTTTGTGCACACAAGTCACGCCAATGCAAATGATGCAAACCTAACAGAAACTGTCACCGACGTGTATAATTGATGTGTGCGGCTCTGATTACCGCAAGCAGCAGCACAGGGATCTGAAGCGTGCCTCTCATTGGACGGTAGTGATGGGGGCGGATTTACGCTGACGTTGCCCATACGCGGGATTAACTTGTTTTCTTTATATCGCCATATCTGTCACATTTTACACCTCGTAGCCCGATCAGCTGCAGATTGTTTGCGAAAGCTACGCGTTGTGTTCGTGCAGCCTGACACCGTTGTGCTTGGAGAGGTTGCGGAACACCGCGGATGGCTAAATGAAGAGCAGAAGTCGGTATGAGGGCACTGCGCTGATGTCCTGTCACACAGATGGGGGCCGACGGCAGTAAAAACAGGAAGGTGAGTTGGATATCTGGTTGCTAAGGTGTAAGGCACGTGCTTTGGTGGGGGGGGGGTTCCCTGTGTGACGGGGTTCCGCAGTCTCTTGGGACCTGAAAAGTGTGCTGAAGTTGCGTAACGGTGAAAAGTCGCCGATTAGTATTACAATGTGTTATTCCCACGTTACGATATATGGGGTGAGACCATTCACTTCGAATGCAAATGTGTCACTTCAAACAAAAAGTCTGACACTCCCCAGATTCTGGTCACTGGTGGAAGCTGTTTCAGCAGAGTGACAGTGGAGTAGATGTGTCCCTTCATTTTGCTCGGATGATAATGACACTCTGCATGGCTGATTACGCACATCTTGCATTACATAGCTGCAGAGATCTGCAGCAACAGCCCCACGGGGAGAGGGCTTGTTGACCCGGTGACTGCACTGCAGACCAGGGAGGGTTTTTATATATGAGAGCAGGAATGGTTACATGAAATTGCGGCTCCACTCAGGCATTTGAGGGACGAAGATGGGGCTGTATTATAGCAAAGTCTGATGTCTGATGTACAGTAAACCACAATCGTTAGGAAGGCAACCTTTTATAAATTAAATAAAGTATACACTGTGTACTGTCTTTCAAATCTATGGCAGGTTGTAAAATTATTTAAATACAACCCCAGATACATGTGTCATTGTTTTTTTTTTTAACAAACACTAAGATAAAATTCACAAGTGTGTGTGTGAGACTATAAAAGATACAGAATCACAAAAGAGCTGTAGACGTTAAACAATAAAAGAGTAAAAATAAAGGAGGAGAAGTTAGAAAAAAGCCTGAACAAGGTGTTGCGAGGGTTACTGAGAAAAAAAACTTCTTCTCTGTAAAAAAAACATTTTTGCAAGTATGGCTAAGGCTCACAAAGCTGCATCTGAGTTAACCACAAGACTTCTGGAACAATGCCCTTTGGACAGATGAGAATATTGTGAAGATGTTTGGTGAAAACCAAACCCAGCGTAACATCACAAACACGTCATACTGACTGCCAAACACGTCGGTGCAGGGGTGATGATTTGAGCTTGTTTTGCAGTCGTTGAGTTGACCACAAAGTCCTCTTATACCCAAGTTTATTACAGTCTAATTTGAGGTCATCTGTTTGACAGATAAAAGCCTGACCCAAACTGGGTCATGTAATGAGACAGGGATCCCAAGCACAGCAGCAAATCAACAATAGAATGAAACAAAATAGAAAATAATCAAGGTGTCAATACCCAGTCAAAATCCAGACTTTAACCTGATTGAAATGCTTTAGTGGGACCTTAAAAGTGCTGTTCATAAATGAATGCCTGCAAATCTCAATGAACTGAAGCAACAATACAAAGAAAAAGGGGCAAAAATTCCTCCACAGCAATGTGTGAGACTGATAAAGTCATACAGAATACGACTGATTCAAGTTATTGCTACAGTAAGTTGTTTGGACTTAGTCTGTAAATTTAGAGTAGCATTTAGGCAATTCTCCTCTATATTTTTACAAAGCATTTTTCAGTACAGGTTGTCCTGTGCCAACTTTCTTTGTGTGTTCTAGTTCCCAAAAGGTCAAGTGAAAGCAGAAGGGCGCTTTCAGCAGTGCACGCCTGCCTTGATAAGTGTTGGTACTTAACCTTGCGTAAAACGGTCTCTGAATGAACAGTCTATTCATTTTTGTTCTCCAGGAGTTTGTGTAATAAAAACAGACAATCTAAAGGTTTTTTTAAATACTGTTCCTGCAGTAGCATCTACAAAACTGTGTCTTTATCTTTTGTTTCCCCAACAGAGGCCTTCCGAAGGGCAGGAGAATGAGCACTTATCTTCTGGATGGCGCGGCTTCCTCTCAAACATTGGCCTGTCTGTCCCAGCAGGCCTGTGTCGCCTTGCCCCGTCTGCCCTTCATCTGGGCCAGCGTCGAATGCTCCAGGGCAAAGCCCCCGAGATCCCTGACCACGTCTTGAGGCTGGCAGGAGTTGGCCCCCACAAGCTGAGAGCGGAGTGGAGCCTCCCGGGGTTCATTACCATGTTCCTGCCCGAATTCCCCCACAGAACTGTGCCTGGCCACGAACACTTTCAGGTAGCGTCATTTTGAACGCCAGTGCCACATCATGCTTCTTATGATGTAACAGAGCTTTCTCATGTTCTGCTTTTACTTTTTTTAACTAGACACCATCCCATTGTATCTGTGTTTGCATTGTTCTCACCTCACTAGGTGTTGGGCTACATCGCCAAAGGTTCATTTGGACCCATCTTGAAAGTGAAGGACAAGGTCAAACAGAAGACATACGCCGTTAAAGTGAGTGTTGATTATCTGGGTTTTAACATATAGGTTTTCTGCGTCAAAATTCTAACATAAACACCAATCGGGCTGTTGCAGGAAACTGAAGTTGTGAGATAATTGTATTCACGGTTCATTTATAATTACAGTGGCCTGATTTCATCTTGTGTCTGCCCACAGGTCATACCTAAAGCAGAGATTTTAAGACTCGGGGTCTTGGAGCAGTCAAAGGAAGAAGTTGTAGTCCAGGTGGGTTTTCTGTTAACTTCGAAGGCTTTATGTTTACGTTTCATACAGATAGCACTCAAATTCCTCAACAAACCAAGGCTTTCTAAAGTACACATAATAGTCAGTGAGTGATAATTACTGCTAACAGTTAATAAGTGATAAGATCTCATGTAAATATTGTGCTATTCTTTGATTTATTAACTTTATAAATGTTGATAGAAGGTAGAAAAAATCTGCTGTGATGGTGATGAACCATTTATTTTTATTCTCCTTCTCACAAAAATGGCTTGTGACTGTAAAGTCTGAAGTTAAAGCGATTCTGAGTGATCTCTCAGAAACAATGGCCAGTTGAGCTTTTCCAGGCTGACCTTTGACCTTTGCCTGCAGCGTCAGGTGCGCCACCCATTTGTCCATGACCTCCAGGACTGCTGGCAGACACAGCGCCACGTCTACATTAGTGAGTCAGACAGAGACCAGTGACCCAATCCAACCCAGATCCACTCTCCCTTTACTTCACCTCACCTTTTTTCACCTCAAAACTGGCAGCTAGGACCAAGATCTACCCACAGCCCCACCCAAACCCCGCTCCTAGAACACAATGAACAAAAAAAAGGCAAAGAGGTTCCCGTTGAGACTTTAAAATTCTGGGTCTTTTGAGCCTGTACCCCACGTGTAAGCACACCTTTATCAAACACCCTCCAACCCTGCAACCCCAGTCTACCACTCCCTCTGCATCGTGTAGCTTCTTCGACTTCTTTCCTCTTTTCTCCTGAGCATTTACCCTCTTTTTCCAAATTAGCCACTGACTCAGAAAGTGTGACCCACTTTGTTTGCCTCTCCACCCCCTGCAAAAAGAGAACGCGTTAGCCCCCGAAAACCAGATGCCGAACATACTGTGAATCATCACTGAGTCATATATTTTTCGAGCCTGAAATATAGAGAACATGGAAGTCACCATAACAGAATGATGAAGATCTCTGCAGATATCAGGCAGATATTTTAACGCAATTAAGGTTAAACAGTTGCTTAATTCTTATGTTGCCTTATGTAACAGTGTTAAATAAATATGGCTGTCCTCAGTTACAGCGTGCTGATTCGTTATTACAAACGCACACACACATGCAGTTTAAAGTCATGCTCCATAAAGGCAGCCAGCCTTAAAATTCCACCCTGCTTGCTTCCTAGAAAAGGATAGTTTTTGCTCTTGTCTCTTCCCTTGATTGAGCAGAGTTGTGTTCCACCTCCCGCTGACCTTCACTTCCCACTCACGCCTCACACTGCTGCACAGAGGCATGCTCTGATCCCGTTTCTTCTCCCACAGTGTGTGACTACTGCAGCACAGGAGACCTCTACACCTACTGGCAGATGATTGGTCAGTTCCCAGAGGACACGGTGCGAGTGTTCGCTGCAGAGTTGGGATGTGCGCTTGGTGTGTATGCTATTACATTACTAATTAAATGAAAGATGTGAACCCACATCCGTACTGTAGATCTGACTTTTCTCCTCAGAAATCTTAATTAGCTCAAAGCGTCATTTCCATAGTTATTTAATTGGAAGTAATTATCAGAGGCGGTCTTATTAAAAACAGATGAGCTCTCTAAGGATCTCCACCAGCAACACAGCAAAGCCAGAATTACTCAGTTTGCCAGTAGAAAGACGTGGATTTGAAACCTGTTTGCTTACTAGTTTTAAGTTTTTGCTCATGTTTGTGTTGTTTTTTACAGGTTTTCTGCACGATTTTGGGGTGATCCACAGAGATGTGAAGGTAAAGAACCAAATAAACTGTACAATATGCAGATAGTTAGGTTAACAACAGAAAATATTGTGTTACCTTCATGACACAAAACCTACATTAAGCATAGGCATCTAGATCATTTCAGGCAACACTTATTTATATCAAGGTTTTTCACAGGACTCTCTGCAGTCCTCAGTCTTTTACATCATTGTGAAGGAAATTTGGCCCACTGTTCTTTACAACATTGTTTGAGTTTAATGATGTTTGTGGGAAGTTGTTCACCACAGCTCTCTTAAGGTCCCACCTCAGTATTTTAATCAAGTTAGGGCTTGGACATTGACATTGCTCATTAATTCTTTTTTTCAGCCATTCTGCTGTAGATTTGCTGTAAGACACGTGGTCTCACATTTGTGTCTAGAATACTTTGGTATACAGATGAATTCATGATTGATTCAGTAACTACAAAACAAGCCCAAATCAGCACTCCTTTACTGCAGTGTTTGCGAGGTTGATATTCCACTTCAGTCGCTTCAGGCCAGAAGACATTGATCGAGACATCTTGTGCTTTGTTTTAATAGAACTTTGCAAAACTAAGCGATGCTTCTTTATTTTAGAGAAGAAGCTTTTTCCTAGCAATCCTTCCAAATACTTGTTCAGTTGTTTTCTAAGTGTGCTGTCATTAACTTTAACATTTAACATACTAACTGAGGCCCGTAGAGTCTGAAATGGGCTTTTGGGAAATTCTCTGAGTGTTGCACAGTTTGACCTTGGGGTGAATTAGCTGGGCTTGGCACTTCTGGGGTGCACACACTGAATACTCCAGACCAGGAAACTGCCAAAGCTTCTGCTTTTACAGAGGTGTTCATGCTTGCTGACTATCAGCTAATCAAGTGCACTTGATTATCAGCAGCAGGCTGTTACTTAGCTGCTTAATTCCCATGGATGGAGTAAGGTATCCATAGGAATACCATAGGCTGTACAGTGTAAATCTTACACCATACAGCAGAATAAAGGATATCAGATGCTGCAAGCCTAACATTTATCATGAAGAGTTTTTGTCTTATCTCTGAAACCTTTCCAACTGGATGCCCTGCTTTTGCGTCTCATATAAGAACAGCAAGCTCAGCTTCCTTTTCCATCATGCACACATACAAAAGCTGTTTTTGGTTTTGTAAGGCTGAAAACTCTTACTTACTAAAATGTTTCTAAACTGCTCATTCCTGTTTTTTAATCAATGCATGAACACAACAATGTGTATAATGCATTAAAATTTTTTAAATTGCCACAAAATATTTTATTGAAGTAGAATTTTTCTGATACTTTGTGTTTTTATCAGATACCATATTTCGAGTTTGTTTGGTTTTAACATTTTGTTACAGGCTACAGGTTTCCTTTCATCAGTGTTTCGCAGTAATCCGATGGCAGACACAGTGTGTGGCATAAGAATTCAGTGCATCAGAAAAACAAGAGTGTAATCCCATCCACTTATTTATTTATTTTGCTCTGTTGTTACAGATGGAAAATATCCTGCTGACAGACAATGGTAAGTAAATCTTGTCCCCAGCAGAGAGCAGCATAGCTTTGGTATGAGGGGAAAAGCACAGAAGCTTCTAGAAAACAGAGCTATGCACATCTATCAATCAATACCTATTACTGCAAACTATGAGGGAGCATTATGATAGAAATAAAAATCCTGACTGTATCAGTTAAAAAAATAGCCTTGGGCTTCATGCTCATCATAACATAGAGAAAATGATCTTTTCTAGGACACATCCGGCTAGCTGACTTTGGTTTGTCTCGTCGCCTGGAGAGAGGGGGAAGAGCCTTTACCATCTGTGGAACCATCCAATATATGGGTGAGGAAAACATCCACTCTTAACCTCCCCTGCAGCTCATCCCACCACAGCTGCAGATGCTGGGATTTGGAAGCATTTAGAGCGTATCTAATTATGTTTTACTGGGAGGTGAATTTATGAATGGAAAAACATGGTGAGGGTTCTCTGTCCTCTGCAGCTCCAGAGGTGCTGAGTGGTGGGCCCTACAACCATGCAGCTGATTGGTGGTCGCTGGGAATTCTGCTTTTCTCACTGGCTACTGGGAAGGTTAGCTATTGTTGCCTGTTTGCATGGTCAGCAGGTCGATTAATCTCTCAGTGACACATGAGCATGAAAGACTGTGTTCATTTGATGTTCTGGCATGCTGAAGTATTAATCTGTCAAAGTAGCAAAAGATGAATCCTCCCCTGAATTTTCCCTCTGTCAGTTCCCGGTGGCTCCTGAACCAGACCACTGCAGCATGTTGAGGAAAGTGAGGAGCTTCCCCTATGAGATGCCCCTCAGCCTCAGCTCCCCACTGGCCTTGCTAATAACAGAGGTAATCATTTATCGTATATCTGCTAAGCAACGAGCCAGTTAAACGGTCACATCATCATCTGCACATTTTCCTGTCCAGCTTTTATGCAAGACTCCCTCGCGCCGCTTGAGGACGCTTGATCGTTTCCAGCGGCAAACCTTCTTCCGCGGATCAACTTTTGACCTCGACCTACTGCAGCGTCAGCCCATGGAGGTAACAGACGAGACGTCTGAATGTCCTCGGTTTGGTTGTTTCCTCTGTAAGCTGAAGCATGAGTCTTGACTTCTCCTCTCTGTTGCTGTCAGGTGATTCTGGAGCTGCGGGAGAGACCGGACCGAGCGGCCAAAGCTCGACGAGGCCTGACTTTGTCTCTACAGCCTCTCAAAGGCTTTGACTACGACTCGCTCCTCAGCCCACCCGCCACGCCACACTCGCAGCTGGATCCCAGCACAAACACTCACACAGCTGTACCGCTGCCTGGCCCAGCACTCCCACCCCATCCTGCTCAGGAAAAAGGTCCACGCAGAGAAGTGTTTGTTTGACAGACACTGAGTTTACAGTGTAAAGGCCTACATTCGTATATTTCTACACATTTGTTCACCCTTGAACTGGTGCGCCTTTAAAAATTTTCTAAACTTTAAAATTACTAATAATATAATTACTAATATTATTAATAGAAATCACCTTTTTTTTTCTCCACGCATATCAATGAGTTTTATGTTTTGTGACGTGCTTAACACAAGTTCTTCTTCCTTTATGTGTTTGCCTTTCTCCGCTGCACACAGTTTCTTGCACACTTGTTTGCCCAACAGTTGTGCAAGAAAGATTGCACTATTGTGCATCCACTTTCCAGTAAACCGTCATGGCTGCCGTTTTAAAACATAGTGGACAAATGCTGTCAAATTCACCCCATGTGGAAATGTCATGCTTGTTGATCATAATATTCTAGATCATAATATTTTTTGTTTTTTTGTTTTAAGAGTGCAAACCATAGTTATCCTTTCAGCTAGGTGAGTTGATTTCAAAATCTCTGCTGTTATTTTCATGTTGCAAGATGTTGCAGTTATTTTAGCAGAAGCGGATGGAAGACTCGTTGCCTCAATCTGTGCTACTTTTACTTTGAAACATATTCTGTACCTTTGCTCATGCCACGATCTGACCTTTCCCAAACCTGACCTTGGCTACATCATCTCCTCGAGCAAGTGACACAGTATCAGGTTCAAATGTGTATGCCTTCAACACCTTATTTAGCTTCATCATTTATAACCTACGTCTCAGGGGAGTGCTCGCTGGTTTTCCCATCCAGCCTTGATTTTTGACTCCAAGATGGCACCTAGCTGTGCAGATCAGAGCTGGGACTGGAACCGCAGTACCGTTTACCTCCAGTTAACATTTTGATAGATACAGGGCTTTTTCTACTGTCTGAGGATGTGGTAAGCCCTTGCCAGTAATCTCACCTTTATGCACTTACCTGCTCATCTGATTATAATGTAATTTTTTTTTTTTTTTGTAAAGTATACCCTAATGTGTGCCCAGAATGCCTCGTGTGTGATCCTTGACCTTTCTTTATTTCTGCTCACCGAATGCTCATGTATATATTCCTGTTTATAAAGTTTATATGACTTTTTTTTAATACTCTTTGATGTTTATATGTTATGTTATGATGTATTTTTGTAATTGTCATGTAGCATAGATGGAATATTAAACTCTGACTGTACAAAGTTCTGCTGGTTTGTTCTGTCAGGGTGGAACCTGCTGAAGTTCAAACCAAGCATCAGAATGAGGAAGAAAAGTCATTAATGTGACTTTGAACGTGGTGTGGTTGGTGGTGCCAAACGTGCTGGTCTGAGTAATTCGGAAACTGCTGATCTGCTGGGAATTTTCCACACAGCCATCTCTACTTTTTACAGGAAAAAGAGGAAAATAACCAATGAGCGGCACTTCTCTGGGGTAAAAATGCCGTGTTGATATCAGACCTGATGGGACGGCAATGGCAACTCAAATTACCACTCATTACAACCAAAGTATGCAGAAGAGCATCTCTGAACGCACAACACACTGTCATGTGGAAAACTAGGGGGTGGCAAGAGATCATTTCAGGGTGGCGCATGCCGCCCCATGCCAAAAAATTGTCTGTGGCATGCAAACTAGTTAGATTACAACAGTGCATTTATTTAATATAATTCAATATTCACCACTAGAATAAGAATTTCCTGACATTATCAAGCCCATTTCATCTGGTTACTTTTCTCTCTGTAGTTAAAGAGTACAAATTTCCCAAGGAAAATAGAAAGTTGGCATTAGCACCAACAGTATCATCTTTACACAAACTGAGAAGAAAGAAACAACACATATGTACAAAATTTACTATAAATTGAGCATGTATATTAGGCCACAACTAAAATAGAGGTATGTGGGCAAAGTCACCGAGTGCAGATCTCAGCATCTCAGAAAAGTTTATGAAAACAAATACCTTCATTGTAAGGTCATATTATTCCCACGTTCATAGTTCCACATCTGTTTTAAACCTTGTTAATGCTCAATTCAAATGCCTTACAGGAACCTCTCAACAAATTACATTACCAAAGTATCAGAACATACCATAAACAATAATATGAACAGAAATCTAACATATGTGAAAGCCATAAAAGTTCACCCAGCTTTGTACATAACTAGGCCGCAAGATATGAGTATTGATCATTTTCAGAGATTTTTTTAGCACTAGGACGAAAAAAAGACTCAACAAAATAGAGAGTTTAATTCATTAAAGTATATTATTTTATCTTATTGAACAGTTTGCACTGTAGGAGGACAGGTTCCACCTTTGTTCACAATCGCTTTGTCAATTTATACATCTATAAATATCTGGGTACTTTTAGAATACAGAGGACAAACTGTCTCCGCAAAAAAAGGGGGAAAAAAAAGATGCACAATCACTCTGGAGCTCTCCGGCGCATGCGCCCCGTCGCTTCGTGCCGTGACGCGGTAGCATAAGCTCCGCCCAGGCTTTCTAAAAGGTCACGTCGCGCTGCAGCAGTGAAACAGGAGACCGTTCCGCATCCTTCGCGCACACCTCACCTGATCTCTATCAGCTCTGACATCCATCAGCAGGTAAGAGTCATCTCACCCGACAAATATCACAATTTTAAACGTTTATTGTGTGTTACCGATCGCGTCAGCCATGATGGCTGTCATTCTGATGGTGATGCGGATGTGATGCTGTTTACAGAACCTACAGCTAGCTGTATCCTCCAAAAGCTAGCCTGTTAGCCATAAATTCACAAGCAGCGTCATTAGCTGTATCACTGATGCTATATCATCTTAATTTGACAGACAACTCCTAAAACTCTATCACCTTCTCAAAAACAGTCGTTTTAGAGTTGCGCATTTCGGCCCCATCATCGAAGTACGCAACAGGAAGGGCGCAGAAGTGATGACCTTCAAGGATGGAAGTGGAGGAGACGAGCCTGTTGCGCCTTCCTTAGCTTCAGATCGACGCTCTTAGTTTTAACATGTGCTTGATATGCGTGATTTGTCGGGTACAAACGTGGGTGGCAGCGGTGATGGGTGAGGGCTGTGACGAGGTTGTTTCCCGTCAGGGTGTAGCTGTGCCGAAGCACGTAGGCATCGAGAGGCGGAGCCGCAGAGGACGTGAAAAAGCTACACGTGTTAATGAAGTCATATAGCGGCCTGAATTTTGGAAGCAAGGCTTGCATATATATTTTTTTAATTTTATGCCAGTTTTGTAGAAAAGTGGCATAAAATTAACCAGCAAATTAGTTCAGAATGTAAAATAAATACTAATATCAACAATAATAATGAAAATATATAACAAATATGTTTTAGCCCTTATCACGTGGGGATGTAATTGATGAGGGTTGGATTGTAGAATTTTTTTTTTTTTTTTTTTTTTTTTTTTTTTTTTTAAAAACAAAAACAAAAACAAAACAAACGGCAGTTTCCACTTAGAGTAATTATATTTTTTACTATACTCTTACATTATTAGCGAGTGTAATTCTAAAATAAGTGTTTTCATTGTTGATTTGTACGCTGGCACTTCACGTGTAAAATGAATTAAAAAAAACAAATTAGGCAATGGATCAATGAACAAATCGAAACCCTTAATCAATAACCGCTGTTGCTGATTAATTCTCTATTGATAAACTAATAGTTTCCAGTCCAGAGAGTATTTTTACAATCAGACACCAGGTGTTCTTAATTATGAGTGGTTTCTTTACATCGGGTTTCCCCTTTACTGACGTTTGTTATGGACATGTTTCTGAAGTCTAACCTGCACATTTTCATCAGTGTCCACCTTTCTTTGAACTGCGACACCCTCGCAGCCTCGAGGTCTGTAATAGGCTCCCAAGTCATTGAGCTGCATGGGTAACAGTGCTCCTGCTAGCGCTGCAGCATCAAGGCCTGAAGATAGATGCGACGCCAAGGCCAGAGGCCCGTCTGGTAACAAAGCACAGCACTGAAAGCAGGCTTTTTATTTTAGTGCTGTTCTGCAGGAGCCATTTCATCTCAAAGCTCATGCAGCTTGCAAATAGAAATTTAAAAAAAAAAAAAAAAAAAAAAAAAAGTGGCTACACCTCACCTCCAGAGGGTTCTAATGATCTAGACAAAACGGCAAAAAACTCCTCATCCTCCCCCTACATGCTTATGAACATAGGCAGTAAATCTAGCATGCAAGCTCAAGACCTTGTAGTTGAATGCTTGCAGCAATGCTTAAAAGATGACCAGCTGGAGCGTGATGGCTGTAGATGTAGACTCTGATGTTTTTCTTGTATTTGTGATTTCTCACTGCATGCCGGGCTGCTCCTGTTTTAAGGTGAGAAGCATTGGATGGCCCCTCTGTTTGTTTGTTTTTTTTCTTCTGTTAACCTGAAATTCAATCGTAATCAGACAGCATCACAGTTAAATCAACCTGGTACAAATCTAGATGTGTCATTTTCCATCTAACAACAACTAAAGAGCGTGTGTGTGTGGAGTGGTGATGTCTCTCCTACCGTGTTATTTGAAAATCGGTGTTGAGAGTCCTGTCTTCTTGTTTTTCAAGTGGTTCTCCGTGACTCAGCAGGGAGTTGATCTTCATGTCGCATTGCAGAAGTGTTGTTGAGGCAGACCACTACAACAGGCTGGATCAAAGATCAGAAAATCTAGAGAGCTGGGCTACGATGGCTGCATTATCTCAGCTGTCATGTCATGAAAGCCCTAATCCTGCATATGCAGTCCAGTCACAACAGCGAACCAGCTTTGAGCTGTTCAGTCATATCACTTCAGGCTTATCAGTCTTTAGTGATGGTATGGGGTTGTTTTTTTTGGGGGGGGGGTGTTAATTCTTTTGAACTGCTTTAGCCACACAGGAAATTGATCAGGAATCGATGAAGAATCTGACCTCCAAGCAGAATTTCTAATAGCAGTTACCAAATCAATAAATCTCACGAATGACAATCAATAGGATGCACTCTAATATACTACACACACACACACACGTCCGTTCAGCTATCTTAGTGAGGACCTTCAATGACATAATGGTTTCCCTAGCCCCTTACCCTAACCATTAAAAATGAATGCCTAAACCTAACCCTTATCCTAAACCTAAACCTAACCCTAACCTAATTGTAACCCTGACACTAAAACCACATTTTGAGCCTCAAAAAGGCCTTCAAACTTGTGAGGACCTGTGTGTGTGTGTGTGTGTGTCCTCACAAGTATAGTAGAATGCAGATTTTCGGTCCTCACAAAGATGGCTAAACAGGAACACGAACACACAAACAGCCTTAGAACTTTGTGGACATAATTTATAAAATATTTGAAAGCTGCATTAGATAAATGTGGCAGAGATGTCCTTGGTCACTGGGGCATCATGATCACTGAACAGTGTATGTGTATGCGACTGTCTGGAAGATAACGATTATCACCAGTGTTGCTGATAACGCCACTGGAAGGTCGCTACTTGATTCTGATAGCGCTTACGCTGCTTTAGTTTAAGCATTTTAAAAAAAACTACTGGAAACACAGGAAGATGTTTTTAAAGAGTTCTTAGCCTAATACTGTAGCTCAGGTTAGTCAATACAAATGAGGATGCAGGTTCACCCCAATTGTAATGTCCTACAGGATGTGGGACATTTTTATAGGATGTGCTATAGTTTCTTTAAATCTGCTACAGTTGGGTAGTTGAGGCTTTTACTGAACTCAAAAAAAATTCTGTATTTTAATATTAACTCAAAAAAACAAAACAAAATGGTTTCGATTAATCACTTGACTTCATGAGTAGATCATGGAAATTGTCTAGCTAAAGGAATATGCAAAACAGAAATATTTAAACTCAAACACCAATGAAAAGCCTTCCTTTTAATTCTCTTGATCAGGTCATTTCCCTGGACTCTTTTTCTTTTTTAACCTTTTGGGCTTTTTTTTTTTTTTTTTTTTTAGTGTGCCACATCTGTGGTGTAAGGCCCTGCAGTGGTGCTTGTGTGGCACAGAGTGAGGTAGTTGTCTTTGTTCTAATGTCCTCCTCTGGGACTGTTTCCTGGAGACATTCAAGAAGCAAACCCAAAAATGGAAAACATAAGATTAGTGCCTCCTTTGGCTGTGAGTAACATAAGCTGAGTTGTCATCACCTGATTATGTCTAAAGGAGTTCAGCCACAGCGATCTGACAATCTCCCATTTTTTGATTTTAGGAGCCATCGTAGATTAAGAGAGACAGAAGGGTAATCCTATATGACAAATATTTTCCCAGATTACTCTTAGGGTGGACCAAAGAGAGAAATGTCCTTGACACCACACACTCTCTGTGGTTGTTGCATTGATGCATAGTAGTGATTCTACAACTTTATACTTGCACATTTAGCCAATATCATTTTGTTTAAAGCTAATAACCCTCCAAGCATAAACTTTAGTGCACTACTACCAAACTTGCCCCAGCTGATCATGTGCTAGAGTCCTGCCTCATGTCAGTATGGACAGTGTAAAGAGACAGTGTTTCACCCATTGCACGTGCTCCTGTGCGCTCGTCCAAAATCCCAGATGCATGTCCCTGGTTGCGGATGACCTATGTGTCTGTTTAATGCTGATTGGTTGACAAGTGGCGACATTCACATGGACTGGGAGAAGCACAGGCAGTGGCTGTGGTGGTCACTTCTCAATGTGTTTGACACTTTGTTTCACTTCAGCTCTTTTCATGTTATAACTTCCCTCTACTCTGTCCCAAGCTGATGGACCAATAACAGAATAACCAGGAGTAGCCCACAGACCAGTTATACTACCTAGTTGTGTAGTATACTGGTACACGCCCTCCATCGACGCCCTCTGTGGGTAAGCAGGCCTCCATAGGCTGCCAGGGCTGAGCAGTGATTTCAGCGTAAGCCTCCAGTCAATGTAAAGTTGACGTCTTTAGTAATTTTCCGTTATTTTTGGGCAGTTGTTGCATAAACTGTAGATTTCCTATTGAGTTAAATTGTTGCGCAACGTTTCCTCAGCAAAACTCCACCACGGTGGAATCGTACTGCTTCACAAAGGAGGGCAGGTATTTGCTGAGCATGGTTTTTGGCTGGCACAGACAGTGGAGCAGAGCTGAGTGCACACATGCCTGTGCCCTTAGGTTGGCTTTTATCAAGTGTAAATACTTCCTTTTATTCACTGGAGATGTGAAGTATGCAGCTTGTACCCCTGCTGAAGCTATTCTCCTCGGGGGACACGATATACCCTGCAGGCCTGGCCGTGTTTAATTTCACCTGCGTGTGAGGTTTAACTGTTAGCACTGAGCAGTGTGTGTGTAACATAAGAGTTGCACACTGATTTCATTGAGAGGCCTGTGTGTACTGTAAAGGTTATCTCATAGCTTTAAGCTGAGGATTAACACAGAGGGTACAGGGAGTATATCAGACGGTGTGCTCTCACAACAAACCAGCCTCCCTGACTTTATCATTAAGCTGTATTACAGCCTCCTATGAGTGTGTGTGCCTTTACAATATACTGACAATTCCAGATTTTAGTTAAGACTGCTCGCTGTGGAGGAACATTTTGTGCAATAAATGAATCGTCTATCAAATTCTCCAATGGATGACCTGTTATTGTGGCCCACACCCGGGAACATGCAACGTTGTGCACAAAGCTACAGCCTTGTGTTCAGCGGGAGCACCTCGGATACCAATATAGCCAAACAGACAAGTCACAGCTTGTTCCCAGGCACACAGTGCATCAGCTGGAGTGAGAATGGAAATTTACAAATCCTTAATGCACTCATCTCGCATGGATCCAGTAGAAATAATTTGTAGTCTGAGTGCAGCAGCACTTCAATGGATGCGTGACGTGTCACTCGAGTAACTTGCAGAGAGGTGTATAATGACAGAGGAAAACAAAGAGTGTTGCTGAGGAGGGGGAAACGAGCCGTGTTGCATCCAGGCCTGCAGCTATAATGAGGACTGGCAGCAGTGTCTATAGGAGCGTTGTTACAAAACCCCTTCCCCCTCCCTCCATCCGTCTGCTGTGGTTCAGATGGGGGAGGTGAGGGGTTACGTAACTGCTAATTTACGGAAGAGTGAGGAAGGGAAAGGGGAATTAAATAATCTGGTTTGAAGGCTGTTTATGGAGTTTGGTCACTGCCACCAAGCTTTCTGTTTTTTAATCACTGACACCAGATGATGCATGAAAAGGAACTTTTACAAACCCTAAATAAAATAAATGTCACCAAGATGGGGTATTTGCTTCTAGTCACAATAAATGACTTTACTGAAGTTACTCTTTTTATTTCTTTTTTTTAACTCTCAGGAAACAGGAAATGTACTGCTCGCATCTTGCACACATGCCATGTTCTTGTATGCTGTGATTAAGTGCCATCGAGTAGGAGTTTGGCCATTTTCACCCATCTGGCTGCACTTAACTGAGAAAAGCTCATTGGTATAACAGTATAGTCGAGCTGCAGACAATAGAGACATTAAATGAGGCCAGCGCTGGGCAGTCATCCAGGTTTGCACATAGTGAAGCAGTATGTGTGTTTCGCTCTCTTTCAGCCACCATGACTCACCAGTATCCCGCACTGACCCCTGAGCAGAAGAAGGAGCTGCAGGACATTGCTCACAGGATAGTAGCTCCAGGCAAAGGCATCCTCGCAGCTGATGAGTCCACCGGTATGTGTTGGTGTGTTAGTGTTTCAGCAAAGGTGGCTGATTGAAACGCAACATTAAACATGGTTGAATACCAACATACAGTACACTGAACATGCACTGAGTTGCATGTAAAATTAGAATTGCTGTGCATTTATGTAAAGAGATCTTAAAATAAAGATATTTTTTTTGTTTCTATAAGATTACTGCAAACGAGCAGTTTTAGTCTTCTGCTGAAAGCCATTTTATACTGTAGCTGTTGCTAAATAAATGGCATTTGTGACGTCTGTGTGTGTGGGGGGGTTTTTTTATTTTGTTTTGTTTGTCTGTTTTATTAAATCAATGTTCTTGTTTTTTTTACTCTTTAGGCAGCATGGCAAAGCGTTTGAACCCCATTGGGGTCGAGAACACTGAGGAGAACAGGCGCCGCTACCGCCAGTTGCTCTTCACAGCCGACCAGCGCATCGACAGCTGTATCGGAGGTGTCATCTTCTTCCATGAAACCCTCTACCAGAACACTGACGATGGCGTCAACTTCGCCAAGCTCATCAAAGACCGCGGCATTGTCGTTGGCATCAAGGTAGGCAGGGGAATGCTGTTGCTGGGTAATCAGTTTTCCCTGGTGCAATCTTGAAAATTAGTTTCAGCTCAGTTTAATTATGCTTCTGCTGCATTGCCTGGTTTGTGCCGTTGCATGTTAGTTTACATAGTTTGTCATGCTCAGACTCGACCTCTTAAAACATAAGAGCCTGTGTGCTGAAAATCTCAACCTTCTTTGGTTTTGAATGTCATCATCACTGTGCTGTTGATATAATGCAGTCAAGTGAGTCAGCTTAGCAGGCAGAGTAAACCCTCATCATTGGTTTAGCAGGTAAAACCTGAAAGGTTTTTTTTTTTTTTTTTGGTTTAAAAAAAGCAACAAAAAAAACACGCTGACCCACTTTCAGCATGTTTACATACACACAGGCCCACACATAACAGCAGATCATGTTGTTAGGACAAACTGCGCTAAAGTTTTTTCAGGTCATACTTGGAGGAAATTCAGAACATTTTCCATTTCTGTCTTTACAGGTTGATAAGGGTGTTGTGCCCCTCGCTGGAACAAATGGAGAGACCACCACTCAGGGTAGGATGCAGTAGACGCAGAAGTTTGAGAACTGAGATGAACTTCATGGAAGCCCTGTGTGTTTCTCATGGCTGGTTCTGTGTGCGTTGTTTGAGTCCAGGTCTGGATGGGCTGTCCGAGCGATGTGCGCAATACAAGAAGGACGGCGCAGACTTCGCCAAGTGGCGTTGTGTGCTGAAGATCAGCGAAACCACACCGTCTGAGCTGGCCATCTTTGAGAACGCCAACGTGCTGGCACGATATGCTAGCATCTGCCAACAGGTTGGTGTGGCGCTATCGAGGATGGTTAAATTCCTTTCCTTTTTTGGAAAGGACACTACTGATCCTCAAATGGTAGTATTGTATATTTCTAAAATACTGGTGTTAAATTTACACTCTGTAATCTCTCTCAGAATGGTATTGTTCCAATTGTGGAGCCCGAGATCCTTCCTGATGGAGATCATGACCTGAAGCGTTGCCAGTACGTCAGTGAGAAGGTAACATGGTGCAGAATGTGGAACTCAGCCGCCTTTATCTGTTCTGGAGAGTTCAACTTTGGACTCGCGTGCTGTCGTTTGTCTCCTGCTGTTAGGTCCTTGCTGCAGTGTACAAGGCTCTGTCGGACCACCATGTGTACCTGGAGGGAACACTGCTGAAGCCCAACATGGTCACAGCCGGACACTCCTGCCCAACTAAGTACAGCAGTGAAGAAATCGCCATGGCTACTGTCACTGCTCTGCGCCGCACAGTGCCTCCTGCTGTCCCAGGCAAGATACTTGTGTGTATATAATAGGAAAGATTCAGGGAGTGGGACAGTGTCGGTGTGCAAAAGCAGGGCTGCAAGCGACTTAATAGAGCAGCATATTCAAAAGTTAAACCATTATATCTTATCATGGATAAATTGCTAGCTGAAACATGCTTTTGTGAGTGTATAAAATCAGTGAACTCATCTAAATTCCAGGGGATGATTTAACTAGTAAATTGGCTGTCTTGCCATTTTTCAGACTGCTTTGATTTCCTAATAGTAATACTTAAATCTCTTGATTCTTTCACTCGTTTATATCTACCTGCAGAGTGCAAACATGCAGGAAAAGATGCTTTAGAAAACCTTTCAAATCTTTCTCGACATCAGATATGAGCAGATCGGTAACTCGTGTTTCTTTTGTGTAAACAGGGGTGACATTCTTGTCTGGTGGCCAGTCTGAGGAAGAGGCCAGCGTGAACCTTAATGCCATTAACAACTGCCCACTCCCCAAGCCCTGGGCCCTGACTTTCTCCTACGGCCGTGCCCTGCAGGCCTCGGCTCTTAATGCCTGGAAAGGACAGCTGAACAACGAGAAGGCCGCCACCGAGGAGTTCGTCAAGCGTGCTGAGGTCAGACCACAGGAAGGGACATCAGATGTGTCCTTAGTACTGTTTAATTTTTTTTTAAAAATAACCTTTATTTGCTCTATTGCTTATGTCTGTTTTGTTTTCTTTCTTCTCCAGGCTAACGGTCTGGCTGCACTCGGCAAGTACGAGTCTTCCGGAAGTGGCACCGCCGCAGCCCAGTCCCTCTACGTGGCTAATCACGCCTATTAAACGGCAAACTACCACGTTGAGCTGTGGTGTAGTTATAGTCTTATATCTGCTCTGCTATCTCCCCTCTTCACTCCTCCATCAATCACAGGCCTGTGCTGTCTGCTTTACTTTAGAGTTCTTAAAGTTACATTATTAGATATGTGTATTTGAAACCATCATGTGACATCACAGTACTAAAAGGAAACAGACTTGGGTCGTCTGTCTGTTTTAATTTTTTTTTTTCTTTTTTTTTCCCCCCCCAGTTTCAACAAACGGTTACAGTTTTGAGACAATTTGAAGTTAAACGGTTGGAGGATAATCAAAAATGTTTAGTCAGTATTCATTCCACATTCCTTCTTTCACACACTTGTCTCTAATGTCAGGTGCTTTCTTACCCCCTCTCCCCACTTCACACAAAATATCAAATCGCTCCCAAGCAGGCCAGATCAGCATGTTTGTGTCAGTGTTTCGCTTCTGTCAGAACAGCATTGGTTCATTGTTGAAACGCTCTACTAACATCCGCACTGACACCAAGTGGGACCAACTGCTTATTAGTAGCATCAGAACATGCGTTAAGGAGCGACAGGGCAGACGAGGTGAAAATGTTGAGCCGAGTTGATCTTTTGAACAAAAGCGTGGAGTGCTCTGTTGTGCTTTCAGACAGCTGTATATCTAGCAGACGTTAGCAGGCACATTATACTGTAATAAGCCACTACACACCAGGATTCTTCCTCTTTTTTTGTTCTTGTGCTCCTTATCACCATTATTGAATTTGAAAACAACCACCTTGTGTGTCTGTTCATTAGCTTAAAATTACATGCAGTAATCAATGTATTCAGTTGTGTGAAGGTGTCAATATTATGTGATGCTAGTGTGTCATCCTCCCACCTGATTTCCCCCCTGCCTGCCCTACCGAACGACCAGACTAGTTTCTATCGACATTCACATTAAATGGACCAATGGCGTGGGGTCAGCAGCGGGGAAACGGTCGCTGCTGTGTTGGAGTACTGTGCCGTTTGTGGTGTTAATACTGTTCTTTAAGCACTTGGTGTGTCTAATAGTGGAGAAAAATAAACTAAAACCTTAAAACATCAGATGCTTTTGTGTGATGGAATTTTCTACACCTGTCCTGATACTGGCGATGACAGAGTTATGCATGTTAGTCAAATATTGCTACTTCATTATTTAGAATCTTTAATGCCTCTACATTTTAGAGAAATCTTGAGTATTTAACTATATTTAGTTGGTTGATATCATTATCTTAACACAATCAGTTTATCATGATTTGACATTAAATAGCCAACACTAATCTGCATAATTAAACTTTATTTTCAGTTTCCTGGAGGCGTATATATGCCTACATGTACCCCCTTTCTGAGTCCAATTCATGTGTTTTGCGCTCAGTCTTGCAGATTGGCTAGCCAGTTGCATGGAAGCAGCTCAGGGCGTGTAGGTATGACCTGCTGAAGTTAAAGCTAAAGATCAGAATGTAGCACGTAGGATATTACTTTGGTCAGGGTTTACGCAAACTGGTCCAAAAGACAAGGAAAAAATATCCAGTGAGCAGTATTTCTCTGGATGCTAATGCTTTGATGGCAGAGGAGACTGGCCAGACTGCTTTGAGCTGATCGAAAGGCAGCAGTAACTCAAATAACCACTCGATATCTAAGGTATGCAGAAGAGCATCTCTGAATGCACTACACATCACGTGGCTTGAAGGACATGTGCTACAGCAGCAGAAGACCACACCAGATGAAACTTATTTCAGTGGACCGTGAGTCTGTGTGAATTTATAAAGCCCTTTTAAAAACAACTACAGGGTTGAACAATAACACCAAATGTAAAAGACAAACTCAGACCAAAAGGTAAAAAAAAAAATATAGAAAATCGTTCCACAATTCTGCAGCTGCAACTTCGAAAGTCCCGTCACCTCTGTGTTTACGTTGTGTCTTCAGAACAAGCAAAAGTCTCTGGTCTGCTGACCTGAGAGAACGAGGTGGGACATAAGAGTGCAACAGCTCAGACATAAAATGATGCAGAATCATTAAGAGACAAAAGGATTTTTAAAATGGATTCATGAACTAACTGGAAGCCAGTGAATGGAAGCTAAAATTGGAGTGATGTGCTCTTGCATCCTTGCACCAGATAAAAATCGATCGGCAGTGTTTTGCACCAGCTGTAGGTGAGCAACTGGCCTGGCCGATTCCAATGAAAAGTGCATTGCAGTAATTGAGACGAGAGGTTATAAAATGCAAGTATAAATGTTTCAAGGTTGGACTAGAGTGGCTTGACCTTTGACAGTCAACTCAATTGGAAATAGCATGCTATTACTACAGTGTTCACATAAGCTTTGAGCTTTAGAGAAGGATCCATTGTCACTCCTAAATTAGTGATAATGGATTTCTCATATGGGGCCATAGAGGAAAGGTCAATGCGGGGGTTGCTGCTGGTGTCGTTGAGTCTAAACAACGTGACTTCTATCTTGTTCTCATTAAAATTCAAGTGATTTATCACCATCCATCTCCTGATATCGATAAGGCCGTCGTGGAGAGGCTGGACAGAGCATTCAGCCGTGTGCTTCAGTGGAAAATAAACTTGACAGTCGTCTGGATAACAATGAAAGCAAATATTATGTTTTGAGAAAACTGTATTGGCACAGGCTCACCAAAATTGGACAGTCTTGATTTCAGCTGCTATGGTCACATGAAAGGATCAGAATTTGGCATGAACAATATATAAGCACCGATCAATCCTGCCTTGTATCACCAGTTCTAACTGGTGGTGTAAGGGTGTGTAGGATAGTTTCTTGGCCCACTTTGGCTATTGTTTAAACATCACAGCTTTAACAGTATTGCTGATGACCATGTCCACCTTGTTGAATTTATGCAACAAAGAATTATGACAGCTCTGAAGTCAAAATGGGGTCCAAAAAGTTCATGAGGTCTAAAGTGTACCTTATGTTGGGTCCAAAAGATGTGTATTACCATTTTCACTAGCAGTACGGAGGCTACCAGTTTCTTAAAATTATTTAGATGAAATAAGCACTTTATGAAAGGGTATCTGTGGTGTCCAGTAGTGTCCAAGGGTCACCACACAAGTCACCCAAATTTAACAAAGCTGACCTAAAAGTAATGAGGTCATCCGTTTCACACCAGGACCAGCTGGACAAATCAGATCAGGGTAAATACATAACTGAGAGAGCAGCTGTTTCCTCCCTTATTGCCTGTTCTGGGGTGTCCTTGAGCGCCCTGGCTAACTTCCATAAAACATCCCAGGGTTAACAGATCAGATTAGGGTTTTACTAGACAGCTTGAGGAAGATGACAGTGATGCAAGTGGATGTCCCTCTAGTGTCCTTACCTGACAGAACTTCTGGTATCTTCAGAAGTTTTATAATGTGTCTGTGGTGGTTGGATGCATGAGCGAGAGTGAGTGCAGGGCTGTGGTGGACTTGTTTTTCCACATGTTGCGGGCATGCTGCTGGGGCAGCAGACTAAGGATCATATGTTTTAATCGTGTAAATAACACTAAGCTTACTCACTTTTAGTGGTTGCTCGGGAAATTTATGCATTCACAAACATGAATTGAGCCTGTCGTAATTAAAGCTACCACAGGTGGCGCTGAATGCCCACATTTATCACAGTGTGTTTGTGCGTTTAATTCTTTTACAGGGTGCGCCGACGGTCATTTCCGCTTCTGCACTCCTTTACAAAACAACGTACAGCCCTAACACTCTTTTTTAGAATTTTACGGACAGACAGGTGTATATGCAAATATTTGATCATATTTAATTTAATGTAAGCTATGTGTATGAATCACGGTTCTGTTTTGGCCCGCACATGAAGAACCGCTTAGATACGTTTAAAAATCGGTCATGTGATCGGTGCTGCTGGCTGCTTGGCATCCACTAGCGCTCCCTCCCAGTTCATTGGAAGAAATGGCTATCACGGAAGTGGGTGAGTAGATTCGTAACTGAAATGAGTGTAAATGATTTAATTCTTATTAAGTGTTTAATTTTCATTGGTTTACGTTAGATTTATTAAACATGAACCTTTGTACAGAGTGCAACCATAGCGGACTAACAGGAGCCGTTTTCTCCATGTTATGACCCTTTGAAGCTAATGGCTAGCTAGCCGCAGTTGCAGGGGTGATGCCCTGACACTGCAAGAACACCTGCTGTTTACTACATTATTTGTTTTTGTTTTGTTTTTTTAAATATATATTTTTAATTAAAGGAATACTTACGATATTAAAGCTTCCACAAAAGACAGTAACATGCCTAATGTTTACACTGAACCTCGTTTACAACCATGTAAGGCACTGTAGTTGATGCAGCATGATAGACACAGATGCAAATGTGTTACTCAGTCAGTGGTCACCAGTCTGGACATATCGAGGGTACGTAGGGGTCAAGGATTGGGATAAAATCCTCTGTCATGATATACAGTCACCGGACATTTTATTAGGTACACCATGAGACTACTGGATTTGATCCATATCCACCCCTTGTGGACATGGTCAGCAACATAACTCAGGTATTTAAACGAGGCTCAGTTGGTGCTAAGGGGCCAAGAGCATATCCCCCACAGCAGTCACACCACTAGATGCCTGTACTGTTGATACAAGACAAGGTGGAGCCCTACTTTTATGCTGTTGATGTCAAATTGTGACTAAAAAAGTGGCCAGTGAGTGTGTGTAACCTATTTTAATATATTATATTTAATATATTGTTCAATGATTTCCAGAAGAGAATAAAAAATAAATATTTTGTTTTTTAACAATGGAGTATTTTTTAGTTTAAACACCATGGTAAACTCTGATTATGTTTGCCAGTGCTTATATAAATGATCTGATTTTGTTTTAGCCTGAATCCCAAGTTAGGTTTGAATGTTGGCATTTAGAGCTGAAATAACTGGTCAGTTATCTGTTTAAACGAAGTTTTTTTTTTGCAGTTATTTTGGTAATAGATCGATTGTTACAGTTAGTCATTTTAATGTGAAACAGTATTTATTTTAACTAAGCTAAGTGTATGAATGTGAGAGTGAATGAATAGTGGCATTGTAAAGCGCTTTGGGTGCCTTGAAAAGCGCTATATGAAATCCAATCCATTAAGCTGTTATTGAATTTAAGATGGGTGTATTTCACATGTATACTTGAATTTTTAATGTACTTGGTTTTTAATTGATAGATTAATTAGAAGATTTATCATCAGTGAAAATCTTTCAAACAACAATACTGTGTGTTTGTCTCCCAGAGCGTCGACGAGGTCAGCTTGCTGCTCTATCCATAGCAGCCGTTGTCATCATTGTGGGAGTCCCTTTGTGGTGGCGAACAACTGAGACGTACCGTGCCTGGTTACCTGTCAGTCAGATCAAAGATCTGGCTAAACTGCAGGTTTTTAGTGTTTCCATTTATTACATCTCTCATGCCTTGTAGTTGATTGATTTTCCCTGTGTAATACCTTTTTAAAAACATTCTTCTCTCTACGTTATTTCTTATTTTGCAGCTGCATTTGAGCGCTGATGT